>NW_023425401.1:21223212-22423212 GCF_014108415.1 Molossus molossus
TTGACTTTGAGATGGTCTCCTCTTTCCTGTGAGTCACTTTTCCTTTTCCTTTTTTTACCAGAATCATTTCAGCTGAGTTGAAAGAAAGCAGTAAATAATTAAACTAATTTGTTTGTAAATGCAGTTCAAAGAAGCCTCCAGAAACCAAGTTCCAAGCACAGAGGCGTGGCCTGGTCAGGGTAGCGCGGGAGGGGGGCCTGGGGAAGCCCTGCCTTCATTTATTCATCCTGACATCTGACATCTGGACGGTCAGTTTGGCTTTTACAATTTGATTATATTTCAGATTAGCGTACACTTTGTAGTCAAATGTTTCTAAGGCCACAATTAATTATTTAAGCACTCTTCAAATTACTTAAATCCATGGCTAATAAGTAGATGAGCTTAGGCCACAAATGGATCCATATTTCTTGCATCTTCCCTCTGCCCTAACCAAGTTTCCACATCCCTCGCTTTTTGTCTGGTAGTTATTTTTCCCTCCTTTGATCCTCCACCTCCTGCTCCCTTTGTTCTTGTTGTTCTGGGTGTTCACTGGCACAGTTCCTCGTGAGGGATTCCGTGCTGTCCCAGGGGTTAGCCATTGGTCTGTGGAAAGTCTTCCCCAGCGTCCTTGAAACCTGTGACATTATTTGCCACATTTTGAGTGGGCGGACGTGCTTTTCTCTGCAGGATGGGTCCGTGATCCCGATTCCCAAAGGGTCCTTGACCTGCAAATGATTAAGAACCAGGGAGGAGCATCTGCCCTTAACTTCCAGCCTAGAAGGTAGAGGGCACGTGTATGGGAGGGCTCGCTTTTGGCAGGATCTCTGCCCTGTTTTCTCACTTAACCTCTAGATGACACAGGTGTTATTGTCTAGCTAGCAGAGGATGCGAAGACCTGGAGAGGCTACATGATCGCCCAGGTGATCCAGCTTTCAAAGTGGCTCAGGTACCAGGATGTAAATGGTTCATTTCAAGGCTTAGTCGAAAACCTCTTCCCAGAACTTGAAAAAGATTTGAGAAACGGATGACGTCGAGGAGAGGGAGGACATAGAGAGAGGTCTCACATCCTGTGCATTTCCCAAGAACACGAAGAGCAGGACTGAAATGGACTGTGGGAAACTTCCTAAAAGAAAGTGATTACAGCAGGACACTGCACTAGGAATACTGTCTGTACTTTCCGAATGCAGTACTCACAAAAAGTGTTTTATTGACACAGAGGGCAGATTTCAATAGAAAGTAGAAGGAATCTGTGGATCAGTCTCACTAATTTGTAGAAAACCTAGTTTTTAACATTTTGAATTAATTACAAAATGTGTTAAGGAAACTCTGTAAAATATTTATTTAATATCAACTAACTATCCAGTACAAGTTAATGACAGGATTTTATACAGTGAACTTTAAAAAAATTGTAATTTTACCAAATGAGCCCATTTATATTGTTGACTCCTGTCTGCCATAAACAAAAAACTTATTACGGTCATTTCTCACACTTAAGTAGTTTTGGAAAAGAAAAATGTGACCCATCATTATTGTTACCATTTTTGAAAAATGTCTTCCATTCTTTATTTGTTTCCCTTAAACGTATGTGTCAAACATTTCCCCATGTTCTATATTTTCTACGTTTTTACATAGTCAACAAATTGTTATTTTAATGGCTACATAGTATTTCATTATGTTGATTTATAATAATTTACTTCTTTTTTTGCAGGATATTTTAGTAGTTTTGAATTTGTTGAAATTTTAAATGATATTGAAAAAATCCTCCTTGTTCATATAATATTTTTCATTGAATCATTTTATTCCAGAATAAGCAATCGGAAAATCTGTTCAATGACATGACTGATGATTTTTATCAGAGAATTTAGAATTGTGGTCCTTTTAAATAGCCATAAAAAACTGAGAGTTTTGACTTCCGGTCAAGATGGCGGTAGGTAAACGCGGTATCGCGTCCTCCCACAACCACATCAAAGTTACAACTAAACTATAGAACAACCATCTTTCAAAACCTCCTGAAATCGAGCTGAATGAAGTCCTACAGCTACGGAATTACAGCAGCAGCCACACGAGACTGGTAGGAGGGCGGAGGGGACGGGCTGGGCCCACACCCATGTGTGGCGGATAAAAATCAGGAGGACACCTCAGCTGGGAAGGTCCTTCCTGAGGACTGAGGGGTCCCCATCCCACACCAGGTGCCCCGCTCAGGGTTCCAGTGGCAGGAAGAGAGTCCCCATAACTTCTGGCTGGAAAACCAGCGGGAACTGAGGCTCAGGGAGGCTGAGGCGGCTGGAGCCCCGGGAAGCTCCTTAAAGGGCCCGCGCACGGACTTATCGGACTCTCTCCCTCTAAGCTCGGAGGGGAGGCAGCTCGAGGGGCGCCAGAGACATACAGGGAAGAACTGAGCTGCTTGGCACTGGAGCGAGGGCTGGAGAGGGGGCTTTCTCCGGGACAAACGTGCTGTCAGAGGCCTTTGTTCCTTTGGTGAGCCCTTCCTGGGGGCGGCAGACAGAAGCCATATCCGGGACTCCAGCAACCTGGCTCACACTGGCAGCCCCGCCCTGGTGACTCCCTGAGGCCCCGCCCCACCCAACTTCCAAGCCCACCCAAGCTGTTGCCACTTGCTTAACCATAGGATTGGCCTGTCTTGGATCCTGCTTCAGGTTTTTCCTAAATTCTTTCAAACGAGCAGCATCTGGTCTCAGCTAGCCCCATACCTTTCATTAAGTAATACACAGAAACAAACAGGGAGGTAGCCAAAATGAGGAGACCAAGAAACAGGTCCCAAATGAAAGAACAGAACAAAACCCCAAGAAAAGAACTAAGCTAAATGGAGATAAGCAACCTAACAGATGCTGAGTTTAAAATACTGCTTATAAGGATGCTCAATGAACTTAGTGAGAACCTCAATGAACTTAGTGAGGGCCTCAAGAGCATAAAAAAGGACCAGTTAGAAATCATATATGCACAGTTAGAATTGAAGGAGGCATTAACTGAAATAAAGAATAATTTACACAGCTTCAATAATAGAGTACGTAAATCCAAGGAGCAAACCATTGATTTGGAATATAAGGTAGCAAAAAATGCCCAATCAGAACAGAAAAAAAAAAAAAAAAATGAGGATAGTGTAAGGAGCCTCTGGGACAACTTCAAGTGTGCCAACATTCGCATCTTGGGGGTGCCAGAAGGAGAAGAGCGAGAACAAGAAATCAAAAACCTGTTTGAAACAATAATGGCAGAAAACTTCCCTAACTTGGTGACGGAAAGAGACATACAAGTCCAGGAAGCACAGAGAGTCCCAAACAAGATGAACCCCAAGAGGCCCACACCAAGACACATCATCATCAAAATGCAAAAGGTTCAAGACAAAGAGAGAATCTTAAAAGCAGCAAGAGAAAGGCAGCTAGTTACCTACAAGGGAGTTCCCATAGGGCTGTCAGCTGATTTCTTAAAAGAAACTTTGCAGGCCAGAAGGGAGTGGCAAGAAATATTCAGAGTGATGAAAAGCAAGAACCTACAACCAAGATTACTCTATCCTACAAAGCTGTCATTTAGAATCGATTTAAAGACTTTCCCAGACAAGAAAAAGTTAAAGGAGTTCATCACCACCAAACTGTTATTATATGAAGTGATGAAGGTCTTTTTGAATAAAAAGGTAAAATATATGAACAAACAAAATGGCAATGAATACATATCTATCAACAATGGAATCTACAAACAAAATGAACAGGTAGAACAGAAACATTCTCATAGATACAGAGAACATTTTGTTGGTTGCCAGTTGGGAGGGGGGTTGGGGAAATGGGTGAAAAAGGTGAAGGGATTAAGAAGAACAAATTCATTGCCAGACTGACAAACCTCAAAGGGAAAGGGGTTGGGGGGTGGTGGTGGGAAGAAATAAACCAAAGAACTTATATGCATAACCAATGGACACAGACAACAGTGTGGGAAAAGGTGGGAGGGGGGCGGGAGTGGGGAGGAGGGGGTCAATGGGGAAAAAATGTGGAACTTCTATAATACATTTTACATTCAACAATAAAGATTTTAAAAAAATAAAAAAATAAAAAAGTAAAAAGAAATAGTTACTAAAAAAAACCCAAAAAACAGAATTTTGTATACGTCTTGACTCAACAATTGTGCTTCTAAGAATTCATCAAAAAGCAATAATTTTGCATGTGTGTTGAAATTAAATACAAATAATCATTCTCACACTTCTGTTTACAATGTGAATACAAGAGTCACAGCTAGGCTTAATAAAACAAAAATATTAACAAAATTAATAAAATTAGAGAGGTCATATAATAAGGGATTGATTAAATTAACAGTGGAGCAATGAAATAAAACATCTATATTCTGCTTCAGTTATCTTGTAGACAAATAATAGTGACAGTAGATAGTAACAGTAGAATAGCAACACTTAGTATTTATTAAGCATCTAGTATGTGCCAGGTATTGTGGTAAGCTCTGTATGTCTTATGCATTGTTTTACTGAACACAACCTGAAAGGATGCATTCATTCATCCATTCAGCAAATATTAAGTGCTTACTTTGTATCTATATTGTTCTAGATGCTGAAGATACAGTGCTGAACACCATATGGTCCTACAATCATGCTTGTAAGGCGTTTGTGGACTGTGGAGCAGATGGACGTTAATTCTATCACTGGAGAGGAAGAGGGAGAGGAGAGAGAATGACAGAACATAGGAATCTCTGCTCTCTCGTGATCTCCATTATTCTTCCTTAGCTCCAAGCACTGTCCTTGGTTGCTGGAGAAAGTAAACAATTCTTGCCCAGCTGGTATGGCTCAGTAGATTGAGCGTGTCCCATGGACTGAGAGGTCCCGGTTCGATTCCTGGTCAGGGCACATGCCAGGGTTGCAGGCTCGATCCCCAGGGCGTGCAGGAGGCAGCTGGTCAATGTTTCTCTCTCACGTGGATGTTTCTATCTCCTTCTCCCTTCCTCTCTCTCTAGAAAAAACTCAATAAAAACATATTTAAAAACACCATTCTTGCAGCTCTCAGGGGTTGGGAGGGACCATCAGCGCTCACAGATAGGGAGGAAGCCTAGTTAAAGGCCCGAGGCTCTAGAGCGGGTGACCTGAGCCCTTGCAGCACCCCACTTCTCCCATCCCACTCTCCTCACTGAGAAGCGGGTTAAAATAGCTCCTGCTTCTGAAGTTGTGATAATTAAACTAGCATTCATAAGCACATAGCACAGTGCTCATTAACTTTTGATATTATTATTGCTAGTTCTATTGGTGATGCTGTGGTTGGAATTTGGAAGTTTTCCTTTTCCTGATGACAACGTGTCATTGCTGATTTCACGATACCTTAATGGCAATTAACGATTCTGTCGAAGGCAAAACCAGAGCAAAACAAAAACAAACAAACAAACAAACAAAAAAACAGAAACAAAAGACAAAAGCACTGTTTGGGGAAATGCAGATGTTTCTATATAAATCAGACAGTTAACACTGTGGACGCTAGATTCCAATTTTGTTTCATCAATGGTAGGAGACAAACTGTTGAAAGATAATGTAGTCTAGTCCAGGCATTGCTTTTTAATGATATAAATATCTGGATACACTGAAAATGTGTAAAGCTGAGATAACCCCATTGAGGAGAGCCGTTGTTGCTAGAACTGGGCGTTGGGGTGGGAATTCTGTGAGACACCTGTTCTGAATGTCAGCCCCGTGGGCCAGTGCAGTGAGCTGGATGCTGCTCTCCGGGAACCAGGAAAAAATTACTCTCTTTTTATCTGTAAAAGGGGTATATCCTCCACTCCAGAATTCAATGATACTGGTATTCTAACTGGGATAATTAATGATAAAGATAGAATTTTCCGAAATTAGTTTTGAACACCATAAAATTGGCCCGCAGACTGACGTGGGAAGCCCTCGTGCTCCATAACATCATCAGAACTTCTCAAATATAAGGGGAAGAGTTGCCCACTGTTGTTCTTGCTGGGATCAGTACTCTCCTGTCAACACCCACATCCGTTTCTGTGGGAGACGGGGGCTGACCAGTACCCGCACCCCACACTTCCTGTCTCAGCGGCCAGCGGATTTCCAGCCCACCCCAGGGTCACCTGTGGGCTGAAGGGCAACGCTGGAGGCTGCAATGACGTTCCACGTAGATGAGCCTTCAGATCACACCGGGGGTGATGATCAAGAGAATGACTTTTCATTGTGTGATCTCTCATCTGGGAGAATGTAAACGGACTTTTTATGAGAGAAAAACAAATCTCTCCAGAAATTCAGTCAGATCTATGATGAAGCGTTATACATAACATCGTTACAAATAGAGAGATATCACATACCATAAATTCACCCTTTTCAGGACCGTTCAGTGGTGTACATAATATTTTGAAATGACATCAGTTAAAATGGGTCTGGCACACAATAGCCACTTAATAAGTATTCATTCCCTTTTCCTTTTACTACATCAATAGATTTTGAACTTGAAATGAATGAAATGACACAGGGGACATTTGTAAGGTTCTCTTCTGCCTCGTCCTCCATGGCGTGCTGATGCCTGCTCATGACAGCTGGTGGTGCCCGTCTCTGTCTCTCCTCAGCACTGTTTTCACCGATGTCACCTGGGTAACTTGAAATGGGCCATGGTGGGAATATTATTTTTACCATGGAAACTGACTGACTAGTTCTACAGAGAGGCATGTTTTTTTTTTTTCAAGGCTGGTTGTTAAATATTTACCAGCACAGTACTTGCTAAAGTCTATCAATTTCTTTAATACTAAATTTTATCATTACTCAGGGCCACAGTTCGTGCCTGATCTCTTTGTGGTGGCCAAGATTTTTACTAAGTTTTCATCAACTGGAAGCACAGAATCTCACCTGGATAATACTATATTCTTAATTAGCAAGTTAATTTTTGTGTTTTTTGGGGGGAGCATGATAATCACATAAGATAAAATGTACCATGTTAACCATTTTTAAAGATACAGTTCAGTAGTGTTAAGTGTGACTTGTTATTTTTGTATAGCATGATTTATGGTGGAAGATGAGTATGATTATCAAATGTCTAAATGGTCTTAATATTCACCTGGAAGGAGGTGTTTAAATTCTGTTCTGATCAGGCTCATGCTCTCCCAGTTTTTGATAGATTTGTTTCTGGCTGGTCTTTCAGAATTTCATGCAACTAATTTCAGATCAGGCCAACTCTTAGGGACCTGGGCCACCAGGGACCCTGGACCTCCTTCCTAGAACATTGCAGTTCTGTGATTCAGCCTTAGTGACCCTCGCAGTATCTCTGACTCTTAGTTCCAAATTCCAGACCCCTAGGACAGAACCTGGACCAAGCAGGGGTCCAGAAGACACAGCTGCATTGTCCCTATGCTGGCCCCAGGCAGTACTTTGAATGATGTGTTGGTGGAGGCAGAGTTCAGGAGCTGCTCCTTTGAGTAGAGAGATTTTGGGCCACAAGCATCAGTCTAGTACAGTGTGCCATTAGATTATGGTAAATAATAACTTTAAAGAAAATATTTAATCAAGAGAATTGGTGTTTTAGTTGGAATTTAGTGAAGAATGTCTAGAATATTAAAGCACTGTATAGATAGTGTAAAATGTAATCTTAGGAGAGAAAAAAATTAATTAGCATAATTCTTTTGGGACTACATCTGGATAAAATTTTAGTTGTATAATTATAAAATCAGTTCCTTGGGTTTAAATAGGGACTGTTCTTTTGGACAGTTTCTGGTATGACTTAAACATGCACACATGTACTTTCATATTGTTCAAATGAGAAAGGGGGTTTCTGATATGTTTTAGCCCCACTTACAGTACAGAAATGTGATAGAAACATGTGAAGTGAATAATTTCCAGGGACACAACAAGTTACAATGAGGTCTAGAGTCTTCTCAAGACCCATTTGGGCATTTCCCCAAAAGGCGATTATAATATAGGACACAGAGCAGAGAATTTGGCACCGAGATTTGGTCAATTAATCACTTCTGCCATTTTCACGCCAGTCACGAGCTATGTGATCTTGGACACATCATTTAAATCGTTCTGAGCCTACATTTCCTGCCCCTAAAACAGTGAGAATAAGGTCTGACAGTTGTATAAAAAATTAATGTATATGAAGATCCTTATAAACTATAATGTGGCTTTCAAAAATGTGGACTTAATAATTTTATTCAGTTTTTATACAAATATTTTTCTTTATTGATTTTTAGACAGAGAGAAGAGAAAGGGAGAAACACATAGAAACATCAATGAAAGAGAAAATTGATCGGTTGCCTCCTGCACGTCCCTCACTGGGGATCGGGCCCACAACCTGGGCATGTGCCCTGACCGGGAATCGAACCAGCGGCCCCTTGGTGCATGAGTCGATGCTGTGACACTTTCAATAGTCATTTGCACATGGTTCAGGAAAATTCATTTTGGGGTAATCATATCTCTCTACTGAATGCATGGTCAAGGGAGAAGATAGTGGGCTTACTCCTGACTTATAGAACAGCCCAGAAACTAATAACCTTAATTAAGCTCAGTGAGCTGCAGAGCACAAGCAAAATGTGCTTCCTGTTCTAAGGACCAAGAACATATCTGGAGCTCTCTGTAATATTGCATCTCACTCAAATTATGAATTCACTGATTTCTTTTTTTTTTTTACTTAATACATTTTTGTTACAGATGTCTCTCCTTTTTCCCCCACTGATTCCTGGCTCCCCCTTTCTCTCGCCCTGTCCCCAGGTTTGTTGTCCATGTCCATTGTTCATGCATACATGCATATAAGTTCTGTGGTTTACCTCACCCCCACCACCCCCTCTTCTGGGGATTGTCACTCTGTACCCCACTTCCACGTCTCTGGGACTACCCCATTCCTCAGACTGTCCATACCACCCAAAGCAATCTATAGATTCAATGCAATACCCATCAAAATACCAATTACATACTTCACAGAACTAGAACAAATACTTCAAAAGTTCATATGGAACAAAAAAAGACCTTGAATAGCCACAGCAATCTTTAAAAAGAAGAACAAAGTTGGAGGGATCACATTACCAGATTTCAGGTTATACTACAAAGCCACTGTAATCAAAACAGCTTAGTAGTGGCACAAGAACAGACATATAGACCAGTGGAACAAAACAGAGAACCCAGAAATGGGTCCAAGGCAATATGCTCAATTAATATTTGACAAAGGTGGCAAGAGCATACAGTGGAGTGAAGACAGCCTCTTTAATAAATGGTGTTGGGAAAATTGGACAGCTACATGAAAAAAAAAAAAAAAAAAAAAGTAAAAAAAAAAAAAAGAAACTAGACCATCAACTTATACCCTACACAAGAATAAACTCAAAATGGATAAAATACTTAAATGTGATTCATGAATCCATAAAAATCCTAGAAGAAAATGTAGGCAAAAAAAATTCAGACATGATACACAGCAGAATTTTTACTGATACACCACCTAAGGCAACAGAAACAAAAGAGAAAATGAACACATGGGAGTACATCAAACTAAAAAGCTTCTGCACAGCAAAAGATACAATCATCAAAATGGAATGGCAACCCACTGTATGGGAGAGCATAATTTCCAATGATATATCAAATAAGGGGTTAATTTTCAATATATATAGAGTGCTCATACAACTCAACAAAAGGAAAACAAAGAACCCAATTAAAAAATGGGCAGAGGACCTAAATAGACACCTCTCCAAACAGAACATACAAATGGCTAAGACACATATGAAGAAATGCTCAACATCACTAATCATCAGAAAGATGCAGATTAAAAGAACAATGAGGTATCACCTCACACCTGTCAGAACGGCTGCCATCAACAAATCATCAAACAACAAGTGTATTTGGGTTCTCTCTCTCTGTTTCTTGGTGAGTCTAGCTAACGTTCCATCAATCTTGTTTATCTTTTCAAAGAACCAGCTCTTCGTTTCACTGATCCTTTGAATTGTTTTTTTGGTTTCCATGTCATTTATTTCTGCTCTGATCTTTACTATTTCCTTCCTTCTACTTACTCAGGGTTTTTTTTTGTTTGTTTGTTTGCTTTCTAGTTCTTTAAGTTGTGAGGTTAGATAGTCTATTAGAAATTTTTCTTGCTTCTTGAGGTAGGCCTGTAGTGCTATGAAATTCCCTCTCAGAACTGCTTTTGCTGCATTCCATAGATTTTGTGTTGTTGTGTGTTCATTTTCATTGTTTTCCAGGAAGTTTTTAATTTCTTCCTTGATCTCCATGGTAACCCATTTATTGTTTAATAACATGCTATTTAGCCTTCGTGTGTTCAAATGTCTTTGCATGTTCTTGTTGCAATTGATTTCTAGTTTCATGCCATTGTGATCTGAGAAGATGCTTGATATGATTTCAATCTTCTTAAACTTATAGAGACTTAGTTTGTGCCCTAACATGGTCTATCTTTGAGAATGTTCCTTGTGCACTTGAGAAGAATGTGAATTCTGCAGTTTTGGGCTATAATTCTCTGTAGATGTCTATTAAATCCATTTGATCTAGCACTTCATTTAGAGTCTGTGTTTCCTTGTTAATTTTTTGTCTAGAAGATCTATCCAGTAATGTCAGCGGGGTATTGAAGTCCCCTGCTATGATTGTATTGCTGTTGATTTCTCATTTAAAGTCCTCCAGAAGATTTTTAATATATGTCGGTACTCCTATATTGGGTGCATATATGTTTACTAAGGTTATATCTTCCTGTTGGATAGATCCTTTCAGTATCTTTGTCTCTAGTTATGGCCTTCATTTTGAAATCTACTTTATCAGATATGTGTATTACTACCCCAGCTTTTTTTTGCTTTCTGTTTTTTTCCCATCTCTTCACGTTCAACCTATGTGAGTCTTTTGTTGTGAGGTGGGTCTCTTGTAAAGAACATATATGTGAGTCATGCTTTCTTATCCAGTCAGCTACCCTGTGTCTTTTTATTGCAGCATTCAAACCATTCACATTTAAGGTGATCATTGATATGTACTTATTTATTGCCATTTTTGTTTAGTGTGGTTCTATTTTTCTTCCTATATCTTCTACTAATTACAGAGTCCTTTTAGCATGTCTTGCAGTGCTGGTTTGGTGTTAATATATTCCCTTAGCCTTTTTTTTGTCCGAAAAGCTCTTTATTTGACCTTCTATTTTTAATGATAGCCTTGCTGGATAGAGTAGTCTTGGATTCAGATCCTTGTTTTTCATTACTTTGATTACTTCATGCCACTCCCTTCTGGCCTGTAGTGTTTCTGTTGAGAGCCTTATGGGGTTTCCTTTGTTGGTAACCTGTTGCTTATCTCTTGCTGCCTTTAGGATTCTCTCTTTGTCCTTAATTTTTGGCATTTTAATTACTATGTGTCTTGGTGTGGGCATGTTTGGGTTCTTCTTACTTGGGGCTCTCTGTGCTTCTTGAACTTGAATGCCCTTCACCAAGTTAGGAAAGTTTTCTGTCACTAATTCTTCAAATATATTCTCTAATCTTTGCCTATTTTCTTCCTCTTCAGGGACTCCTATGATGCAAATATTATTACATTTTCAGTTGTCCCACAGTTCTCTTAAGCTATCTTCCTGTTTTTTAATTGTTTTTTCCTTTTGGTTTTCTGATTGGTTAATTTTTTTCTACCCTGTCTTCTAATTCACTGATCCAGTCCTCAGCTTCCTCTACTCTGCTGGTTAGTCCTTCCAATGTGTTCTTTATTTCTGCTATGTCATTCTTCATTTCCACTTGGTTGGTTTTTCAATGTTTCTATATCTTTACTCATGGTGCTGATGTCCTTACTCATGCTGTTGAGCTTCCTCAAGATCATGGCTCTGAACTCTACCTCTGATAATTTGCTTAGCTGCATTTCATTGATCTCATCTGATAAAGTTCTCTTGTTCTTTCATTTGGGATTTGATTCTTTGTTTCACCATTTGGCTATCTCAGTGGGTTTTGAAACCTGCTAAATTTTCCCTGCTAAATGGGTGTTGGTGTTCTGCTGTTTATGGCTCCCTCTGCTGGGTGGTCCCATGTTAAACACCACTGTCAAGTCTTACTTTCTTGGGTAGATTTGCAAGCCAGGAAAGGTTCAGTTATCCTCTAGCTTTTTCCTGGTGGCTAGTAGTCTCAGTTACTCTGTGCCTTGGAATGTAGCCCTGGTGTTCTGCATAAGAGGATTTCCAGAGGGTAGGATAGAGGCTGGTTGTTAATGAGCCTCAATTTGCATTTCTTTGCCTCACCTGGGAAAGGCTGAATCTCAGAGTGTGTGTGTGTGGCGGGGGATTGCTGCTTTTCCCCACAGTTCGAGGAAGGAGCACTCTGGCCACCGTCCTTTGCAGCTGCAACTCAGCAAAAACTCTGAGTGCCCTCCAAATCTTGGGTGTCCCCACAGCGTTCCAGCCCAGTCTGCCCTCCCTCTGCTGTAGCCCCCAGGTAAGTGGCTGTGGCTATTTTAGCACTCTGTCCTGGCTCTCTGTGATGTGTAGGGGGCTTGGTCTTTATTCCCCAATGGTGCTGCTCACAGCTAAGACTTCTGCTGTCTGTGGGCTCCCAGCTCACCACCCTCTCATGCCTCCACAGATCCTACCAGTGTCCTTCGTTATATGGTTCTGTCCTGTTGCTTTTCTGTTGCTTTTTTTCCAAGGATTTGTCTTTATTTTAGTTGTGATTCCCATTTGGCCCTGGGAGATTATCTGTGTAGCTTCTATTCACTCTGCCTACATTTTCACATCCTCTATGCCTATCTTGTGCACATCTGGTTCACACAGGCCTTCCTGGTGCCCCCACACCATGCAGTTCCCACGGGTAACTGGATCACACAGTCCTTTTGGGGACCTGGCTCTATGCCTATGTTATGGGCTGCTGGGTCACACAGGCCTCTCTGGTGTTTCAGCACCCCGCAGGTCCCACAGGTAACTGGATGGCACAGTCCCTGCTGGGTCACACAGACCTCTCTGGTGTTTCAACACCCTGCAGGTCCCACAGGTAACTGGATGGCACAGACCCTGCTGGGTCGCACAGGCCTCTCTGGTGCTTCAGCACGCCACAGTTCCCTAGGGTAATTGGATGGCACAGTCCCTGTTGGGTCACATAAGCCTCTCTCGTGCCCCTGCACCCTGCAGCTCCTGTGGGGCAACGGGCAGCTGGATTGCACCAGTCTCTGGGGCTCCGGCTTCCCTCTGCTCTTGAGAGCTACTGGGCCGCACAGGCCTCTGTGGAGTCCCAGGTCCCGCTGTTGGTGGCTGGGGTGTGCTGCTGCCCCATGGGTCTCAGCTCCTGCTCAGCCTTTGCTGTAGTTTTTGGGGAGGGTCTCAGCTGCTGGTCTGTGCTTCTGTTGCCTGGGGATGGATGTCTGCTCCCCAGCCTCTGTTGATGGGGGTATATCTGGACTATGATGGGGCTGCTACTGTGGGGGATGGTGCTGGGCTCCAGGCTGTCTGTGGCTTCTGTGACCAGTACCTTGGGAGCTCCGCTACTGTGCATGGGTCTGTTTTGACACAGGGTGTCCGATTGTGCCAGGTGCACTGGGCCCTGGCTGCTCCCACTGCCTCCTCCCAGGGAAGACCTGGGATCTTCCAAATGGTGGGATCTCCCCATGGTGCAGGGAGAAGCCCCTGAAGGGCCGCTCACCGCTGTAGCTGGCTGCTCGGTCCACAGCACAGGGACCTTCTGCTCCCAGCTCTGCACTGCTCGGGATTGGTTGTCCACCTTCATGTCCACTCACACTCTCTCACACACTCGCTCACTTTCTCACACACTTACCCTCCCTGCGGTTCTGCCTGCCGCCATCTTATCGGATTCACTGATTTCTTAAGAATACTTGGGCCCTGGCCAGTTTGGCTCAGCAATTAGAGTGTCAGCCTGCAGACCAGAGAGTCCCAGGTTCGGTTCCTGCTAAGGGCATGTACTTCGGTTGCAGTTTGTCCCAAGCCCCAGCTGTGGTCATGTTAATGGCAACCAGTTGATGTGTCTCTTTCACACCAATGTTTCGCTGTCTCTCTTCCTCCCTCTCTCCCTCTTACTCTATCTGAAGATAAATACAAAAATGTCCTCAGGTGAGGATTAAAAACAAAAGAATACTTAGAGGTGCCCAGCTGGTGTGGTTCAGTGGAGCATTGACCCATGCACCAAGCGGTCACTGGTTCAATCCCAGTCAGGGAACATGCCCAGGCTGTGGGCCCAATCCCTAGTGGGGGGCATGCAGGAAGCTGCCAGTCGATATTCTCTCTCATCGATGTTTCCATCTCTCTCTCCTCTCCATTCCTCTCTCTCTAAAAATCAATAAAAAAGAATATTTGGAGGCCACAAATGCATAAATAAACAAATGGAAGTACATCAAACTAAAAAGCTTCTGCACATCAAAGAAAACCATCAACATAATAAAAAGGCAACATATGAAATGGGAGAAAATATTTGCAAACCACATATCTGATAAGAGGTAAATAGCCAAAACATACAAGGAACGCACACAATCCAATATCAAAAGACAGTCCAATTTAAAAATGGTCAAAGGACCTAAATAGACATCTTCCCAAAGAATATATTCAGATAGACAAGTACATGAAAAGGTACTTAACACCACTAATATCAGGGAAATGCAAATCAAAACCACAGTGAGATAACACTTCTTACCTGTTAAAGATGGCTATTATCAAAAAGACAGGATATCAAGTGCTGGCAAGGGTGTGGAGAAAAGGGAACACTTGCGTACTGTTGATGGGAATGTAGACTGGTACAGCCAGTATGGCAGTTTCTCAAAAAATTGAAAATAGAGATCCCATATGATCCAGCAATCCCACTTTGGGGTATATATGTAAAGGAAACAAAATTATTATCTTGAATCATATCTATACTCCCATGTTCATTGCATCATTATTCACAGTAGTTAAAGTATGGAAACAACCTAAGTGTCTGTTGATGGATGAATGGGTCAAGAAAATGTGGTATCTATCCATAGTGAAATATTATTCAGCCTTAAAAAAAGAAAATCCTGACATTGGCAACAACATGGATGAACCTGGAGGGCATTATGCTAGGTGAAATCAGACTGACAAAGACAAATACTGCTTGGTATCACTTATATGTGATATTCTTCTTCTTATTATTTTTTTTAATTTGAACTCCTAGTAACAGAAACTGGGACTGGGGGTTAGGGGAATAGGAGAGATTATAAAGGGTATAAACTTTCAGCTATAAGATGAATAAGGTCTGAGGATCTAACGTATAACATGGTGACTATAGCTGTGAACACTCTTGTGTCATTGAAATTTGCAAAGAGAGTGGAACTTAAATGTTCTCACACACATACACAAGGAATATTTTGGAAGGATGTAAATGCCCTTATTGTGACTAAATGTTACAAGGCACATTCTGGAGCTATTGCGTAGTGTGGTCCTTTGAACAAAGGCATGCAGAAACCAGTGTCAGGACCAGCTGGCTACTGCCCAAAGTGGCGTTTGGTACTGTGGAGAAGGAATTTCAAGCTACCACAGAAAAAGCCACCGCAGAAGTGTCCTCTGTTGGGATTACGGGAGTCCCTTGCCTCTTGTCTCATCGCAGACGATGGGGCATGGAACCTCTGGTCGCCCTGCCGGGGGAAGGTATAGGCTGTGACCTCTGGCTCCCAGTGCTTCCAAAGGATCTTTCTTCTCCTGGGTGCTCTTTGCTTTTTCTCCACAAAAAGTGGCAATGAAAACGTCTGCTGCAGGGAGGGTTGACATAAATCATTGGAAATGAAAATAAACCAGTTAGTGGACAAGAGAAACTGATCTGGAAACCAAGAGAGAATATTCTGTGTAAAATGAAAAGTTACACTTATTAAAAATAACACTTTCTGGTTTCATCTTATGTTCTTTGTTCTGTATTCTTATTTTTAGGGCATATGATAGTGCACCATATATTTGATGAAAATAAAAATTATTTTATGAAAGCTGAATAAGAGGTGTAAAGCAAGAACTTTTATTTTGATTTTATTGTTGAAAGTATTACATATGTCCCCCTTTTTTCCCCATAAGCAAGAACTTTTAAATCTGGACTCTCCTAAGACAGATATAATAAAATATACTGAACCTAGAAATAGGGAGCTAAATCTATATTATCATTTTTTTCTTTTTTTTAAGATTTTTTATTTTTTTAATCCTCACCTGAGGACACTTTTTCATATTTTGTTCAGATAGAGTGGGAGGGAGAAAGAGAGAGAAACATCGACATGAAAGGGACACATCGAGTGGCTGCCACCCACACAACCCAACCAGGGCCAGGGACAAACTGCAACCGAGGTACGTGCCCTTAGCGGGAACCGAACCCGGGTCTCTCTGGGCCGCAGGCTGACGCTCTAACCACTGAGCCAAACCGGCCAGGGCTCATTTTTTTTCTTTATTGATTTTAGAGAGAGAGGAAGGGAGAGGGAAAGGTAGAAACATCAATGAGAGAGAACATCAATTGGCCGCCTCCTGCATGCCCCCCACTGGGGATTTGGCCCACAACCTGGGCATATGCTCTGACTGGGAATCAAACTGGTGAGCTCTTGGTTCATGGATTGATGCTTAACCACTCAGCCACACCAAGCGGGTTATATTATCATTATTAAATGATCATTTTATTATGGCATATAGTGGCCATAAACTGTGACAGAAAATGTAAGAGTTTGACCTTTAATTGTGCCACAAGTTGTTTATAAGACTTAGAACATCTCATATGCCAAGACAATACATGTTTTCTAGACTAGGAGTTGATAATATAAACTGACAGCTCTGGATTCAAATTCAGTGTTTTTTTTTTTTTTGTCAAGAAAAGAGACATTTTCAGAAATAACTGGCTCATGGTACATAAATACTTAAGACCCTTTTTAATACTTTTAGTCTAAATGAATAAAAACCATATGAATTACATCTTTCTTCAAATATCCGAGTGAAAAAAAGAAAAATGAGAATATGAGTTTGATAGAATAATGGAGTGTATTTCAAGTTACTAACATCCACACACACTCTGGTTGATTTAGCCATTCGAAATGGATTTCATGCTTCTATTTGTAAAATATGTCTTCTGTCATTTACATACTATTAATAATTGTCTTTTTTTAAGAAGCTCTATGAACATCATTTTAGGATATCTAAATAAACTCAAATATCTCCTTGCATTTAATTATTTTCAAAGTGATGCTAAAACTAAAAGGGATGGAAATAGCTTCTTTAAAATATAAGGGGTTTTGAAGTGCTTTAACCAATACTTTAGCTCTATTAATGAATCTATTACTTTTTCTTCTTCAAAGTCCAGTTGTCTTAGATAAATATATTTATGGTTCTTTCTTATTTCAGATACTTTTCTCAGGTTACATCTGTGCTTGGAACCATGATTTTCCTTCATGTCTCTCTTTGGTCTTTCAGTTTGAAAAGCATTCTCGCCCTGGCTGGTTTGGCCCAGCGGTTAGAGCATTGGCCTGCGGACCGGAGAGTCCCGGGTTCGGTTTCCGCTAAGGGCACGTACCTTGGTTGCAGTTTATCCTCGGCCCCAGTTGGGGTCGTGTGGGTGACAACCAATCGATGTGTCTCTCTCACACTGATGTTTCTCTCTCTTCCCCGCTCTCTCCCTCCCGCTCTATCTAAAGATAAATGCAAAAAAAAAAAAAAAAAAGTCCTCGGGTGAGGATAAAAAAAAATTAAAAAAAGAAAAGAAAAGCATTCTCTATATTCTCTATTCTATTTACTCAAACACTCCCCCAAATATTACTACTTCCAATAAAGCTTTTTAAAGCTACATAGGAAAGAGATGACACTTTCATGGGCAGGATCCAAAAAAATTCAACTGATCTGCCACAGGGAGACTCATGGTTCATTCCTTAGATTCAATAGTCATCCTAGTCTTGGAAGCCTTTAAGCAGCCTAAGAAAGGGTATCACCTCCTAGTTGTTCAAGAATTATCTGAATGAACTCCTAGCCCCTGACAATAACAGGTTTAGGTGGAGAGCAGCCTTGGCCCAAAGACACATTAGGGGCGTAGATCTAGAATCTAATGTGACAAAAGTACATCATCAGCATCTTGGTCGTGGAGGAATAGAACATTCTTTTCTGGAAGTGGTTGAGAGAGCTTAAGCCTACAAGTGCTTGTTCTTACGCCAAAAGCCAACTTAGCTCAATGTCCAAGAGTTTGTCCACATTGTCTCTCCAGAACCCACATATTCCAAAACAAATAGGAAAAAAGACACATGTCCTTCATTTGATATAAGTGTTAAGTCCTAAGGGAGGCAAATGTATTCCTGTGTTCAAGTGGTAGGGATTTTTGCAAGAACTTTAGAAATCATTAATCAAACATCCCAATTCTTAAATACCCATAGTATATAAGAAGTAAACTCTGGTCGAGACCTATCAGACGATGCTTTTCTACTTTCTTCTGAAATAAGAATTTAAATGATATGAATTCCTTACTGCATAAATATGTATAAATAATAAATAAGGGTCATCCCACAATAATTGGCTTAATTTCTGATGAGATGCCATTCTAAGTCTTACTTTGCAGAATCTTAGATAATATTCTTATGATTAACAGAAATATCTGTTAACTTTTTCCTTAAAGGAGTCCAGAAAAAATTTTATTCAGCTGACAAGAATAAAGGTAGAAGTATAAATACAAAAGATAATGGCATTCTTTAGCTTGTCAAATTTACTACTGATTACTCTTTATGTATTTGTAGTTGATAGTTGATAACTATTCTGATCTTGAAACTGAATAATACGTTTTTAAGTTCCATTTCCAGGTACTGAGTCTACCAGTTATCCGAGGAATGATCTAAGCCTAGTCTCCCAGTGCAGTCTTGCAAACATTTATTTATTTTTTTCAAAGTCTTTACTTTCACAGAACACATTTTCCTGAGCTAGAAAATTTGGATAAGAATAAAAATATTTGCCCCATGTATTATTGCGAGAATCAAGTAAAGGATGTCTGTGAAAGAGTTTAGTTAATTTTTAAAAGACAATATTAATGGCTGAGTTGAAAAACATAATTCAACTGAGTAAAATTTAAGGAACTTACTGGCTTTATTCAGTGATTCATGAACCGGGTAGCATCCAATGTAGCAGATAGAAAGGAACTCCGAAGTGCTGTGTGTACCAGCTACTACAAGATCTGTAAAATAGAGTCAACAAGACTGGGTTTTCCTTGCATGACATTATTAAATAATTTATACTATTGGTCAGTTGTTCATACATAAGTAACAATTTTTTAGAGAACAAAGATAATTTGAATTGCCCATTTAAAACCAAGTCCTCTGTTACTCCTTTCCCACTGCCTAGGAAGGTGCATCAGTTTCGGGGACCTCAACTATTTGACAGACATGTTTTTATGAAAACACTTAATTTTTATTAAAACATTTGCTTTTCTCCTTTTGGCTACTTTGTCGTGGTAATTTAGGTTTTAGAAATTAAGAGTGTGTTTGTCTCTGTTTATAATAACTACGTTAACAGATATTTAATGAGGTATTGTGAATAGGCCCCATTAGGTTCTGTGAAGCACACATAATGTTTCATGGGCTCTCATCACACAAGTGTATTACCTTATAATGGGAGAAACAAAACATACATGCCATATAAAAATCCATACTAATACAGGATAATATGTTATAGATATCAAATAAGTGGAACTGACATTAGGGTGTATAAAGTTTAGGAAATGCAGGGAACACTTTGAACATGATGCAACAAAAACTGGGTTTTTTATCTTTCACTCAATAAATATTTATTGAGAACCTTTTCTAATCTTGGCATTCAGCCAGATAATGTCCCTGTTTTCATGGAGTTTAATTCCTTTGAGGGAGGTAGACAGAGTAAAAATGAATAAAATAATTTCAGATAATAACAGTTTCATTAAGAATACAAAACAGCCCAGCCAGTGTGGCTCAGGGGTTGAGCGTGGACCCATGCACCAAGAGGTCACTGGTTCGATTCCCGGTCAGGACACATGCCCAGGTTGTGGGCCTGATCCCCAGTGGAGAGAGTGCAGGGGGCGGCCGGTCAATGTTCTCTCTCATTGATGTTTCTATCTCTCTGTCCCTCTTCCTTCCTCTCTCTCTAAAGTCAATAAAGAAAAGAAAAAAAAAAAGAATATGAAACAGAGTAAGGTAGACTAAGTGAGGAATCTGGATACTATTTAAATAGGGACTCCTCTCTGAGAAGGAGACATTTCAGCTGCAGTGGATATCAAGGGTCAGCCATGATGCGTGGAGACAGATACCAAGCAGAGACACCAGCCAGTCTAAGATGGGAATAAGTTTAAAGTGTTCAAAGTTCAGAAAGAAAGTAGTGTGGCTGGAGAGATGATAACAAGCAAGGAGAGAATGGTAGAAAATAAGGCTAGACGTGTCTAGATCATGGAAGATGATGGACATCAAAGGGGAAAGGTTTGCATTTTGTTTTAAATGACATGGAAAGACATTTCAAGATTTTATGAAAAGGATTAAAATAATATGTATGTCCATTAAAAAGTGAATTGGACTGATAAGTGAAAAAGAGGAGGAAAATCAAGCGTGTCAGTGATACTGTGAGCACGAGAAAGCCAAAGAAGTACCATTGGTCTTGGCAATATGGAAACATTGTGACCTTGACGAGCCACTGTGTGGAGTAGTGACATGTGAACTCCCAACGGGAGCTGGTTGAGGAGAAAATACAAGATGAGGAAGTGGAATCTGTAAAACACGTCTTTGTGAAAGTGATTAAGTACCCTAAAAAAGATTCTGCTAAAATATTATCACCTTCCGCTTAAAATCTTTGCACAATGTAGCACCCCCCCTAAAACAATGTGTTTTATAGCAATATGTTTTTCAAAGTTAGGAGGAACTTTAAAGATGATCTAGCCCAACCCTTTCATTTGACAGATGGCTGAAATGAGATCTAGGGAATTTAACTAGTTGCAGAACCAGGGCCAGATGACTAACAGTTTGCTATTCTTTTTAAAAAAAAATTTGTTAAATTTACTGGGGTGACATTGGTTAATAAAAGTATATAGGTTTCAGGTATGCAATTATATAGTACATCATCTGCACAGTGCATTGTGTGTTCACCACCCCAATTAAATAAGTAAGCTGATAGAGGTGAACTTCTGAGACATGGCTGACTCCCAAGTCAAGTTTCTGTCCATCACCATTTATCCCCCTATAACCTTTTTCTACCTCCATCTCTCTTCTCCTAGCAATCACCATACTGTTGTCTGTGTCCATGAGTCTTTCTTTTTTTCTCTTTGCTTAATTCCTTCACCCTTCTCACCCCAGCCTATTAAAATAATAATAATAATAATAATGATAATAATAATATTATTATTATATATAATACATATTATATTATATATTATAATATAACATTATAATATATAATGGCATAATATATATTATAATATATATACTAATAATAGTATTTATTGAGTGATTACTACATGCCAGATATTCTAAGAACTTTACATATATTCACTAATTTAATCCTCATAATAAACCTATGAAGACAGTTCTATTAAAATCTTCATCTTACAGTTAAGAAAACGAAGCCATGGAATATTGAAGTATCTTGTTCAAGGTCATGCATGTAGTAAATGCTGCAGAGCCAGAATTCAAAACCCAGATACTGAGATCCAGTAGGCCATATTCTTAACCACTCTGCTATTCTATTTGTTATTCCATTTAGTTCCAATCCTTTAGACTCTATTTAAAATGAGTATCAGCATAATTTACTGTGTTAAATTTCTGAGGTCTCATTATATATCCAATCCCTTTTAATCTCAGTATATTCCACCATCAATTCCTATTTATAGAAAATACTATTTCTGATGGAATATTCTTAATTTTTATTCATTTTTACTCATGGTAAAAGTAACTACCATATTGGCATGAAGTCATCGCTCATTGAAACAAGCTTTCTGTGAAATGTCTCTGTCGTTGACTGACCACCATAAGAAACCTGTCTGTGGAGATAATAATGTAAGAAATCATTACTCATGTGTGTGCTTGCCTGTCTCAGAACTTCGCCTCTATCAGCCTACTCATTTAATTGCTTCTTGCCAACATTTAAACTGTAAAAGATGTAAGATCTTTTGGGGGGAAATTTTAAAGCCTCTACCACATGGTTGTAGGCAATAGAGATTCAACATTATTCCTAAGAATAAATATAAAGGGGATTTTTCTTTTAAATAAAATAGGGAAATTTCAAGAAATAATGTAACTTCTCTTATGTCCCTTGATTTTTTTAAGATCTGAACTTCAAGATCCAACTGGATTTTCATTGAACTTTACCGTTCCTCCCTCCACAGCTGTGGTCTCAAAATATCACTTCCATTTATTTTAGCCCAGGGAATAACTGCTCAGCAAAACCGCAGAGTCAATCAGACTCGAACTGCCCCAAATCCTTCCTGCTTTGGAATTTTCCATCTACAGATCAAAAGATTTTATGCCCGTCAGCAGTTTTTTGAATGTGTTTGCTCCTCGTATGCACAACTTCCATTTAAAGACTCTCCTTGGCTGACTCCTCTGATGAAGTTGTCTACTTGCCAGAAAAACAACATTAATGCAAACGTTTCAGAGGGGCCTTCAGGTCCTCTTTGGCATTGACCTGATGTTTCAGATAATGTCCAACTGCAGCTCTGGAGAAACCACCGTCCTTCGGCTCTTTGCACGAGGGGCAAAGGAATTGGTTTCCATTGTGTGCAAACTGAGATAACAGATAACTGTCAGTGGGTCATTTAGAAAGAGAATTAAACATACAATAGAAATTGCTGTACTCTATCAAAATAATGTCATGTCATTAACACTGGATTTAAACTTTAAAATTGCATATGTGCAGTGAGGTTGAAAAAACTTAAAAAAATTTTTTTTCTATCATCTTTCTTTAAAACTCTGAGTTTATTTGACTAGTTTCGGTTGCCTTCTTTTAATGACAGGAAATACAATACATGAAACAATAGATTTGGAAAAGAAAAACCGAAATTCCCAAGGGTGGTAATCTTTTGGAAAAAGTTAATATTCATGAATTATGGGAAAGTGATGGGAGCCAATATATCACTTTTTTTTGCTCCAAGTTTTCAACTCTTGGCTACAGCCAAACCAGGCCTTATAATAAAATCGCGATGACTTCTAAAAGCGGGGAGGGCAGCACACACATATTATTGAGCCTTTAGTGTCTCAACAATAATAAACTTAGTGGAGACCTAAGCTCAGGCTGTCTTCATGTAGAGCATCCATCTTTTAAAAAATTTTTTATTGAATTTATTAGGGTGACATAGTTAATAAAATTATATAGGTTTCTGTTATACAATTCTATAATACTTCATCTGTATATCATGTGTTCACCACCCCAAGTCAAGTTTCCTTCCATCACCATTCATGCCCCTTTACCCTCTTCTACCCCCCCACCCCCTTTCCCTCTGTGTCTATGAGTTTTTTTTCTTTCCTTACTCTCTTCACCTTATTCACCCAGCTCCCCCGAGCCCACTCCCCTCTGACAGCGGTCAGTCTGTTCTCTGTATCTGAGTTTGTTTTTATTTGGTTTGTTTATTTTGTTCATTAGATTCCACATATAAATAAAATCGCATGGTACTGTTTTTTAAAGCAGTTTTTTTTTTTTTTACTTCTTTTGTTTCATCAAATCACAGTATTTCTGTACTTAAAAAAATGGGCTTGAATGAGATTTGACCTAAATATCCATCTTCCATTTTTGTATTTGACTTAATCAGTACACCAAAGGCCAGATTCAATATTTGGTTGATAGTGCGTAAGCTTGCTAATTTCTTTATTGCGTGTGTATTCTGTACCATGTAATATTTATAACCATACAAAATGCAGGAAGAATGTCCTGCTTTTCTCAAGAGTTCCCATTCTAAGAGTGCTAGATTACGCAGATATAGATCAGCCTTTTGTCCATTTTCATGTCTCTTTCCTTCCCTTAGAAGAGTTATCGTTTCTGAAATGATGGGAACTTTGGGGGGAAGAACTTTATGAAGAAGGAGGGAATGAAGAAGGGATCAATCAGAAGGAGCAGCAGGGCTTGCTTGGCAGTGTGATGATTCACTGCACGGTGGAGCAAAGGGTCCCTCTCAATTTTATGTACATTTCTTCCAGGAAAAGGTACATAGCCTTAGATATTTTAAATTTTGTTCTGACAGGGCAAAGAAAGAAGTGTGTTCACAGGACCACTTTGACAACATGCCGTGTTCTTGTAGAGGTACCTGTTTGGTTTGTTTAATGGATTATGAGTTTAGAAAGGACAAGAAGTTCGAGTCTGTGAATAAAAGCTTAAAGTCATAAGGGTTAATCTTAGCAACAGGTGAGAAAGGGATGTAGTTTGTCGAATGTCAGATGGGAGTGACCCCAAACTAATTGCTGATTATCCAAAAACATGTGTATATATTTTTAGCAATTAGCAGAGGGATCAATAGAAAACATATATATTAGTCATATGGTTTGTTTTACTAGAATTGAAACTGCATGTCTCTCCACTGGGTCAGGCCTTTAGGACTTCACAAGTTATATCTATACCCGTACTTCTATTTCATTCATTTTGGTTATTCAGAAAAGTTGCAGAATTAGCATACTATCCAAATCATGTTTATCTGAGTTGCTAGAAAAGTCATTGAAATATAGCCGAGGTGTTTTTATTTTTTAAGTAGTAATGAGGCTGGAAACTTAATTGGTTTCAAGCTATTTTAATTCCTTTACCTATTATAGGTAATATGTTAGAAACAGATCATTTCAAGAATATTGGTAAATTCAAGCTCAGTAGTCAGGTTCTACAGAGTTGACTTTCAACTGAATCAAAAGTATAAGAAATCTCTGATGTGATGTGAATCATTTCCCCAGGCTCAACAGAAACACATGACCACAACAACTATTTAATGCAAATTACCTCCTGAAGAATTTATTTTCCTATTCATGAAACAGTAGTCCTGTTTGCTCTAAAAGACTCCTTAGAAATATGAGAAAGGTAAGTTGCATTTTTTTTTTCCTGAACCTAGTCATCAGCCTCATCTCTACAAAATGCCCACCAGGTACCTTCCCTTTGCCAGGGCTCCATGCAGATCTCCAGTGGGCAGGCTCATGGGTATCAGTTTTGTCTGGATTACAGAGGCAAAGATGCTATATTGGTATAATTAGTTAGGTGGTCCTTCCTATCAATTATTTTCTTCCTGTTCTTGGTATCATATCCTTTTCTAGAAAAATTACCAATCATAGTATACAGTCCTTCCCTTTTCAAGAGGTTACTGTGAAATGAAATTTCTCAGACAAGAAAACCTAAATATCACAACTCTGATTTCATTAGTCACTTTTATGTAGCAAAATAACTGATACCTTCTCTAGCAAATCAATTATGTTCAGTCCCCCCCCCCCCCCCAGGATGAAGGTGAAGTCTTATAAGTCAAAGCTGAGATTCATGAGAATTGGACCAAGAGCTCACTATGGACTCTAAGACAGTTTATTTGAATGGCTCTGTCTTTGATTAGTCCAAGAGCTCATGGTGACTTTTTTCCTAGCTTATTCAACAACAGTAATTAATCACAGAATTTGGCATTAATCTTTCCACCAATGCCATGAATACTCTTTGAATGAATGATGATGATTTTTTTGTAAGTCTTTGTGTCCCGAGGCTATCAAAATTTCATAGTTGAGTTTTTCCACATTCTTCAAAGCTTTCTTTCAACTTTGGCTAAAAACAACAAGACAGGACAAGATTCATTATGTGGGTCTCTGAGTTAATCTGCACTCAAATACTTTGTGATTATAGCACTTCAGCCTGTTAATCAAGGTGCTCGGCTTTTGGAGAAAGAGTCTTTGATAACTGTGTCTATGAGAAGGGTAGGAAAGACTATGACTTGATCAGAGAATTTGGGCCAGGCAGACTTCCATTCACACAGATTGGATTGGGATTCCATTTCTAGATTACAAAGGATCAAAGTGATTTTCACCTCTTCCTGAATTGATATCTAGAACGTATTACCCAATCAGTACAGCGGGACTTGTATGAAGAAGACCACTCAGCATTCTGTATCAGGATTTTAAACTTATTCTTGGGGTAAACTGGCTCTCTACCCTCCCAACCCTCCCATTTCATCTTGAAATGGAAACCAGCCAAAACCCCCCTCTCCTATCTTAACCTCTTTGTGCATGGCCAC
Source organism: Molossus molossus (assembly GCF_014108415.1). Taxonomy (NCBI): domain Eukaryota; kingdom Metazoa; phylum Chordata; class Mammalia; order Chiroptera; family Molossidae; genus Molossus; species Molossus molossus. The sequence goes on from NW_023425401.1 coordinate 21,249,265, forward strand.
AAACTTCACCATTATGTTCTCCCACTTTCTAGTTTTCTATTCTCCATCTTCCCTTAGGCACTCCTGGATTCCTTTCTTCTTTTCTCTTCCTCCCTCCTTCTCCTCCATCACACTCCTTGCCTGTTGCAACCTTCTTCCCTTAGCACAGGGATGCCCTGTTTCCCCAGAGACTTGTCAACATGAAGAGGTAGGTGATAGAAGAGAAAGGGAAATATAGTCAAGCAACTTAGGGATTTTCTAGCTTTGGGAGAAAGTTCAAAGCCTATGAGAAAGGTTTAGAGAAAGTAAGGTAGCCTTATTGATCCAGAGCTAATGGGAACTAAAGATTGTTTTACAATAAACATTGAATTTAAGTGCCTGAAAGATAAAAAGACAAACAAACAATAAATTAGTTTCCAAAATAATGATATGTGGGAAAATACATGGTCTAAGTGACATAAATTCTTTGTCATTGTGATAAAAAGTATTTTGGTAAGTAGGAAGCCAAGAGGTAAAACCAGCAAACTTCAAATGAAGTTTGGCTTACTTAGTTGGAGCGTAGTCCCATACACCAAAAGGCTGTGATTCCTGGTCAGGGCACATGCCTAGGTTGTGGGTTTGATTCCCAGTCCAGGTGTGTGCAGGAGGCAACTGATCAATGTTTTTCTCTCATACTGGTGTTTCTCTCTCTCCCTTCCTCTCTCTCTAAAAATCAATAAGAAACATATCCTCAGGTGAAGATAAAAAAAAAAAAAAAAAAAGAATCATTCATGAATATAACTGGATTAAAGCCCAAGCAGAATAAATCCTCCACAGGAATACTTGTCCATTGCATTTTAACATCACTAATTTAGACAGTTGTTTCATTGCCTAATTAATATGATTTTCCAAGAATTCCAAATCTTTGTTGTTGATCTGACTGTGTGGATTATTCTCATTCATTATTTTTGTTGTTCATTCTGTTGTGTTTCAGGTGCTTGAAACATAAGAGTTGAGTTGGGTAATTCCCATTTTACAAAGGATAACACTGAGGTTCAAGGTGGTTAATCAACAAGGTCACATGTTAATAAATATGAAAGCCTAAACTTCAATTCATGCCTGTCTGACTCTATTGATCAGGCATTTCACCAACTATTTATATTTACAGTTTCAAGTCCATTATTGAAAACCATGGTATCCGGCGAAGAGATTTGGGATTTTTAACATCAGTTCCAGGAAGGCTCAGAGACCTATGCTAGAAAAAGAAGGAAGTTGTAATTTTCAGGTCAAATGTTGTAACAGGATCAATAGATCATGGACTCTTCACTTGCTTATCTAAAACTGACCCTCTTAAATGAAAAGACATGGCTAATTAGGATCATCTTTCCTCAAACAAGGTAGAGAACAGCACAGTTTACTTAACTATTTAAAGACCAGTCTCCCATCTTGACTTACCTAACAGTTAGAAGGATCCTACGATGTACAGGCAATGTGATAGACAGTGACAATACAGAATAAATAAGATATGATCTCAGACTTCAGGTTCTCTTTAGTCTCAGAGAAAGAGTAAATATGCATATAAATGCAAATACATTTCATCAACTTTATTTAAGAAACCATTGATTTTAAGATGCCACCAAGGAAAAAAAGATGTCAAATAAACTACGTCATGCCATCAATTATAAGATTCGAGTGTGCATATTAGAATCAATCAAACAGAGAAAGTGACATGCTACTGAATGTAAATGCATTGGCAGTGATGGTGTTAGGGCTGGGGTGAGGATGGGGAAAGAGGAGAATCATGAAAATCTTTCCAAAGTGACCTTTGAACTGACTTTGTAGAGATGAGTAGGTGGTGGTGCAGAGAAAAGATGCAAAGGGTATTCCATAAATGAAACAGAATGAGTGGAAAAGCACGGCGTGTAGCTGGAACACAGCCTGCTGTGCCCTGGGTGGTAAGTAGGTAGGCAGCTGGAGCGTGACTAGAGGACCGGAAAGGGGCTGGAGGGAGGGTGGTGGGTGGCAGTATGACTCCTGAGGTTCTGGCCAGACTAAGGAGTCTTGAAAACATGCTAAGGAGTTTGCTTCAACCTATTGTAGGCAAGAGGAAGCCATTGAAAAAATTCAGGCAGAAAGTGAAGTCTATCTTGACATGTTTTAATTCATCCCAGGTACTTCCTTCCAGCCCTTCCGACGAGGGCTTGGGAGAGCAACGCTTTCACATCCAACCTTTGCTGCCTCAGACTCCACGCACCCTGATCTGCCTGCTGCATGTCTGTGGTCAGGAAGATGTGAGTATCACGACTTCTGATTCAGGGATGTGCTGTAAGATCCTAGTAGATTGCATGCCTTCTCTCCTCGGAGTCTTCTGTTATCTTGCCTTGGTTCAGCTCTTTATTCTTTGAGATCCTGCTCATTTTCAAAGGCCCCTGTCAGCTGCCGCTTCTCCGAGGCACTGCTTCCTCATCTTTCCCAAGTGTGCAGCATCTCGCCACTGTTATCTAAACCCCATTTTATTTTCATTTATTATTTTTTCTGATCCTCACTCGAGGATATATTTTTTCTATTTATCATCAGATAGAGTGGAAGGGAGGGTGAGAGAGAAAGAGAGAAACATTGACGTGAGAGAGACACATATTCCCGCACGACCCAACCAGGGCCGGGAATGAACTGCAACCAAGGCACGTGCCTTTGACTGGAATCGAACCTGCAACTCACTGGTCTGCAGGCTGATGTTCTAACCACTGAACAAAGCCTGCCAGGGCAAAACCTCATTTTGTTTTTTGAGTCTCTCTTTATTGACCCTCTCTTGATTTATGTTATATTATGCGGCATATTTTATCTATTAGACTGAGCTGGTTGAGTGTAGGATAGGGTCTTAATGTCTTATTAATTCTATATTAGTGTCTATTCTGAGCTCAGTCTATTGGAGATAACATAACAAGTAATATGACAAAATTCTGCCTTCTGTGTACCCTGCCCGATGCTGAGGAGCAACAGGAGGAATAAATAACATGTCCCTACATTGGTATGCTTCTCACTGTGACAGTCAGCCTCCCAGGCAGCCCCCAATGGCCCTGCCTCTTGGTATTCACACCCTTATATGGTCTCTTCCCACATTGTACCTAGATTGATGTATATGACCAATAGGATTCATTAAAAATGATGTTATGTCACTTCTGAAGTCAGGCTGTAAAAGAATGTGACTACCACCTTGGGCTCTCTCTCTTTCTTAGATCACTTACTCTGGGGAAAGCCAGATGCCATGTCATGAGAACACTCATGCACATGTAGAGTTACATGTCACAAGAAACACAAACAGTCTGACCACAGCCAAGGACGAGTGAGCCTGGGAGTGGACCTGCCAGCCACAGGTGACTGCAGCCCTGGCCAACTTGACTACAACATTAAGGGAGACGGAGTCAGAACCACCCAGCTAAGCTGCTCCTAGACTCTTAACCCTTAGTAACTGGGAAATCATGATTATTATTTTAAGCTTCTAAATATAGGAATAATTTTGTTATGCAGCAATAGATAAGTAATATATTTAGCAAATGTCATTCCAATTTTATTTGAGTGGAGGTTTTAGATAGACAGGAGAGAAGAGGGTAGAGCACTCAGTTTAGAAAACAGGAAATTACAATCAGATCTCTAATTTAAAGATATATACATTGTAGTTTTGCTTTAGCTTAATTTTAAGGTAGATCTGTATCGTAGCTCAGATTTAGTGTTCAATCATTCATTGCCTAAATGCACAGTGATCTACTGAGTCCCCTAAAGACCAGAAGAAATGAGAGTGGGCTGGTGGAAAGAGCGGAGCTAAATGTCTTCCCCTGAGAACTGAGACTGTAGAATAGTGAAGGCCAGGGGCAGGGCCGGGTGGAGGTGGGCAAAGGGGGGTATGGGGGACGTCTGTAATAGTGTCAACAATGAAGGAAGGAAGGAAGGAAGGAAGGAAGGAAGGAAGGAAGGAAGGAAGGAAGGAAGGAAGGAAGGAAGGAAAAGAGAGAGAGAAAGAAAGAAAGAAAGAAAGAAAGAAAGAAAGAAAGAAAGAAAGAAAGAAAGAAAGGAAGGAAGGAAGGAAGAAAGAAAGAAAAAGAAAGAGAAAGAACTGAGGTCGTTCTTTAGCTCTGTCACTTACTATTTGGTTATCAATGAGGAATTTATTTAATCTCTTTTAAATCATGGTTTCCACTCTAGTAATAATAGGGATGTAATAATTCATGCTCTGCATATCTTGAGGATTAAATGAGTCAGTGTATGTAAAAGAACTTTGTAAACAGCAAGACATCACCCAAATTGGAGTTGCTTTAGAAACTGGGAAGCTGACATGTTATTGGCTCAACAGACCCCATTTGCTGAGTCAGCTGGAAGATGACTCTGACAACACAGGGACACTCCTCTGAGGAGACATTTGGCTGCTGTGAACTTGGGTGCCAGGCAAGTATGTGCCCATTAGAAACTTCCTGGCCTACCCTGGCTCATTCCAGGCTTTTCTGTCTCTGGCCCTCTGTAACAAAGTTGATTTTCAGATAAAGGCACCATAAAGAGTTAGGAGCATACAATTTGACCACATTTATCTGTCCCCCGTCCCCCCTCAATGTCTGACAATCACCAGTCTGTTCTCTATTTCTACGACTTTGGTTTTTTAGAGTCTCTATATATAAGTGGGATCATACAGTGTTTGTCTCTGTTTGACTTATTTTACTTAGCATAATGTCCTCTAGTTTCATCCATGTTAGGATTTCCTTCTTTAAAAAAATTTTTTTTTTCTTTATTGACTTTAGAGAGAGAGGAAGGGAGAGGGAGACAGAGACATCAATGAGAGAGAACATTGATTGGCTCCCTCCTGCATGCCCCCACTGGGGATTTGGCCCAGAACCTGGGCATGTGCCCTGACTGGGAATCGAACCAGTGACCTCTTGGTGCATGGTGATGTTCAACCACTGAGCCACACCAGCCAGGCAGATTTCCTTCTTTTTTATGGGTGAGTAACATTCCAGTGTGTGTGTGTGTGTGTGTGTGTGTGTGTGTGTGTGTGTGTGACATTTTCTTTATTCATTCATCCCTTGTTGAAAACTTAGATTGTTTCCATATCTTGGCACTTGTAAATAATGCTGCAGTCAACATGGTGGTACTTAGATAGTGGTTTTATTTCCTTTAGATATATACCCCAAAGTGAAATTGCCAAATCATATAATAGTTCTATTTTTAATTTTTTGAGGAACCTCCATATTGTTTTCCATAGTGGTTGTGTCAATTTATATTCCCATCAACAATATATAAGGTATCCCTTTTTTTCTACATTCTCTCCAGCATTTGTTATCTCTTGTCTTTTATATAATAGCCATTTTAACATACGTGAGAGGTATTATTTCATTATGGTTTTGATTCACATTTCCCTGATGATTGATTACTGATGTTGAGTGTCTTTCCATATACCTGTTGTCCATTTGAATCTGTTCTCTGGGAAAATGTCTATTGAAGTCAGGCACCATTCACAAGTGCGTGTGAAATGCCTTTCTGCCTCTCCTGGTAAATGAATCATCAGTTGCTTCACAGACACAACTAGGGAAATGTTGGGAAAGAAGAAAGAGCTGTGGTGGCTGGTCATGCAGGCGTTAGTCTGTGCTACTGTTCAGTCTAATGGTAACTCGACTGCCTGTTCTCCTGATTGGGAGCTAGTGGCATTGGGGGGCTGGGGGTGTGCAGGGGATTTGTCCGCTACCCTCCTAATTGAGATAAAATAATTAACTCTATCAGTGGCATTGAGGTGAAGATGGAGATGAGCTTGCATTCAGAAACTTCCCTAATATCAATTTTTGATAACTAAAAATATTAATCTCGCACAAATCATTCATTTGTTGCTTTCCATGTATATTCATTTGTCTTAGGTCAAATTCCCCAGAGCACAGAATCTGAGACAGAGGTCTACATGAGAGGGGTCTGTTGGGGCGTGCTTGGGGACAGGACCACCGGGGAGCGCAGGGAGCCTGGGAGGCTGACTGCATGCGGTGCAGCTGCGACAGTGGCCGCAGCCAGTCTCGCGAGAGCTCTGGAGCTGATGGCCCTGTGGAGATAAACTCGGGCCAGGCTGCAGGAGCAGGCCTTCCACCGTGCACCAACCAGATGTGGGGAGTGGATGCAGCCTGTGAGGGCCTGTAGCCTTGGTGGCTCCCTCCAACCCAGGGAAATTCCCAGAGGACTCAGCTCTGAGCCAAAGTGCAAGTAGCTGGGGAAATGCATGTTCTGCCCTGAGTGGGGGGACTGGGAACACACCACAGCATGCACCACAACCACCAGGGTTGTGCATGTTGGTCTGCGTGTGAGCACTGCTGCGAAGGAAAACACAGTATTTTATTGGCTCAGATATTCCAAGTAATAGTTGATAAAAGTTAGATGATCAAGTTTCAAGTCATCAGAATGCAGCAAATACGCTTACAGCCAAGGTAATGTGAATTATAATTTTTTTTCTGGCTGACAGAGATGAAGGGAGAAACTATCCAAACCTCACAGAGTTTTAGGAACAACATTTATTAGCAAGGAGCAGCATAGATGGCTACATTAATAGCTTCCCGACGGGCAGATACTAGAGAACTATTTTCTCCTACAGGAACACGTAAACATTTTATTCATACTATCACTGCGCTGGCCTCTGTGTCATTTTTTTTGCCTCTTGGTTGCTACCGTTTCTCTGGTTAGTCCAAGAGTGGTTGTTGGTACCTCTGCGATGCAGGCGTCGAGGGGGTGGCACCCCGGTGAATTCTTGGGTAGGCGGGGGGCCTGTGGGAGAGCAGAGCCACTGACAAATCCCTTGAGCTGGAAGATCCCTTCTGCTGCTCTCTCTGCACCGGTGCTACATTGCATGGGTTCTTTTCTTTTTAATTATTTTTCAATCAGAGTTGACATCCACTATTATGTTAGTTTCAGGTGTATAACATAGTGATTACGCATTCATATACCTTACAAAGAAATCACCCCGTTAAGCCTAATGCCCATCCGACATACATAGTTATTACAGTGTTATTGACTCTTCCCTGTGCTGGACTTTACATCCCCACCACTGTTTTTCTAACCGGCAGTTTGTACTTCTTAATTCCTTCCACGTTGTTGCTGGTTCCCCTTCTCCTCAGGGCAGTCGTTTGCGTGGGGTAGCAACAGAATAACTCCCGCCTGGCGGCCGTCTATGTTCTCAGGAAACTCATGCATTCCTTTGCAACGTAAGTGGGAGCGGAGAGCACCTCACTGCTGCGGTCCCCACCTGGTGGCTTTCCTGGTGCGCCCAAGTCACCAAGTCTACTGCAAGGACAATTATGGGGCAAAGGGAAAATCTCACTCAATAGATTGATTTCCGTGTCTACAAGTATATAATGATCAACTAATCCTTAGCACTTGATACATTATCCAAGACACAGGAGGAACTGGGTGAGTATTGATTGATTGAGCAAAGGTTTAGCTGCTCAACAACGCTTTACAAAAAAATTTTTTTAACTCCTTAAAAATATTTTTCTCAAGTTAGAGCTAACATGCTCCCATTGCATCTTGCACTCTTTTTATTGGGGAACAACATCTGTTCCCCAACTCCTTTAAAAGGCATGTTATATACACCAAGACTGCAATTAAGTAACCCACAACCTTCTCCTCTTTTTGGCCAACCAACATCATTTCCGTGATTCCTTCCTCTTAAGCCTGGGTTTCCAACTCTTTAATCATCTCTGCTCTCTTCTGGATCCAAATGTCCCACTTACTTTTAAACTGTGGAGATCCAAATGGAAATCTATTATAACGATGCTGTAAAAGTTTGGCAAATTTCAGGGAAAACCAACATCTGCTTGGTCCTTCCTCATTATCTTCTTGCTGCCTTTTCATTAAGGAGTTCTCAAGAAACGCTGTAAAATTTATTTTTTAATTAATTCAACAATTTTCCTTCTAGTTTAAGTTATCCTGTTTGTATGCACATAATTTCTATGCAAAAAATAGATTAGTAATGGACGGTTTTTAACCTCACAAACATACAATATGTCTTTATGCAATATTTTAAAATATCTTGTACATACTTTTAGAATCAAAATGCAAATACTAGTCAATTTTTAACTTCTTTTTAAACATTGTTTTTGCGCATTAACTCAACAGTGACATTGTTTTTTCATAAATTATTTTTCAACTTAAAAACATTTTTATTGTCTTTATTTGAATCTTTCCTATGCTCTTGGTATAGACCTAATGACTAAGAGTTAAAATAATAACTAGTATCACATAGCACTTACTATGTTCCATGCAAGTGTTGTAAGTGTTTCGGGTATATTAACATATTTAATCTTCATAACAACCCAACGAGTCAGGAGCTATTGTAACTCCCCATTTTCTGGATGAAGAAATTGAGACAGAGAGGCTGAAGATTTGCCCAAGACAGCACAGCAAGCGAGGTTGAGAGGAAGCATTTAAACACTAGAAGACTGGCCCTCGAGTCTAGATTTTCATTATGACCTTCTGTCATATGTTTATAAATATAAATAAGGTGGACTGGGCCCGGCTGGTGTGACTCAGTTGTTGGGTGTCAACCCATGCACCAAGAGGTCGCTGATTTGATTCCCAGTCAGGGCACACGCCCAGGTTGTGGGCCAAATCACCAGTGGGGGACATGCAGGAGGCAGCCAATCGATGTTCTCTCTCATTGATGTCTCTGTCTCTCTCTCCCTCTCCCTTCCTCTCTCTCTAAAGTCAATGAAGAAAAAAAAAATTTTTTTAAATAAAAATACGTTTTTTTAAAAAGGTACACTCACTGTCTCTTTTGTAGAAGGTTTCTTTTTATTAGTGGTCATTAAGATACACAAGTGGAAGTTTTCTTTGTATGTAAAGATGATTTTTCTACTATCATTATTGTGCTTGAGTACCAATGCTGATTTGACTAAAGAAATGACTCTCAGCACTTTGTTTGCTGGTGGACTCTCTTTGCTCCCCTGCGTTAAGGAAGATTTCACTCACTTTCTGCTTTGAACATGTGAATCCTGCAGTTGCTAAATACTGGTGAATCTAATTTCCTTTTGGTCAAATATTGAGCTCCTCTTGCCATCATGAATTGCAAATGTAACTCCTTGCAGCCCTAGAAACTTGCCCCAAACAGCTGTGACGGACGTCTTGGGCTGCTCACAAACACAGAAGAATAATTGATCTTCTTGCCCCGAGTATAATTCATCTCAGACTCAGTTTCCCTAAACAGATGGTTCTATTGTTACCTTCCAGGCCTTCCCATGGGGCTTCCAAAACTGTGCTGCCCTTTCCGGGAACACTCCAGACCTTTCCAAAACTGAGCTATAAAATTGGGGTGGTATGTTGAGACTCCAGCAAACGTGTTCTCTTTTCGGCCGTTTGAGTTGTTCATCCCAATGTTTCATTTAAACTTTAGGAAAGACAATTTCCTCGCTGAAGAAAAAGAATTAGATTCCAATTTATTTCATTTGGACCAGTAAATTGAAGATAATATCCAAAATTGCTTCAAAACCTAATCCCACAGGTTGCGACACCTATTTACGAGAGAAGCTTATCTGAGAAAACGCACGGGCCCATTTCCAGACGGACCTTTGTCCTTGACCTCTGTACTTAGGAAAGGAGACAATATTTACAACCAGATGCAGGCATTATAAGGAAATTGTAGCAAATGCTCTTTAACCACATCCCAGTGTTATAAAATATTCTCTAAAATAATGATTTCTCTTAAAAATATGATATGTATGCAGTTTTATGATAGGATCTGCATATATTAGGAAATACTTAACCAACACATATTTCTGGTGTGCCATAAATTTGAAAGGACTCACAGCCAAATCTCAGCAATGTTTATCTCTCAGGAAGTAGAATGGGGAGTGGTGGGGATACAGATGCAGACTTTGACTTTTCATTTTATTCATTTCCTCCAGAGTCTGGATTTCTTTTTAAACCCTGTGCATGGTATTTTGTTACAAATAGTTATCTGAGCAGTGCGATTATAGGCCATTTTGTTGTCGTGCATTCTTTGGTCTTAAACAGAAATACTACTTTAAAATGCAAAGGGCTTCTTTAACTCTCTCATAAAAGTTTAATCAGTCACTGTATGTGGATAGTTGGTTAGTTTGTCTTGGAAAGAAAAGGTGCCTATCTTTATCATTTTAGGATTTTAGTGCTGAAGGATGCAGACTTTGTGCTTTACAGTCAGAAACTGAATTTAAATGACAGTAAATGAGTTGTTTGAGTTCACACAGCTAATGAGTAGCAAAATTAGAACTAGAATCTATGTCCCCTAATGCTGGCCAGTACTTTTCCTATGAAACCTTCCCTAAGTATTAAGTATTTATATTTTCAAAATAGTATTGTAATTTACATTGCAAGTATATTTTATTCATTTAGTTGTAGCATAAAGCCAAGCTTCAGCAGAGGTGCAAATATATGTAAGGGATAAGTGTGATTCACAAGTCAAGATTGCCACCGTGGGAAATTAAGGCTAACTGCTGAGAGACACACCCGGTTTGAAAACCAAATGGTTCTTACTTGAAGTAAAACTCATTACTGAGGGAACAAAGAGTCTAGGTGAATGTTATGATTTCATCGAATGATTTATTTGCTACTATTCTTCTTTCGGGATTGTAACAAGACCTAATTAGACCTCATGAACACGTGAACACTCTTTCATTCTGAATATCTCCCTATTTAAAAAAAAGGTATTCATTCTTATAGAAGCCTAATATATTGTATGTTTTATTCAAGGATTTTGCAGTCATGAAAAAAAGAAAAGGAAAAGAAAAAAACACCTAGGTAATTCTAGGCTAGAAGGAAGCAAAAAGCATGAAAAATTATCAGCCTTAATATGGAAACCTAACTCAAAGGTAGATCTTATTAATAATACACCTCAGTACACGAGAATGTGAAATCACAAATTTCTCCTACTGGAATTGTCTTAGTCTTTCCTTTACTATTTATAAAAAGGCTTAGCTCAGCTCTTGGAGTCAGTGAACAGAGATGTAGGAAGCTTGGCACATCCTTTCTCTTGGCGTAGCTCATGGAAACATATGTGCTCGGCTCCTTGGACTGTTGACCTCTACCAAGCGAGGGGACTTGTCACGGGCGGGTAGTTTCTTTCCATATACACGTCCGCACAGTGGATTAAGCCACACGCACGTGGTACTGCAGCTCTGAGAAGGCACCCAGAAAGTGCTTGCTGAGTAAATTAATCAATAGCTGTTAAAACTTTTCCCTCTGCACTCTGACACATAAGTAAGCTTTGAAAAATCTTGAGAAGATTTACTTCAATGTCTTTTCACTCTACTATCTTAAACTGGGAATACATAAAGAAAAATAGATCCTAGATCATTTTAGGCCACATTTCTGAAGAAACACGCGCACACACACACACACACACACACACTCACACAAGAAATTGCTAGCTATTTGTAGCTGCCTGAAGTTGAGTTTTGTGATAAAATAAATTCTCATTATTTCACCATTACCTTCTTTCTGGAGAAGATTATCATTGCTAGTAATGCTTCTTTGCCTTTTCTCCTATGTGAGATGCTCTAGTAGGATGATGAATTATGTTATTTTTATTTTTTTTTATAAGTGAATAATGAGGCTTTGAGAAATTGGGTACCTGACCACACAGGGAAGTCAGTGGGTTGAGGATGGACTGGTAAATGGGTTTGAAGAAGAACCTGATAGATGAGCAGGTGCTGGAGCGTGGAAGGTGACATGTTATTGGCGCTGAGCAAGGAGACAAGCCCCAGAGAAAGAAGGCTGACTTCCAAGAACCAAAGGTCAACTTTCTTTCTCAGATAAGGGGAAACTTACCAGTCACATTTCTGATGCAATAAAAACAAAACCTGGACACTTGGAAAAACATAACCTGCCCTGGGTACAACTTCTCTAGGGCAGCCACGGAGTAAAATTTAAATATGGGAAAAACATTTTTTTTTAAAAAAAACTGGGTACCTATAGGGATAGAAAGAAGTCCCAGGCAAGTAAAGGATGACCTCTCTGTCCTTTGTGACATCTGGGTACTACTAGGAGTACAAAGAGAAATATTTGCAGAATTTTCATTTCTAAACAAACAAACAGAGGACAGCGGGAGAGAACTTGCTGAAAATGATAATATAAAATAATCTTAGCAGTGCAATATCACTGCTGTCATTTAAATGGAGAAACAGCTCCTTCAGCCTTGCTACGGGGGCTCAGGTTAGTCAGGCTCAGTGCCGGGATAGAACAATGAAGAAGTGGAAGAAGAGAAGAGCTCAGTATAAAAATCTCCGGGAGGACGTGGGGAAACCATTACAATTCATTGGTTCAAGCAGTTCATGAAGACATTTTCCAGCCCCTTACTGGAGCTGTGGAAAAATTTGGGAATTCGCATTTCTCACTCTCGGATGTGGATAGTTTAAATTACAAGAAGGTGGAAAGGAAGGAAGTGGCCGAAGGAAGGAAAACTATGACTGAGTTATGGCTAATCAGAATGGATTGATGTTTTTCAGTGTGAGGAAATGCAGAGAAGATGAGGCCAAAGGATGGGAATGATGCAAAACTGCAATTCGTTCATGTTCCATAAGAGGAGAAGAGAGGCCTTTCTTAAATAATGGTTATGCAAATAAAGAGAAACAGTCTAGACTGTACTTCATTTATTTATTCATTATTACAATAAATAGTGAGCAGGCTCTACATAATTCATGTACCTATAAGAGGGCATGAAAAAGTCACTTGGCACCCAGCCGAAGTGGCTCAGTGGTTGAGTGCCGACCCATGCACCGAGAGGTCGCCGGTTTGATTCCCGGTCAGGGCACATGCCCAGGTTGTGGGCCTGATCTCCAGTGAGGGGCATGCAGGAGGCAGCAATAAAGAAAGAAAAAAATCAATAAAGAAAAAAACAAAAGTCACTTGGCCATTCTGAACATGTGCATAGCAAATGAAGTGGGAGCTCTCTCTTAGACATTGGAATTGCTCCCATTTATTTCTTCCCATGCTCTAGGAATGTGTAAGGCAATGTACATTCTATTTCATTGATTTATTCTAACAGCTCCGTGAAGTAGACATGCTAGTGAAAATGGTAGCTGAGAAAATTAAGGTTGAGAGAAGGTAACTCATCTATGAAACGGAGGAGCCAAGGTTTGAACCTAAGTCCACGTCTCACTTACATGGAGCTCATACTCTCACTGGGGGCACGCTGGCACCACTGCCTTACCTAGTGTTTGCAATCTGATGGAGAAGAGAAGGTTTTCTGAGAACACAGAAACCAAAGGCAGCGCCCTTGAGGGCTGAGGGCTCAATAAGAGATTTTCAGACATCAGTATAGAAAATGGAGAGTGCATGACTTGAGCACCTAGCACAGAGTTTGACATATCATAGGTGTTCAACATGGTGATATGGATGGAAGACAAGAAGTAGAAATAAGGTAGGCTTAGGATGGATGGATACAAAATTGGCCAAGTAGAAAGCTTTTTCTTTTTCTTTGAATGTAATTATAGGGGTCTATGTGAAGTCATAATTTCAAAGAAATGGAAGAAAGCACACACAACTGAGGTCGTGCCTGAGGTAGGTTCCCACAGGAACGGAAAAGGAACATTCCATTAAGATACAAAGACTGGAGGCCTGATCTCCAGAACTCCCCCAATAGAGCGAACCCTTATTCTTGTAGTCATCACGAAAGAAGGGCAAGGCATTGCAAAGATTTGGGATTTCAAAGGTTAGGGCATATATATTCCTTACAATTGTTTGGTTTGTCATGTATCTGACATACTTATATATTTCCTTAGAAATATATCTTAGAATTGCTTGTTTTGTCATTTATTTCTGTTAAACTTATAAGGCTGGCCCTGAGTTAAGGAGCTTACCAGAGAGAAAGTGATCATCTGCTTCCTCATCTTTGCTCAGGAATATGTAGCTCATAGGAGGCTATTCATCCACAGACACTCTGAGTTTTCAGCATCGTCTTGTAATAACTTTTCCTTTATTGTTTTACTTTTCTCATGACATACAGAAAGGGTTTCAGGGCACTCATCATGCCCTTGAACATATTTTTGAAAGACAAAGATAGACATTTGAAATTATGGAAAAACCTTAAATATTGAGAGGTGGTAGATTTTGATCACACAGATTCCTGAGGGGAGAAGGTCTGCTAAATGGCATCACTGAAGCAAGAGCTAGTCAAGCATGAAGACTTGTGACATTAACTAGAAGACCAAGTAAACGTTTGAGGTTTTCTTTTTAGTATCACATTTCTTAAGGTATCTTAAGATGTCTAAAGCATACCTATGTGTGTCTTATCAAAGTTATGAGTAGACAAGTCGCTAAATATCTTCAATCTACATTTCAGACATTTCTAGGGTGACAGTTTCTTTGGTCCCATTCTTTCATATATTGGTAGAAAATTATTGGTAAAAAAAATATGTATATTTTTAAAAATACAGATATAAGTATTTTATGATTTCTTATTGTAAAAAGTAAGGCATTATTTTCACCTTTCTAGAAGTAAAAAATACATAACCATCCAACTTAATGTGCTAACTAGAGAACAATAGTATAAAGAGGAAACAAAGTCACCATCCAAAGAGAGCAATTTTGTATATTTCCTGCAGGGTGTTTGCATGTCTTTGGGACATTTTTCAGACTACCAAGATCAGGACATGCGCTGTGCTTTTTTTTAAATTTATTTATTTTTCTTAATTGATTTTAGAGAGGAAGTAAGAGGGAGAGAGAGAGAGAGAAACATCAATGAGAGAGAACATCGATTGGCCGCCTTCTGCATGCCCCCCACTGGGGATTTGGCCCACAACCTGGGCATGTGCCCTGACCGGGAATCGAACCGGTGACCTCTTGGTGCATGGGTTGACGCTCAACCACTGAGCCACACCGGCCGGGCAACTGTTCTTGTTTTTCACTGAGACTATTGCCCTTTAGAGAAACATGGTCTAGAACATCCACAGCTATGGCTCTACCATCTAAGTCTATACTTCCCTGGAAAAAGTAAAGGAATGATTCTTTGCACCCTACAAAGTAACAATCCCCTTCCTAGAAAATCAACAGCTAACTCTTTACATCATAGATAATGTAGAAAATGACTTCAAATTTTCCGAACTCAATCTGCATGGGTTTGCATAGCCGTAATTCGTAGATGACTCCTCTGTGACTTAGCAGTAGCTTTTCCCCTCCTAATTTGGGTCTGGTTCCCAGGTTTCTGGTCTCATTTTCCTTCTAGGGAATATGTACCACAAGATTATTTTCATACTTAAATCTAAGGATACTGACAGATTTCAGGGATGCATTTCCTATTCTTGACAAAGGCAATTAATTACTCCCTGTTTTGAAATATGTTCTTGTGTGCCTCCCTTTAAAAAAAATTTTTTTTATTGATTTTTTTAGAAAGAGAGAAAAAAACATCAATGTGAGAGAGAAAAACAAATCAGCTGCCATGCACCCCAACTGGGAATCAAACCAAGACCCCTCAGTCCATGGGACAATACTCAAGCCACTGAGCAAAACCAGCTGGAATTGTGCCCTCTTTTTAAAATATCCTTTAGCCCTGACTGGTTTGGCTCAGCAGTTAGAGTGTTGGCCCGTGGACCAAAGAGTCTCGAGTTTGATTCCGGTCAAGGGCATGTACCTCCGTTACAGTTGGCTCTCTGGCCCTGGTCAGGGTCATGTGGAGGCAACTAGTCGATGTGTCTCTCTTGCATCAATATTTCTCTTTCTCTCTCTCTCCACCCCCTCCCTCCCTCCCACTCTATTTGAAGATAAATAAAAAAATATCCTTGGGTGAGGATTTAAAAAAATAAATAAAATAATCCTTTAATTCATTAAGGTGTGCAGCCTCATTTGCAAGAATTATTTGGACAGTTAGTTTTTGTGGTTCCTTGCTCAACATTATTTCTTATTTCTTGGATTTATGTTTCATTTGCTGAAATATGTTCACAAGTGGTTTTTTGCATAGCCGAAAAGTTGAAATTGGCTAGTTTTTGTGTAATACCTACTAAAATGTCTCAGAAAAGGTGTTTTATGAAGTTTATTTTGGAAAACAATGTTATAAGTTTACTAAATTTATGACTATAAGTGTTCAATTTCTGAAGTCGGATTCGATTTCATTATTAAGATTAAACTTTCTCATGATCAAAGAACCACCATAAATATTGGTTCAGTTGGGCCCCACACAAAGAATTACCAGGAATACATATTTTCCATATTTTAGTATATGACATTTCAGTTATACTTTCTTCCCCTGTTCTGCATTGCTGAGTTACAGATCAGTAAAGAGAAAAGAAATGAAACATGTTTCACCTAAGATTTTAAAGGAAGATAAAACAAAAACGTCTCAGAAAGTTAGGATAAGTAAAGCTGTAGGTTTATTAGTGTCTCCTCTTTTCTGGTCTTCCCACCCCCCATGGCGTAAATTGAATCATAATTATGTACCTAGGACAAGAGAACACATCCTCTGCTTGTGAAGCAATATTACCACTGAGCTTTGTATGGCCAAACTTAACTTTTGCTCTCATTTTATGGAAAATAAGAATGATTTGGGGTAAGAACACATGCTAATGTAAGCAGTGAGCCCTCAGCCAGAATAGTATCACTATTTTGAATTAAGAATTCCTAAATAAATGCTTTTCATTTATACCCAGCCCACCCCACTTATTTATACCCAGTATTCGTTGCCAGGGATCCCAACCTGTAGTGTGAAGGTTTTAAAGAAACCATCAAGACAATGAACTCTGGAAACAGAGAGGCAAATTTAAAAGACAAATCTCTTGTTGAAGATTGGTTACGTTAGATTTCGCTGGATATGGAAAATGAATATCATAGCCTTCCCCTTCATATCCTGGATTATCCCTGTCATGCCCACCGGAATTCCTACTTGGGAACTTGAAATAAGATTTGATTGGAGTCTCTACAATGAACACATGGTGGAT
The DNA here is from genome assembly GCF_014108415.1 of Molossus molossus. Lineage (NCBI taxonomy): Eukaryota > Metazoa > Chordata > Mammalia > Chiroptera > Molossidae > Molossus > Molossus molossus. The sequence continues at coordinate 21,266,139 of NW_023425401.1, forward strand.
ATACAAATGGCTTCTAAACCTTTTGATGTTCATTAAGAGGAAGGAGTGGGGAGGTGTTTCCTGGAAGAGTGTGGGCACTAGGGAGCATTAAAGAAAGAAACAAAGGCAAAGGAAATGTCAGTCTTTTGCACTCATTATATTTCTGTGAACAATGGATCTCATGAGTTTTGGGGCTTTGAATGGACATGTTACAGGTTCCAGCCCTGTTCTCACCACTGTCTTGTGGACCAAACGTAATACTTCTAAACTTTAGATTTACTCTTGAAAAAACAACCAACATTGTACCCACTTCCTCTCATCACCTAAAAGGGATACTGGGTTGTTTGGATTACAGACAATATGAAAAGCCTTTTGGAACATTTGCAGTTAAAAGATCTATGAAGAGGCACGATAGTATCACGGCTTAGTTTTTGCACCCTCCAATTTTCCACATTTATTTATACTTCTTATGAATAGAGACTACTAGTAAGATATATAGAAGAAAATAACATACCTGTCTATTTATATCAACCAGAAATAGCGTCTGTATAACTTTCGATATCTATCTTTTTTATTGTTGACATTATTACATGTCCCCCCTCTTTGCCTACTTCCACCCAGACTGTCCCTCCCCTCCCTCTGGCCCTCACCACATCTTTATAGTCATAAAAATGTGTACATATTGTTTTTTAAGTAAGAATGATGGGTTTTGCAAGTTATAACAATGTGACTTGTTTTTTTCACTAAGCGTAGTTATTCAAACAGAAGTTTATTGTGGATTTTATTTCTCATAAAACTTTCTGATTTTGCCAAAAGACTACCCGAATTCTCATTTTTCTTAACCTTAAGGCACAGTAATACTCCACAATTTTTTAAATAGATTTCAGATGACTCAAACATTTCACATGTATTATGGAGTTTGTAGCTCATATCATCCAAACCCCTGGATGGTTCCAAAGTTACAGAAAGAGAAGTCATAGTAATCTGGACAATGCCTTAGTCAGAATTTTATACATGAATTGTTCAACTGACAAGGTCCTAGTCAGAGCTGAATCATCACTTAAGCTCTTTACCTTAGAATTTTTAATGATGAACCTGATGAAACAGCCAATAGTAAGCTAGCATTGTCTGCCACCTATAATTTTTGAAGAACTATGTTAGGAACAAGAGGAACAAGCCATGGTCCCCGTAACCAAAAAGGAGTGATTTCTCACCCCTGTTATGTTTTCAAAGTGGTCCCTTAAAATAATTATTTCATATACAACCTCCATTGCGATACTCAGTGTAATGGTAGTTAAACCATTCAAGAATGAAAGTTATTTAAGTTTCAGGTATTTCCAGATCTGACTCATTTCTGTATGTAGAGTTTTATGTCATGTTTCTAATTTCCTCTCTTGTACTAATAATTATCAATCCCTTAAGAAGAATATAAATAAGGGCAGGAGAAAGCTTTTGTTAATTGAGTATTAGGTCCTCAGTAATACTCTATATTAGAATGTACATAGTACGTCAATACTACCATCTTATTTAATCTCTACATCTAGTTCTTGATATTGGCATTTTTGGTTAATAGCTATTTGCTTTCAAAATCCTATTCTCCCCCTTTTCCTGAGCATAGGACTCCCTGTTCAAAATTACATCTCTCAGTTTCCCATGCTCTTTGCCTCACATCTCATTGGTGAGAATTTAGTCACGTGATCCACGGGAAGCTCAAAACCTCTACATGTGTGACTTAAAGAAAGTTGCTCATCCTGGACGTCCTCTTTGCCCCCTGTGTGCAGGCTGGATGGATTTGCTGAGAACCCGCGTTGCCTCTGTAAACATGGAAAAGACCTTGGCCAGGGAAGGAGTCTGTGCTCCTGAATGGCTTCGAGGAGAGCTGCCTGCCCAGTGTAGAATGCCACCTAAACCTGCTGCATGAGGAGAGAGACAGCCCTCTCCCTTAAGCCATTGTCCTTCTTAAAGCATTGTATCTTTTTTTAAAATTATTTTTTCTTTATTCAGTTTAGAGAGAGAGGAAAAGAGAGGGAGGGAGAGATAGAAACATTGATGATAAGAGAACATTGATTGGCTGCCTCTTGCATGCCCCCCACAGGGGATCGGGACCACAACCTGAGCATCAAACTGGTGACCTCTTGGTGCGTGGGTCGACACTCACCACTGAGCCACACCGGCCAGGCCAAAGCATTGTATCTTGAGGTCTCTTTCTTTCTGTAGCTTACTCCTTACCTCAATTAACAAAGAAGTATTGACCTCATTTTACAGATTAAGAAGAGTGAGGCTCGTGGGAGTAAGTCACTTATGTACAGGGATTTTCCCAGCTTCCCCTCCTCGCTCAGCAGAATGTATTTCCACTGAAATTCAATGAGCCCCTCTAGAATGGGAACACAATAAAACTCCAAACCAAGTAGGCCTAGGACCAGAGAACATTCAACTCCTACCAGATTCAAGTCAAAACTCTCTTTAACCTCTCCATTTCTGGGTCTCAAACAGCAGTTCTCTTCAAGAGGTTTGCTTTCCCAGAACAGCCTGTCCTCATTGTAATAAATTAAAAACAAAACTTTCAAAGTTGTAGGTTATATGGCATCACCCCAGTTTATCTCAACACCTCTGACAAATGGCAGCAGGAGAAAGGACTCTCCACATGAGTTCCTCATCCATCCTTTTCCCTTAAGGACTCTATTATTCCTTACAAAAAAGAACCCATCATCTTGTTCTACAAAGGCCTAATACATATAATTAACACCAAATTTGTGTTCTGCTAGCCTTAGAAAGATCATCTTCGTGAAATAGATGACTAGGCCTCCTCCATAAGTCAATCAGGCGAAAACCTTGAGGGTAAATCAAGACAAATGGGAAGCCAGCTGGAAGAAATCAAACAGGCAAAGCAGGTGCGTTGGCTTGTGTTTGGGAAGATGAAACACAGCATGAGGCATTGCACATTTACACAAAAGCAAGATCTATAACCTTTGTCAGGCTTTGAACTGAGCTAAATGCATGACTTATTTAAGAAGAGCTGGTAGCTGGGAACTGGTTGAACTAAGAGTGTCAAGACCAATTCTGAAGATGTTTTCTTATACTTAAGCCTGTTTTTCTGTGCTTCGAGGAGTGCCAAACAGCCAGTGGCAGATGGCCCTTCATCTAAGTGTGATTTTCAGTGTTGTGAGAGATAGAATGATGGACCATTTCCCCAGAGGAGCAGGAAGAAGACATTTTTGCAAATGAAAAATAAATGATGCCTCCGTTGGGTTGGGTAGCTGTAAAGCAGGCAATGGCTGAGTAGGACTTCAACAGGCTGTTCCCTATTAGGACAAACAACACAAGACCAAATAGGCCTGAATGACTATAGCACACATCTGTGGACACTCAAAAGGGACAAAAGCTCAAAAATGGAGCCACAGCACCACCTGGAATACATCCATAGGCAACATGATCTTGTATCCAGAAACACAGAAAAGGCTGCCTCGCTGTTATGGAGGTGGGTTTAGACTTCACAGACATCCTGGCAGGGTTCATTAGGCCAAAAATAATTGCCTCCTTCATTCTGGGCCTCTGAGAATGCTTCAGAAGTTGTAGTCCAAGAATGCAAACACACACACACACACACACACACTCACACTCACACCCACTAAGTAGTGCCAAGAGTCTTATTTCTAGTAACTTCTGGCTAAGATCCCTGGAATTAGCCTCTTCTGATTTCTCACACAAAAAAGATTTAAAAAACTAACAAAAACCACCAAAAACTTGAATTCACGGAGCCTGGGAGCTTCTTACATCCAACTGCAAGATGGATAGAATTGGACTGAAAAATTCAATTGAGACCCACCAGTGCCAAATCTTTGCAAGAGAGCAAGCTTCCCAGCTGGAAGAAAGTAGAGAAATCCCCAAACCATTTGTTCTTTGGCTCAAAAACACCAGAAGTATACCAGCAAGAAAACTGAGCCGCTGCCCCTCTTCTGCACAGGCCCCTGCCTTTCAAAGTGCTCAAAGATCCTTCTGTGCCCCTTAAACCATCCTCACATACACTTACTGCCATTAATACCGCTCTTTCTACGGAGAGGCTGATACTCCCAGAAAACAGTAAGCATGGAGGGATGCCAGATTTATCGAATACAAACACAGGATGCCCTGTTAAATTTAGATTTCACATAAACTACAAATACTGTTTTAATATAACTATGTTCCAAGAAGTAAACAGGGACTACACATTATTTTTTAGTGTAAGTGTATCTCAAATATATATATGGAACATACTTAATGCTAAAAGTAAATGTGTTGTTTATCTGAAATTCTAACTTAACTGAGCATCCTGTACTTAATCTGGACACTCGAGGAAGGGTAACAAAAGAGGACATGGCATTACCACGTTGCAGCAGGGGCTGCAGCTCCCACAGACGAGAGTGTGGTAAGCTGCGTGAAGAACAAGGTGCCTTTGCAATAATACTAACTGGATGTTAAAAATACATATTTATCAGATTGGTTCAAAACACATAGCCTTGGAAGGATAATATCTTAAATTGTTTCATTAACAATAAAGAAGGGAGAAACAAAAAGGAAAAATAGCTTTCAGAACAGGGGAAAGTAACTACTATCCCAAGAATATAAGTGTTTTTTACTGCTTGAACTAATCTATAGTAACAAAAGGACAGAAACTCTAGGAAGTAGGAGCTGGAAGTCATAAGGGTCAATTGAGAAGCAAGTATGTCAGATAAAGAAATTTTAGAAATTTAGAATTAAATATAGTAGGAGTATTAGAATTTTTAGGAGAGTCCACAAAGGAATTAACAATGTATAATGTTGACTCAGAATTTAAATATGAGATGCTCTCTCAGAACTCATAAGAAAAGTCAAAAATGATGATCATGAAGAGACAATAGTTAAAGAGAACCCTACAAGTTTAAATACATCCACATCTACAATGCACATCCATTAAAAATGTTTGCATCAGATTTGCCTTCTGTAAACGCCAGGAGGGAGAGTGGAGAACTATATAACATTTGAGTAAAAATGAGTCCTCCAAAGTACACATTTACCTAAGTTATCTTTTTTCTTTGTGTAAAGAAAAAAAAAAAGACATTCTCACATAGGATTCAGAAAACATACCACATGTGTAATTTCTTAAACATCGGTTACATTGAGAAATTTAATGTGTTCAAGAAATCAATCAAATTAAGAATTCAAAACTAGATCCTGAAGACAGTGTCTTGATGCTCTCCATGTTCGACGGAGAAACACCAGAGTCCGTCCTGGTGAACAGGGAGCATCTCAAACAGCTCCTGTACGTGAGAATTGCTGGGGGATATTCGAAACCACCAGCGATTCAGTCCCATTTCAGATTAATTAAGTCGGGAGTTCAGAGTAGGAGGTGTGGAAGGGGCATTGAAAGTTTTTAAATCTTCATATTTATTTTAATGTGTAGCCAGGATTAAGAAGACCCATCATTTAAATTCAAAACAAGCATGAGATCAGAATGTCTGGGTTTGACCTTCTTGCCTATGGCTTGTGGGACAAGCAGTGATTATAGGAAAATGTCTCAATCTATGTAGACAAAATGCATTCATTTTAAAAACTGCTGTGATAATAATTGTAGCCATAATAATACCTAGCCCATATATTCGTCATTTACATGAAATTAGAAAACGTGTGTGTCATTCATCGAAGGAGGCTGACACAACCCCTAGCCACAACACAATGTGTTCACTGTTTCTTCTGGGAACGGCAGTGTGCATCAGGTGTTTCATTTTTTGAGTTAATGTGGACAAGGACTTTGTAGTTAAGTCAACCTGCCAAATTCTATGTAACTCCAAACACATTCAGTTCTACAGAGAGCAGCGGCTCATTTGCCAGTTTGAAAGGCCCTCTGAAATGTGGCCACTCCCATTTCTTCTCGACCAGTGATGCTGCCTGAATCCTCACCCACACCTGATGCCCATCGCTGCCCTGCTCAGTCCTGCCTGGATACAATGCGTCCTCTCTCGCTGGTTCACATGGTTACCATCTCCTCCAGGCCCAACACATGTTTCATGTTCACCGCTCTTTGCTGACAGCGCCAGCTCTCGGTGAACTTCACCACAACCATATAAAACGTAGTCATATTCTAGAACCTGCTTTATAATATTGAGTGCTGTGTTATTACTTGGCATGTATTTGCCCTAATACACTTTCTTTTCTGTGGGTGGTGTAGGGAGAAGAGAGAGTGCTGTGGAAAGAATACTCAACAATGTACAAAATGCTCATGATTGGTGTTGAAACAAATACAAAATAGGACACTAAATCGAATGTACAATAGTGACTCGGTGGTGGAAAACTGCATGAAGCACTGATGGAAAAATGAGCTTGGGAGGTGGCAGAGGTGACTTCTAAGTGTCAGATTAGTGAGGACCTTTTATGACTTCTTCATACTTCTCTCTCTTTCCCATGAGCTCTGTCTATTAATTATAAAGTAAAAATATGTTCTAACTGTGATACAAAATGGCACATATAAAAGAATCAAGCTTTTCAGATAACATAAAACATATAAAAGAATAGTGTATCAAAAGGTTAAAGGTATACACCAAAGAAGATAATATAAATGGCAAGTAGGCAGATAAAAAAAAAAAACTTGTTGCATGTTATTATTTATCAAGGAAATGCATATTAAAGCCACAATGAAACATCACTGCACACATCAGACCATGACTAAATTAAAAAGTCTGACAGTACCAAAATAATAACCTATATCTAGATTCAATGTTGATAGCAATGCCTATAAGAGCAGATAATCTAAAAGGTTATTTTCAATAACCTGTCTATTGAACCCTATAGGAATTGCTGGAAAATTATTGTATCACTTCAAAAGAGAATAATTTACAGCCAACAAAAGTTATGTTTTGAGAGAATTTTAAATGACCGCTTAAAGCTGACAATATAATAGTGACAAAATATGTCAAGTATCAACAATAATTACTCTGTGGTGTTGGTGGGAGAGAGCTCATTTTTTCCTTCATGCTTTTCCAAATGTTAGCATACATTACTTACAGTAGAAGGAAAAACAAATAAATGTATTTTAATGCAATAACATTCAGTAACAGAGTTTGTTCTTTATAAACCAGTGACCCTGGCTGCTGATTTGTGAATGGTGTGGGTTACTGGGCAATAGCTTTTCTTTATATAGTGTGCATTTTGGTTTAATTATTGGTCAGTTCTGTATTCTATATAGGAGTGGTTCTCAAAATGTGGTGTGGTATCTCTGGAAGTCCCTGGATTTAAAATTATTTTCATAATAATTCCAAGACATTATTTGCCTTTTTCATTTTGTTGTCATTTGCAATAGTGCAAAAACCTTCTGGTGTCTTAGCATGAAACAAGGTAGTGGAAGCAAACTGTACCATTTGTGTTCTTTGCTACCATATACTCTCTATAAAAAAAAAGAGAAAAAAAAAGAAAGAAAAAGAAAAATATAAACTTCAGAATGTCCTTGAGGAAGCAGTAAAAATTACTTTATTAAATCTCAGTCCTTGAGTACATGTGTTTTTAATATTCTCCATAACACCAAAGGAAGGAAGCCTAAAGCATACCAAGTATGATGACTGTCCTAAGGACAAGAACTTGTGCTATTGCTCGAGTTGTGAGCTGAACTTTCCCTTGAAAGAATGACTGACAGGAAGCTATGCTCATGCAGATCTGGATATTTGACATTTGCTTGAAAATGATTGTGGTGAACCTGTTACTCCAGGGAAAATAATGGCCAGTAGTTGTTGCCAGAGATACAATCTGAGGTTTCTGGTGAAAATTGGACTTTAGGAAAACTGGTATCTATTTGCAGCAGTTGAACAGCTTCCAATACTTAAAGACTTTTCTGATAAAAGTAATTTAGTATTATTAAATGCCTTTCTTTCTTTCTTTCTTTCTTTCTTTCTTTCTTTCTTTCTTTCTTTCTTTCTTTCTTTCTTTCTTTCTTTCTCTTTCTTTCTTTCTTTCTTTCTTTCTTTCTTTCTTTCTTTCTTTCTTTCTTTCTTTCTTTCTTTCTTTCTTTCTTTTATTGACTTTAGAAAGAAGGGAGAAGGACAGATAGAGACATCAATTGGCTGTCTCCTATATGCCCCTCACTGGGTATCAGGCCCACAACCTGGACATGGGCCCTGACCGGGAATCGAACCAGTGACCTCTTGGTGCATGGGTTGATGCTCAACCACCAAGCCACACCGGCTGGGCTAAATGCCATCTTTTATGTTACATGATGAAATGGGTTGATATTTGGAAGAGCTACGTAACTCATTGGACCAATATTTTCTAAACAATCAGTGCACAATGTTACTTACAAAGTTGTACGTGGGTAAAAGAACTATTCAACATGCAAGATGGACCAGTGGTCTTTAATGTAACAAAGTAGGAAAAGTCCAACGATAGTTTTCAGATTCCACACTGCAACCAACTTTTAAGAGCTATTATTAAAATATTTCTCCCTGCCCTGGCCGATTTGGCTCAGTAGTAGAGCCAACAAAAAAAGTCATGGGTTCGAGTCCAGTCAAGGGCACCTACCTCAGTTGCAGTTTGATCCCCAGCCCTGGTTAGGCTTGTGCAGGAGGCAGCCAACTGATGATTCTCTCTCTCTCTCTCTCTTTCTCCCACTCTATCTGAAGATAAAAATGGAAAAAGTATCCTCCAGTGAGGATTTTTAAAATAATGTTTTTAAAATATTTCTCCTTTTTCAACCACATTTGAACATGTGGTGGATTTTCTTGACATTCTTCAACCAGAATAATATATTGCAACTGGTTGACTATAGATGTGGTATAATAATTCAATTAAGTTATTCTCAATTGGGTTTATGAAGCCATGAATATAGAAACCCCTCTATAAAAGTGATAGAGATTACCATCAATTTTCAACAAAGCAAGGGAAACTACCTTTTCTTAAAAATGATCTTAATAGACTTTCTTCTATTGGCTCACATATTGGAGAGAAAGAAGTTAATTGTAACTGTTTATATTTTGGAAATTATCCTAATGTTACTGAACTCAATACCAAAAATACATTCTTTCAATGTATCAGTTAGCACTGTGCTTAGCAGCATGTGATATCAAACCAAAGGTACAGTGGAGATTTTTTTTTTTCTTACATAAAAAGAAATTTGGGTAGTTCCTCTAAGGCTAGTGCAGTGGTCCCATAATGTGGTCAATGTCCGATTCTTGCTACATCTTCCTGCCTTGCCATCCTACCGTATGATTTGATCTTCATGTTTGCAAGGGGGCCACTCTGCTGTCCACGCTCCAGGCAGGAATAAGGGAGCAAGGGAACTAAAGGCATTGGCAACCGTTAATCAGCTTTGCATCTCATTGGCCAGCACTGCATCACCTGACCAATCACAGCTGAAAGAGATACCAGGCAACTGCATTTTAACTCTTATTGTCCTGTGGTAGTGGTGGGCAGAGGAGAAATGGGTTTGAAATACACAATGGATCCACCAGTCCAAGTGTCTGCCATATGTACTAATTAATGGCTCTGTTTAGTGGAAGGAAAAACAGTAGAAACTTTCTAGCCCCGGAAAAAAAAATGTAAGTATATAATATGTCTTCCTGGGTGAATAACAATAGCATTGACAGGTGGCCAAGGTGATATTAACTATATAAACATAATGTTGAGAAGTAAACAGTAAATGTTGAACTTGGTTATATTCTTAAAAACAAACGAAAAAAGTCATCCTTTAATTTTTCCTATAGAAAAAATAATTATTTTAGGACCAGTAACGTAATTACAGAATAGTAAACTTAGCAGCTGTCAGCCTTTTTCATTTATGTGCCCACAGCATGTACAGAAGATAAAAGAAGGGAAGACTGAATGATGTTGACTGAAGATGACAACACAGATTTATAATCAGTAAGGAAGGCTTCATTCCTTCCACATTCACTGTTTACTGAGCACAGCTCGGTGTCTGGCTCTTTATGGTTGGGATAAAGAAATGAGTAAGGTGTAGTACTCACCTCGAGAAACTCAACATCCGCAATGAAATTTGCTCTGAATTTTTCCTATTACTTTATTTACAGGAGGATTGATGAGCCAGTTTATGTAAACTGTATTTAAAAAGTTCTGACATCAAGATCTCTGCCTTTATTTTATATACTTCTCAAGCTATAAAACACACTTTGCTCTACAGTTAGGGCACCAAGTACATAATAAATGACTCACTCTTATTGGATAAGAGCCTGGGGATAATATTCTTGAAGCCAAATTCTTAGAAATTATTTTGAAGTAGGAGAGAGAGAGAGGAAAGCCATAGAGCTTTATTTAGAACAGGTTAATTAATTGTTCCTGTACCAGGAAGGAGAATTTGAGGAGCAAAGATTAGACTGAAAGTTTCTTTTAGCTTAAAGAACTGATTTAATGTTATCTTCTTTCTTGGAAGAAGATAGGAATACATAGATAAAAATTACTATTTCAGAATCGAAATTGGATACTTTCTTGAGCTTTCCAAAACTTCAGTGGTAGAAAACAATTGTATATATAATGCTTTATCATGCGCTATATTTTTAAATCTGGTTTACTTTTTTTTCCCTTTAATTCAAAATTTACTTAAAGTGGCTATTAAACTTCTTGATGAGTTATTCTGATTTTGAGTCTGCCAGTAGTCCCAAATAAACCCAAATACCTACTCAGATCTTTTTAACAGTTTACCAAGATTAAATATGCCCAAACCATAACATTTTTGTGGGTTTGAAATTCTGAATTCTGCTTTCAACCCTGCTTCCAGATCTTTAATTTGGGGAGGAAGGAAAAAGATCCCGGGTTATGTGGCCATTAGGGAAGTCAGAACAATAGACTTGGTTTCATCGGCTTCCATTTCAGCACCCAGCCCTTTCAACCCAAAGGGGCTCATTAGTCAGGTCTGGTTTCGGTAACTTCGGACCCAAGGTTTTCAGTCCTTATAACAAGTTATAATATTAGAATATTAAAACCTCTTTATTATGAAAATTTTGTGGTTGTTTTGGGGAAAGGAGAAGATCAGTTAAATATTTTACTGGAGAACCTTTATGAATATTAATTCTCTGCTTAGTTTAAAGTCTTAGCCAATATGATTTCTGGTTCTGAATTCTATTCCTCTGATACAATTATTTTCCCACCTGAAATTTTATTTCCTTCTTTGTTATTAATTCTACTAAAGTTCATACCTCTATAAAATTTTAATTATAATTTTTGAAAATAATTTTGCTTGTGTGTGAAAGCCAATATATTTTAATATAGAAAGCAAATGTTAGTATAATGAATCGTGGTTTTTTTGTTTGTTTGTTTCATTTTGTTTTGTTTTTTAAATGTAAGGCAAAGAGAAGGGAAGAAAAATCTAGGCCAGGAGTGCAGATGATCTGATCGATCTTTGTCCCCATTTTGCCACCAACCAATAGTTAAATCTCCATTTTAACTCCTTTTGTTTTGTTATCTATCTATCTATCTATCTATCTATCTATCTATCTAATGTTTGGATAGTGAAGCAAACTATTTATAAGATTTTTCTTATTTTTAGAAATTCCATAAATCGTTCGTGTATTACAGAATTGGATATAATCTGTTTACTGTTCATGTATCTTTAAATCTTATGCTCACATATCACATACACTAGTAGATTAGTATTTACTATCTCTTTCAGCTTATATTCTAGGCAGACTTAATATAAGAACCACAAAAGATTGTTTAATAAAAAATGCTTCTATTGAACCAAGAGCAAGATTTGAACTTCCAAAATTGTAAAATATATGAGCTATGAAATCTAAATTCAAATAATTATTGCTTATTAAAATTGTTTGGCTGGTCATGAGATTAAAGGAAGTTACACAGTATAAATTAAAAAGCAAATGTAGCCTGGCCAGTGTGGCTCAGTGGTTGAGCGTTGACTCATGCACCAAGAGGTTGCTGGTTCGATTCCCAGTCAAGGCACATGCTCAGGTTGTGGGCCTAATCCCCAGTGGAGGGCATGTAGGAGGTGGCCAATCGATATTCTCTCTCACCGATGTTTCTCTCTCTCTCCCCTTCTCCCTCTAAAATCAATAAAGAAAAAACAAAAATTAAAAAAAAAAGGAAATGTATAACTTTTGCAAAAACTATACCAATGACACCACCCTTTTTCATGAGCTTCATATCAATATATAATTTTATCCAGGACCCTGCTTGAGGCAACATCTGTTTCATATTTATTTTGCTATTAGCAATCCTTTTAGGTTTCTTGAAACCCACTTCTGAAGACAAACTTGATTTCATAGGACTCTAATTTTCAACACTATAAAATAAGGCCTCCTTTGTTGGATTCATAGTCTATAGTACTCGGATTATGGAAGTAAGTTTTTAATAAAAAACTTCATAGGAGGTATTTTAGATTATTCTTTATTCAGAATATATCAGTGGGGACTATATTAGCATTTTCCCCTTCATTGCTGTTCACAACTCGATCGTGATGGTTTTTATCACTTCCGTAATGCTTTATTATTTTTCTACTAGCTTTTTCTGAGTTTCAGAGTAACAATATTTTTCACCCAAAACCCTCTCAGGTGAATAGACTTTGTAACTACCCTCTGAGGCATTTTTTAAATCTTTACTAACTCATGAGAGACACACACACATATTTACCCACAAATAAAACACACAACTGTCTTTCCATCACTTTCACAATCCCTTCCATTTGTTAATATTACTCTATTCCTTCAATTAATATATTCAGTAAACATTCACTGAGCAACTAGCATATACCGGACACTTTGCTGAGTACTGTGAACAGAAAGATAAGTATTACATGCTCTTTGTCCTTAAGCCTCAGAGTGCAATCTAGTGGCTAAAGTAGACATACCTAGAACTCAGTGTTTCAATGCATTGTGATTAGGTACCCTAAGGGAGCTAAGTGCAAAGTGCAAAGGTAAATCAACGTTGGAAGATAGCTAGAAAAAAAAAAAAACATTTAAAATTGAAAATAAGAGTGGAGGCAGGGGGCATGTGCTACCACAGTAGAAAGCATTCTAGGTCCGGGACCTGGCCTTCTCTTTATCCTCAGGGGAGGTCAGGTTATTCTCCCACACTGCGTACCCTATATAAAAGGTGGTTCTGAAAGCCTCCTAGCTTCACAACACAATTCATTCATTCCCAAGAATTCCTCAGATAAAACTTCTCTTCCTTTGGGGCTCCTGCCATCTGGTTACCACCTTCCATCATGCTTCTGGCTTGTTTACCTAACCCTTGTTGCTCCTTCATGTTCATCTGGAACCTTAGCCCTCTGATCATTTTCTTGTCACATTTTCCTAGCTAATTTCAAGTCAGTGAAGACAACCCTATGCAACAAAATTTCTTCACAGTTTCTGGGTTTCTTCAATTCTTCAACTCCGCGGACCAGCACCACCTAGCTTCTCCCACCACACACACCAAACCCCTCCCCGACTTGATCAGCACCCTCCTACTTTCCCGGTTGGAATTCTTAAACTTTTGGCTGTTCCTTCCTTATCCTCACATTTGTCTCAAACCCTTATTTCAGCTCACTAGTTATCGGACCACATTAAGATCACCAAAACTCTTACTCTCCACTTCCCTTCATTCCTTGCAGCCTTTCTTGTCATCTCTTCTTGACTTATGTCTGTACAAACCCCAGAGGCTCATTGATTCATTCCCTGGAACCCAGGTGTGCCTGTTGCAGTACCTGCTGAGGACAACACAAAGCTTAGCTCATTCCAGAACTTTCCTCTACTCTTACACCTGAAGAACTTGGCACAATGCAGAGAAGGAGCAATGGATGTGATGACATATTCATGGTCTCCAACTTGATACAGACCCTGAATGTGCCCTAAATCATTCTCTTTCCCAGCCTCATGGAAACCACTTCAAACTTCTACCTGTCTCCCCGATGCCCTGACTTGCTATTTGACTTATCAGATTCAACAGATGACTGAAATTCTAATTCATGAGAAAACGGTGACCATCAGACTAACACCTCTTTGACTTCTTCCCCTGCTTCAGCCAACATCTGCATGTGCCATAAACTGTCCTCTTCAATGTTGAGGGAAAAGAGACACCCACCTCTGATAAAAGCTATTCTCACTACCTTCAGCTGGTTCTCATTTCCTGCTATAGCCTCAGTCACCTGATTCATCAATCACCTTCTCTCTTCTGTAGTCAACCCTTCCTTTTCAGTATACAGGTGTAACTTGTTTTATTTCACTTTACTTTACTAAGCTTCACAGATGTTGCATTTTTAAAAATTGAAGGCAAGACCCTCCACCAGCTCATCTTAGAAACAAAATATTACCAATGACTTTAAACTTTCTCATACATGACTCCTTATGCTAAGAATTTCTCTAGGTCAGGGTAGAATTCATAGTTCCAACAGTCTAAATATCTCTATATTTTACTGGAATTGTCAAATTTTTAAAAAAATTATTGACCCAGTTAGTATCACCACCATCAGTGTGTAAATGTTGCCATTGCTTCACATTTTAAGAGAAAAACAATTGCAAATCTGATAGACGTAAAATTATATTTTGCTGTTAAAACTTTTTATTGCCTTTTGTTTGTTTGTTTGTTTAGAGCACTCTCAGATTCACAGCAAAATTGAGAGGAAGGTTCAGAAATTTCCTATGTACTTCCTATCCCCACACATGCACAGCCTCCCCCTTTATCAACATCCCCCACCGGAGTGGTTGGTACATTTGTTACAACTGATGAACCTACACTGACACATCACAATCACCCAAAGTTTATAGTTCACATTATGATTCACTCTTGGTGTTATAATTTTTTGTGGGTTTGGACAAATGTATAATGACATGTATCCATCATTATTGTATTGTACAGAATATAATCCTCTGAAGATCCTCTGTGCTCCTCCATCTGTTCATCCCTCCCTTGCCCCAGTCCCTATCAACCACCAAATTTTTTACTGTCTCCATAGTTTTGCTCTTTCCAGAATATAATATAGGTGGAATGTATCCTTTTCAGATTGGCCTCTTTCACTAAGTAATATGTACTTAAGGTTCCCCATGTTTTCTTCATGGCTTGACAGACCATTTCTTTTTATCACTGAA
Source organism: Molossus molossus (assembly GCF_014108415.1). Lineage (NCBI taxonomy): Eukaryota > Metazoa > Chordata > Mammalia > Chiroptera > Molossidae > Molossus > Molossus molossus. Next base: position 21,281,147 of record NW_023425401.1, read on the forward strand.
TAGGATTCCAATGTCTGAATGTACCACAGATCATCCATTCACCTACTGAAAGATATCTTGGTTGCTTCCAAGTTTTGGCAATTTTGAATACAGCTGCTATAAACATCTGAAGACAGGCTTTTGTGCAGAAATAAGTGTTCAACTCATTTGCATAAATACCAAGGTGTGTGAGTGCTGGATGGTATAATTAGGAGCATTTTTTAACAAACCACCAAAATGTCTTCCAGTGTGGCTACACTATTTTGCATTCTCACCATCAATGAATGAGGGTTTCTGTTGCTCCACACTCTCAACAACTTCAGGTATTTCCAGTGTTCCAGATTTTGGCTATTCTAATAGGGGTGTGGTGGTATTTCATTTTAATCTGCCTCTCCTTGATGGCATATGATGGGGAGCATCTTTTCATAGGCTTATTTGCCAGCCATAGATCTTCTTTGGGAAGGAATCTGTCAAGACTTTGGTCCATTCTCAATGGAGTTGCTTATTTTCTTATTGTTGAGTGATTAGGTTCAGTCTTTTATTGAGCCTATATCTCTGGGACTGTGAACTTCAAAAATATTTCTGTTCTTTTTTTCCTACCCCCTTAGGTGCAACAGGATGACTAGAGCCGGATGGTGTTAGCTATTTCCCTTCATCCACGAAGAAGGTACAGCTGATTTGAGTTGGGTCTCTCCTGAATCCCAGGTCAATTAGGCCCTGATCATACCCCAGCAAGCCAGGCTGTGGCTAACTAGTTTCCTCTGAGCGCAGGCTGTCTGAAGAACACAGGTGCTCTGGTGCATTTCAAAATGGTTCCTTTACTCCTCCCCCTGACATAAACAGGAGGGGCGTTTTCTCTGGTACTTGCTGTGGGATCCTGGGAGCTCCTGGAAGTAAATGTCACAATCTCGTGGAGGCAGCCATGACTCCTTCCCCTGGAGCGTTGAGCTCAGCCTTGTCCTCGCTGATCCTCCTGCAGGTCATCAATTCCAGCGCAGGCTTCCCACGGGGGCGCTGGGCCTCCGTCGGGTAAGTGATGACACCTGCATTCATCACCGGCTGTCTCTGCAGTGGTGCTGGGAGCGGCCTCCCCGTGGTCCTCTGTCTTACGGATTCAAGGTTAATGGTTGATTTCTCAGTTTGTTCAGCTTTCTCTTGTCAGGATGAAGTGGCGTCTTCCAAGTTCTTTACATGTAGAATGGGCTTTTATTGAGTTTTTAATTTTAATTTTCCTGATTAGTAATAAGGTTGAGTATCTTTTTGTATTTTAATTGGCCATTTGTGTTTCCTTTCTGTTTATGTGTGCACATTTTTCAATTTAAAAATTGTTTAGTGAGAATTATCTGCAAGTTCTGGTTACTAGTTGGCTTTCAATGATACATGTTACACATATATCTTTCCAGTTGTGGCATAGTTTTCCTCCTTGGTTTTTACGGTGTCTTTTCATGAAAACCATAGTGTTCTTAATGTTAACAGAGTCAGATTCACCAATCAGTTTATCTTTGTTGTTGCTGTTATTGTTGTAAAATAAATCCTTTCCTCCTGCACAATCATAAAGATCAGTTCCTGTTTTGCATATGAAACTTAAAGTTTTGATGTGTACGCTTCATTCTAAATCCATGTAGAACTGAGATTCAGGTGAGACGTGAAGGAGGAACCCATTTTCATTTTTTGCAAAATATTGGTACCAATTTTCAGAGCATCACCTACTTAGTAGTCCATCTTTTGCTCACACATATCAGTGCTGAATCCATCAGGTGTCAAGTTTCCTTACAAACTTCAGTCTAGGTAGGTCTCTTTCTTACTTCTACTGGTCTATTTCTGCACCAAAGAAGCCAGGATATCTGTTGGGTGTGTTTCTACACATCATTTTTATTCTTCTTGATTCTAATTCTTCTATTTAAATCCGCAAATCCGTCTTTCAAATTTCAAAGAAAATCTGATGAGATTTTAGAAGAAATTTTATTGACTCTGTAAATCAATTTGGGGATAACTGACATATTTAAAATATTGAATCTTGTTATTTATGAATATGTATATATCTCAATTTAGGCCTTTTAAAGTATATTTTAAAAAGCATGAATTTCTTTATAAAATAATTGACCATCTTTTGTTAAATTGATTCCTAATATAGATTTGGTCCTAAAAATTACATTTTCTGTTTAATTTTTTGTATATTAATCTTATATAGTCACTGAACTAAGCTCTGTTAATTTGAACAATATTTAGCTTTCTTTTGGGGTTTTCTTTCTTTTTTTTTTTTTTTATCCTCACCCGAGGACATTTTTCCATTTTTTGTTCAGATAGAGTGGGAGGGAGAGAGAGGAACAGAGAGAGAGAGAGAAACATCGATGTGAAGGGACACATCGAGTGGCTGCCACCCGCACGACCGACCAGGGACAAACTGCAACCGAGGTACGTGCCCTTAGCGGGAACCGAACCCGGGTCTCTCAGGACCGCAGGCCAATGCTCTAACCGCTGAGCCAAACTGGCCAGGGCTCTTTTGGGGTTTTCTATGAAGACCATCATGTCTCTAGCAAATATTATTTTCCCCCATTCTTTTCCTATCCTTACATATCTTATTTTATTTTATTATTTTCACATGCTTTCTGGGATCCTCAGTGTAAGGTTGAATATATGTGGTAATAGTGGGCATTTTTCTTTTGTTGCTCTCTTTAAAAAGAATGATTTTACTGTTTTGCCAATAACTATGATGTTTCCTGTGAGATTTTTATACATGTTCTTTTGCCAATTAGAAAAGTTTTCTTTAATTCTGAATTTGCTAATAATTTCTAATATGAATAAATATTGTGTTTATTTTAATTCCAATTTGCTTAGAGTTTCTAAAATGGATGAACATTGTATATTTTATCTGCACAAAAATTAGACGAATTTATGGGTTTTTACCATTTTTGTGTTAACTTATATTAATAGTTTTTAATGTATTAACCAGCTGTTTATTTCATGGAGAAAGCCAACTTAGTAATTTGTGTATGTTGTTTTTATGTTTTTAATATATTGCTGAATATAGTTTGTTGGTATGATATATAGAATTTCTGAATCTATAGTTCATAATTGAGACTGACCTATAATTTTCTTTTTGGAACTTTCATTATTGGGTTTTGGAATCAATATTATAATAATGACCTTGTAAAACAAGTAAAAGAGGAGAAAATATGTCAGTTTTAATGTTCTGGAAGAATTTATGTGATATTGGCATTATTTGCTCCTTAAATATCCAGAAGACTTTGTTGTTGTACTGTGGACTTGGACTTTTTCATGGGAAGGAAAGTTTAATTTCTTCAGTGGGTATAGGATCACAAAGGTTGTTTATTATTTTTTTCTTTTTTATAAGTCAATTTTTGTAAGAGAATTTTCTGGAAATGCACCCATTTTCTCTAAGTTGTCTTGTAATCTAAAGTTGTCTACAACACTCTGCTCTCCTTCTAGTCTTTGTTTCTTCTGAAGCTATGTTTTCTTTTACTTTGCCAATATTGTTTGTATGTTTTTCCCTTTTTATGTTTTTCCCTTTTTATTGCCCTTTTTATTGATCAATTTTGTCAGAGACATTTGAATTTTATTGGTTTTTCAAAGAACAGATTTGTTTTTAATTAAATCTGTTTTTAATTAATTAATTAATTAATTAATCTATCATCCTCACCCGAGGACATTTTTCCATTTTTTGTTCAGGTAGAGTGGGAGGGAGAGAGAGGAACAGAGACAGAGAGAAACATCAATGTGAAAGGGACACACTGAGTGGCTGCCACCCTCGGGGACAAACTGCAACCGAGGTACGTGCCCTTAGCGGGAACCGAACCCGGGTCTCTCTGGACCGTAGGCCGATGCTCTAACCGCTGAGCCAAACCGGCCAGGGCCAGATTTGTTTTTAAAATGTTTCCTATTGTAGCTTTCTTTTTTACTTTATTAATTGCTGTTTTTAATTTTGTTATCACCTTCTACTTTCTGGGCTTCTTTTGTCAATATATTTTAAAAATCAATTTACATGCTTACTTTCTTCATTTCCAGCTTTTCTAATATGGGTGCATAAGGCTACACGTTGTGCTCTATGAACTATTTTATCTGTGCCCTGCATGTTTTGATATATTGAAATTTTTATCATTGTTTAGTTCTAAAATGTCCTAACATTTATTTAGATTGTTTTGTGTTATTTGGAAGTGTTTTCAAATTTCTAAACATGAGTTGTTTCATGATATTATTATTGACTTGAGACTTAATTTTGTTGTAGAGAACATGACCTGTAGCATATCAAATCTTTCATACTTGTTAAAGCTAGTTGTATAGCTTATTATGTGGTTTCTATATGTTTATATAGTCAATAAGTATCATGTGTGTTTGAAAATAATGTTGTCTCTAGTTGTTTTATGCTTTATTCTACACAATGCAATTCAATCATGCTACTTGTATTCCCAAAGTCTTTTATATCTTACTGCTATTTTGTTTGTTTGTTTTGTTTGATGTATCAATTCCCAAGCAATATGTCTCAAAACACTCAGTATGATTCGTGAATCTTTTCTGCTAATTTTACTAGATACATTTTGAGTTGTGAAATTTGGTGCATGGGGTTTTCTATTGTTATGTGACCTTCTAACTGAAGTAATGCTTTTTACTTCAAGGTCTATTTTCTCTGAGTACTATACCCACATTAACTTCTGTTCACCTTTTCACTTAAAAATGTTTGAGTATTTATATTTTAAACTCGTGGTACATTTTTATTTATTTTTACCATCTTATTTTGTACTTTCTGTTCTTGCTTAGTACAGTTTAGGATTAATCTGTATCATTCTGCACTTCATACATGGCCTTGAGCATTTAATTCTGATCATGCTCTGACTTATTCATTGTTTTATTTCCACTTTTCTCCCCAAAACCTGTCTGTGCTGAACACATACCTTAAAGTAACCCTCAATGGGTCATGCCTTTGCATAACTGTCATCCCTTGAGTGTGGGTAAAACTTGTGACTTGCTTCTAATCAGTAGAATATTGCAAAAGTAATGGGATGCCACTCCCTTGCTTAGATTATGTTATATGGCAAAGGTGATGGGGATGTCATTTCCATTATCATGTTATGTTATGCAGACTAGAGAGAGTCTCCTTACTGGCTTGGAGAAGGTAATTGTTATATTGTGAACGGGTCAGTGGAATGGGGTGGCCTCTAGGTTGGAAGGGCAGCATCCAGTTGACAGCCAGTAAAAGGTCAGGGCCCTCAGCTATAGAGTTGCAAGGAAATCAATTCTGCTAATAACTGAATGAACTTGACAGTAGGTCCTTCCTCAGTGGCCACTTCAGAGGAGAAAGCCTGTTTAAGCCTTAATATGCAGCCTTGAGAGACCCAGGTCAGGAGACCCATTAAGCTGTGTCCAGACTCATGATCCTTAGAAAACAGGATAATACAAAGATGTGGTTTTAAGCCACTAAAATTGTGGTACTTTGTTACATAGCCATAGAAAACTAATACACTTTCAAAGTAGACTTTGTTTTATAGAGTTAATACTTGTTTAGATTTGCTCACATTTTCCACTTTATTTGCATACTTTTTCTTGAACTCAGTATTTTTTCTGAAATTATTTTTTTTCTTATTCTCGAAACATATATTTTAGAAGTCCCCATAGGAAGGAGTTGCTTGGGGGAAATTTCTTGATTCTTTTTGTTTGTTTGTTTTACCTCAGAGATACTATACTACTATACAATTCTAAGTATGTAGCGTAAATATATTTTTTTCATAACTTTGATAGTATCTCAGTTTTCTGACTTCCATTGTTGTCATTTGGAATTTAGTTATAATTTCAACTTTTTCTTTGGAGGTAATTTGTTTTTCTCTCTGGATACATTTTAAAGGTCTTTTGCATTTCTATTCTACAGTTTGGTTATGATTAAGAAGTACAAATTGGCAGTTTCAGAATAGTCACAGGGATATAAATTACAGCGTAGGGAATATAGTCAATAATATTGAAATAATTATGTGTGGTGCCAGGTGGGTACTTGAAACGTGGGGAGAACACTTCATAAAGTATGTGATTGTCTAACCCGTACACTGTACACCTGAAACTAATACAAAATAATATTATGTATAATAATGTAATGAAAAATAAAATTTTAAATAATCTTTTAAAATTAAAAAACAAAAAGATTGGGATTGCTTTGCTTCCTGATCCTGAGGGTTCATGTCATCTAGAATTCTGGAATTTCCTGGCCGTGTTGCTTTTCAAAATCATCTCTCTCCAATTTCTCTGCTATTTGTCTTTGAAATTCTGATTTGACTTATGTTCCATCGTATGACTGTATCCTTTCATAATTCCATCTGTTTCCGTGCTCTCCTTGGCTAATGACTTCAGATCTGTATTCTACTTTAGTCTCTCTCCGGTCATGTCTAATAGGCTAAGTTGCACATCAATTGAATTTTCATTTTAATACCTGAATTTTATTTCTCTATGTCCAATTTATTTTTCATTTTTATTTCAAATGCCAGTCTTCTTTGTAGTCACTTCTTCCTTATTTATACATTTGATTGTTTTTATTTTAAACAGATTGTCAGCTAATCTTATGCTGTGAATGAGTTGCAATATCCAAACTTTTTCGGTCTGATTCTATTTATTGTTTGTGCTGACATTTACTCCTATTTCTTGTTTCTCTCTCTCTCCTTCCTCCCTCCCTCCCTCCCTCCCTCTCCCCCTCCCTCCCTCCCCCCCCTCCCCCCCCCCCCTCCCTCCCTTCCTTCCTTCCTTCCTTCCTTCCTTCCTTCCTTCCTTCCTTCCTTCCTTCCTTCCTTCCTGAGATGCTATAAGGACTTTATATATGAAAATTCTCTGAGGCTTGATTTGATTCATCTAGAAAAAATTATTTGCTTTGAACAGGTGCCCAGGGAAAATCAGAGCTAGTGTTGTCAAATCTTTTTTCAGACCACGAAGGCAGTGAAGTGTTACAGGCTGTATCTATATGAGAACTAGGTCTGGCCTATAAATTCTTAGGGGACATTTTGTTCGTTTCTTCATTCAAGGCATATTTTATCTTTGTGTATTTTTCATTCTTTCTAATTCACACGTTTACTGAAGATACAATTCTTTATAGGTCCCAGAGCGAGAATCCAACCCTCCACCAATGCAGACCCGAATTCGTGAGGGTCAAAACTGAAGCTCTCGGTTTCGGGAATTCACAAATGCTCTCGTTGATTGCAACTCTTTGAATTGGTTCTTCCTTGAACTTTTACCTCTGACTCTGATAGTTTCTCTTACTCTCTTCAATCAAGCATACTTAAAATATGTTTTTAATTTTGTATCTACCACTTTTAAGAGCTTTGAAGCAGGACAGGTTTTCAGGATATTTACTCTGCCAATACAGTTGGAAAAGGAAGTATCTGTCTACTCTTCACCTTCCTGTAACCAAAGTTTGGCCTTAACATTTTGTAGAATTTACCCTTGCTCAGGTCACCAGTGACATCATCGTTTCTAAATAAAGTAAGTGCTCATCAGGCCTTCTCTGAAATTATTGTCCACTTTCCCCATGAGTCACTCTTCTCCCTTAGCTGTCACCTCCCTCATATTACATAGGCATGGACATAGATACACAACACACTAACTTGGCATTCACCATTATCAACTCTTAGAATATTATTTTTACACTGCTTTGTAGCCTAGTAAGGTCTACTAAAAAAATATTATCAAACCAAAGAGACTTTACCTGATCCTTTCTGTCCGATGGGATATGGGACTTACATCTCAATGCCTCTGTTACCTATTGCAAGAACCACTTGTCTCTCAAGACTGCTCTGTCATTAATCTGTTGTAAAAATGCACCAGCCCATCTTGGAAGTTGCCTGTTGACTACAACTTTATCACTTGCTGATTATATTGCACCTCTGCTTCATAGTTGATTCATTTGCTTCAAAGTATTGGTGAATAAATGGCTAGTTGCCATTTTCAGTGGCAACCTTTCAATTCTATAGAAGCTATAAAATTCAACTTCAATTAAGTTGCTGGTGGAATGACTGGGGTGGAAGGATCTAGAGTTATAAGTCACTTTTCGACCAGAATATAGGTCAAGGTCTGATTTTTAGCTGCACCCCCTGAGGCAGGATGCAGGCTCACCAGTGACTTTTCAGGAACAGCTTATAAAGAGGATAACTTGATGCCACTCTGAGTTTTCCTAATGTTCATGGACCAACTTCTCCATGTTTTAATTAAAATTTACAAATAATGTTTTCCAAGTGATATTCAATGGGAAGTATTATTTTTCCTTTAGCAAACTCAGGGAGGGTATGCCAATGAACATAAATCAGATCAGATACTAACATCTGGACTTGCCTTTGCAGTTGGCAAGAAACTGGGATGAAGCCTGTGCTGCCCCCTCTGGACCAGAAGTAGATATACCCTTCCTCTTGAGCTTTTTATTTTCAGACTCCTTCACTGATTCCTTGTTCAGTCTGTCTTCTAAATATTATTCTTTCTCTAGTGTCTGTTCTTAGTTGTCATCTCTCTTCACACTACTGATCTCCTTTTGTGGTATATTGTCATCAATCATCAGATTACCCTGGTGACTCCCAAAAATGTGTTATTAGCTCTGATACCCACCTGAATTTAAGGTTCAATGTGAAGTACTTTCTGGTTGTCTCTTTTGAAAAATATGTTTTTTTAATTAATTTTTTTTTTTAATAGAGAGAGAGCTAGAAACATAAATGGGAGAGAGAAACATTGATTGGCTGCCTCCTGCCTGGGGATCGAGCCTGAAACCCGGGCACATGCCCTGACTGGGAATCCAACTGGCAACTCTCAGTCCATGGGACGACGTTCAATCCACTGAGCCCCACCAGCTGGGCATGATTGTCTCTTTTTATTAATTGATTTTAGAGAGAGAGAAAGGGAGAGGGAGAGAGAGAGAAACATCGATGAGAGAGAACATCGATGAGAGAGAACATCGATTGGCTGCCTCCTGCATGCTCCCCACTGAGGGGTTGGCCCACAACCTGGGCGTGTGCCCTGACCGGGAATCGAACCAGCAACCTCTTGGTGCATGGGTCGACACTCAACCACTGATCCACAGGGGCTGGGCTGATTATCTCGTTTTAAAGGCACCTAAAATTCCACATGGCTGAAAGTGAACGCTGCACCCTACAGGTCAGCTGTCAGTTCTCATTGCACCAGCACCTAGTAAAAGCACTCAGTAGCTCGTTCCTTTCAACCTGTCTCATAAAATTAAAGGAAGCCTAAAAGTGGCCCAAAATAACCAGTTCTGCTTAATCATTAGTTCTAATTTTGTCCACAACTTCAGTAGTTTCTGATCTATGAGCTATTCCCTTCTTCACCTCAGATTAAAGAAATTAAAAACGTGTTGTAATTTCAGATCCCTCTTTACCTTGACCTCACTGTAAACCCAGATAGTCATAAAACCCTTCTTTTTATACAACCTTAATGTATATATAAAAGAAACCATCTCACTAAAATTGCTTACTTTGAAAAATAAATTTAGTGATCCAAACAAAAGCCATTATTAAATCTGTAAGTGATATAAATGACAGGCGGAAGAAAAATGACCCCAAACCTTTGGCTTCCCAGAACTGAGAAACCAACCCTTCTGTCACTTCCTGCTTGTGGCCAAGGAATGCAGAGGGACCTCAGTCCTGTATTGCCATGGTCAAAAAATAAATGAGTTATTATTTTAAATCAATAAACTTTTCACTACCCCTTTGGCAATTTTCTGCACCAACCACTTCCCCGTCATAATTTCAGTCACTGGTTTTCATGTCTTCTGAGAAAAATAGATGGGGGGATTTCTGGGAGTCCTGCCACTGATCTACCCACATTTAGGTGTCAGTGCGGGAAACAGCTGAACCACTGACGACTTACTCCTGAGAGAGGCAAGTAGAAAAAATGTATACATATAAAAAAAAAAAAAAGAGAGAGAAGTTGAGGTGTCGTGGGGGTGGGTGAAAGCCAACTCAATAAACTTCCTCTCATGATAAAATAAAATGAAATTGAAGTGTCCACTACTAAATTGGCAGAAGCTGGGACCAGTCTGTTTATAGCTTCCGCAGAAAATGTCTCCAGGATTGCCAACTGTTTAGGTATTTTCCATTGCACACCTGGGAACAGGAAGGGGTGTGCGCGGCCCTGTTTCTGCCCTCTGGAAAGGAAGCTGGGTGCACTCCATGGGACTGCTTACCCTTTTCCTCTTTGGAAGGCAGGCAGAATTTAGTGACCTTTCCATGTAGCTTTATTTGAATTCCATATGAGAGCGAAATAACATGATCACATTTCTTTCATATGTATTGTGTATTGTTGAAGCTCGGCCTTAGGAGAAAATGCCCCAAGGAATAAATAGTAGTATGTATGCTTCAAAAAAATAATAATAATACATATGAACATGATAGTCTCACTATTTATTCCAGCAGCTGAAATGCATTTAGAATGGATATTGACTCTGGGATCCAGGTTACTAGATATTATTTCTATGTCTTTTAAATTAAAAAAAAAATGTTTTTCCCTTTATTGATTTTGGAGAGAAAAGAAGGGAGAGGGAGAGAGAGATAGAAACATCCATGAAAGCGAACATCAATTGGCCACCCTCTGTATGCCCCCCACTGGGGATCAGGCCCACAACCTGGGTATGAACCCTGGTCGGAAATAGAACTGGCGACCTCTTGGTGCATGGGTTGACGCTCAACCACTGAGCCACACCGGTCAGGCTATATCTTTTTAATTTTATTATGTAGATATTGAGTAATAGGTGAGAGAGAAAAAGAGGAGAGAATTAAATATCAAAAAAGTCCACTGTGACTTGATTTGATTTGGACTGGAAAGAGCAGTAGTTGGAAAAGTTGCCTCAATGCAGAAAGAGGAGAGAGGACCCAACTCAGGCTAAATTAAGGAAGAGTTTGAGTCAAAGGGAAGGCAGCTGACTTTCTGGTGAGACAATTAGAGGAGTGATGGATGGAAAGAGAGAACTTAATGATATTTTTCTGCATCATGATCAAGTGTCCCTTGGGCACCTTTCAAGGTGCTTCTGTAGAGAAACTGCCTTTCCATTGCTGTCTTAGCTGTTGTTGGACTTTTATCCCTTTGATGGCCACAGGGTCCTGAAACAGGCTGTAACGAAGAAGTGAATTCTAGCTGTACATGGCTCACATGATATTTACCCACCCCACCACAAGGGGATTGCATTCTCCTTAGGAATGATTTAAAATACTTGGAAGTCACATCAACATTTTAGGCCCTGACAGTACAGAGTTAAATAATTTAATTCTTCGAACATAATATTTATGACCTTAGTTGTTGTTCTAGTAATATTTATTGTTGTTGTTGTTGCATGATTCTAATGTATAAGGAGTTGTGCTACGTGTTATGCATGATAGTTGATTCCTTCTAAGCACTCTGAGATCAGTGCTATTTTTATCCCCATCTACAGGTTGAAGACGCTGAGACAGATTTCATGATTTGCTCAGTCATACGGTGGTAAGTGGCTGAGCCAGGATTTGACTGGAAGCTGCCTGACCCTAAGCCTGGGATGTTAAACTCTGCCTCAAAGAAATCTGCTTGGCTTACACATACTAATCTGGTGGAACCATAGATAATTTTGTGTTCGGAGTTCTAAAACACGTACCTAGGTTTTAAAAGCTCGTCTCTGAATTGGCTGGACTAGTTTTCCACTGGGCAAGTTTTACTGCTGTCCTTTGGGGGAAAGATAATTCTCTGATCTTGTCCACTAGAGTTCCCTCCTAAAGGGAGGTTTTAAGGTTCAAAAAGGGATTTAAGGTTGAAAAATGTTTCCTTTTCCACACACCCTTCTAATTAAATGGGAAGATTTTATGTTCTGAGATTCACCTATTTCCTACTCATCCCAAATCTAAGCAATCCTGGAGACAACCAAAACACCAGAATATGCCCTGGCTGGTTTGGCTCAGCGGTTAGAGCATCGGCCTGCGGCCCAGAGAGACCCGGGTTCGGTTCCCGCTAAGGGCACGTATCTCGGTTGCAGTTTGTCCCCGACCCTGGTTGGTCGTGTGGGTGGCAGCCACTCGATGTGTCCCTTTCACGTCGATTTTTCTCTCTTTCTCTCTCTTCCTCTCTTTCTCCCACTCTACCTGAACAAAAAATGGAAAAAATGTCCTCAGGTGAGAATAAAAAAAAAAAAAACAAAAAAAAACACACACCAGAATAGGCTCCCTATCCTTTGTGATATTTTATTTTATTTTTTTTATTATTTATTTATTTTTTTTATCCTCACCCGAGGACATTTTTCCATTTTTTTGTACAGATAGAGTGGGAGGGAGAGAGAGGGAGAGAGAGGGAAACATCGATGTGGAAGGGACACATCGAGTGGCTGCCACCCGCACAACCAACCAGGGCCGGGGACAAACTGCAACCGAGGTACGTGCCCTTAGCGGGAACCGAACCCGGGTTTCTCCGGACCGCAGGCGGACGCTCTAACCGCTGAGCCAAACCGGCCAGGGCTCCTTTGTGATATTTTAGAATCGCCTGTCATGAAATGTGATATCAGTTATCCTCAAGATACAATGAAACGGATCAAAGAGACATAGGAGGTTCTATTTTGTAGCTTCTCATTTCACATTTTAAAAACTTGGATTTGTTGATCTACAGGTAGACTTAGAAAATAATGCCCCATTCTTCCAGATGGCTAAGAAAAAAGTGAATGAATATGTGAAAGAAAAGAGATGTTTCTTTTCTTTAGATCGTGACATTTTAATGAATGTCTTTCTATTCATGTACACACACGCGTGCACACACACACGCACACACCTTTCAGCTGCTACTCTGATTATCTATAATGATGCATATCATACTCCCATATACACACACATATAATAAAGCATTGGTTTATGTTTTTTACATTTAAGTAACTATTTTTTAATACTCTGAAGCCTAAAGTAATACTCTAAAAGATTCACCTGTAGCAGCTCTGACGGTCCAAGGGACGTCCCTCAATGGACGCCACAACATGGATAAAATCTGTGCTTTGAACAACTGCATATCAAAAACTATTCCCATGTACGTTACTGACAGGGATTCTCTGACAACATGTAATGAGAAGAAACAGCATCACAGCCGGATTAACCTTAGCAAAGCAAGCATGGGGAATGCTGCCCCACGGAACAGGCCAAGAGAGGAGACAGTATAATGTACCATATGTACAACATGTAATGTGCATCCCTTGATGGAAAACACACCGAGAGGAAATAAATAATTGCACTTACAATTGAATGTCTAAGATTATGACACACAAATGCAAATAATTAGGGAAAGTAGGCCAACGCTGGCTATAAGAAAATTATAGTTTTTTCTAAAAAAATTCCTGGAACCTAACCTCTAAAATTCTCATATCTAGCTTTCCTCTCTTCTAAGTACTCTTTTCCATTTATGTTTAAACACAAAAATGGTTTTTTTAAGGAAATGGGAAGTGTTTAACATCCTGACTGCAGAAAACACACGTTACATTCATGTAGACAAGTACACACACACACACACACACACACACACACACCCCTACCTCCTGGCTTTGATTCTGTCCCCTGCCCCTACTGTATATCACTCAGCAGCCAGAGTAGTTCCTTCAAAATATAAATTGTATCTTGCCTATCCCATGCCCTCGTTGGCTTCCAGTTTTACTCCGGATAAAAGACTAACCCTTCACTGAGGCCTTCAAGGTCTGGTGTGACTTTATAACTCTTAAGTATATACTTCTGCATCTACTTGTTTAAAGTCAGTCTCTTCCGCTAGAATAGCAGTTCAAAGAAAGCAGGACCACTGTCTGCTTTATTTTTCATTGTATGCCCAGAACCTGGCACTTCATTTGGTACCTTTGCATGTGTGTGTGCAATAATCCTACTTAATTACTCAACTTTCTTTCGAATCAAAATTGTTTCTGGCTTCTAATTCTCTTCTGTTTTCACCCCAGATTGCCTCCAGATAGCTCACAAGGAACTCTGAAGTCTCTAAAACTGACAACGAGGCGCTGGAATGTGAGACACCCAATTTACCTGCTGGTATACCTATAAGCCAGAAAAACAAGTAAATGAAGGAGCCTAGCAGTTAATCAGTTAACTAACCAGTTAAGTAGCCATGTAATCCTTCCACAAGAATTCCAACCCTAAATTTTGGTCGGTCTCACCATTGTGATTAACTGAGATATTATTGTGGGCAGGGTCAGGCCAGACCTTAAAACTCTGATGTATCGCACCAGAATGACCACCTTGACTGTAACCATCGGCCACATTGGCTCCCCAGCTGTCTGGCAATAGGCAAGTAGCAAACAAAACCGGTTACATTGGTGGTTTTTATTGTGCTGATCAAGGGGCAAGTTGTCCAAATTCTTTATTTTTTTCACTATTTTGGTGTCATGTTGACCCTGCCTTTAGTTTCAGACACTCTGCAAAGTGGTCACTCTTGCAGTGTCGTATTTCAGAATGGTCATGCTGGTGCTGGCTGCTACTCACGAAGACACATCTGTCACTTACTGTGTCTCTGAAGAATCTTAGAGAATGTTTCCATCATTTCATTACAAAATGTGAGCTGGATCATTGTGCACATTTCCATTGCCATATTGATTCACAAATGGAATAACATTCCTCGCTGTGTTGCAAACATTTTCTGACTGGGCTTTTGGAAAATGAAAACTCGGTGCAGTGCAGATTCGTTCCTGAGAACGACTTCTCTTTCCCTCACGTGTCTGCTCACGCTGCCTTGCGCAGACCTTCTGCTATGACTAAGGCTCTGCAGTTCCTAGTTCGATAGTCCTTGATTATTTTCTTGTGGTAAGTCTACTTTCCAGACAAATGCCCAAGCCTTAAAAAAGAGAATAGTCTTTTCTTATAAAAATGTGTAGAATAAATTGATTCAAATGGTAGGCAAACCTTAGAGAGATTTTGATGCAGAATCTTTAGGCAAGATTTGGATCACTGCTTGTTAAGCTACATTTGTTGATCGAAAACTTTCATATCCTCTTTCTTTAGAGGGTTGAGAAAATTCCCAAATTATTGTTCAAATAGTGTATATGTGCACATTTCAATTTGTACATACAGACACAGTTAAATTTGTACTGCACTAACAACACAAGAAGCAAGGTCCTGACTCAAACATACTGCATTTGGAAAAACTAACAAAAGAAAAACCAAGCCTGGCTGGTGTGGCTCAGTGGATTTAGCATCAGACCCGTAGACTGAGAGGTCCCAGTTCGATTCCTGGTCAGGACACATGCCCGGGTTGTGGGCTCGATCCCCATTAGAGAGTGTACAGGAAGCAGCTGATCAATGTTTTTCTCTCACATTGAAGTTTCTCTCTTTCTCTTAAAAAAAAAAAAAAATCAATAAAAACATATTAAAAAAAAAAAAAAGCAAAACCAATGGTCACTGTGTTGGATCTAAAAGCAGCACTTTTCAGATGTTGTACCAAGAAAAACTGTCACCATACCTGTCTCATACCAGGGAAATTATACTTAGGAAAAAATTTATGTTGAGGAGCATATCTCAAAATTTTGGCTTGGTGCAATACTTTTCAAATGTTAGTAATTGCTTTTTTTTTTTTAACTCAAGGGCATAGATACATGCATTTGTTCTTCGAATTTATATAAAAATGGAAAGAAAATAGCAATTTATTAGTGTTGGATACTTTTGTGCTTATGCAATAAAAAATCTGGCTGAAATGCTTTGGCAAGTATGCAATGCATCATATAGTGTAATAACTTATGGTGTTTGGAAGAAAAATAAAAGCTGCTAAGAGATTGTGGTTTTGAACTTGGCCCATGCATTTCCACAATGGATAACAGACTTTCTAAGTACTATACATAATGAGGTGATAAGCAACTTACTACGTTGAATTCTACTGTAACCTTTTTAGGGTTCATATATGAAGAGAGATTCTTTTATAGAGAAGGATCCCCCAAACATCCATAAATGAACCTCTTGAATGTAGTTCAAGAAAGTCATACTTTAATCTTAAGCTCTATTCAAGAGGGATTGCGATATAGCAATGTTTTAATTACTTTAGTATTGATAAACATTTAGTGGATACCTCCTACGAACTGGCGTCTACAGAGGATACAAATAGTAAGAAAACACAAACCCTGCTTTTGTAGAAGGTATGTGCTGTGGTCTCCCAGGTAGGCATTTAGCCAAAAAAAATTCTATGGGCAAAATAAATTTTATAAGAGAAGTAAAACATTGTATTTCAGGTAGTGGATTAAGAAAAAGCTTTGTTGATGTCCATCTCTTATCTCTAGAGAAGAACTAACTATTCCCATTCTCCCAACCAACACCAAAACAGGGATTAATAAGTAAAATCTCCATATATAGAAGAATATGAGAATGAGTATAGGACAGAGAAAATGAAATCTTGAAATATGCTTATTTAAGGTGCTACAATAATTACAGAAGCATTCATTCATTCCATGAGAGCATAGAAGAGTTTAAATCTGTGGCACCCCCTTCCATCTTATACGGCCTGTGTGCTCTTTTTGGGAATGCCCAGTGTTCTGGAGCAGCACCCCAGTAGGACCTCTTGGAAATGGGGGCACCCCTTACGCCCGATATTTTAATAAAAGAATAGAAGGGCAGAGGGTGGAGTACAAATGGCCAGCTCTTTGCGCTACAGCAGGAGAGAGCTCAAGATTTGTTACGAATCCCTATCTGGACATCAGGAGCCTGTATTTTTGTTTTTGGAGTGAATCCCATGAAAATAACCCTCAGAAATCAAGCAGAGATGGTGTCATACACCACTGGCAGCTCGTAAAGGATTTTAGGATTCAGCATCCCAGCTGTTTCTTCTTTATAAGCTGTATGTCGAGCTTTTGAAGTTAACCTTGAAAGTCACGGAAGATTTAAAATGGCAGAAATAAGAGGAATCCATTCTAGAAAGAGGATCTTGTGCAAATACAGGTGTGCAAGAGAATGGGGCAGGTTGAAGCAGGGGTAGCAGAGCTGAAAAAAAAAAAAAAAAAAAAGATGGAAGTGTTTCCAGAGAAATGATGCTGGGAAGAGAGGCTTTGGTCGTATTGAAAGCCAGAATGAAAAGATGTCATACATTCCAAAGGAGTGAGTGTGTCCCCAATATTCTTTCTTGGACACATGACCAGGACACTTCTCACATGTCCTAGAGGAAGATGCCTTTGTTTTTCTTCTGTCTCATCAAATATCCACATGGACTTCATCCTCGCACTCCTGGGTGGAATCTCAGGTAGACTTGAGAGTGTATGCAGGTAAGAAATAAGTAGTCTCCTCATCCAGGTATTAAATGCTAGGCATCAAAATATTAAAACTCAAAGCTGTCAACCAATTTATAGTTTCTCTTCTTCGGTGGGCTGAGAATCTTTTTTTAAAAAATTTTATACAGTTATTTTCATTCGGGGTAGGTGTCATTTCAGGATTAATGAGCTATAATATACATACAACAAATTTCTATATTTAAATTGTACAGTTCAGTGAGTTTTAACAAATTGTTGTCCTGTAATCACCATTAACAAGTTATATATCATTTCTATTAAACAAAAAGTTTTCTCTTATTCCTTTGTGGTCTCTTCCCTCTCCCAGGCCCCGTCAACTACTGATTTGATTTCTGTCCTCATAGTTTTTACTTGAATGTTATGTAAATGAAATCATAGAGTACTTTTTGTTTTGTTTTGCTTGGGTTTTTTCTCTAGCATAATGCTTTGAGTATTGGTCCAAGTTGTTGGTATATTAGGACATTCTCTTCATGGCTGAATAGTATGCCATTGTATGATGTACCTTGTACTTGTTTATCCATTTACTAGTTGAACATTTGAGTTGTTTTCAGTTTTTGACTATTAAACAAAGCTGCTATGAACATTCATGTATAGGTCTTTGTGTGGAAATAAATGTTTTCAATTCTCTTGGTTTAATACTTAAGTAGAATTCCTGGTTTATATGATAAGTACTGAACTTTATATAAGAAACTACCAAAATATTTTCCAAAGTGGCTTTACCATTTTGTATTCCCATCAGCAATGTTAGAGAATGTTCCGTTTTGGCTCTCATAGCGGACGTGTTCTGAGTGGTGTTTGAAGTTATAGTTTCTTATGATATCTCTGTCTTGGTTGGTATAAAGGTAATACTGGACTCAAAACGATTTGAGAAGGTATTCCTCCTCTTCTGTATTTTGGAAGAGTTTACTTCTTCCTTATGTGTTTGGCAGAATTCGTCAGTGAAGCCATCTGACCCTGGCTCCCCTGCCCCCAGGAGGTTTTTTTCAGTGTTATTGAGATATAATTGGTGTATAGCATCATATACGTTTCAAGTGCACAGAATAATGACTTGACTTACATAGGTAGAGAAATCATTATCACATAAATTGGTTAACATCCATCATCTCTTATTGATTAAAAATATATATATTTTTTCCTTCCATTAAGAGAAGTTTTATCTGATTAATGCAGTTAATATGGCACTGGTACTCTCTAGTTGCGACAGAAAATAAAAGCGAGCTCTCTCTCCTGGGAGACTCCAGAGTTTCTTAAAACCGGTACCCCTCACCTCTCAGCCTTTCTACTGCTTTTGGAGCCCACTGAACTAATACATTCCCTCAGTTTCATTAGTGATGTTTGATGTGTTCACAGCCAGAGGTCCTCTTTCTTCTCAAGAGAGCTTGCAGCCAACTCTTGGAAGGATCTCAGGTTCCCCCAGGGACCCTGGACCTTACTTTGAGACCTGCCTGTCTAGGATGGGGAGGGCCTGGAATTCAGGGAAGAAGATTGTGTTCAGTGCCCCCATGTGAAGACTTCTGATAATGTCATGAGAAGATTGGGTAATGGAAACAGAACAACCTACAAAGAATACTTTAAAAATGCAACATCATTGGAATACAAATATGTTTTTCTGTTTAGCCAGTGTGGCTCAGTGACTGAGCATTGACCCATGTACCAAGAGGTCACCAATTCCTGGTCAGGACACATGCCCAGGTTGTGGTCCCAATTCACAGTGGGGGGGCATGCAGGAGGTGGCCAATTGATGTCCTCTCTCATCGATGTTTCTCTCTCTCTTAAATCAATAAAGGCAAAAAAAATTATATATGTTTTTCTTCATTCATTAAATAAATATCTACATGCCAAGCACTGAAAAAACAGTGGTAAAAAGACCGAGACTTTGTTCGCATGGGATGTGTTTTCTGCTTCATAGAGGCAGATAATAATAGTTAACAAAGACATAACTTACTTTGAAAAGCATGAGACCTTTGAAAGAAAAAGTGATTTGGATAAAACATGAGTAGGAGAAGCTTAGAATTTAAGCTTCAGAAGATGGCAGCCAAAGGCTCTGTTTTCAGAAGGATTGGGTATCATTGCAGAATACTTAGTAAAAAAGCCTTCATGTGGCTTGGGGGCAGGAAACATCAGGTAACTGCTGTCCAGAGGCCTTCCAGCCCTGATTCAACTCTGAAGTCACAGCAAGACTCTAGAGGACACACGATGGAGGAAGACTTTGTGTCACTTTAAATCACAAGTTCCCTTAGATACTAACCTCTGATTACAAATAAGGGAAGTAAGAGGACAGAGAGAGCAAGGGTCATGTACTATGGGCATGCATTTTGGTACCTGCGTTCCCGAATGAAAAGTTCTGCCTGGGAATTTATTGCCCTAATTCTTCGGTCATTGAGAACTTTCTTTGACAAAGATTTCTGATTGGAAGTCATTCAGCAATTTCACACCTAAATTGATTTCTCATTTCTTGTATGTCTCAGTACATAATCTTTATGTATTTATGTAGGTATTATAGGGATGCATTTTGGGGGTGTGTTATATATGGCAGTATTTCTAAAAATTTACACCATTCTCCTTTATTATTAAAATTAATCAGCTCTATCTGCATATCTCATTTAAGCTTCTAATTTAGATGGTGACAGTCTATTCTCCCTTCCATTCTTCGATGTTTATGTATTCAACCTCGGACATAATATTTTAGGGGTTATTTGGTGTTTTGATGAGTGAAGTTTTTCTTGTTTATCCAGAATTATTAACCCATTGTTGGCAAAATATTTTGCCTTGCATGACTTTTTACAATAAAATTATTTGGGTGGAATATTTGAAGAAAAACTGGTAGAAATATGGGCTCAAATTAATGATCAGAAGTTACTTATGTATATATAATATTTGTATAAAATTATTGTTAAAGATTTTAGAATGTAAAAGCAAAGTAGCTTTGAACCTTCAAAATAATCACTACACATTGATACTATAATATCTCAAAGTATTTAAATATGGTCTTACTGCTTCATAGTCTAACCTAATCTAAATATGCCATGCGAGTAATTATTGCATATATTTCCACAAATCTTCACAATGCTCACTACCTTTAAACTGGACATATTAGCTGATTTTAAAATTCTGCATTCCAAATAGAGTACTGTTAAGTTTAACATACATGTTATTTAAAATGTTTGATGTTTCAGTATTAGTCATATGGCTTTTCTTTTGTTAGTCGGTCCTTGTTTTGCACAAATGTCGAAGCCACTATGACTGAACAGTGCACTAGTCTAAACACTTATTTGTTAAGTATGATAATAAAAAGGAAACTCAAAGAATGACAAAAACCCTGCCCATTATAGCACATATTTTTTCTTACAAAAACGTCAAAATATTTCTTCAGGTATTCTAGTTCATCTCTCAGAAGAAATGTCAAAGCCAAAGATGTGATATTCAATAGGAAGCTGTACGAGCACCCACAACTCGGCATTAATGTTTCATCAAATTACAGCCAATGGCATTAAGACAAGTCCCAGGCCAAGCGTAACAAGATTTTATGTCCTGAATTTTGTAAGGCTTTGTATTGAGCCTCCCCCCTCCCCCACCCACCCCCACCATGCATATATAGTACTAAAACAGAGCTGGTATTGACTGGTTAAATATTTAGACAAAGTATGTTTTTCTTATATTTTGATCCTTTTCTCAACTATTTTACCAAATCAATAAATTGATTAAAGAGAGAATAGGAATGAAAACCAACTGTATCTACTTTTTAGTTGAAAATAGAAATGCACATTTAATAAGTCTCTGAAGAGTCAAGGGCTTCATAGATTTAAACGGGACAGAAGCAATCACAATGGAAAAAAACAAGATAAAAATGTAACACTTTCATATTCCTAGAAATACCTGAAATGGTCAAACTCTCAGACACATATAGCCTGTAGAAGTTCCAAGAGGTGTATCATATTATACCTCTGTTATAGAGCTCTTTATTCAAGCTGATAAAAAATTCTACATGTTCAATAAATTCATGGGCAAAGAACTGGAATGGACTTCACAAAAGAGAAGATATAAAAGGGCAAATTGCATAAAAGTGTTTATCTCCACTAGCAATGGAAGAGATACAAATATATATAATAACCATTGCTTACCCATGGAATTAATCAATTAAAGTTATTTTTAAAAGTCAGCGTTAACGACATGCAGTCACTAGAGTAGTCTTCAGTGACTGCTTCAGGAACCATGCTTTTGAAAACTCTGGGGAAACAATTTGGTGATATGAGTCATAGACCACCAAATAATACCTTTTGATCCACTTTACCTTAAAAAATGTCTTGGGGCCCTGCTGGTGTGGTTCAGTGGTTGAGCATCCACCCATGCACCAAGAGGTCACCAGTTCAATTCCTGGTCAGGGCACATGCCCAGGTTGTGGGCCCAATCCCAAGTGGGGGGCATGCAGGAGGTGGCCAATCGATGTTCTCTCTCATCGATGTTTCTATCTCTCTCCCTCTCTCTCTAAATCAACAACAACAACAAAATATCTTGGATACTAAAATGATAGTTGCAGTGCCATTTTATTTTTATTTTTAATTTTTATTTTTTTATCCTCATCTGAGGACATTTTTCCATTTTTTTGCACAGAGTGGGAGGGAGAGAGAGGAAGAGAGAGAGAGGGAAACATCAATGTGAAAGGGACACATCGAGTGGCCGCCACCCATACGACCAACCAGGGCCAGGGACAAACTGCAACCGAAGTACATGCCCTTAGCGGGAACCGAACCCGGGTCTCTCCGGACCGCAGGCGGATGCTCTAACCGCTGAGCCAAACCGGCCAGGGCTTGCAGTGCCATTTTAAATGACAAAAATAAAAACCACTTAAATGTCAATATCAAGAAAAATAAGTTATGGTACATCAACACGAGAGAACATTTTGCTTCCAGTTAAAAAGATCTTTGAGTCTTTTAGAAAGCAATGTATTTGCAGCCAGTCATTTTTTTTTTTAATCCTCACCCAAAAACATTTTTTCATATTTTGTTCAGATAGAGTAGGAGGGAGAGAGAGGAAGAGAGAGAGAAACATCGACGTGAAAGGGACACATCGAGTGGCTGCCGCCCGCATGACCCAACCAGGGCCGGGGACAAACTGCAACCGAGGTACATGTCCTTAGCAAGAATCAAACCCAGGTCTCTCTGGACCTCAGGCTGACGCTCTAACTGCTGAGCCAAACCGGCCAGGGCAGCCTGCCATTTTTTATGTCCCCACTTACTAGGTGTGTAATGTAACCTGTCTGGGCCATTATTTTCACCTGTAAAGAGGGATAAAAATGCTAACTACTGTATATTGTCCTGTTGTGGCAGAAATTTGGTCGGCAGGAAGAGACAGACTGCATGCACTCAGAAGATTAGAAAATGACTGTTTAATGCACACCGGTGCTGGCCCAGCAGAGTCACGTACAAAGGCTGAGCCCCATGCCCGGGTTCCAGCCGCCTTTTATACATGATAAGCCTCCTGGTATTTGGGGCTTTCTAGTCCCACTGTAGTTTAGCAGGTTGTCCCAAGGGAATTACAAAAGCCAGGGGCGGAGTCTCTGCACTGCCTAAGGGGGTTATCTGTAGCTGGCTGCCTTCTTAGTTCTTGTGAAGACATTTAAGTAATATATGAATAACTTAAATTAGTACTTGGCTTATAGTAATCATTTAACAAATATTAGCTAGTATGATATATAAAAGTATACATTTGGAAAGATCTTAATAAAAACACTGCATTAAAGCTAAAAGTAAATATTCAATAATTGAAACATATGTCTTTTGTTGGTAGAACAATGGGTAATCTTTGACTATATTTCTAACATTTCATAATGAGTATATATTACTTTAGAAGAGGAGAAATTATTGAAACATTTAATTTAAGAAGGTCATGATATCTGCCTCCAGTCAAGAATTAAGAAGTTAAGAATTCAACAAAGGAGCCCTGGCCTGTTTGGCTCAGCGGTTAGAGCGTCAGCCTGCGGTCCACAGAGACCCGGGTTCGGTTCCCGCTAAGGGCATGTACCTTGGCTGCAGTTTGTCCCCGGCCCTGGTTGGGTCATGTGGGTGGCAGCCACTCGATGTGTCCCTTTCACATCGATGTTTCTCTCTCTTCCTCTCTCTCCTTCCCGCTCTATCTGAGTGAAAAATGGAAAAATGTCCTCAGGTGAGTATTTAAAAAAAAAACAAGAATTCAACAAAGGACTAAAGTTAAGAAGAATAACTATCCTTTAGGGAAGAATGTATTAATTACCAGCACAAAGAAAGTAGGAAATTAATCCAGCCAAGGACAGAAGAGATACTTAACAGGAATGGTAGCATTTGACTAAGGTCTGCTTGAATTTGTTTTAAACAAGTGGAAGGATGTATACTTTTCAGATTAAGAAAACAATGAAAGGAAAGGCAAGACCCTGAAAGGAACAAATGCCAAGAAGTCACTAGATTGGTTGGATCATAGGATATTTAAAAGGACAAAAATTGAAATGGTAGTTGGGAATCCATGGTGGAGGGCCTTCAGTGACACATTACTACCCAACACCTATCTAGAGAAATACAGATGAGGTTGAACACTGACTACAATATTGTCTTCACCTAAAGACATTAAACCACAAAACAAACGCTATTACTTAACCCTTGGATTCTTCACAGTGCATAAGCTTCTCCGTAAATTTGCTCACATTAGTAGCTAAGATCCTTGGGGGTCTGCCGGCACCCAACTTCCCCAAACCTCTCTCTGTGTTTACCCACTCCTGGTGGTCTACTGTCCATCCGTCCGTCTCCTGAACATATACTCCTTCCCACATTTCCAAGTTTGGTCAAGAAACTCCTTTGCCCTCCTACTTACCTTTTCGACTAAATGCTAGTTCCCACTCATCTCGTTTTCTAGTTCCACCTCTGCAGGGCAGCCCTCTGGAACGCTGGGCTTGCTTTCTTCCAAGACACACATTCAGTCTGTGCCTACTCCCTTCGGTTCTCTCAATACTGTTACCGTAAAACTTTTTTTGGCAGGGACGGGGCTGGTATTTATTGATAGGAGTTAACAATGTGTTTGGGTTTAGGATCCAATTGTGAAGGTTCTTGATACCTTCCATGTACCATCTTTTACATGGAGGCACTGATCAGCTCCTTTTCCAGTACTGACTTTTCTTGAACCAAGTCAGTGAATGACTGAGCAACACTGTGGGTCTACAAGAAGAGCTCATTTAATCTGTCCCATTGTGTTTCTGCTCAGGTCATTCAGAAAATAGACTTCATTTTCTCATTTGACCCATGTGATTTTCAGATGTTATCTCTAATCTAAGATTTAGCAATACTTTCCAAATACTGTAGCCAAACTTTTTTTTTTTTTTTTAATTTGGCCCAGGATTTATTTCTCCGTATGTGATTTTTCGATGTAAATAAAAATAATGAGATCTATATTTAGAACAGTACTGGATTTAAATACATTGGGTAATATTTACAATTTAAAGCAGTTCATTTGGAGCCAGTTCAATACAGCTTCAGTTTTACAACCAATAAAGAAGGATACATAAAACCAAGAAGAGGTCCCGTGTTCAGTAGGGTGATGCTGAATTAAAGGCACGGCATGATGACTGTCCCCGGAAGCAAAACTGAGACTTCTGTCTGATCCCTCTTCTGCACTGCTACCTTGACTATAAGCCTGTACATGAAATATCTGTGATTTGAACTCAGTTTTTATGTTAAAAATAGCGCCCACACAGATTTTTAACTGTCAGTGCTCAGAGATTGGCAAGGGTGTCATGAATGAGCACTCTCCTAATATGGTTGGCGAGAGTGTTGATTGGTTCCATATTTCTGCAATATAATTTCATACATATTGTCAGAGGCCTTAAAATGCACACTGTTTAATAGAGCCATCCTACTTCTAGGAATTTTTCCTAAGGAACCAATCCTGAACGTGCACACGAATGTAACCATCGAGACACTTATCACTGCATGGTGAGCCTAATGAAAAACTGGAAAACACCCACCCTGTCCTGCCATTTTAGAAGGATTGATAAAAGTAGTTTATGAAACACATCACCACTGGAGATAGCCATCCCCACGATGTCCTGGAAAAATCTTTTCTGACATGGAAAAATGTTTGTGGTATAATCAGTTCCAATGAACAGACCAACAAATGCTTTCTGAAAAACAAACAAACAAAAAAGGTACCTGACACTGGTTATAGGCTCTGGAGATGACAGTTGACACAGACGTGGCAAGAAACGTAATCTGACCACTAAGCACTGAATTCCCCGTACTGCCGAGGACTATAAGGAAGATACAGGAGAGTGATGTGGTAGTGAGTGACTGGGAGGCTGGAGGGCTGCGGAGTCGAGACTGGTCAGGGAAGGCCTCTCTGCCGAGGTGACGTTTGCACTGAGACCTGCATGAGCAGGCACAGGCAGAGCTGGGGGAGGATATTTAAGCTGAAGATACAGCAGTGAGAGACCTTAGGACAAGGATGAACTTACAATGTCTGGAACTGTGTATCAGAATGCCAAGGAATATGGTTATTTCCCACCGGTTGAGATGACAGGTCAGTTTTTGTTTTATTGTATTTGCTTACCTCTAATCTTCTTCTTCTTCTGTAATTGCAAAAAAAGTAAAAGGTAATATAACAATAAAATACCACTTTCATCTAGGAGATTTAAGTGGGAGTTGCCCAAAATGATTGCTCACAGTAACAAAGATAAAGCCTTAATCTGAAAACAAGTACGGTGTGCTTTGCCAACTGAATGATTGAAACAGCCTCTGTTATAGATCATCCTTATCTTGCCTTGTAGTTTTCTTTGATTAGGAAATAATTCATTTAACCTGGGTGAAATAGTTTTTGGAAGCATAAGGACCGTTTCAAGTTGCACATGTGCTAAAGAAACTGGGTCTAGACTAACATGATGGCCCTGTACAGATTGGGGCAAACTTATTTTGGTTCAAAGTTATGATAAATGAAATACAGCCCACTTACAGTTCAAATGAAATGAGAGTGGGACACCCATCCTCACCGTGACTTCCAGTAACAAATCCAAATTTCGATGCAAACATGCTCTACATGATCTTAGGCACGGGACTGACAGACCACCAATCGCCAGGGAGGAAAAATAAACCATCTGCCGTCTATTGATTCTGCAGGGAGCCACTCACTGAATCATCACATTTCTTCCCAGTGAAATAAGAACTTTGGTCTTTGGTCCATTCTCTGATAAGAGGTTAATAAACGATCCAAGGGAAAACACACGTTTGAAATCACGCTATATGGCTAGTCTCGGTTTCTTTTTATTTAAATCAGTTTGATTTAATTTCCAAGCACGGGCTGTTTACTGTGGCAGCAGAGAGAAGTGTGATTAGAACCACACAGCTGGTTAATTCACCAAAGATGCAGAAGGCCTATGGAAAACGGAGCTAGTCCTTTGCAAATAATGAAAAGTTAATAATTCAAACTTTCTTTGGCAAGAGAAGGAAGAGACTTTGAACTCTACTGGGCTAAATTTTTATGAGCAGTTGCACCACAAAATTGAAATTAAGTATGTGTGGGATTTGGATTAAGGACACCTTTGGGGATACAGAAGAAGGAAGGTCGAATGTTTTGGAGGAAGACCAGCGGGGGGAAATCACTTTCTGCAAAATTTTGCTTTCGTTTGGCTTTGCCTAAGGGATTTTTAGGATTTATCTGATCTCTGAAGCTCTATCAGACCTTACCTTCTAATGAAAAGCAGGATAGATTTAGAGTCATGAGGGGCTTACTTGGCTGAAACTTTAATGAAAATTGAAGGTTTGTAAGAGCATTTATATTAAACATTTCAGTCTACCCCGTTTTCCTTCAGATGCATCTATTGTTACAAAGTAAAGTTTTTAAACTTCTCTGGAGATATTGAATCTGCGGTTTAAAGCAGTTTATAAACAGACAGGTCCATGTGCTCTCTATGGGCCACAGGACCTCACAAAGTCTTGGTAGGATGGATAATAAAGAATACTGTTCACTTGATTTACTTGGAAATCAAATAAAAATGCATCAGACAACATCTTGCATATTAGGAGAGACAAAGCATGTATACTATTGAAGTACTAGTAGGGGCATTGCAGTTATTACATTTATAAATGAAAAACTTTGCTCTTTGGAGAGCAAGATACGAATATGGCACTCTTCAAATAATGGAAAGTTCATTGAACATAGAATCGTTAAATAAATGGATGGTTCAGATCTATTTTCATAAAGGTTGCTGGGGAACAGTTAAGATTCAAAAAATAATTTTTGAGTAATTTATCAAAAATATATAATAATGTATGAAAATAATCGGAAAACAACAAAATAAAGTAATAAATGGAATAGATTAATTAAAATCAAATACATGTCTATTCTTGCAGATTCTATCCTGCACGTGACAAGCACCAATCAGTTGGTGATTATTGTGTGTAGTTACCAAAACAGACAACCCTATGAGTGATTTTTAACTTTTTTTTTTTTTTTTGCCAACTGAAAACCTTCTATCTGTGACTTGACTCAACAAAATGGCTCTAAACAATTGTACCCGGCCACTGACAAATGGCAACAGTCATAATTAGCCTTTTGATTACACAGCTGAATTGAAATGTACAGAGTGTTCTTTTAAATACATGTATAAACAGAATATGTCCATGAGTAGCTCCTTCTCTAAATCTCACGAGAGAAAGAGCCACACCCTGGACGACCTGAAGTTGTGGATTAGTTACATATTTTTGCAACAGTTACATATTTATGATTATTTTCAAGTTTGTCTTAAAAATGGAGTATTTTAAACACACATACCAAATTAGATTTTTCTTTTTTTTTTTTAATTTATTTTACCCTCACTGAGGATATTTTTTCTGTTTATCTTCAGATAGAGTGGGAGGCAGAGAGAGGGGAAGGGAGAGAAAGAGAATCATTGATGTGAGAGGGACACATCGATTGGTTGCCTCCCAAATGACCCCGACCAGGGCCAGAGACGAACCGCAACCGAGGTACATGCCCTTGGCTGGAATCAAACCTGCAACTTATTGGTCCATGGGCCGATGCTCTACTGCTGAGCCAAACCAACCAGGGCCAAATTGGATTTTTCTATAGAGAATCTAATTATCACAAGATGGTCTGCCCGTTGAAAAAGTTGTTCAAGGCTCACCAGTGTGGCTTAGTAGATGAGCATCGACCCGTGCACCAAGAGGTTGCTGCTTTGATTCCAGTCAGGGCCCATGCCCAGGTTGTGGCCCAAATCCCCAGTGAGGGGCCTGCAGGAGGCAGCCAATCGATGTTCTCTCTCACTGATGTTTCTCTCTCTCTCCCTCTCCCTTCCTCTCTCTCTAAAAACAATACAGGAAAAATATTTTTAAAATAACAATAAAAGAAAATCAGGTTACTATAACTCTTCAGTCCATGAGTAATTCATTAGGCTCTGATACAAATAATGTTAATTATTCATCTAATATTCCTTCTGTGAATAATGTTCAACTCTGCCTTAATATGACTATGTTAACCATTTAGCATACTCATATTAATGCTTTGGTCTCTGGGGAAGAAAAATGAAGATGCCCAGCTGACTACTTGGTATATAATTGGCCTAAACATTCTCCCCAGGTTTAAAGTACTTAGGAATATAGATGCTACCTTATAATTACTAGAAAGACATCATTAATGAAGTATACTACCCCTAGAATGTTAACATACTAAAAGCTGCACTGGAAGAAAGGACTTTGGGATAAATATTGGTATTCATTATCAAATCTCCAACCTAAGAGCTGTGTTATTAAAATAGTAGAACACAGTCTGTTAGACATGCTGCCCAACAGTTCCCGCAACCCTTGTAGCGTGACCAGTAGGGCCATAGTGTGGGAGCTGAGACTGGCACTTATCTAGTTGAACTTTGTAATCAATTTGATACAGTTAAATAAATACTATTTCTACAACTTCCCTTTTCAGTTCGCCATGTTGGTCATCCAGACAGTCAGTGGTGGGTGCAGATGGAGCTCTAGAGAGTGCAGGTAGCCCTGGCCAGTTTGGCTCAGTGGTTGGAGCATCGGCCTGCGGACCAGAGAGTCCCGGGTTTGGTTCCCACTAGGGGCATGTACCAAAAAAAAAAAAAAAAAAAAAATCAATATAGAGAGTGCCTTACTGTTCGGTAGAGGAAGACAGGAGTGTTTCATTATTTGGTAACCTTGGATAAGTTTCTGTTAAATTACATTTTTAAACTTGACAGTCTGTGTTCCAAGGTCCTACAGTTGCCCATTCTTGGTCCAGATTCCATTATATTTTAAATAAATCTAAAAACTATACATTTGTACAGATGTACCTGGTTGGTTTCATGGCCATTACATAACATCTTTTGCCTTAAATCCTTTCCAGTTCTAGAGCAATTTTCGTTTTGAGTACACCTCAAAGAATTCCACACCCATCACCAGGACACCCCCTCCCCATAACTTTCCTTTTCTCTGAGAGTCTTAAAGTCTCAGGGACCATGTTGCTATGTGTGATACTTGGCTGCAGGAGGGGTAGAACTTGAACTCTTCCCTTTATACTTAGTAGTTCTCATTGCTCAGTCAACGTTAAATCCACCTGCCAGTTTAAGGGCATCTGTTATTTTATGTAGTTAATCCCCTAAGTGAAGAATTATTGCCTTTATAATTTGAGGCCTGTTTTTTGTTTCACTTTGGGGAAAAATATCTGAAATATTTCCAGAAATATTAAAGAATAGCGAGTATCAGCTTAGGAAACACCCTTTGAACTATAAGACACAGTATAAAAACTAAAGTAGTGTGGCCCGGCCAGTGTGGTTTAGTGGATTGAGTATCGTCCCATGGTCAGAGAGATACTGGTTCGATTCCCAGTCAGGGCACATGCTGGGGTTGTGGGCTCCATCCCCAGTAGGGGGCGTGCAGGAGGCAGCAGATTGATGTTTCTCTCTCACATCAATGTTTCTCTCTTTCCCTCTCTCTCTAAGAAAAATCAAAAGAAACATATTTTTTAAAAAAACAGAAACAAAAACAAAAACAAGAGAACTAAAGTATGAATTCTGAAAACGGCAACTAAATGAAAGGTATTCCAGGTCCTTGTCAGAGCAATCCGTGAGGGGGAGAGAAGGAAGAGAGTCTATGTGCACACATCCACACATAGGCAGCTACAGTCACCGACTCCTGGTCATCCACTCGTGTTCCTCCACAGAGGTGCATGTCCAGAGACCTCTGACTGTTCTCCTTGCTACGTTTAGCTGTACATTTCATTCGGCCTGTTCGTTTCTCTCTTTCTCTGTCCACAACTTGAATCCCTAGAACAGGCGTTTACAATTCACAGGACACAGGAACTCATGTGTCCATCAGTTGTGTCTTGACTGGGATTCATTTTTATTTGTCCCAAACCTGGAATTATAAATATTACAAATGAAATAAGCGCCACAAGAAATAAATTTGTCATGCCTATGAAAATTCACTTAAAAGTTTTCAAATGTTTTGAGAAAGGGTGTCATTTAAAAAAGCTTTTGAATAAGCTGATGAACAAAATAGACCCAGAGACATAGAAGTAGGGATCAGACTGACAAATCTCAGGGGAGGGGGCCAAGGGAGGGAAGAGATAAACCAAAGAACTTACACGTATAAGCATAACCAATGGACATGGACAACGATGCTGTGAGTGGGGGGTTGAGAGGAGGGTGTAATCCGGGAAAAGGAGAAACATCTGTAACAAAAATAAATTAATTAAGAACAAAACTAACTAAATAAAAATATATTGGGGGAAAAAAGCTTTGAGTTAGGTGTGAGCAAGAAAGTTGTAAGAGATTAGGGAGGAAAATATTAACATTCTGTAAAGATTCTGCATGTCTCTTTCTTTATGAGTGTCTCTGAGTTCTCGTTCCATTAAAAAAAAAAAGTGGGTCTAATGGCTAGTTACAAATATGACAGATACAGAAAGACAGTGATGAGCTCCATGAGTAGATCTGTTTCTAAAGACAAGGCCTTGGCTCGGTATCAAAAGATCAATTAGAAGATGCACAGTTGTATGTTTTAAGTTAGAATAAAAAATTTGTGTGTACATCATGTTTCCAAGACTTCCTGCACTTAACTGCATTTTTTCCAGTTAACCAATTACCTATTAGTCTGATTTTATCATAGAAAAGCACTTCTAATGGAATTACCTTATGCTGGCCCCATTCCACAAAGTACTTGAGCCACCTTACAAAAACCGATGTTCTTGTAAAAGTGCATAACGTGTGTAAAATGTACATAGATGTTATATAAAAGTCAAAGGTAAGATTTTAAGGAGAAGGTGGGGAGGAGAAGAAGAATATCAGTAGTATTTAGTTCTGAGGTTTGTGTTGCATTAATTTTGTAGCTGCCAAAGCAAAGAGAGAAACTGACCACAAATTCATAGCACCCAGAGTTAAAGTAAAAGTAACATGAAAACAGACTACATGCTCAGGCAAAGCACAGCTTTTTCTGATATTGAGAAATATCTGATAAATAGGCCAATCTGGTATAGTTGTTTGGATACTAAACTATAGTTGAAATAAAATACGTTTATAAAGTTCTTAAAAAAACAAAAAGGACTTTAGTCCAGGGCAGTATATAAGTGTACATTTCCAAGATAACCTTATACTGTAGCAACGCAATTTTGAGCCCTTAACCATTACCAGGAACAGCTCGCAGCTTGTGCGGATGACCTCAGTATCCCTCACTGCAATCACGGAGGGTGGGTGGTATCACTAGTGCCATTTTAAAGACAAGAATCTGAGTCCCAGAAGTCAGGATTGTGGTGCTAGCCAGCAGAAGACCAGCCCCAGATGCCATGGTCTCTCCCAGGCTGAAATTGACCTTCTCAAGTGTTTTTAGTTCAGACCACGGATCCTCATCCTTGGACAGGCTCTCTGAGCTGCTTTTGCTTGTAGTTATAATCAAAACAGCTGGCAGGTTAGAATCACCACGGCAGTTTAAAAGAAAAAAAAAAAGTTTTTTTGGTTTTACCTCCCCCCCTTTCCCCCATCCCAAAGAATTTGATTCAGTTGGTCTGGAGAGGGACTTGGGGTCAGAACTTCAAAATATCCTCCTAGGCTGAGACACTTTGGAGGTGAGGCAAGGACATCTTTATCGTCTTTCGTCTTGGTGATAAATGATGCTTTGCAAAATAAATGTCCTATTTCTCATCTTCTAGGTTTACTGTCATCTCAGGATGTGACATAATCCTCCTCCCCCTCATCTTTCCACATCTACTCCTAAGTGCGCCCCCACCACCACCACACACACACAGATGATTTGGCTGACAACTGAAGTTGGTTCAGTCTTCTTTTTGGTAGGCACTGCCAATATCTAGAAACTTGGATTCACTGGGGAGAACCAGAGAAAGGGGAGGGAAAAGCTGGGCATTACCGACCACAGAGTTCCCACCACAGTCCCCTGCCTCCTCTGCACCCTCTCACGTCTTTAAGCATCCTGTTCAGCTGCTGATTCATCTGCCACTGTTTTTGGTAGTTCTCGATATAATTGATACGCTTATAACACCTCACTTTTCCAGCTTCAGCACTTATGTCACAATTTTAGGATAACAAAACCAGTTTCATTGACCATCCTGTTTCATTCATTTTTACTCAACCTTGAAGAATTTTCTGGTTATCGATTGCTGTGTAACGAATCACGCCCAAACTTAGTGGCATAAAGCGCCCTCTCTCATTATGCTGTCAGAGCGATGCGCC
The DNA here is from genome assembly GCF_014108415.1 of Molossus molossus. Lineage (NCBI taxonomy): Eukaryota > Metazoa > Chordata > Mammalia > Chiroptera > Molossidae > Molossus > Molossus molossus. The sequence goes on from NW_023425401.1 coordinate 21,314,056, forward strand.
GGGGGTTTGGACAAGGATGGCTCATCGCCGCTCCGTGTTGGGGCCCCAGCTGAGCAGGCTCACAGCTGCAGGGGGCTTGCACAGGGCTGGGAGGGATCATCTGGAGGCTTCTCCACTCAGGTTTGCAGCTGGGCTGGAGTGACTTCACAGCTGGCTGCAGCTGGGACTGTCACTGGCATAGTTTACACATGGGTACCCCAAGGGGCTGGGCTTCCTCACACCTCTGCAGCTTCATCTCTGGCAGCTCAGGTCTCTGAGGGTGAATGTTCTATCTGACACCCAGGGACCTTCTCAGCTTCCCGGTCTTCTCTGGCCCAGCCGTGGTCACTCACTTTGCGTGGCTTCTGCTGGCCTCAGTAGGTTGAAGCAAACGCCAACCTGGTCAGAGCCAAAAGGAGGACCTGAAACCCCACAAGTGCTTTTTAAAATATTTTTCTTTATTGATTTTAGAGAGAGAGGAAGTGAGAGGGAGAGAGAGACAGAAATATCGATGAGAGAGAGCATCGATTGGCTGCCTCCTACATGCCCCCTACTGGGGATCGGGCCCACAACCTGGGCATATGTCCTGATAAGGAATCGAACCAGCGACCTTTGGTGCATGGGTGGACGCTCAACCACTGAGCCACACAGACCGGGTCCACAGGTGCTTTTTATTTTTTATTTATTGTATTAGTTTGTTTTTGTTACAGATATTTCTTCTTTTTTCCCCATTGGCACCCTCCTCCCCATCCCCCCCACCCCATCCCCAGCTTTGTTGTCTATGTCCATTGGTTACCCATATATGCATATAAGTTCTGAGGTTTATCTCTTTCCACCCCCTCTTCTGAGGTTTGTCAGTTTGTACCCTACTTCTATGTCTCTGGGTCTATTTTGTTCATCAGTTTGTTTTGTTCATTATATTCCACAAATAAGTGAGATCATGTGGTATTTGTCTTACTCTGCTGGGCTTGTTTCACTTAGGATAATACTCTCCAGGTCCCTCCATGTTGTCTGAAAAGATAAGAGATCTTTATTTCTTACAGCTGCATAGTACTCCATTGTGTACATGTATGGAGTACTCGTCTACTGATAGACACTTGAGCTGTTTCCAGATCTTAGCTATTGTAAATAGTGCTGCTACGAACATGGGGGTACATAGATTCTTTCTGATTCTTAGGGTATATTCCTAGAAGTGGGACCACTGGGTCAAATGGCAGTTCAATTTTTAATTTTTTGAGGAAACACCATATTGTTTTCCATAGTGGCTGCACCAGTCTGCATTCCCACCAGCAGTGTACTAGAGTCCCCTTTTCTCCACACCCTCGCCAACACTTGTTGTTTGATGATTTGTTGGTGGCAGCCACTCCTACAGGTATGAGGTGATACCTTAAGTTGTTTTAATTTGCATCTCTCTGATGATTAATGACATTTAGCATTTTATTCATATGTCTCTTGGCCATTTACAAGTGCTTTTTAGGCTCAAGGATAAAATCCATCTTTATGTCTCCCACAAAGTATGTGATGCTTGTTTGAATAGGAACTAGTAACATATTTGTTGAATGAACTAGTATAACTAATATGCTGTATAGTTTATAAATATTTAAACACCTATTGGAAGATAACAGAACTGTATTCTTTTTTTTTTATCCTCACCCGAGAACATTTTTCCATTTTTTGTTCAGATAGAGTGGGAGGGAGAGAGAGAGGAAGAGAGAGAGAGAGAAACATCGATGTGAAAGGGGCACATTGAGTGGCTGCCACCCACACGACCAACCAGGGCCGGGGACAAACTGCAACCGAGGTAGGCGTCCTTAGTGGGAACAGAACCCCAGTCTCTCTGGACTGCAGGCCAACGCTCTAACCGCTGAGCTAAACCCGCCAGGGCAAGAACTGTATTCTTTCAAATGCACCTTGCTGAGCAAGCAAAATGTCTAGGCAAGCCCACTCAGTTTTGCATGCATATAAAGCACTGGTTATAAATGGGGTCTGGGTAAAAATAGTGGTGCTAATCAGTCTATCTAGAAAATAACCCCAAATCAATGTTCTATGGTATTTACTTATCAATATCTCTGATAAATAGTGTGAAGATCTGCCTGGCCAGTGTGACTCAGTGGTTGAGCGTCGACCCATGCACCAAGAGGTTGCCAGTTTGATTCCTGGTCAGGGCACATGCCCAGGTTGTAGGCCAAATCCCCAGAGGAGGGCATGCAGGACGCAGCCAATCGATGTTCTCTCTCATCAATGTTTCTGTCTCTCTCTCTCTCTCTCCCTTCTTCTTTCTCTAAAATCAATAAAGAAAAAAAAAATAGTATGAAGATCTGGGTTTTCTGGATAGTTTTTTTCAGCTTTCACTTTATTTCCATGGAACAAGTTATAATTACACAGCATCTCAATAATTTTTTGAGGGAGTCTTGCTGTTGTTGGTTTAGACTATTGACTTGAGAAAATATTATATACGTCCATCTTTGAGAAAACTGTAAGTAAAAATTCAGAATTAAAAGTCAAACAAAGGGATGGCTAGTCATTTCACCAAAAGATGTTTTGTTTATTAAAGGCAATGAGTCTTAAATATTGAGCCACACTAAAACATTTCAAAAGTGAGTCAACTCAGAAAATTGCAAATTGCGTCCAAAATTTGGGAGCACATCTATTGCCTAAAGTAATCAAGCAAAGAAATAAGTGATTGATAAATAAATAATAAAAGAGAAAAATAACTTTTTTTTTCTTTATTGAATTTAGAGAGAGAGAAAGTGAGAGAGAGAGAGAGAGAGAGATAAAAACATCGATAAGAGAGAACATGGATTGCTGCCTCCTGCATGCCCCCCACTGGGGATCGGGCCCACAACCTAGGCATGTGCCCTGACCGGGAATCAAACCGGTGACCTCTTGGTGCACGAGTCGATGCTCAACCAGTGAGCCACATCGACCAGGCGAAAAAGAACTTTTTAACGAAAGTAATTTTATTTGACAACATAGAACTGGTATTATTAGCCTCGATGCTGTTTTCCCTTATATTTCAATGCTGCCCCAAAGTACTGAGTTGTAGAAGTTGAGGAAGATAAGTTATGCGGAAGTGCCTGGGATAGCATCTGGCGCGTGTAGGTGTACAAGAAATATTAACTGAGTGTAAATAGTAGTGGTGGGAGCAGCTGTGTTTATTGGAAGTCAGTGGATGTCACCCTCAGCTTAGTTTGGAGAGACTTTCTTTTCCTTTTTTTCCAGTAAGAGAGGGGCAAAGGGGCCCCGTCACTCTGGCCCCATGCCAGGGCCTCAGACCATTAATATTAGCAGCCATAAATAACCTGTGTTGACCCTGACATATGCTTGACCATCACATTTTAATAATGGCCGAGAATCTATAAATATGAAATGAGTTTTTAAACACAAAATATGTGTTTTACTTCCAAGTTCTCTTAATGATGAGACAACAAGTCTACCAACAAGTGGTTGCTCTAGTTGGTTGTTGTTGTTCGGCATCTGCCAAAGGGCACAGAGCTGATTAATTGCTCCCCCGACTCTCCCTGTGGTGGAAGGGAGGGTTAGTAAAAGGCTTTTCACTGATGCTGCACTGGAACAGCCTCTCAAAGTCCTGCTGAGCATATTGTCAGCTGACCTACTGTCACCGAATGTCAACACAGGCTGCTCCAGAATTTAGTGAGCTAATTAGATGGCCAAGCAGCCATGAGTAGGGGGTGGGGAATTTATCTGGAAGTGACATTTGTACATTTGCACTTTACGTAAGACTGAAGACATTTCACAATGCTCCATACAGCTGCGGTTTCACCTCTTCCAAGCCTGCCCTGGTGACGGTGGAGAAGTATTGATTCCCTCCCACTCACCACCGCGTTGGCAAACACTCAATCCGGACGTGGAATCTGAGGCTTGGCTTGACTGAAGGTTGTGCCGTTGGAAAATGGAACCTTGATATTACTTTGAATTCACCATTTGTACAGAAAGCATCGTGCCCAATAAGAATAATGGTCTTCCTAACCTACATTCAACGTGTGACCCCAAAATGCAGATGAGCTCTAAAATTCCTTTCAGATCTAAAACTATATAATTGTGTGCTTTAAAATAGGTGTCTTTTCCAACATAGTGTTATTTTTTTTTTTTTTTTAAGCAGTGGTTTCCAGCTAGGGGCGAGTTTCCCTCCTGGGGATATTTGGCAATATCTGGAGACATTAGTGGTCACAACTGGTGGTGGGGTACTACTGGCATCTAGTGGGTTGCTAGGGACTGAAGGTGTCTCCCCCAAATTTATATGTTCACATACCTCATTCATTCACATGCCTATGTGACGATATTTGGAGACGGGGCCTTTGGGAGGGAATTAGGTCATGAGCCCCTGTGATGGGATGAGGGCCCTTGTAAGAAGAGAGGGTAAATTCTTGCTCTCTCTCCACCACAGGAGGCTACAATGAGAACACAGGAAAAGGACCTTTGCCAAGAACTCAACTGTGCTAGCACCCTGGTCGTGATCTTCCAGACTCCAGACCTGTGAGAAATACATGCGTGTTGTGTAAGCCACCCAATCTATGCTACTCTGTTACAGCACCAACCTAAGACACTGGAGCGTAGAGATGCTGCTGCACATCCTCCGCTGTCGGACAGTCCCCCATAGCACAGAATGACCGATCCCACAATGCAGTAGTGCTGAGGTTGAGAGACCCACGAATGAGTACATGCCATAGAGAACCCTGTGGGTTTGGGAAGGGAACTGGTTATGAGCAACGTTCCCTGGGAACGTTTTGCTTGTTGCCTAGTTGCATTTTGCAATGTTGATTATTACTTAAGAGGAAGCAAAGCATTCTCAGACTGAGTGGGAGACACAGATGGGAACCTTCTTAAGCATGAGAAAGTTTCTCTGCCAGGGACACTCAGGAATACATACAATTTGCGCATTTACACAGCTAGAAGATATTTAAATTATCCATCATCTCAGGTTTCGCTTTTTTCTGAAAGAAGCACTCACAACAAATTCCATTTGCTTTAGGCATTGCAAAAGAATGCTCTGATGAGAACTCCTTATCACCAAGACCGGATTAATCCTTGGCGGAAAGTCTTGCAAGCCTTTCTGCTGGAGGTTCAGGTCCACACACATCAGGCCAGCGTGTTGCCTATAAATGTTTGCTATTGGCCAGTGTAGACCCAGGGCTTGGGAGCCACCTGGGAGCTTGTTAGAAATGCAGAATCTCAGGCCCAGCCTGGACCTTCTAAATCAGAACCTGCATTGTAACAAGAGGAGGGTGGGTGGGGGATTGCTATTTACTGTAAAGACTAAGAAGAACTTCCTGATGATCCTCATTCTATGGTAATAAAGCCCTAATTTTTGAGACTGTGAATAAAATGCACTTAACTCTTATTAAAGTAGGCGGGCGTTTGTCTGTGACCAGTTATGTTATATTGGGCAACTTGGTTCATCTTTTGGGTTTCAGTATTTCTCATTTGTCAAAAGGGAGTCAAGATGAGAGGATCTCTTAAGTTCTTTCCTACTCTTGACGTTATAGAAAATATAATTTTTTCCTCCACTGTAAACATGATTCATAACTGTCTGAGTCATCGTATTGAGGATCAACTTCAGGAAAACAGGGTTTCTGGCCAGTGCATACCACAGATACCCAGACCCACGTTAATTGTCACTGATTTCTTGTGCAACACATTCCACCTCCAACTTTGACTCTGAGCCTGCCGAAGTCAGGGTGTGCCTCTTGGTTGGCACTGGGAACTCCTCTTTGTAGTGGTATTCTTTGCCTCCCTGGTGGCCTGAACATCATGGATTATTAACCCATTATCAGGTGCCAGCCTTGTCTGTTGAAGCAGGCTCTGCCCAGCTGTGCCAAGGTCGGCACCTGTGCGATGATGCTTACTTACTCCTGGTCACCCCACTGAGTGCCAAAGGACATGCTGCCCAGCTACCGCTCTCTAGCCAGTACCATTTGAAAACAGAAAGGTTGGGTGTAGGGAGGTCTTTCAGCACAACTCACAAAAATAAAACGTGTCTGCAATTCAGCTTCTTCCAAGAGCTACCTCTGAAGAGGGATTGGGAGGTGGTCCTTCTGCTTTTTTTCTTTGCACAGATCAAGAGACGGCAAGATCTCAGCCATAAGCCACGCCCAGGGACTACCATGCCTCTCTTCCCGTGAAACGTGGGAGGCGCCCTCAAAGCGATTGTTCCTCTGGAAAAGATGGAATCATTAAAGCAGAAAAGTGAAGTTTGTTTTTACTATAAACCAGGGCATAAAAAACCAGTTGTTTATTATTGTGTATGTAGCCAGAGTAAACTGCTCTCCCATCTAGAAGTGAAATAATGTCACCTCGCTTCGTTTCCCAAATCAAATGGGAACCAGGCTCAGCTGTCAACCACCAGACGCGCAAAAAGTCCGGGATTCCTTCCTCACCCACCCCAGGTCATTCAGGAACTCGGAGGGCTCGTGCCTGGTTTCTCAGGCAGGGGGTGAGCTGGGAGGCTCGGGTGGCGTCCAGACGGGTAGACTGGCCCTATTCTTCATGTGGGCTCGGCTCCCACACGCTGGCTGGCCGAGTAGCCCCACATCTTCCTGTCGGGCCGCGGGGCTCCGGCCAATGGCTTAGTTCACCCCGCCTGTCCCATTAGGGAGAGGTTGGACTTTAGAAATAGAATAGTTAGCCCTTCCACTCCCACAAGAAGGAGAAAGTTTATCTTTCCTCCTCAAGCCCCTGCTCGAAGGAGGCGCAGCAATGGACACGCACAGAAAGGACAAATAAATGAAGGTCAACTCCCAGTGGGTCCATCTGCTGCACTCAGAATGTTAACTTTGGAGTACTCTCCACAACTGACCATCGGATTCCACCCAAATTAACAAATACAGATCCATCCGTGGGGGAGCCCGTCTGTACTGTTTCGGAGCTCTGTGGGTGTTTCAGAGTCTTGGCTTGGGAATCAAGAGAGGGAGGAAAGCATGAATTTGAGAAACAGCCCAGGATTGCTATTCAGCTCTGCCATGTACAGGCCACTGAACTATCCCTATGAACTCTGGCAAATAACTCTATTTTTTTGAGACGGTTTCTTTTTTTTAAATATGTGCTATGTATTGGGGGGAAGAAACACCAGTCTGTCTTCTATCATAATGGTAAAAATTGTAAAATGATTAGTAAAGGACCTGGGCCCCGAGGCTAAGTTGACTAGATTCCATTGTTATGTAGGCCCCTTGGCTAAGACAACTAAATAACTCCATTTTTATCATCAGTGGGCCTTCCTCAATATTTTTCCAATAATAGGTTAATTACCCCTAGAAGTAAAGGAATTTTGCCTAAGTTTATCGTTGCCCCACGTGTTGGGAGGCATTTGTGGTTTCCAGTGCTGGTAATTACAAGCATTTGCAGGTATTCCTGAGCCCGGTGAATAATGCTACTTTTGACTTCTGTAATCACTGGCACGTCCACGTGGGGGTGGGGGGGTGGGGGGGGTGGGGAGGGAGGGGTGGCGCTTCTGTCTTTAAAATCGGAGGAGCCAGAAGAATCCTGGCTGCTAATAGAAGCGAAGACTATGCCCTCCGCAGCCCGCCAGCGAGAACAAAGCGCTCCTGGACAGTTGAGCCGTGCGTCTCTGGTTATCTCGCTGACACATTATAACAGTAATGCTGCATCTTTAAACATTATAGTCAGATTTGCGTTACGACAATCTTTCAGAGGGCACTCTGTCAGTTATCTTTCATTAAATGTGCATATCCTTTGATGCTGATATTGCAGCACTAAGAATTCATCAAACAGAAATATTTCCAGAAGTGCACAAGATGTACGTGTAAAGGTAATTATTTCCGCATTGTTTGAAAAAAAAGAAAGTGTAAACAAACGCAATTCCTGTCAATAGGGGATAGATTAGATCATGTGTGGTGTATGAATACAGTAGCTCACTACCCAAATTCTAGAGAGGGAAAATTGGATGATATGTACAATCGTGAAGTTGTTGAGTAGTGGGAGAAATTCCCCACCTTATTCTTCTTTAGCTCTTCTGGCTGGGCTAGTTATAATAGACACAAGGCTAGATTAACAGGAGAGAAGAACAGTTTAATACACAAGAAAAATCTCAATATAATGCTCAAATCATAAAATGAGGCTTAAAAAAGTGATTGGACTGGGCATCTTTTTATAGTTTTTAGACGAACAATAAATTTGTGAGAAATCAACAGGACAGAGAAAGTTACTGCTCATTCGAAAGGAATCTAAGCAGGTTTGGGTATTTGTTAGTGAGGAATCTAAGTGAAGTTTGAACTTGGGTAGTGATTTAGTAAAGGCGGTGCAGGGCCTGTTCATACATGCTTCCACGTCTGGGTTTTGTAATTCCTGTGGTGAAGTTATCTAGTCCTTCAGGTGTAGGGAGGGCACCTGTCATGGATATTTATTTTCTGCTTTTAAGGGGGACAGAGGAGAGGCAGAGAGCATTTCCTGCTCTTGGTGCTTCTCAGGTGATTTTAGTTTAAAATAATCAACATGCCAGCCCCTGCTGAGTGTTTGGTGGGAGCACCGTCCCGTACACCAAAATAATCAATATGCCATTCTGGGTTATCTTGGGGCAGCCTTCCCTGGGCCCCAACACAATTAACAATGTGTTGACTGAAAAAGCTTTATACACACATATACATGCACGCACATGCACGCACATGCACACACACAATACATGAAAATGATTTCATATGAATAGAATATGAAAGTATACATCAACACAGCAAGCCGTTAAAAATGGCTACTTCTGGTCCTGGCCAGTTTGGCTCAGGTTACAGCGTCGGCCTGCGGTCCGGAGAGACCTGGGTTCGGTTCCCGCTAAGGGCGTGTACCTCGGTTGCAGTTTGTCCCAGGGCACATCGATGTTTCTCTCTCTCTCTCTCCCTCCCACTCTATCTGAACAAAAAATGGAAAAATGTCCTCAAGTGGCTACTGCTGGAGAATGGCTTTGGGAGATGACATGTTCACTTTCGCTTTATGCATTCCTTTGCTCTGAATTTTTTGCAATACATAGTAACTACTTTTGCAAATATGATCAACGTTTGGCTTTTTACATACATTTCACATATATTATTTCTGTAAGCTAAAAAGAACAATGAAGATGAACAATTTTTAATTACATAATAATACCCATCCAACTACTATTTTGTAATCAACATATTTCAAGCCTTACACATCATGTATAATTTATTACATCAAAGGCCTCTCTTCTTGGTCTCTGTATGAATAATTGGCTCCATTCTAATTGACTTTCTGCCAGGTGATCTATTCTAGGTCGGCTCCACAGAGCAAAGAGCTATTGACTAATTTCATGGGGGCAGTTGGTAAAGAGAATGATACAGGAGTAGGTAGGACCTCTCAGAAAACCATTTAATTCCGTTTCCTGGACCATCTCCAACACACAAAACTGTGTTCTTTTGGAAATGTTCCTTCTTCTATTAGTGGTTTTCAACTAAGGGCAATCCCCTCCCCCATGCCAAGGGGCATTTGGCAATATCTGGAGAAATTAGGGATTGTCACACCTGGAGGTAGGGCTGTTACTGGCATCTATTGGGCAGAGGCCAAGGATGCTTCTGAGTATCCTACAAAGCACAGCACAGCCTGTTCCAAAAGAAAGAATTATCTGTCCCAAAATGTCACTAGTGCCATGAGCAAGAAACCCTGGTCCACATCAAGACAAAAAAGGCATTCCTTTTTTAAGAAAAAACAAAAACATTTTTCTTCTTTATTGATTTTAGAAAGAGAGGAAGGGAGAAGGAGAGAGAGATAGAAACATCGATGAGAGAGAACATTGACTGACCGCCTCCCACATGTCCCCCACTGGGGATTTGGCCCACAACCTGGGCATGTGCCCTGACCGGGAATTGAACTGGTGATCTCCTGGTGCGTGGGGTCGACACTCAACCACTGAGCCACACAGGCTGGGCAAAAGGCATTCCTTTTAAGTTGGTGGGGAAACCATGTTGGCTTCCCTCATAAAGTCCACTTCTACCATGCGCAACTATCTTTTCTTCCAGCTTTATTGCGGTCTAATTTACAAGCAAAATGGTAAGATATTTGAAGTATACAACATTAGGATTTGATAAACTTATACACTGTGAACGGATTCCCACCATCAAGTTAATTAACAAATCCGTCACCTCACATATTTACTCCCCCCCACCCTGTTTTTTTCTCCCTCGGTAGCATTTCATTTCTACTCTTAGTAAATTTCTGTTATACACTGTTGTCAGCAGTGTATTAGATTCTCAGACTTCATTCATCTTATTATTAAAAGAAATACCCTGTACCACCCTCTATGTCCCCACCTCTGAGCCACTGCAACCATTTTTCTGCTCTTGTTTCCATGAGTTTGACATTATTATTATTATTATTATTATTCAATATATAAGTGTTACCATGCAGTATTGTCTTTCTCTGTTTGGCTTGTCTGACTTCGCATAATACCATCCAAGGTTATCCATGTTGTTGCAAGTAAGAAAGTTTCCTTCCTTTTTAAATCTGAATAATAATTGTGTTTATATATACTACATTTTCTTGATCCACTCGTCCATCAGTGGACACTTAGGTTGTTTCCATTCCCTAAGTATTGTGATTAACACGGCAATGGACAAGGGAGTACAGATATCTCTTCAAGATAATGGTTTCATATCCTCTGGACATATACCCAGAGTGCAGTTGCTGGATCACATGGTAGTTTTATCTTTAACCATCTGAGAAATGTCCATTTCATTTTCCAAAGTGCCTGTACCGGTTTATATTCCCACCAACTGTGTAGAAGGATTCCTGTGGCTTTGTTGAAATTCTCACTTGGTTCATGCATTGTTCTCCTGACCTCGGTGAGCATTTTGATGACCATTATTTTGAACTCTCTTCTATCAGGTCTATTACATATATCCATTTCATTAAGATCTGTTTCTGGAGATTTTTCTTTTTCTTTTGTTTGGAACATATTCCTATTGTTTTTTGTTTTTTTTTGTTTTTTTTTTTTAATTTTCCTTGACTCTCTGTATTGGTTTCCACGTTTTAGAAAAAACAGCCCCTATACCAGTCTTGAGAGAGTGGTCTCGTGTAGGAGATGAACCTCATCCATCAGCCCAGCCTGAGCTCCTGGTTTTCTCTCAAGCCTTTGTGATTGTCCAAGCTGCTGTCTTTGTCCTTAGTGACTCCCAGGAGTTGAGGGTGGACAGAGACCGTCAATGTCCCAAAGGGGAGGATCACATACAGTGCCTAGAGGCAGGCTGAATGGAAGAGGGACTCAGGCAGCAGCTGGGAATGGAGGTAGATAAATCCCTGTCAGGGAGCAACTGGTAGATGAGTATTCTTTTCCCTTTGCTTCCTCTGCACAGGGGGGTCCCTAATTGCTACAGTCTTGTTGCATTTGTGAATGGAGGGCCCGTTGGCTATCAGAGCCAGACATACCAGGGACTCACCCCCAGGGTGGCAGCTGCAAAAGCTGGGGCACAGATGTGTGTACCAGCTTCTTCAGGGAGATACTGGTGGCTTGCGGCAGGCTACAGGGAGTCAGTGGGAGAGGTGTCTGTCCGTTTCCCTGTCTCTAGGGAGGATGCAGCCAGTCCCTACAGGTGCACTAAATTAGAAGCCTGACCCATAGGCAGCAGCTTTCAAGTGAGCAGATGGACCTTTTACTGGGGAAGACTAGATTGACATCTTTGCCTGTCCCCTCTGCACGAAGCCCTGGGGGAAGAGACCCTATGGGCAAGTACCTGGGCCCCTTCACAACTGCTCCTTTGTCTGTGTAGTCCCATGCACACGGGCCTTGTTGGCTTTGAGGACTAGATATTTTGGGGGGCCTGTCCCTCATTTGGGAGTCTTACAATTCGGGGTACTAAATGCTGTGCTAAGAAAGGGGTTTATGTCAAAGCAGGTCTCGGCCTCTCCTACCTATGTTCCAGTGGGTATTTTCTCCCTCACCTGCCGCGTAGGAGTCATTCGCTGGTTTCTGGATTTCTTCCCGAGGTAGCTGCTCTGTGTGGAGCGGTAGACACGTGTCCGAGGTGAGGAATGCAGGGGCCTCTCCTGTCGCCGTTTTGGTTGACCTCCCCGACCTATGTGGAGAGTTTATGTCAAACCTTTACACACTCAATGGTTTTTAACTGGGACAATTAGGAGATCTAAAGACCTTGATCCTCTAGTGTACACTAGCACCATCATAAAGCCAGAAAAACAGCAGCCACCTTGAATTTTGTTGACGGGTGCTCCACATTGAACTCTGCACGTTAGTGCGCTCCCAGCCCCACAGTGTGCAGCAAAGTTAACTTCAGACTGTAATAAAGAAGCAAAAGCATGTATTTGAGCAAAAGGAGCTGCCGCCCAGGAGACAGATTCAGGTAGTAGCCTGCCTTGCGTTCCACTGTGACAAAGGCAAGGCCACCTCTTACAGGGACAGTTCCTACCCCTGTTCTCAATTAGGTCCACTTCATGTAAATGAGGTGTCCTGATTGTGCAGTCTGATTGGACAGGGCAGGTCTCATTCCTTTGGTAGAAAGAGGAAACCAGGGTCTCCCTGCAGTGGTTGGCTCGGAGCATCAACAAGTGGGTAGAGTGCAGGAGGCTGCGGTTCAGTCCAAGGTTCTCCCCAGTATACAGGCACATGAGGCGCCCTGTCCGAAAACGGCCCCTAGATCTCACTATTCATAAAATCCAGGCCCTTGGTTGACCATGGGGAGTCCACCTCAGCAGATACATTCCTAGTAAGGGTTCACATCAAATGAAACTTGCTTCCCAGGGTCCACCACCACTTCTAGTCATCTGAACTGGAACCAGAACTATTGTTTCTCCTTCTTTGACATTCTTTTTGTTGTTGTTGTTGTTCTCTTTTGCAAATCATTCCAAAAAGGAAAAAAAAAAAATGAATTGGATTCAAACGGGAGCACATGAAATAAAAGCATCTAGCATGCGTATAATAAATATCAGCATAACACGACTGGAGAACGAATCAGTTACAGTGGGAGGTTAATGCAAGTAAGGGGTGAAAGTACAGCCGGGTGGGCTGTAGGGGAAGACACCGCTGCTCCCGCCACGCCCTGCTCTGCTTTAAGCTTCTGGTGTCCAGAATGAAGAGAGTCGATTACAGTGTGATTCAAAAGCATGCTGTTTTTCTAGTTCTAACACTAAAAAAAAAAGAGAGAGAAGAAAAAAACCCAAGCATCTGGATCTTTTCTGAAGGACTTAAATGCAATCCCTACCGTAAATACCATAATATATCTCATAGGACTGCTTTGCCTAGGACCCCTCAACAAAAACTAAGGTCCAAACACCAAACCCAAACTCAGTAAAACTCTTTCTGCAAATGGACAAAAATATATATATATATGGCTAAACTACGATAAGTGTTTGTGGGTCACGCTTGATCAAAAGAAACACTGAGCGTGTGTAAGCGGTGGAGAGGAGACCGTCCATACAGTGAGCACTTCAGGTGTGGAAATAACATTAAACTCTTCACACAGCAACAGGCTAGATTGAGGAAACTGCGTAGGCAGAGAAATGATACCTAAGTGCAGTGTGAAGCTGTAGTATCACAGGTGTCCCAGATCACGTGGATAAAATAAGGACTCTCAGCCATAGAAACAATCTAAGAGAAGAACCTGGGACTTTATACCCTAAATCAGATTTCCTCAAAGTATTCTCCTCTGAACACTAACACCATGTGATAAGCTCTGAAAATGTTTCTGGGGTCAAGGAAGTTTGGAAAACATTTCATACCAGTTGCATTTCTTGGAAAAGCATGATAGACAGTTATACCTTTGTGATCTGTACTAAATAAAGGAAGCTGATGAACCTCTCTATCTCAAGTGTTTCCCAAACATATTTGATTATCAGATTCACATGTTAACCTCACGTGTGACTACTATTTCATAAAACACACATTGAAAAAACATGTAGTTTCTGAAGACACTGACCCAATGTGCTAGTGAGATTGAAATCACCTCCTTGTGGAGAATGACAACAGGAGACATCAACTCTAAGCTCTTGTATACCCACAGCCACCATTCTGGTATATGTACTTCAAACAAGTATAAAATGGAAGTATCGCTTCCTCAAAATCACAAAGGGTGAGTGAAAATGTAGACTAGAACATGAGAGAGAATCAGAAGTCAAAGCTCCTTTCTATACTATAAACCTGTTTGGTATATTTTCACTTACATTTCACTTTCCATATTATTTTGTATTGGTTTCAGAAGTACAGCGTAGTGGTTAGACAATCATATACGTTACAAAGTGGTCCTCTGGATATTTCCAGTACCCACCTGGAACCATCCATAGTTATTAAACTATTATTGACTATATTCCCTGTGCTGTATTTTACATCCCTGTGACTATTTTGTAACCACCAATTTGTACTTCTGAATACCTTCACCTCTTTCTTCCAATAACTTGATTTGTAAATGAATTTTTAAATGCTGTGGTTTGTAAAATCAAGCACAACATGGGAAGTTACTATCTAAGTGTTCTCAAATTTTTGCTTTAAACTGGGGTAGCCTTATAACTTTTTAAATGTTCAGTTTGCGGTTAAGGATATTTCTTTGATGCATACACAAGAGTAAGAATAAACTGTGTAAATGCCCTCCGGGTAGAAGTACACATTCATTCTCCAGGACAGATGAAATTCTGTCGAGAGCAAAGAGCCACTGGAATATCCTAGCTGATGATGAATGTTCAGGAAGAGACATTAATTGCATATCTTACTTGAATCAGGGAGAGAAACACCCTAAAAGACCGGTCAGTCAAATGAGCAAATTGTTCTTAAATCAGGTTACATTAACTTACTAGACAAATGAGGAGCAGGTCAGGTGGAACAAACACTAATTATCTCACAATCTAGTCTCAATTTCCTTTCCTGTAAGACTAATAATTCCTTAATAGTAACTAATGACTACCTTGAATAGTAGTTATCCTGCCATGCCCCCCAGCTCAGCATCTGAACTTTAAGGGAGATTGTAGCTTGACCCGTCCCGCAGGTCGAGCAACGAGGACTCTAGAGGGGGAGTGAGGATGAGGAGGGACAAGAGACACAAGAAATGGAGACAAGACAGGGCTCTGATCAAGTCTCGTTTATTCTGGGGAGATCCACAGTATATATAGGGCAAGAAGCAGAAAAACAAGAACATTTGTTGCCAAGCAATAAGTTTGTGGTAACCACCCTGAAGCAATTTCAGGTAAATATCACATAAATATCCCGGGTGGAACAAATGATAAACAGAGCATAACTGGCTGAGTAAATGGTTACTTAAAGGAATGCAGAAACATTGTATGCAGAGATAAAGAAATGCAGAATGCAGAGATATCCTGCCTTGGGGCAGGAGATGGCAGAGCAGATTTTAGCAAAATGGATGCCATGCAAAATGTCTCCCACAATAGCTGCTTGATGTGTGTAGTTGAACCACTGATCCAGCTCTTGCTGCAGCCTACGGAAGACCATCCTGAAAATACCAAAAAATGTTTGCACTTGGAAGGCAGACGACCTGAATGCAGTCTTGGATACCACGCGTTACTAGCTATGTGGTGCGGAACAATCTTCTTGGATTCTTCCTTTTCCATAAGGACGCACCTTACAGGGTAGTAGTCAGAATCAATTCTCGTCACAGATGTGAACTGTGGTGCAAATAGAGCCACGAACAAATGTATGCTGCACTGTGCTCGGGAAAGAAAAGCTTTCCTGACAGTTCTGGGTCACGGACTCTCTTTTAATGGTCTTTCGGTGGAACCCACTGGGTGATAACATCACAGTGCAGGTAAAACATTCTTTTCTTGCATACACGTGCATTCAGATGCGTTGCTGCAAAAAGCATCCTCAGATAGTGTGGTTAATTTAAAGTGCGGAACACACACTTAAAAATATATTACTGACATTGCTTATGGAATGTCGAACTTCCTGTAGCAAAGCCCCTTTTCTTCTAGGAATCAGTTTTGTTTTGTTTTTCCTGAAAAAAAAAAAAAAATTATTTTAGGGTTATTTGCAAAGACCAGACACATTTATCAAGACCTTTCTTCAGAAGCACATGCCAGGCTGTAAGCCATGTATTTCCTGGCTTCTGACATAACCTAAACATCTGGAAAAGGCAAAGTGCAATGTGACTTGGCTGTGTTCCCCCACATTTCTCTGTCATGCCAGGACCAGACCGCAGCCCAGCGGGCACCACTGTCATCTCATAAAATGGGGGGGGGGGTCTTTTGCAGGCCCAGATGTAGCCGAGGGTAATGAGGGAGGATGGGGAGTACCCCAGACTTTCCTGGTCCTCCCTCACAGGAATGCCAGGGATAGGTACCGGGAACGGCTTTTCTGTTCTTTAGAAACGATTCGAATGGAGGAGTGTTTTCTCCCCAAATGCCTCCCTTGAAATCCCCAAGCACTGTATCAGTTTCCGGCTGCTGCTGTAACGTGTCACCGCAAACGAATGGCTTACAACAACACAAATGTATTCTCTCACAGTATTGAAGGTCCGAGGTACTAAAAGGAGGCGTTGGCAGGGCTGTGCCCCTTCCGAAGGCTCTAGGAGAAGTCGTGCCTGAGTTCCCAGCGTGGCCAGGCTGCCTGGGGCCCTGTCCTCAAAGCCAGCAGGGAGCATATTCAGAGCAATGGAGCTGTCTCTACGACCTCTGCTTCTGTTAAATCCCCTTCTCTGACTCTGACCCTCTTGCCTTCCCCTTACTAGGACGCTGGTGATTACAGTGGGTCGCTGACAGAATCGAGGATCACTTTCCAATCTCAAGGTCCTTACCTGAATGACACCTGTGAAGACCCTCCTGCCATCTAATCTGGGAATTAGAATATGGACATGTTTAGAGGGGCCATTATTCTGCCTACTACAACCATCAGTTTGATTAGTTTTTATTATTATTATTATTTTTTAATCCTCACCCGAGGACATTTTTCCATCTTTTGTACAGATAGAGTGGGAGGGAGAGAGAGGAAGAGAAAGAGAGAGAGAGAAACATCGACATGAAAGGGACACATCGAGTGGCTGCCACCCGCACGACCCAACCAGGGCTGGGGACAAACTGCAACCGAAGTACGTGCCCTTAGCGGGAACCGAACCCGGGTCTCTCCTGACCGCAGGCCGACGCTCTAACCGCTGAGCCAAACCGGCCAGGGCAGTTTGATTAGTTTTTAAAATAGAGTTTCATGCCCTGGCCGGTTTGGCTCAGTGGTTGGAGCGCCGGCCTGCGGTCCAGAGAGAACTGGGTTCGGTTCCCACTAAGGGCACATACCTTGGTTGCGGTTTGTCCCTGGCCCTGGCTGGGTCGTGTAGGTGGCAACCACTTGATGTGTCCCTTTCATGTCGATGTTTCTCTCTCTCTCCTTCCCACTCTATCTGAACAAAAAATGGAAAAATGTCCTCGGGTGAGGATAAAAAACAAAAATACAGTTTCACGGTGTATAAAATTGTGATTAGTATATTTAGTATATAGTATTAGTATATTAGTATATAGTACCTCGTGGAAGTATAGTGAGTCAGTGAGATAAGCTGAATTGAGCAGCATCGCAAAGCATCTGCATGGTGGCTGTCAGAAGACCGACTCTGAAAGCGCTCACCCAGAGGTGCAGAACCTAGATTCTGTCTCCACCGCTGCCCGTGTGACCTGAACAGGCCACTTTGCCTCTGGCGTCAAGGTCCTCATCTCTAGTGTGTACTGCAGGCTGACCAGAGTCAAGTTAGGGTTCTCTGGCTAAGGAAGAGGTGAGGATGCTGGGGCAGGCGTGTCTCTGACACACACACACAGTGACAGTTTGTGGTGAGGCTCATTATTTCACTTGTGTCACTTTTTCTGGCAAAACTGCTTATGAGAAAGTGTTTGTCCAGGGCTATGGATTAGAGTGGTGGTTACCAATAAGGAAGGTGGCAATTCCAGAATATATGCACAAATGTTGCTGAACCTGGCCGTGTGGCTCAGTGGACTGAGTGGCGTCCCGTGGACTGAGAGGTCCCGGGTCAGAGCACATGCCCGTGTTTCGAGCTCGATCCCCGGCAGGGGATGTGCAGGAGGCAGCTGATCCACCTTTCTCTCTCACATCGATGTTTCTATCCCTCTCTCTCTCCCTCTCTCTAAAAAATCAATAAAAACAGGATATATATTTTTTTAAATATTGCTGAAATCCTGATATTAAGGTCTAGACCTGAGAACAATGTCTGCTCAGAACCCAGAGATCACAGTGAGGGTGAAGAGCTAGGTGACCAAAGGTGAAATGATGGGGAAAGTAGAAAGAAGTGGTTGCGAAGAGAAGAGGAAATTTCAGGTTGATGGAAGTAAGGCAGTTACCAGTGCTCAGAGTCTGAGGTGTGGCTGACTTAGCTGGCCTAGAAAATAGGTTATTATGGTTCATGAATAGGAGCTATGGAAACAAGGTAATTGAAAAGGATGATGTCAGGAGATCAAAGTGAAAAGGACCATTGACTTGTAGACTAAAAACCAAGATACTCATCAAATCAACAGTAAACACTGAGGATTGGTGTCAGCACACAGATTTACCTCCAACTGAAAAGAGGTTGTTTAGCTGTCAGGGAAATAGTATAAAGGCAGGTATTTATTGCTATGTAACTATCAACTAACTTTTTTTATTTAAACATGATTTTTTTTTTAATCCCTGTCCCCTCTTCCCCTCCCCTTTGATAACTATCAACTTGCTCACTATGGGTCTGTTTCTTTTATATTCATTGATTTTGTGTGTGTGGTTTTTGTTTGTTTGATTTTTAGATTCCACATAAAAGTGCAATCATACAGTATTTGTCTTTTTCTGACATTTCACAAATGGCAAGACTTTTTTTTAAATTGCTGAATAATATTCCATAGTATATATATACCACATCTGCTTTATCCATTCATCTATTGATGGATATCTAGGCTGTTTCCATGTCTTGTCTATTATTACTAGTAATGCTGCAATGAACATAGGAGTGTACTTATCTTTTCAAATTAGTGTTTTTGTTTTCTTCGGATAAATACCCAGTGGAACTGCTGGATCACGTGGCAGTTCTATTTTTAATTTTTTGAGAAATCTCCATACTGGTTTCTACAGTGGCTGCACTCATTTACAATCCCACCAATAACAGTGTACGAGGGTTCCCTTTTCTCTACAACCTTGCCAGACCTTGTTGTTTGCTGATTTAGTGAGGACAGCTATTCTGTGAGGTGTGTATCTCACTGGGACTTTAATTTGCATTTCCCTGATGATTAGTGACGTTGAGCATCTTTTCATAAGTCTATTGGCTATCTGTCCTCTTTGGGAGAAATGTCTATTCAGGCTCTCTGCCCATTTTTCAGTTCGATTTTTTTTTTTTTTTTTTGGTGTTTAGTTGTAAGTTCTATCTGTTTTGAAAGTTAACCCCTTATTGACTGTATCATTTGTGAATATCGTCTCTCATTCAGTAGGTTGTCTTTTCATTTTGCTGATGATTTCTTTCTCTGTGCAAAAACTTTGTCCCATTTGTTTATTTATTTTTTCCCTTTGCACAAAGAGATAGATACTGCTAGGAGCAATGTCAATGACTTTATTACCTACATTTTCTTCTAGGACTTTTATAATTTCAGGTCTAACTTTTAAGTCCATTTTGTGCTTATTTTTTGTATACAGTGTAGGAAAGTGGTCCAATTTCTTTTTCTTTTTTTGCATGTATCCACCCTGTTTTGCCAACACCACTTAGTGAAAAATTGTCTTCCTCCACTGTATATCCTTGGCTTTTTTGTCAGATTAATTGACCATAAAAGCAGTGATTTATTTCTGGCCTGTCTATTTGATTCCATTGATCTATGTATCTGTTTGTTTACCAGTTACTATACTATTTTAATTATAGTAATTTTGTAGTATAGTTTGACATCAGGGAGCAAGATACCTCCCACTTTGTTCTTCTTTCTCAAGATTGCTTTCCCTATTTGGGGTCTTCTGTGGTTTCATATACATTTTAGGATTAGTTGTTCTAATTCTGAGAATGCCATTAGTATTTTAATAAGGATTGCACTGAATCTGTATATTACTTTAGATAGTAAGGACATTTTAACAATATTAATAATCTTTTTAATCCGGGTGCAAAGTATATAAGATAATTTTTAAATAATTTTTAAATAATTTCAGATTTACATAGAAGTTGTTGATATAGGGAATGTATTCCCCTCATGCAGGGCCCTGTAATTAAACATCTTACATAACCACGGTACACTGGTCAACATCTGGACATTAACATTGTACAATACTATTACACTAAATTTATTCAGATTTCTGCAGTTTTCCCCTAATGCCCTTTATAGGATGTAATCTAGGATACTACATTGTCTTTAGTCATCATGTTCCTTAGTCTCCTCTGATCTGTGACAATGCCTCAGTCTCTCTACTTGTTTTTCATGGCTTTGACACTTTAAAGAATACTCTCAGGAATTTTGTGGAACATCCCCCAGTTTAGATTTGTCCGCCCTCTTCTCATGATTAGGTTGGGGTTATGTTTTTGAGAACACACATAGAGTTGAAGTATGCTTGTCATAACGTCATATTAGGGAGGGCATGCCGTCATGATTATGTGGTGATATTAGTTACCCCTGATCACTTGGTTAAAGTAGCACTTGCCCGATCTCTACTGTGCACTCTTATTTTTCCCATGTTCTATCCTTTGGAAGCAAGTTGCTAAGTCTAACCCACGCTCTGGGGGAGGTTTATTAAGATCCCTCTATCAGGGGACATAGTATCTACAAATATTATTTGGCATTTTGTAAGGAAGAGATGCCCCTTCGCCCTCGTTTATGCAATCATTTAATTACTTCAGAATGAACTCATGGATATTCATTTCACTACTTGGGCTGTAATCTAAAGCTATCTTTTTATTTTATTGCTCAAATTGTTCCAGTTTTGGTCACTGGGCACTAAATGTTTTTACATAAATTATTTATTATCCAACAATCCAGTGAGGCAGGTATTACCATTATCCTTATTTTGTAGTAAAAGAAACTTGAGCTCAGAGAGGGTAAGAAACCTTCCCGATCATTCATATCCTGTATATGTTGAAGCCAGTAGCTAACTCCAGAGTCTGTGCTTAGCTTTGCTATGCTTTCAAAGAAAAAGAATGCTCCATAAACGTCAGAGATAAGGTATCTTTTTATCTCACTTGTTTTTTTAATCCTCACTAGAGGATATTTTCTCATTTATCTTCAGATAGAGTGGGAGGGAGGGAGAGAAGCATTGATGTGAGACACATTGATTGGTTGCCTCCCACATGATGCCGACCAAGGCTGGGGACCAACTGCAAGTGAGGTACGTGCTCTTGACTGGAATTGAACCTGTGACTCTTTGGACTGCAGGCCAATGTTCTAACCACTGGGAAAACCAGCCAGGGCTATCTCACGTTTTTAAACAGGTAAGAGAAAAGATTTTGAGGGGATTCATCATAAAGGCAGCAACTGCAGAAGAGATGAGTTCCACAGGACGAGTATGTAGAGAAAGAACCACAAATGGTCATAACTAAGCCAGTTGCTAGGTAGCGGGGAGGAGGGGAGGGGGGGACTAGCTAACAAAGACAGGGAAAGGGTGCAGGACAACTAATATCATGGAAGCTCAATGGAAAAAAAAAAGTTCAATGAGGGTGAAATTTGTTTCCAGGGTCATAGAGAATCAGCCTATGGTAAGAACGGAGTTAAGTCAGCTTCAACAGAATAAATACACAGACGGTAGAAAACAAACCCAGATTTCAGGAGATCAAAAACTGTTTGAGAGACAGGAGCTAAAAAGTACTTTAGTAAGAAAAGAGATGCAAGAGGGACTAATTTTTTTCCAGGGCTGCCGAGAAGGGGAGAGAAAGGCCCTGGACAAGGGAAATGCAGAGGTAAGTGCACGAGAACTGGAAAGGAGGGCGAGTCTGGAGTTAGGGGGACCTTGCCTCCTCCTACACTGGAGGTGAGCCTAACCGACCAAGGGTAGCGGTGTTGTTGAGCTGAAGGCACAGACACACCTACTTAGGATGTTGTGGATTTTTATTTGATGGTCTGAATTTTATTAGCAAACCTGGAAGCAAGGTCACCTGCCTACGTTGGGAGAAAACTTGGGAGCATTGCCTAGTCCTGGAGGCAGCGAACATCCTGGATCGGTGCTCGGCAGGCGTAGTGAAGGCAGCAAGCGAAGGTCCCTCGTGCCGACAGAGGCCGTTTGAATAAAAGAAGAGATCAGCAATCTGATTCTCTGGATTTTCAACTGACAAAAGACTCAGTATTAATTTTTCTGAAATGTTTAGAATTCAGTCTGATGCTAACTTGCTCTGTTTATATTAGGCTGCTGAGAAAAATATCTGATTATAAAGGATATGCATCAAACAAAAATAATTGCTGCTAGAATAACAGTTTTTCTCACAAAATTTTTTTTGAGAGAATTTTAATTACAGAATTCTTGGCAAGTGATTGGCAGTTATGACTTGAACACCAAAGGCTTGATGTTCTATTTGTATTTTAGAGAGTGTAGGTGGTGGGCAGTATTTTCTAATTGAAGCACAAAATATAACTAACATGGGTTAAGGCTAGAATCATCCATTTCAGAAGCATTTTAAATTATAATATTACTGGAATGTGTTTTTATATTTAGATCAATGCCAATATATCCAGGGGCAGAACTCTGTAAGAAATTTATGGATTCCTTAACATATCCTTAAATATTATAGACGGACTTTAACATAGTTATAATACTGTACTATAAATACAACTGTCCTTTATATGAACCAGAAAGAATTTACATGAAAACATATCAATACTTGATTATTTTATTACCATATATATTATTATATACAATTTTGTTTGATAATAGTAAGGATATTATAAATCATATTTTAAACAAACACGTATGCATGGCATATGTAAAGCAGTAACGTTTAGAAGGAAAGAGAAAAGTCATGAAAACATTTACCTCAAAGTTAGTAATACTGGAAAACACTAGGCCTGTGCATAGTAATGACTGAAAGCTTCATGCCTCTTCGGGACACTGGGACGTCTTCAGATGCTGTGAGAACACTTGTACAGGACAAGCTCAAAGCAGACATGCCCATGTCCTCAGACGTGCACACCATCTAGAAATAAATCCCTCAGCGTAGCAGCACACAGAGCTTTCTCGCTTTGTTTTGGCATACTGAGCAATGCAGACAAAGGAGCATTTGGTTTAATGTGATTTTGTGCTTCTCAGAGAAGTTTTAGTTATTTTATAGAGATAAAAATGCACAATATTGCTTTCATTTTGTAAGTGCGTGACTAATTGTTGTCATACAATTTAAAAAGCCTGTTTTCCACTAAACGATTTATCCAGTGACATGAGGAAAGACTAACAAAAATGGTTTATAGGAAGACTTTTAATGAAAAGTTTAAATGTAAAAACGGATTATCAATGTAGACCACTGGTCTAAATCTTTCGTGACAGCTCAGGCTGGAACATTATGAAATGTTTTAGGCAAATTTGTTGTTTTCAACACTTACATTGATTCTACAGATTCAAAATTCTGAGTGAAAATGCATAAAACTGACATACATATTGTCTGAAGCCACTTTTATGTACATTAACTTACAAAAAAAGAAAGAAAAATGTATTTGAATCCTGAATCTCAGCCTGGGATTCCATGTTTTTATAGAATATATGCGAAACATGTCATACGCCCGTCAGACGTCACAGTTGAGTGGCAGATGGTGGCACGTTTTCTCAATCATCTGATGACAGCAGTGATTTAGGGTGACTAAATTTGCCTTGCTGATAATAAAGGTGTCTGTATCATAGAAACAGCCCAGTGTTTGAAAGTAACAGAAGTGCACGGTTGTCTTTTTCACAATACCAACTTAAAAGCAGTTGCATTCACTATTCGATTTCTTAAGACTGATACGTAAAACCCAAACAACTATTTATGTGCATATGAAATATGGACTATTTTTAAATGAAAAATTCAAAATATTTTACCAATAAATTTGTTCATTATAAAGCACACAATGCACCATTCATTTCACGCATGACAATACTTTGCACCAAACATTGCTATATTCAATCTTAACACTTCTCAAATATGAGAAAAACAATTTCCACTGTACTAAGTGAAATTTATAAAGTCAACATACTATTATCTTAAAAGATTACAGATCTAAAACAGTTTGTAAGGAACCTGTACACATGGGAGGGGTGCTTTAATTTATCGAACGGCGCAGGAGCCAAGCGTCCGCTCTCCATTGCAGGCTGGTAACACGTGGTTGCCTTTAGCAGCGGATTTTCGTACTGCAACGACCAACTACCAGGGTGGAGATTTTAGTGGAGGGAAAAGGTGGTATATCTCTTTCTTCTGAAAACACTGTTGAAATTTTAGTGCTGCTGTCTTAATATTCACATTCATATAATATAATTAAGAAATAATTTGAAAAGACATTTTACTTTCAAATTTTTGCAACGTAAGGCACATTTAAAGTCTAGAAGCAACTAGATTATATAATAAATAATTATCTTTTCAAATCATTATTAGTTCTTTACCTGAAGAAGTAGGTGGGTAGTGCAGTTATAACATGCCTGTATTAATAAAAATGACTGAATTTAAGAAATGCAAATAATATTTGTGCATAGAATGCTATTAATTTTTTTAAAAGTATATTTTATATAAAATATACATCCTACAGTGTTATAGGTAGAAAAAACTGTGAGGCACTTACATTAACAAAGAAGAAGAAAAGCACCAAACAACTTATTTTAACATCTGAGATAGACGCAGCCCTAAATACATGAGAAATAATTTGGTAACTTGTTGAAAACTTAAAGCATTTCTCTTTTATTCCAACAGAAATAATACCAATGGAGAAAATGTTCTTATTTAAGAAGGCCTTACAGTTCCCATGAATACATTTTTCACAGTTTGTGGTGCTCAGGATGTGAAATGTGGATGGTCTCTCTCCAGGCTGTGGTTGCACACTTTCTATTTGAAGGACTATAGTAAATGTAATTTTGTTACATTTTTAACTCCTCTTCAAAAAACGTTACAACGTGGTTTGGTATTAACAGCGAGGACAACATACATCAATGCCTCCATGCGAACTTGCTGAGGTCCAACACTGACAGTTTCAGTAACTGTAATCTTTCGCCAACTAATGTGAACCAAGGTAAAAACTGGGCTTGGAATTACAGGAATCTACCGGCTGTCAAATCAGGAAAAGGTCTGGCTTCTGATGGACGATGAAGAGACTGAAGATGTGTGGTAGTCTGAGTGTTATTTATAGTATTTAACTTGGCTGGATAGATTTCATTTAAAACTCCATTCTGAAACTGAAAACAAAGACAGCAATGCGATTTATTAAAATGGATCTTGCAAGTATCTTAAGCCATTAAATAGTATATTAAAATGTATTTTAAAATACTGACCCTACATGTTAAACTTCAAATTACTTTATTGCTGCTAAATTTTAAATTATTCAATGAAAATATACTGAGCACATATATAGGGTGTCCTCAAAAAAGGTATACACACTTAATAAAGCCAGTGTTTATTAAAATACATTTCATTTTCAAAATGTAACAATCTACAGCCACCCTGTATACATTTTTGGGGGACATCTTGCATATCAGTGCATTTAAAACCTTTTGGATTCTCCAATAGATTATACAGAAGAGTAATATAACTGTCACTTCCGATTTGGCATTCCATATATCAGGAGAGTAGGCCTTCAATTCTGATAGAAATTGATGAATCAAAGTGTAGCAGTCACAAATCACAGTCGTACAAGGTATGGCAAAGTAGGTTTACAGTTGTGAGTACAGTGTTATTTTCCCTACCTTTTGCCACACCCTGTGTATTCTCTGTAATAAGTAAGTTTGCCTTGACCAGATTTTATCTGAAATTCTAGGGACCAAGGAATGTATTACATTTGGAGATGACTGTATTGGAATGGCAGATGACCTAAGACTTTTCCAGAAGAGGCTAGTTCTAATTTGCTGGAGGTTTATACCTACTACTAAATATTATACCATGGGTATGATCTCCTAAACCAATGTCTTATTTGTACTATCCTTTTAATTATTAAGTACCACTATAATTACTATCCTAATTACAGAATCAAGTTATTAAAATAAAATGCTCTTTCTTGCCATCTTCCAATGAAATTAGTCTGGTTTCTGTAACTGCTACAGGGGGTAAAGAGGAAGACACTGAGATAGTTCTGCAGCATTTTACGGAGGCTTTAGAGTGTACACCTAGCGAGAGCTGCAGAAACCTTCAAACAGATGAAAATCATACCCTTAATTCCTAGGTAAGTAACATTAGGCTTTAGTAATCAAAATGTTGATTTCTTCAAAGATCCTCCAAAACATATAGTAAAAAGCACATAATCTAGATCTTCAACTAATGGCAACTATTCCAATGGAGGGTCATGTTATTTGCCTGGAGAATGTTGGGTCTTAAATTCCTCTCAGGTCATTAAATGTGCCAGCGATTCTCTTTAAATACACTGTCTCGAGCAGTGCTGAATAGAAATATGTGAGCTGCATATGTAATTTAACCTAATGTAGCCGAAATTTATCATTTCAACATGAAATCAACAAAAAATGGTGCTTCACATTCTTTTTTTAAGTCAAATCTCCAAAATTGGTGTCTATTTTACACTTAAGCTCATCTGGGAGTAGCCACCTGTCGAGTGGCTACTCTGCAGGGGGGGGAGACAGGTCTCCAGAATTCTCATTTTTCATAAAGAAGTAACACAAAATAGTGAAGGCATCACTGTTAAGAACTCATGAGCTAATGCAAGCCCTGTTCAAAGTGTAATGTTACATAAATAAGTTTTCTACACTTTGTACTCCAGAATATATAAATCTACCCATGCTTAACTTTACTGCATTGTAGTAAAATAGTCAGTAACTGAATATTAAATTTTAATATGATTGAAGGATGTCAGGAATGAGAATAAGAAAAACTTTCACTGCCTTTTTTTCTTAGCTCATATACAATCAGAGTAAATCAAATGTGTAAAAGAACAATTAGGGATCAAAATTCAAGTAACACTATTCAATGACCATACTCTAGTGACACTATTCAATGACCGTACTCTAGAGACACTATTCAATGACCGTACTCTGACACACAGTACACAGACACCAATGCCGTTCATTTCAGTCAGGATTTTCTTCAAAACTAAACTTTGAAATACATTTTTAAATGAACTATTTTCTAATGGAAAAGCATATATGCAAACATGCTAAATTCCTGGGTGGCCAAAGAGAGCAGATAAAATCAGGTTTGTTTTTTTAAGTGACTGTTTTTCGATTTAAAGTGTGCTTGCTGCTAGGAGGGTTCTGATGACACATTTAAACAGTGACAGTAACAGTATCAACCTCCAGTCCCATGACAGACATCCAGCTGTCAGAAAAACAAGGGCTAAATTCCAGGGATTGTTGGGGGCAAAGGCATGCAAAGAAACACACCTATGTAGTGTTTTAATATAGAGCTGACATTGGCTTAAAAGCAGAGAAAATTATTTATTAAAATTCAAATATATTTTTGAAGTTTGAATTTTTAAAAGGCGTGTCATTTTAAAGAATCAAGAAAGATGAACCAAAATATCTATCCTAAACTAATTTCACCTGGTAACTTACGGCCATATTCTCGTTGCTTCAGCCCTTTCTTTCTCCCTTACAATTCAGGTAAATATGATACACTTGTGCGCAAAACCTACTGGAAAAGTACTGGCTCATGAAAGTCACAGAATAATTAGAAATGCTCCGACATAAATGCTGTAAATACTAGATCAGGTCAGTCCTGACGTAACCATGCATAAACTCGGGTGCTGATACTGTAAGGAGAATCACCGAAAGGGTGCATGTGGCTGAAGGGCATTACCTGGGGTAAAAACGCCTGTGGGCCCGGCACGGTGGGGTTGTACTGCATCGCAGCCACACTGCTCTGCTGAGCTTCCAGCTGACATGGGTACATGGACACAGCCCCCGCATAACACGTCTGCGGAGACACTAGGGTTGACTGTGGATTCAGTTTTTGGTTTTCAGGAGCTTGTAAACATGTGACAAAATCTTCTAAATTAGAAGCAGTAGCAGGGTATGGGGATGGTTCAAAATTCCCCATGGGAAAGTCTAACGGTGTCTCCTTGGACTGCTGTGGTAGCACAGACTGGTTACAGGGCATCAAGTTCTGGGTGTAAGGCATGGTCTCCATCTCAGCTTTGTAGGGAAACTCTGGGTTGGTCCCAGGTAAGTCTGCAAAGACATTATACTGCTGTAGGTCTTGCTGAGAACAGCTGAAAGGCACGGACTGGTTGGGGCTCCAATTTGCAAACATGCCGTTGACTTGCATGTGCTTCATCTTCTGGCAGAGCTGCTGCTGCTGCTCCGCAACTGCGAGGCTGTGCCGGTGCTGCGGCTCTAGCTGGAGGTGCTCCTGGACCACACAGCTGGAGGTCAGCACCGTGGACAGCTGCTGCTGGTAACCTGGATACTCGAAGGTGGGCTTGTTTAAAGAATCCTGGACGAATGTCAGGATTTCATTTGTTATGTCAATGTCTCTGAAGTCATCCTCACCAGAAAAGTCAGTTCTAAAGAATTCCTCGTTCTGCTGCATGTGTGTAATATCTTCAAAATCCACGCCTAGGTGTTTCATAATGCTGTACAAGTCACTGTTTTTGCTCTCTGGGAGGAGCCCTACGTGGCCTTCAGAGAGCGTCGGGTTCATTTCCTGAGGCTGACCGATTTGCTCATGTTTCAGGATATCACTTCCTATCGGTGCAATAGAGTCTTGCCAATTATTGCTGTTGTCCCCAGATTCATTAAAAATTTTTCTTTCAAAAGGTGTGCTATTTGAAGCAGGACAGAGATAAACAGACTCGTCTTGTTGCATGATGGCATTAAAGAGAGAACTGGGATGGGGAGAATCCTTACTTAGAGTTGACTGGGTAGCAGAATCTCTTCCACTAGCATCATTTTTAGTCCTTGCTGGTAAAGGATCCATTATGGAAGAAAAGAGGTTGGTTATCTCGTACAACACAGCTTCTCCAGTGGCAAACATAAAAGGCAACTTCAAGTTTCGTTTTTTTAGATGCTCTGTTCCTTCTTCATCTCTAAAATCAAAAACAGTAAACAAAATACACTGTAACGACAGCAGGGAACAAAAACTTTATTTTGACATACATTTTCCTGATGACTAGTGCCATTAAATTGTTATATGTAATAAAAATGCAAATATAAAAATAAACTGTAGAATTTGGGAATCCGAGTGGGAAGGCATCTCTATATAAAACACAAAACTCAGAAGCTAAAAAGAAAAAGATTAGCATAATGCACAACATGAAAATTAAAACAGCACTGTAACACATCTAGGAATAAAATTAATAAAAGAAGTATAAGACTCATGTAAGAAAAAATACAACCCATTATTGAGATAAAGACACAGGTAAATAACCAGGTAAATAATACATAACCTTGCACCCCTAAGTGTTATGTACATACAAATGTTCATGGGCTGGAATATTAAGTATTATAAAGATGTTAATTCTTCCAAAATGAGCTATAGTTTCAGGGTAATTCCAAATACAGATTTGGGATATTTGGGATCACATGGGAATCCCTTTAGATTTTCTGGTGGGAATCTGACAATATAAAGGGGTCAAGAAACGCAAGGCAATCTTTAAGAACAAAAAGTCCTAAACAAAATGGAGGGCATACACTCAGATATCAAGATTTATTACAGCGTAATTAAAACAATGTGCTGCTGGTAAAAAAAAATAGACAACTAGACCAATGGAACATAACAGATCCAGAAACAGAACCACAGACATCATCTGATCAAAATGCAGTGAAGAAAAAGTGGCCTTTTTTTTTTTAAATCCTCACCAGAGGATATTTTTCTATTTATCTTCAGATAGAGGGGGAGAGAGAGACATCGATGTGAGAGGGACACATCCACAGGTTGCCTCCTGCATGTGACCCTGACCAGGGCCAGGGACGAACCGCAACCAATGTACGTGGCCCTTGGCTGGAATCAAACCCGCGATTCACTGGTCTGTGAGCCGATGCTCCAAGCATTGAGCAAAACCGGCCTTTTAATAAATGTTGCATATCCAACTTTTAAAAAAGTAGATAAAATAGTAGACAAGTGTTTGTTTTAATCTAAAAATGTGCCCTAATCCATTAATGCACACTCACCATGGATGATTTGGGATGTTGATGATTCCTACCACACACTAAAATAAAATATAAACAAAATTTCGTGGCACTACTGGTATGGCTAGAGGCGCTGCTTCATAAATATTGTAGGGCTTTAAATAGACATAAGGAGAAAAACTGATCTTAATTTTTAGTCCTCTAAAGAACATTTACAATGCACATATTTGACAAAATCCTGATTTCCAGAATCTATAGGAAACTTAAGCCCTGGCTGGTATGGCTCAGCGGTTGGAGCGTCAGACCAACGGGGCCTGGGTTGCCGGTTCAAAACAAGAAAACATGTGTTAAACAAAGCATTGCTACATTTTTATTTTACAGATGGCACTAGCTTTTCACCTGTCCTGCACACACTCTGGCTAAAACCCTGACATTTTCTTGTTATTCTCCTCCACAGCTCTACATAGTTAGTGGCTCCGGCACGTTTCTCAGCTCTATCTCCTCACTGTCCTCGCCTATGTCTTTTCTTTCTATACGTAATTTTTAAATTTTATAGTTTTCATTTGCAGAGTAAATTTTCCAGTAAAAGCATGTATAAACCAAAGTGTTATTAAAATAAACCAAAGTGTTATTAAAATAAAACATACAAAAAAGCCTAAGAGCAAACATTCTAAGTCTGCGTGCTTACGTCAGAGGCCTCTGAGTGGCGATGATGTAATCCGGTCTTCCATTTTTGTAAACCAAGCGTGCATTGGACTGGACCCAGGTCCACCGATTGTCTTTGGTAAGAAGCCTGAACACCACCATGCCACTCTCTCCAGTCTTAATCACTAAAATAAAAACAATTATCAAACCTCAAATCAACATATTAAAGAGAATCTCGGAGACACAGCTCCCCTGACATATTCCATTCATCACTGAAGATGATAAATATCTTGACAGCTTTTTAACAGTATGTTAAAATGCATGAAAATAGTTCTTTGGAGTTGTTATTTTTCCTACTTCAGACTACATTTATCATTCAAAAGGCTAAGTAACAGACAATTCTAGTAACACATGAAATTATAGAGACTATAGTTTTTGGGGAAAAAAAGATAAAAATTGTTTTAAATTTAAATAGGAAATGTTTCCTACAAATTTAATCTATACTGATATAAATTTTGAATGAATAATGATACCATCCAAAAAAAAAAAAACACCAAAAACCAAACTCCTGAGCAAAACATGGTCCTTTCTACAGTAAACTACTACAGATTGCAGTGTGGCAGCTATGGAGCAGTTAATGGGCCAAGAGGGTAACTCAGGTTAATCATAAAAGTGTGATACACAGTAACAGGTTATCCAGTTTCCTTAACCACGTTACATTATGTAGTAATCCGAAACATGCACTAGAGTCTGTGCCTTTCTGACGACATGTTCGCAAGGAGCTACAGCTTACTCCGGATGTGGTACTCGGCGCAGTACAGCATATCGGCCGCGTGAATAAACTGGTACCCTGACCCTCGCGTGCACAGCTCTGCTTCCGTATAGCCCAGGACGAGTTTTCCTCTGTTGAAAAAACAGAAAGGTCAAGGAATAAAATTAAAATTTAGCATAAATGAAGTGGGCAACATACTTTCATCAGCCAACGCTATTTTCTGCAATAGGTTTTTACTTGACATCCAGAATTTTTACATTAGCCAGTAGAAAAAATTAACCAAGTCTATGTAACTGCTTTTGCTTATGGTTGTAAATTTCAGCTCTAGACTATTTTATTCTCCTGAATAAAGCCACGAAAGTTAGTATGGTTAAGGATAAATCTAACAGTCGATTATGTAGGAAAAACAAAATCTTTAATAAAAATCTAGAATGTTTGAACTCCTATTTTGAGGGGCAGGGCTTTTCAAACCTCTCTGTATTACCATATTAGAAAGGAGAAAAGCAGTGATATATTTTAATATATGGATGCTTAATATCATATGCCATAATTCTCTGAAAGTTACTATACTTCTAGGGCTAAAAATTAAAACATTCGTATAATTTAGAAATATAAAACTAACAGTCTTACTAATTAAGCACATCATCTTTATGATACAGAAACTGGAGCAAGTACTGCAAAAAAAATTATAAAATAATAGGATGATTTTGTGAACCGTATGAATTATTTTAAAAGAAAGACTAAAAGAGTATGAAATTGCTATTATAATAATATACAGTATTAGAATGTACACGATATGTTTTACATGCTAAGAGAGATCTACATTGCACAACACATACATTTGATAAAAATAAAACTGAAGAAGTTTTACTTACTTGGCATCACAACCAGTAGGTGTAAAGTCTAGTTTGTGTTTTGTTCTAAAGATGAAATTTTTGGTTCGGATTTCCAGTATGGATGGCGGCTGCAGTGGAGTAGCTATGGCAAACAGAGCTAACTGAGGGGGGAGCACCGATCCATCCTTCCCTTTCTTGTTCTGGCCGTGAAGATACTTCAACTTCCCTTGGAAATTCATTGCCTCAAAAAAAAAAAAAACCCCAAAAACAGTTCATTACAATCAACAGTTTAAAATCATTCCTTTTAAAATGGCTCAGTCATGGTCACATCCATGACATCTAAGGTCCTTGAGGCTTACAACGGCTACTTTTTCATTCCTCTGTCCACAGGAAGCCCATTAAAACAATCCCAAAATGTACTATGAGGACTAGCCTAAAGGGACAGAGAGGTGAACCACTCCTGGCGTTTTAATGGTCACGACAAGAATACCTGTATTACTTTCTAAGTGTGCACATGTCCCTCATGGCGCCTCGCTCAGCTCCTTGCACACTGTGCACTCAATATATATTTCCCGACTGAATGGTGATCAAGTACATTTAATTTATAAACACGCACAGCTATTATTCCACAGTTCATGGTATGTTTCATAGCTCCTGGTAATCTTTTGTATAGAGATAAAATGCAATTTTATTAAAGCATTAAAAGGACTCATAAAATCACAAAGAATGCAGAGCTCTATTAAAGATAAAGAATAATACAGAAGACAGAGGAAACAAAGACAATTTAAGCATGAGCATGATCAATTTAGTTGTTTAAAACAGTAACCAGGCCAAGGGATAATTCTAATATCAGCATTGATAACAGCACAACAAAGAAAAGACACAATTACACTCAGACTCCATTTCAAAAAATACATGCTCACTGATCATCAGTACTAAGGAAATTATCTCAAAGCAATTCTAACTCTAGGTCAGCAAAATTATCTTCAGAAATAAACACACAAACAAAAATCATTGTTTGCTCATGTTTAAGATTTGATTATTTCTAATTCCTGATAATTCACAAAAGTAATGCAACACATGCCTTGTAGTCTCTGTCTCCTGTGCTGGTCCACTTTGGGATAGCTATGCTGCCCTTATTTTCTAAATAAAAAACAGGGTGATGTTAGACAAAGATTTTCATGCCTCTTTTATGTGTGAGGCAGCCTAGGAAGCCAAATACTGCAATTCGAGGAAGAGCTGTAAGATGAACGGAACTAGACCTTCTAACAAAGGGTTCAGTGATCCTCTCCATTGGGGATCACAGCATATGTAACCCTTTTGTAAAGGCTCTGAGAAGTCCTGCAGTAAGAAAACCCATTTTCTTCCAAACTTATTTAGCACACTTGGGGGGGTGCATCTCTTAAGGTTACAGAGGACGATGACGAAGAAGACAGACCATCTGCACACACTCTCAGCATCCTGCCTAAACTGCTCTGTGGTGATCCTACCCAGGTGTTCAGACCACACGATGATTCTGCAATCACGAATGTACATCCACGTTTTTACATGGCAGTTATCCTAGCCATGTGGAGAAGGCCAGGATAATTTCTCTGTCTAGCAGGCATTACATCTGAAGAAGATTCTTCTATTAAAGAAGGGCTACATAGTTCTTTATCATATACCTAAAAAGTCCTAAAACTAGGCAAAATAGAAGCTTCTATGTTATTTCCCTCAACCTTTGTGACTGTATCCCTAAAGGATAGGATCTTGGGGTCATAGAAAAGATGCAATTATATTTAAAAAGTTATTTTCCTAAAATAATTTGATGAAACAGATTTTTAAAGCCAAATGCAAATATAACCAAAGGATATTGGTTTCGGCTCATCTATTTTATTTCCCTAGACTGCTAGTAAATGCCAGGACCTAAGAGCTGCCGCTCACCAGAAAGCCGGAGGAGTTGTCCAGCAGACACCGCAGTCGACATATGAAGCACCTCTCCATGAACGCGGAGCTTTCCGGAGGCAGCTGGTCCGGGTTATAGTAGACCACGGGCTGGGCGAGGCCATTAGCTTCTGGAGAAATAACAGCAACACACATTTATTTTCCATTTTGCTATAAAATTAAGCGTTTGGACAGTTGAAGTTTGTGTTCATTTCTAAATTGGAGTCTGTATGCAAAATGCAAAAAGATAATCATTTTCAGAAGGGGAGCTAATGAAACTAAAACTTAGTGTCACTTTTATTACCTCATAGAACTTGACCTACTCAGTTTTGTTTTTTTTTCCATTGACCAATCACTGCCAACAACTTCTATACTTTTAACACCATTTTTTTTTTCTTTTTAACACTTCTATGAACTTCTGAAAACACTCTTGGCATTGGAAAAGTGTTTTTTAAAAAATACTTGAATATGCTAGTTTGCTTTTTTTGTTTTGGGCCTTTTACACACAGAATAATTCACACCCGCACCGGCATCAACTTTGTACATTCCTTCCCATCCTTCACAACGAGGAGTTTTATGAAGCGTGTTCCTGAGCGTGGCAACACTTTTCCACTTGACAGTCATCAAAGCTGTCACAATATTTTTTAGATGTATTCATTTTTATATCAAACAAAATCATTATAAAAATAAAATGTAATTAAAATAAATTAGCAAAACAGCTCTGACTGGTGTGAGTCAGTGGTTACAGCATCAGCCCACACACCGAAGGGTCTCAGGTTTGATCCCCTGTCAAGGGCACACACCTGGGCTGCAGGTTTGATCCCTGGCCCTGGTCGGGGCCCATGCGGGAGGCAACCAGTCGATGTGTTTCTCTCACATCAATGTTTCTCTCTCTCCATCCCTCTACCCCCATAACTACCTTCCACTCTCTCTAAAACAAACAAAAATCAATGGAAAAAATATTCCTGGGTGCAAATTAACCAAAAATATATTAATAAGATAAATAATAAAATAATTCAATTTTTGGAGGAAAAAACAATATTCCTTAGCTCACTAGTCTCTGTGACCTGCAGCAGCCACAGACACGTGGCTTTCCGCCACTTTTCCTACCTACACCAGGGAGTTCTATGCCCCTACAGGCTCTCTGCTTCCTTTCAGAGAATTATGTTAAAAACACCAAAGCTATCTTTTGAAAATGTATTTACTGATTTTAGAGAAAGAGAGACAGAGAAACATCGTTTTGCTGTTCTACTTAGTTATGCATTCGCTGATTCTTGTATGTGCTCTGACCGGGGATCGAGCCCACAACCTTGGCATATGGGGAAACGCTCTAACCAACTGAGCCACCCCGCCAGGACCCAAAGCTATCTTTTTTTTTTCATCCTCACCCGAGGTCATTTCCGTATCCATCCTCAGACAGAGCGGGAGGGAGAGATGGGGGAAGAGAGAGAGAAACATCGATGTGAGAGAGACACATCGACTAGGCTGCCACCCACACAACCCCAACCAGGGCCGGGGACAAACTGCAACCGAGGCTCACGCCCCTAGCGGGAACCGAACCCGGGTCTCTCTAGTCCACAGGCCAATGCTCTAACCGCTGAGCAAACTGTCCAGGACCTAAAGCTATCTTTGATAAATATTCTTACCATCGATTCTTTGTCCAGAGTCTGTACACTGTGAAGGTTTTAATGCCCAGTGCAACTGACGCTGAAATTCAGCTCGGTCTTCGGTATGGATAAGTTCATACACACTTTGATGTATGACATCAGACTAAGGAGAACAAATACAAGAAAAGAAAACAATAGTGCTGATTTAAAAAACAAACATGACCTACTCAAGCACCTTCAGAACCTAGCTCGCTTAGTGAGCACTCGTTAGTGGTGATGACTGAATCAGATGGATCGCAAAGCTCTCTGGTCACGACAGGAAAAGCTAGGGGCTAGCACTGTAACTGGTAAGCCGAAAGTTATTTGCCACATGAATGTTTTTCAGTCAAATAAGTCACCTCTCCACTCCTTAATTGCAACATATTAAATTTTACTTATTTTTATCCCTTTTTGATCTTTTAAGTCCTACTTTTTTTCCGCATGAAACCTTATCTGAACGCTCAGTTGTCTGTGACTTCTCTAAGCTAGATAGTATTCACTGTGTATTTTCTCCACTGTTCTTTAACAGTTTTCTGTTGACTGAATTGCTCCAAGTGGACTCTAGGGTGTGGGATATGCCTTTACCAGTTCCAGAACCCTCCCTCCGCCACTGGCCTCTCAGCATTTGCCACAGTGCTGAGCCCTTGACCAGCATTTTCCAAACCTTTTTTTACTGCAGCTCGTGGTACTGAATACATTTTCCATGCATCACATGTGTGCATATACACACATGGAAAAATGTTTCACAAAACACTTCATGTGATAACACGGAGTATTCTATTTTATTCCATCCTAAGCACCTAAAAAGAATGGTTGGCGGTGATCCACTGTATCCACGTCATCACCCCTGAGGAGTGACTCCAGTTCAATGGGGCCTAAACCACCACCCATGTCAGACACGTGTTTTCTTAAAGAACATCTAGGCTAATGTGTACACATGAGGAAAAAAATAGATTGGGAAATAGTCAATCTCTTTGATTTCTTGACTGTTAGGAATCACATTTTCAAACAATAATTAAGATAACTAAGTAATTAAGTTTCAAATAGGTCTTTCCATAGACATTAGTGTCTTTTCTTTATAATTTAAAAGTCTGAAAGCAATTCTTACTCTGGGCCAGCAAATTATCTTTAGGAATACCCTCAGAAATTGCGGTAGTAGCCAGACCCCACTGCTTTAGCCATCTAGAGAAATCTCCCTAGGAACCTGACCTTCTAGCGTGACCACCCTATGGCAGGCATTACCCAACGGCCAGAGTTCTCATCTGCAACACAGGCTGAAGCATACACATTCCCTTCAACACACACCTTTCGTGGCTTCCACTGTGCACGGATCACAGATTAGCTTACGTAATAGTGCCAACAGTGCTCCTCAAACCAGCGGCCTTGACGTCACCTGTGAGCTTGTCAGAAGTGCAAATTCATGGGCCCACTCGGATCTACTGAGTCACAACACCGGGGTTGAGGCCTAAAGATTTTCTAAGATTGTATCAAGTTCTTCAGGTGAGTCTTATGCAGGCTAGACTGCAGGACCTACTGATGCATAAGTATAGCTAGCATTCAAGAGCCCTGACGAATCCCTCAGATACAGCCGGCCCCTTCCTTACCATCCACGTACTCACTATTCATCAGCAACACCGAACACCCCAGGCACAGCCACCTCCTTTAAGGACGTCCAGGCTACTGCTTCTAGTGCTTCTATCTTTTCTTCTCTGTGTTCCCTCCACAACTGTCAAGCCATCTGAACCCTCTGCTTTCTTTAAGTTAGCTTAAATACTATTTCCTTCAGGAAAACTTCCATAATCTCCAAAAGCCAGAATTAAAGGTATGAGCCATGGTGTTTTGTTCATACCTTTATATATCACCTCATTCATTTCGCATTTATCATATGTCCTGCTCATTAGATGGCAACATCCTCTTTCCTGCCCCTTTTCAAACCTGGACGTTTCTTTTATGTAAGTGTTCCTTAGTAAGTGGAAGAAGAAACACAATATCCATAAATCCCATACACATTTAAGGAAATTATAATGTAGTAAATTATTACTAGCATAAAAATACACTAGCTAAAAAGGAATGCTTTTTATTCTATAGTATATATTTTCATTGATATTTTTTATATACCAATTATTGATTGTGTCCCTAAAGTACAAGATACATAAAAAGTAGAAAGTTAATTTAAAAAAAAAATTAATGACCTAAAAACACTTACCTGCTGAAACCCTAGGTAGTCTTGTATAGTAGAAGAAACATAAAAGACCAGAGCATCTGTAGTGACAACCAACACAAAGCCATTCAGAGCCTGTAGAGAAAGAAGTCATAAAATTAGTAATGTGACTAACAGTGTTGTCACTCATAAGTACTGACTTCAATGCAAGTTGTGACTTTTATTGCTTCGAAAAAGAAATCTTCTCAGAGTGGCTGAATGATGAAGTCCCGCTGCCCCACCCCCGCGTGGCCCCCACGCACAGCTGCTGTAGAGATGAGTGCAGGCAGCACCAACGGGAAACGAGCACCCAGGGACTGCATTCCCCGTTGCCAGCTGTCACCCTAACGATAAGGAACTATGTATTTACTAAAATGTACCTGTAATAAGAACTCTCCTTCATCAAAGTTCAGGCCTTCCCCAAATTTTGTTCTGCCGTTATCCTGGACTCCACTTCTGTCAGCTGGGGGGGATTTTAATGCAACTATGGAAGAAAAAAGGGAAAAACAATGACGCAATCAGCAGTTTTTAAAATCAGTGGCTTCCAAGGGCTCTGACAGAAGATACACCAGAGAGAGAACAACTGGAACTACTGGCGTCTACTGACACTGTCATGACAGTAAATAACCCTTTGCCAGTGGGCAATTTCCAAGTCAGACGACAAATTCTTAAAAGTAATTTTTGATGAGTTCACTACATGATTTCTGGCATCTAACTTCGGAGTTTCAAAGAACTGCATGGCGCTGCTATAAATACGCCTTCCTCTCCCATCTACGTACCTGTGAAAATAAGGCTCCTCAGAAAACGACCTATACACAATTCTAATACCGCTATACATTTAACT
The DNA here is from genome assembly GCF_014108415.1 of Molossus molossus. NCBI lineage: Eukaryota > Metazoa > Chordata > Mammalia > Chiroptera > Molossidae > Molossus > Molossus molossus. Next base: position 21,352,983 of record NW_023425401.1, read on the forward strand.
AAACATGAGTCAACTACTGGTGGTGAGGAGAAAGAACCAACCACATACGCCTTATTAAGAAATATATTTCCATTAAGTTTAGAATCGTCATCTTTAGTTTTAGGGTAAAAAACCGCTTAGTATTATTATTGGGCACATGTTAAATCTATAAATCAACTCATGAAACATTATCATATTTATGATGTTGAATCATTCTGTCCGAGAACATGTGTTTTTCCATTTGCTGGAGTCTATATTCTTTGTCCCACTAGAGTGTATTAAAGTTATCCACAAAAAAGATTTGTACATTAATTTTTATGTTTAATTCCAAGTATCAGACATCTTGTAAGTGGCTTCTCCTTCGTTCCTCTCTTCTCACTGCTTGAGGATGATACATATGAAGGAAAGGCTGATGGCCTGGTGGGATGATCGCTGGAGGTGGCATAAGTAATGCTCTCTCCTCCCCTCCCATCTCATCCACCGTGTGTGCATGCTCCCGTGTACATGCGCGCGTCTGTGTGCGTGTGTGTGTATTTGTAGTCTGGGAAGCAACACAGCTGAACAGAAATAATAACTGCCATTTAGTTTAGAATTTTTCCAAGCACTCTCAAATATTCTTACTTAAAAGCACGTGAATGTTGGTATCTGGGGGAGGAAGTTCAAATCTTAGCTGTGCCATTTAATGTGTGAGCTCCTGCAGCCTGTCTCCTAATATGTGAAGTGGTCATTGACACCAACCAACCACCAACCATCCTGCAAGACTGTTGTGAAGAATAATGAGAACACACATGAAGCTCCTGCCACACGGCAGCTCAAGCGTTCAATCAATGGAAGCTTTCACGACCAGCCTGTTTCCCAGAGCTCATGGACTGACTAGTGACCAAGTACACCTTTCAGATACAGCCACAATCTCTTTCCATTTTTCTATTCTCTTAACCTGTGATATTTAAATAAGAGAAACCATTAAACAAAACTGACTTTAAGATTTCTTATTCCATTGGACTCTTATGTGAGAGAGAAAATGGGGCTTGGGGAAAAACTGGAGACTTACGAAGAACCAGCTTTTCTCTCAGTCTGAGCAAAGCATCGCATATAAAACCGTTTCTTGTTTGAAGTAGATATTCTGGTAAATCATCAAGTGCATGTGTCACGCTGGGATCTTATGCCAAGTTCTTGCCTGCGCAGAACTTGAAATATATCTCTTTGAAAGAAGAGGCCAAAAGTCTGGCCTCAGAATATAACCATTTCAAAAGGCCAGAGAACAGATTTCCTTAGGCCAAAAAAATAGTTTGAGGTAAATTAATTGATCTAACAGTTAATCGAGACCAAAGGAAATGCTTAATCTTTCTCATTGAAAACCAGAAGAAAGGACTTTTCTCCTTTTCTATTCTGTAAGTTTCATTGTTGCAGCTTGTTTTCTAATGGCCAAATTTGCTTAAATGCATTAAAAACTCACAATGTCAGGGTTAACTCCACTCTACTACTTTTCCAAAATTTCCAGTATGCGGCACAATGTAAGATTATTCTGAAGATCAGTAAGATTTGCTATAAAATGACAACAAAATCAAAACCCTTACATTATAAAACAAGAAAAGTGATCTCAAAAATGGATAGATATTAACAGTGTCAAACTTACTCTGTCTAAATTATCTTAGTAAGAATCTTTTAAAATTAATTTTTAATTAATGGAATTGATGTCAGTTCCAACTAGAGTTATTGGGCCACTGAGAAGATGAATAAGACATGAAAGAGACCATTCAACTCAGAGTAATTTACAATTTGTATCTGGCTTTGTATTGGGGATATTACCCAATGTAATTAGACATTAGACAGACTGCCCTTAAGTAGGGAATCTAAGCTATGGAAATAAAGAACTAGAAAAGAATGTCAAGAATATTAAGTACCAGAATGAGATTTAATTAAAGTATTACAGGAACTCTGAGAAAAAATAAAAAGAACAAACTCATTCTAAACAACAATGCCTACAATTCTAAATGTTGGAAATATATTTAACATGTATAAGTACTGCTTAAGTAGGAAAAGTGACAAATGCATTTTGGGGAAGGATCACTGGAGGGTTCTTCCAAAAATAAACAAATATTTCTGTTGCTCTCATGTTTAAGGCTATGAGTAAAGGATTTAAGTAAATATTGTGCAAAGATGAGTCCAGGGAGGGTGAACTCCCTTCCCATTCTCATCTAAAAATATACAGTGTGCCCTGGCTGGTGTCGTTCAGTGGTCAGAGCTTCAGCTCGTGCACCGAAGGGTCGCGGGTTCGATCTCTGGTCAACGGTACATACCTGGGTTGCAGGTTCGATGGATGCCTGGCCCTGGTCAGGGTGCATGTGGGAGGCAACCATCAATGTGTGTCTCTCACATCAACGTTGTCTCTCTCTCTCTCTCCAAAAAACAATGAAAAAAAATCCTTGGGTGAGGATTAACTAAATAAATAAATAAATAAATAAATAAATAAATAAATACAATGTGACTTTTTATTTATTTTTTTCCTTTATTGATTTTTTTTTAGAGAGAGAGGAAGTAAGAGGGAGAGAGAGCTAGAAACATCGATGAGAGAGAACATTGGCTGCCTTCTGCATGCCCCCCAATGGGGATTTGGCCCACAACCTGGGCATGTGTCCTGACCGGGAATCGAACCGGCGACCTCTTGGTGCATGGGTCGACGCTCAACCAGTGAGCCACACTGGCTTGACACAATGTAACTTTTTAGAAAACTTATTTTATGTCCCGGCTTCTCAGCCCAAGCTATGTAATTTATGCCTTTCACGAAGTTTGATCTCTCTTCCTTGATATCATACCTACTACATCTCCCTTCTTAAAATTACTGGACGCTGTATTAATTACTACTGCTCACTTTTACACAGACATTTCTTGCCTTGATCAGAAAGCAACAGCAGAGTAAGAAGGTGACCTAGGACTGTCACCAGTGCTTCTTCCTGGAGTCTGTGTGATCTTCCGTAACTGCCTTAGTAATAATGTGGGATACCCACTGAGCACACACTGTGTGCCAAGCAGTTTCCATGTATTACATCTTATTTAATCTTCATAATAGTCCTATGAGACTGGACATTCTTGACCTTTCAGTATATTAGGAAACTGAGACTTAGGGAGGTTAAGAAACTTTCCCAAGGTCATAGAGCTTTAAGTGGCAGAGACTGGATTAAAAGCCCAGGTAGCCTGGCCCTAAGTGTGCGTGCTATTAGTAACCACACCTACCAGACTTCTCTCCTGCTAACAATCTTTGACCTTTGCTTTCTTCATCTTTAAATGAGGACAGTGATACCTCTGGAGACAAATTCTTGTGAGGATTAAAATAACAAGTAGAGTACCTGGTTGATAATACCTGGGACCTGTAACTCACAGTTTACACACCCTCAAACCATAACGGAAAGCTGACGCTAAGTGCACACCAGGAAAACAGCCTCTTCTCATCTCTGAACAGAGCATTAGCGAGGATCCAAGAGCACTGCTGTGATGCCTACGACGTATCTACGGCAATGATAGGAAAGTGCTTCAAAACAGTACATGAAAAGTATATGCCTAATCAGGTGCACAGGACACCTTTAACATTACACCACTGGGATTAAATACATGCTAGTTCACAGAAACAAAATGTAACCATTGGGAAAAGTTGTCACCTGAGTCTGCTGCTTGAGGAGCATTTGCTGCTCTGAAGGGACAGTGGTTAAAATCCCATCTGTGGGACCACACGTCCTCCAAAGTGTCAAGATGTGACATTGAATGTTCGGTGGAACATTAAGATAATAAACTGTCAAACTATTTCAACTATTTCTCCACTGAGAGATCAGTAAATGACACAGTAAAAATTTTGCTGATGATGGAATTCAAATTACAATTTGTAATTTAGCATTATTAAATTGTCACATTGCAGACTAATTCAAGCCTTAGTCCCACATGGATTTAGCCATATCCATATTTTCTATTATGACACTTTCTTCCTTATACATCTGAGCTCAGATTTCCATTTCTCCCTACCAGCTAAGTAATTCCTCTTCAAAAAACAAGCTCTGAATTGTTCAAGAGAGAAATTCTTGAGGAAGAAATGTTGGCATGTGGTGAACTGTATTTTGTTACTAGTTTGCATTTAAATGGAATGATGACATGATACATGTCTTGCCAGGGAAAAGCACAAGCCTTTTAAATCTCTAATTGTTGATAGAAATTCAATTTATTTTATAATAATATTTATCATCCCCTTTATTACTTCTGGAAGGAAAAGTCAAATTCCGTTCCCACACTGATATAAGCATAAAAGAGAGCAAAGCCATCACTTATTATAAAATTCAACCAACTATATATAAACTTTTATAAATTATATAGGAATAAATAATGCAGTATTTTTTTAACTATAAGAAAAATATATTTATTTAGTCTGGGATAGATGAATATTTCTAAATAATTCCCCCCAAAATATACTAAGTGTACCTAAAAAGAGTTTCTTCTACATACTTTAGGGCAAACAATAAATATTTCATTTTAATACATGAAGTTTTCTTTTGTAAGTGAAGTATTCTCCTTTTGAGGGGAAGAAGAAACAAACTGAAATTAAAGAAAACATATTCTAAGTTTCTAGGCCTACACAGGTCAGATACTTGCTGATGATATTGACAGATTAGAAATTTCTAGGCAGAAAAAAGTAAATTCAGTTTTTAAAATGTGAATATAAGTTTGTGTCTTTATGAATGATGTAGGTTACATAACTGGTTACTATGTTTCTTAGCAAACTTCAAAAAATAATCCTGAAGTTGAAGAAGTCCTTACTTTTAGACCTATTTCTACTCTCAATTAAGTGGAAACTGACTTCCAGAGATGTTAACATTTTTCCCATTTTACATTTAGTTACATGCAATTCTACTGTGAGCACGTGTTAGGTCCTGGATTAATGAAACCAACAAGGGCAGTTAATTTCTCTCTCGGGAATGGGCTGCATTTGCTTTGCACACAGACGAGTGCATGAACACTGCCTTCTGGGGAGCAGAGTTCCACCCATCACAGGCATGAGTCACCTGGACCCACCTCCAGACGTTCTGATTCTGCAGGTCTGGGCTGGGGCCCCTGTTCGTGCCGCTGACCAGTTCCCAAGTGATGCTGAGGACCAGGCGTCACACTTTGAGGACTGGTGGCCTAAAACATCAGGACTGAGCAAATACTTTACAAATGTTCTGGATCTCATTCCCTCACAGTCTCTAAAATGGCCATTCCTCGGCCTAAAGCATGCACTGACTAATACGAATGTCTTCAGGAAATAACTGTTGATCCCTGTTTTACAGAGATGGGAACAGAAGCCCCACTTTAAGGCTGAAACCCAAAGCAATCACAGAAAGTTCAGGACGTATACAAAGACAGCCGGTGGCGAGCACACTGCGTCCAGGGTGTCTGCCCTCACCAGAGCACGCTCCCTGAGCTAAGTGTCTGGAGGGGGGTGCGTGCCACTTCTGAAAGAGATGGGGGGAAAGAAATTATCACATACTATGTAAAAAGGCTGAAAATAGCTTGTTCGTAAATTAGCTCTCTAAATCAAAATACAAAATTAATTCAACAAGGGGATTCTCAGATGATATTAATACCAGTTCCATTAAGGGCATCCATGCTCAACTACAAAGTTCCCCATTAAGAAAAGTGAAATATCAGTATTCTGCAAGAAATCATTACCAGGTATATAATAATTTTAATTGTAAAATTTCCTTTATAGCCCTGGCCGGTTTGGCTCAGCGGTTAGAGCGTCGGCCTGCGGTCCGGAGAGACCCGGGTTCGGTTCCCGCTAAGGGCACGTACTTCGGTTGCAGTTTGTCCCCGGCCCTGGTTGGTCGTGCGGGTGGCAGCCACTCGATGTGTCCCTTCACGTCGATGTTTCTCTCTCTCTCTCCCTTCCTCTCTCTCCCTCCCACTCCATCTGTACAAAAAATGGAAAAATATCCTCGGGTGAGGATAAAAAAAAAAAAAAAAAAAAAAAAAAAAAAAAAAAATTTCCTTTATAAATCTCTTAGTTATAGGACAAATCCACTACCAACGTAAACACCAGGCAGGCAAGTATTCTTACTGGCCACGCCAAGAGGCTGAGGACAACGTGGAATAGCGAGGCTAAAGGTCGTCTCTAAGGCCACCAGATTAGTTAACTGAACTCTCCTGCATGTCTCCTGCCTGCCAGGGCTTTGGTCACAGGGGTTCGCTCCCTGTGCCACACTTGAAATAAAGGGAGGGAAGGCTGTCTAGAGACAGACTAGAGACCTCAAGTCAAGAATCCAGTTGGCACTAATATTCTCTAAAACTGACCATAAAAGGTACCCCCACATCATGTGGGCACATTTAAGGCTAGCAGAACTGGAAGAATTCAATACAGACAATTTTAAGTTGAGTCAATCCAACTGACTGCTTACCTCCATGCCTTGCACCCCACTGCTGACACCCGACACTGCTGGCTTCTACAGACAACCTAGAACCAGAAATCACCTCCTCTAGTATCATCTTTCTGTATGGACTTAAATTTCATTTTTGCTTACACTTTCATGTGCAATTTTCCTCTTTGGCCCTCTAATTAAAGAACTGGAAACACCAAATGAAGGCATCTTGAAGTGAACTCATTATCACCTTACCATGGTTTCATATTACACACACACACGCACACACACACACGCACACACACTTGCTTTCCCCCACCTCTGCCTATCCTTAAAACATCTCATCTTTGATATTTTTCCTCTTACTCTATATACTTTCCCCTGGAAAATGTTATTCGCTTTCCATGGCTTAAAATACTATTCCAACTATATTATAATGACTCCAAAATCTAAATCTCAGCCATGAACAAATAAATGAATTTGAGCTGCTGATTAAAACTGGTTGATCAAAAAGGCAAAAGGCTGTAAGAGCAGGGTTTAAAAATAACACATAAAAAGATTAGTAAATAAAAAGGATTAGTCGTAATGTGTTTCATTATAGACCTTAAAGTGATTGATGTTATATTATGTGAACGCAGTTTCTAAAATACTGTACCACGAAGACGTTATTTTCCATTAACCAGGTCACAAAGCATCACACAAAAAAACCAAATGATTTAATTATAGACATTTAAAACCTGTATTTAGAAAAAATAAAAGGAAAATTTGCCTACAGTTGGCCAGCTTTTAATATTACCCCCCACTCCCCCAAAAAAGGAAAGCTAAAGAGTAAATTTATGACCAACTGGACCTGTTCATGGTCAAGCAATTAAGGATCCTAGAATCATAAAACACTTGGTAATGATCAAAGAGAAAACCCATTAAAGCTGTAAATTTAAAAGACAGGAAAGAGCAAAATATATAATAAAGGATGTAATGAGTTTGAATTAGTTTGAATTTTGATATGTATCTGTCACTGTTTTTTTAAAATACTTGTCAAAGCAAACAAAAATACTCAGAGATGAAAGTGTCCTACATAAATCATAAAGTATTAAATGTATTCATAGACTCTAATGACCTCTGCAATGAATCAAGACTCTAATGTAACACTGTAAGTTAGAATATGTGATGAAAAAGAGATTAAATTCCTGATCCAAGGATGTTATGCTATTAAATTTTAAGAGCCAAGGTTTGATTACCACTTCAACCTGACTCAATAAGACACCAGTCTTTCTATTAATCAGTTTCAATTTGCATTAATTTGATTATACAAAGTTCAACTAAATTAAAATTCAAAGAATCTCTAAATTTTATAATTTTAGTTAAGGAAAGTGTCACAAATGTTATAGAGTTTTATGTTTACAATGTGAATCCTGGGGGAAAAATACGTAGCCGATTTACAATGTAAGATGGGTAATACCCTGGGGGTAAATGAAACTGAACACTACTTGATGATTTCAAATGTGATCTTTTTAGGCAAACAAACACACTATGAATATTTCTAGAATTAGGAGAATAAGAGCTACTAACTTCCAGTTATAAAATAAATAAATTATGGGGATGCAATGTACTGCAAAGGAAATACAGTCAATGACCCTGTCCTAACTTTGTATAGTGACAGACACAAACCCATTTAACTTTATAAAATATCAACCGTCAAAGGGGCTTTTTACTTCATTTTTACTGCTTGTTCAAGCTCTTTCTTGGCATTTATACATACATATATATTTGTTTTTCAAGATAATGTTCTTGTGACACAGATACCAGAACGAGATTGAAATCCAGAGAAACACAAGCTGAAGATGAATAAACACAATAGCTCTCTTTTAAAAACCCGCTCTGGCCGGTTTGGCTCAGTGGTTAAGAGCGTCAGCCCACGGACCAGAGAGACCCGGGTTCGGTTCCGGGTTCTGGCCAAGGGCATGTACGTCAGTTGCAGTTTGTCCCCCGCCCTGGTTGGGGTTGTGTAGGTGGCAACCAGTTGATGTATCTCTCTCACATCAATGTTTCTCTCTCTCTCTCTTCCTCCCTCTTTCCCTCCCCTTCTATCTATCTGAAGATAAATGCAAAAATGTCCTCAGGTGAGGATTAAAAAAATATTAATAATAAATAAAAAATAAAAACCTAATGAACTGAAAATGAACTGTTAAAACACCTACCAAAGGAAGACTAAGAAGAGCACACATATAATTTTCAATTTAAAATAAAGTCAACCAAGATCCATGGCAAACAGTGAGGTTGAGTAAATGTTAGATCATGTCGTGTTAACTGTTGTACTTCATGAGATAAAAGTATTCTAATAGGCAAATACTACTGCACTTTATACAATGGTGATTACTATAAAGATGTTTAATGACCCAAGACTCCAATTTTCCCCTATATTACCTAGTTTTCAAAATAGTTCTCTGAAAACTATTTCATAATATTTGCAAATGCAGGATTTTGGAATTAGAAATTCAGATCCCCAAACTTTTGTCAGGCTTAAAGGAACTTACATAACAGCATCCTTTTGTTTCTTGCAGAAAGAAAAACTTTTTCCTTTCCACAAAGCAACTCAATATTTAATAAGTCTTACAGAATAACCCATGATTCAGACAGCATGGAAGATGTTAATGATTATATTTTAAAGGATGCAATACTTACTATGAATATTTTACTAAGTTATCAAATACTACATGCCATTGACCCCAACTACTGTCTCATAGAAAGAAAACTTTTCTGACTTTTTACCTCATTAGATATTTGTGTTTCAGCAGAGAGCATGGATTAGTTATTCCAAACATTTTAATTCTGGGGGTTGCTGTCCAAAAGGAGAATAATTTAAACACAATAATTACATAAGTATTTTAAAAGGAGATCATGAAATCTAATGCAAATTTTTATATGCTCAAATTCCTCTTACTCAGAATAAAACATGACTGTACTTACTCAGCTTGGTGAACAAGCCAATGCCCACTGTTTGAGCCTGGCGCTAAGAGACGCAGCGCAGGAGGGAACAAGCAGTTCTCTTAAGATCAACCAGTTTCAAAGGCTGGATTGTACCCACCCACACACTACCCTCCCTTATAAAAGATCATTGATCACAGTCATTAAGTTATTTAAACTTAGTAAATGTTTTCACTCAGAGGTAACATGGTCTTTGAGTTTAATACTCATTTTATGATTTGTCTCTTCTTTTTATGTTGTACTTTATTATTATCATTAATTACAAAAGGATAGTATCATCTTAACCTTCTGAAATCTGGTAAAAAGGTTAAGGATTTAGGACCTTCTCCCCTTTCTATCTCCAGCACGTCAGAGTACACACTCATCAGTGCACACACTCATCAGTGCACACACGTCAGTGCACACACTCGTCGTCGGGTCACAACTCCACCTGCCCACTTAGCTGTCTGCGGGCTCCCCCCTCGTTTGATTTAATCTATCTTGAGAGGTGAAGCTCCGCACTTGACCACGTATAATTGTCAACATTAGAGAACAGCAACTTTGGATTTCTGTTATTTGCTAAAAACAGAAAAGGCTCTCCAGAAATACTTGAGATACAATCATTTACAGAAGTCTTTAAAAAAATTTTAAAAAGCAGTAAAGAAGGGAAGGTAACATGAACGAGCAGTGCTACTGAGGAAAACGGAATAGAACTTCGGCCGCTTGTGCTATTTTAAATCTCTTACTTCTGTTATTAATATATTATTGATCCTAAAACGTGTCCAAGTGGGTCCACCGTGCAGAAGTGATAAATAAACTATCACCTTTTTCTGGAATTTTTTTCCTCTCAAATTTCCAAAGGGGTGTTTTGTGTCTTTTAATCCAGAGTCCTTATTTGTACATCCCGCAGATGCTGACAAAAATTAAAAATGTAGCAAGATTGGCAGGCTGCTGGGAAGTACAAAAGGAACATCCAGCGAAGAAGAAAAGGTGCAGTGGCCCAGGAACAAGATGACAAATATAAAGCGATGGCAAAGGAGCAACGAGTCTGGCTGCAGAGCACAGAGGGCAGCCTGCAGCACCGAGAAAGGATGTAAGTGACACTGGTCGGTTCAGAAAAGACGTCCAGAGCCCGGACACTGGAGCCCTCTAATACTCCTACGGGCTTCACTGTCTGACCCAGCCAATCAGAGACCGTGTACAAAATTTCTGACCGCAACAATTCAATAAACAAATTTCTTCTTGCATCTGCACATTTATAGGGAGAGAATAAAATAATCGATACACCCAATAATGACAAATTGGCTATTAACAGAAAGATTAGCTGGAAATAATACAAAATGTGTATCTTAAACAAGCCCCAGAAATATATTTCTAAACACATCATCTAGAATATTCATTATGCATTTTACCTTGTCTTTCAGATATAAGTCAGTACATATTTACTGAATGCCTACTATGGGGCAGGCCTTGCTTCAAGTGTTGAAGATACTCTCAAGGAACTTCCATTCTAGTGCAAGAAATAGACAATATATGGCATATTTAAGTGCACCCCCTAAAATAAAGCACTATATTATAAAATCTTTCATAACAATCATTTCATCTGTAGCATAAACAGAGTATGAACTGAAAAACAATTCTCTGAGCTTTACAGTCTAGAATATATAATTCAAGAGTTTCCAAGGATTAAATATTCCAAGCCCCCTTCAATTATGTCTTTAGTTGAAACTCAAACTAATAATAACTAACATTCATTAAGTGGCATTTAAGGAGCATTTTACCTCCCTTGAAAATGCTCCTTAAATGTTGCATTACAAATATTTAATGTGCATTTTTAAAGGATTTCATATGCTATATGTCAGTTTCTGAGACACCAGGCCTTGAGCTATTAGAGGACAGAAATGTTTCTTCTTTATGAATTCACAACCTGCAGAGTGTTTAGAATAAAACACAATCTCAAATTACAAAATTTATTATAAGATAATTTTAATTTAATAGTGTCAAAGAAACTCCTTCGAAGCTTTACATAACTGAAAAATGGTTGTCTTGGTCAAGCACTTCTCCTGTTCAAGAACATCAAAGTTATATCTTAGAATGTTTTAATTAAATATGTATAAATATTAGTGTTGTACTTAAAAACTTTAAAGTGTTGCTTAAGCAGGATAGTCATGGCTCCAAAGTTTAAGAAGATCCATTCAAGTTGGATTATTTAAACTTGCAATAAATAGATGTATTTTCTTGGAAAAATATCTATTGTTACAGTAAAACTTGAGTTTCCTTTCTAACAAGATTGTATGATTACTCGTTTATATTGTTCTTTCCGCAGGAATTCACACACCCCCTGTTTGCATCCTGTTATTCACTTAGCGCTTCCCTTAACTCCACTATACTGTTTCCCTAATAGTGGTTTTAGCACACGAAAATCCTAATTACTGTCCACAGTTTGCATTCAGTATGTCTTCAGGTCATAAAGATTACCTTAAAATTTTTACTCTGTGTTCTCAAAAGATTGCATTGCTGTTCTAGACCAATGATGGCCTGGGTAAGACTTTAGGGGCCCTTTCCACTGTGTATTTCCCCACCTTCCCATCTAACTTTGTTCTTGTATTTGCCCAACCCAAGAAACTACTTGGAGAACGTACCTCACTGAGATCCAAGCAAACACATTTACAGTCTTCCTAAAATTTTGTACATTTGGATTTGTCTTTCTGAAGGCAAAGTAAACAATGTTTTGGGGAAAAGTAATTCAGGGTATAATCAAGCCCAGATTAAATCACTGCCTCAGACTCACCTAGGATTTTTATTAAAACTACAGATTCCTGGGTCCTACCCAGAACCCACGCAGAATCTGCATAAAGGCGCATGCCTCGGAATACGCATTTGTATCAAGTTCTTCAGGTTATTCTGAAACACACTGAAGTTCAAAAACCAGTATTGCAAAGGACCTAAAATTCAAGATAATACAAATGATAAAGGATGATGCAAATAGGGGAGTAAGAGCCTACTGTCAAACACCAGACCAGAATAAAAAATAAACAAACTCATTAAGGAAGAGGTAAGAAAATACTTTGTAACAACTAAGAACTCCATAATGAGCCAGCTAAACTACAACATTCTTTGGAACTCCTTTACTTGAGGTGCTGAACAGGACACACAGGTCTAATCATTAAAAAAATGTATATAAATGTTTATACTAAATATGAATATAATTAATGTGCATATGTATGTATATGTGTACGTATACACCCACAGCCTAGAGAGCAGCAGTAATTATATTAGTATTAAATGGCACAATGGCTACACTCACTAAGCAGCTTCAGTTCTGCTCCACTACTTCTAAACAGGGAAAAACTATACATTTTTTTATTCTCTTTTTAATACAGTTTGTTTTAGAGCGGCAGGAAGTGCAAAGGCAAAATGACTCACACGAATATGCACATCTTTACCAGAGTCAAGGACTAATGCCTCCATGGCTTCTAGCTGTTAACTCTAACGCCAAGGGCAGAGACCACATCTTACATCTCATGGGACTCCAAGCAGGGTCAAGCAGCAAGCACAGCAAGTGAATAAATGCTGCGGATCAGGACAGCATTCCATGAGGCTGGGTGTGGCCTCGGGTTGCAGTCAAGCACAGGGGTTCCTGAATTTTAACATGCTGGTCTAGCCCTAACGCCAGAGTTTGTGATGCCCTGGATCTGGGATGGACCCCAGAGCTGGCATTTGTTTCCAGGTGACGCTAATGCTGCTTGTCTGCAGACTATACTTTGAGTGCTATGGACCTAGGGGAAAATTCTCAGGTTTTTGCTATGTAAATGGTTCCCAGAAAAGAGAAGTAATTGAGACATGGTCAGAAAAACAATATAGGGAATCTAGAAACCTGGGTTCCAGTTCCAGTGCTATCATAAAATGGCTATGTAGCTGATAAACACTCAAACACACACACACCCACACCCTGATGAATGTCACATAACTCAGCTAGAAGATGAAGCATCTGATATAGATGGGAAACTGAAAAGTCAAAGACCTTTCATTGGATCAGAGAAAATTTAAGTGTCTCCTATGAACCCTGAAATTAGTAAATTATTACCCTCAAACCAGTGTTTATTGCCCAGATCACAACTATTAAACCATATAGTTTTTATCCAAAATAAAGAACATATAGCAAGCACACAAAAAATAAAAAGATGCTCAGACTAAACACATCAAACCAACTAAATATAAACCTAAAGGGAAATAAGTGTTTCCCAATATTCTAAACACAAATTCCAGATTCAAGTATCTCTAAATGTGTCTAGGGCAACAGCATGAGCAGCATGTTAGAAATGCAAAATCTCTGGCCACACCTAAACCTACTGCATAAAAACCTTCACCTTAACACGCCCCCATGTGATCTGAAGTGTGAGAAGCACTGACACAGGCCACTGAGACATTATCATCATTTCTTTACTACTGCTGGTAAAATAACATACTTAAAAAGACTGTATATTTCCTGAAAAAAAAAAAAAAAACTATTTGACATAATAAACAGATAAAAAGAAATCAAGAAATGGTTTTAAATAAGACACACAGAGCCATTTTCAAACAAAAACTTCCATTAAAAATGCTTCATGAATAGGAAATACTGTATGATTAAAAGGTAACAAATATCACCCAGCTCAAATCCCTAACTGCACAGCTGGGTAAACTGAGGTACAGGGATGCCAACTGGTTTAGTTAGTCAGATAGTTTGTAGTAGTACAGTGGAGACTGCAGTCCAATTCCATGGACTCCTATAATGAATGAAATGCCCTTTTCAGTTGAAAAATTTTAATTACATTTTCCTAGATGAACATACAGTAATTATAAAGCAGAAGTATATATAACTTTAAAAGGATAAATGAAATGACATTACCTATAAAAATATACTGAAGGAAACCCATAGTAGTTAATGTTTTATTCTTTCCATTTAAAAAAAAGGAGATTTTTAAAAAGTAAATTGGAAAGAGAAGTGGAACTGGAAATTGACGTACTGCATATGAGCACACGTTCCAAATCTGTAATTTTCAAAGAATGACACCACATTATCACTCAGTGGCAGCATCTGTTTGATGAAAAAATCTGGAAAAGTGACTTTTGGGAGTATCAGATATCTGGCTTTGCTACTTAAGTTTTACTATCCAGCAATAAACAAAACTTTTTCACATATGGCTAATTTTTGCAGTTTTCAACACAGAAGCAGAAACAGCTAAATTCAACATAAGCATTTTATCAGTGATTACAGAAGAATTAAACCCTTCTGCCTCACCATCAAAGAAGCTCTTGGCTCTCAGGTAACTGACGCTGAGCCTCAGGACGGAGAGTTTGTCCAGCTTATTAATAACATCTTGTGGGAAAGGCAGCAGGTTCGCCAAGCGGTCCAGCTCTGTATTGAGTCGGTCTCTGTGTCGCTTGGAAGGATTTGACTTGATTCCTTCAGCTGGGATGGGCTTGATGCTGGAAAAAACAAACAAGATGCCGTGAAATACTCAAAAATATATAAAGCAAAAATGTCTACTGCTTGGAGCATCTCCTCAAATATCTCTCTCATAACATAAACATCTGAAATCTTTCAGTTTACATAAATCTTTTCAAAATACGCCTTTTATATCTTACACAAAACAAGGGAATGGGTAAAATTCTTCATAACGTTTTTATTAAAAGCTTATGAACCCGTGATAAGAAAACACTAAGTGCATCTTATATACTTCAAACGTCATATAATTCTTACATTTGTGGTACAGTGATTCCCAATTAACAAATCTACTAGGATTTTTTCCTCTTTAAACCCAACCATTTGCTATGGAAAGAAAAAAAGAGAAATCTGTAATAAATTGTGTGAAAATCATCTTCCTTTTCAACCTTCCAGAGGCATCTTGGCATAATTTATGTTGTAGATAAATAAGAGCAATCCGAAATAAAAAACGTACATTTGTCACCCCAGCTTCTTATCCTGAACAATTTCATCCTGTCAGTGACAACTTCTCAAAGCCCTCTGGCACCTCCAGATAGTCCTAACACCATCGAATGGGGTCCTCCAACAGTAAAACAAAAAAACCTTTGACTTTCGCTATTTATATTTGTTGAATGACAAATATTAGAGATTAACTGTGATTATTGGCAAATTTTGCTTTTATAATTCTACTTTATTAGCATCCGTAGTTTGTGCCGCAGTTAGAAAATTCAATGAAACCCCAACATTTAGTCTGATTTTCATCTGCAAGAAAAGGCACGTATGGTTAGGAGTGGAACTTGAGTTTACAAATGAGAAGTTGGACTACTTCACACAAAGGCCTTGGCCAGAAACTCATAGCAGAAATGTAAAGTGAATTTACAGATCATCAGACACTCATGCTGAAATATAAATAGAGAAGTTATTCAAAAACCAAACAAAGTAATCATTAGTTCATGTCTCTGCACCTTTCCATTTGACAGAAAAATAATTATGTAGAGTGTTCTTATAACAAAGACTTTTCCCCAGTTTTATTGCGAAAACAAAGACATTTTTAACAATTCAAATGATAGTATCCTTAAGAAGCAAGAATTGTTTTGAGTCTAGTGCTACTAATTTGATGCAATCAAAACATTTCTAATGTTTTCAATGTTATATGTGGAACAATAACACTTTATGCAAGAAGATAAAAAGTAAATATGGAATTTTAATGTTTTTTACAATGTCCCTAACAAGTAATTCCTTCAGAACTTGCCTATATTGTTTCTATTGTAATTCATGCTATCTCTACAAAAAAAAAAAAAAAAGATTAATAAATTGGTAAAATGGCATATATACAAAATCAGTCCATAATACTATCTCCAGACTCTTTGGGTAACTGTATAATTAAATGATGACTGTTTCTCTAGCTATTTTCCCTTAATCATACTGCATTTATAATTAAATTCAAGTTGCACCTAATTACTACATTTCTCCCATTAATCCACTGAATTTCAGCTTTTACTCATAATGCATGTCTACCTCATTGAGTAATTCCCTATGCATCAACCACTTGTTAACACAAATCTTTACTTGACAAATATTTACCTATCACGTCCTGGGCAGGCCAGGAGAACACTCTTTCCCTGCAGCTTCGAAAAGGGTTATGGGAGCTAAGGACCAGGAGCAACTACTTGAAAGGATACTTTTACAGAACAGGTGGTATAGGAGATGCATCCCGAAAGAGGAGCAGGGTTTCGGGAGACATGGCTGAGGAGCGGTGAGCTGGCAGAAGGCCCGTCTGAAGCAGGGGTGCAGGGTAGAGAGAGGAGAAGAGCGAGCTGGCTGGGCCCACATTCTTCCAACAAAAACTGACCACCCGCCACCTGCCACGCACAGAACACTAGCAGTGAACAACCCCACTAAAGCTCCTTTCTCATGCAGCGTCCATTCCAGGGGAGGATACATACTGACAAAAACGTACAGCTTCTCGGGCTGGTAAGTGTACGAAGAAAAGAAGGTAAGGAACTAAGGAGTGACGGGGGGCTGGTCTGACAGCAGGGTAGGTCCCCCTGATGTGATGCTTCCGCACGGACATGAATGTAACAAAAGAGTGAGCCCTGTGGGTGTCTGATGAAAAAAATGTTCAAGGCAGAGGATGCAGCCACTTTCCTCACAGAAATGGTACGAAGTTGGACCTTGGTGCCTGGAGTCACCTTAAGCTTCAGCTGGGATTCTCAGGACCAGTCTCGTGTTTTTCCTAGGCTGAGTCTGGTGATGGGGAGGACGGAACACAGGGCAGGTCTCACTGAGGCTAACACTTCCTTCTCAAATGTAAATCCAGGTCACTCCTGATTCAAACCTTTCAGTAGCTCCACACAGTCCACGTTCCTGGTTCTAGCAAACAAACTGCTTCTTGCTCTTTCTGTGGCCCCTAACTGTTCCCCTGGCCGCACTGTTTCCAGCCAGAGCCTTCCTTGCCCATTACACTCCAGAGCTAAGAAATGACCCACAGTCACCAACGTGTGCTTGGGTGCTTCAGACCTGCTACTCCCTGCTGTCTCCCCAGCTTCAAAGCCCTGCCCAGTTAGATCACTAGTGTTGATTTTGTCAAGTCTTCCCAGACCCACTCACAATAGATTCCACCCACACCACTATGCAAATGTTTTACACAACCATTCCATTAGGGTCTATTCTGTGCAGATAACATCTCCCGTAAATTAAAAATCAAATCCAGCCCTGCACTCTTTGTAGCTTTTCCGTTAAGATTATAAAACATTGGGAAGAGGAAAACAAACACTGAAGCAAGACAAGCTGATAGGACACAGGGAGAAATAACAACAGTAAAGAAAGAGGCTGAAAGGTCTTCCTCCAAGTAGTACTGCCCCCTGACCTGTGCAGGCTCCCTGCAGTATTCCCCCTGCACCAGAGGAGACTGCTTCTGTCTCTCTGGACCGCAGGCTGACGCTCTAACCACTGAGCCAAACCGGCCAGGCCAAGGAAGAGACTGCTTCTGTACACAGTGCAGACTTGTCCACAGCCCTAACGTAGTATTATGCACACAATGGAATATTTACCGTGAATTCACATTTCCCAAGTCAAGCGTTATGTAATCCATATTGCATACACTTATTTGTTGCTCTTATTATGAAAACTTAAATCATCTCTGTATCCCTATTGCTCGGCATAGTACTTGGCACAGAGTGAACTCTCAATTAATGTCTGCTGATCAGAATGTGCAGCAGAGAAATGATAGGAACCTGATGGAAGGTAGTAACAGTAAGGATAGTAAGTCTAGACTAGCCTGGGGCATGTAAACCCAGTACTTTGTGCCCATCACAAAGCAGGGTACATACCCAGACTCAGATGTTCACTGAATTAAACTCACTTGCCAACCAACTTAGGAATAGGAAGTAAGGGAGAGGAAAACACTGAGGAAGGACAGGTTGCAAATGACCAGAGTTTGCAGCTGAAGATAACAACTACATTTCCCAATGCAAGATGAATCAAACAGAGAGAAGAGATTGGAGCACACACCTGAGTAATACCAACACTGAGGTGTAAGGTTGAGGAGGCAGTGCAGGCAGAGATGACAGAGGGGGAATGATGAGACAGAAGGAAAAAGAAACAGGGTAGACTATTTTGGAGATTATAGGATAAAGTTCAATTCTATAATTTAACTAGAGGAATTAAATAAGTTAAGGATTGAGAAGTACCCAATGGACTTGGCATCTCAAACTGAATGTTGTTAAAGCTAAAGTAGTAGTTCTGACATAATTTTTCACTGACTTTGTGAAAAATATTCAGAACTATTTTTGTGAAAATGTCTCATACTTACCCATACATATTGAAGATGTACAGAATAACTAAAAATAGAAATCTTACATCAATTACACCTGACTTGGCTTATGCTAGTACTTTTACTTTTGTTTGGTCTTTAAATCTATGCCAAAATATACTGCCAAGCATCTATTTAAATACAAGGCTATATTTGAAATATAAATAAATGTCCCAGTAAGAGTGGATTTGGACATCCGGCGTTCAGAAGTCTGCAGAAATAGACTGCAAGATGTTGATCAAGCAAAGAAAAAAATTATTTTTTAAACCTTAACCTCAAAAATCTTGTCCCAACCTGTAACTAAAATTGTTGTGAAATCAAGACTCCGGCTGACTGCACGCCATCCTCCTGTTTCAGGAGCCCGGCACGCTAGAAGTACTGGTGGTGACAGGCCCAATGGCGTGTCCAACGCCAGCTTGAATGTTATCTTTAAAGCCTTAATTTTTCATATCTCGGTCTAAAATGTCTGTTAGGCTCATCACTTGCGCCCAGTGTTTGAAACCAAGTTGAAAAATTTAGCAACCCAGTTTAAGTTTCTGTAACTGTACTTATATTTTTAGACGACATTTATCATAAAAATCTCAAATGACATGCAAAGATACAGTTTCAGTGATCCTATGAGAATAAAGTAACGTTTTCTAATGAGAGATTACCTATCACAGCACTGTGTCTGCTTTATCAGTTTTTTCCTCTGGGTGATTTAATCCACTCCCACTGCTTCAAGCTACTTACCAATAACTTGTTTATCTTTATTTCCACTGCCTGTACCTGGATGTCCTCTTGTTCATATTTCTGAGAATTCAGGCACCTCCTTCTCTGCATCTACTATGATACCACTCTCCATCCAACAGCTAGGAAATTGAAGTATTCCTCAATAAATCTCTCCACCATACCAACTACACCCAATTAAGCCCAACTCTTAAACCTGCGCATTCCTCATTTCCTCCCCATGGTCTCAGTGCATACTTGTTTACCTCTGAATATAAATGCTGAATGTGTACAGTCACAAATTACATGCTTACTATAATATTGGAAAGGTAATCTATGGCACAAATTAACATTAAATTTCATTGTGAGGCTGAATACAGCTGGACATTCTGCTTCCCCATATGAGGCAAAAACATTCACAACTTCTGAGAATCCTGGCGGGACGTCACTTGTAATGAGTCAGAACCCTATGGCCATCCTCCCGCTGCTGGCTCCACAACTGTGATGGGTCAGTCCCGATCCCTCTTTACCTAAGAAGAGGCGATGAGGTACAAACAGACAGCATGTAGTCTCTAGCACGGACTTTAACAGTGAAAACCTGGAACATAAAATATGCCTAGAAATCACTGTTACTTCCATAATTCTGAACAAAAAAAAACTATTAAGAATGTATCCCTTTCCTCTTCTATGAATGTACTTTATTTTTACAATTTTCCTTTACACCCACATAAAATGTACCTACTATACCAAAATCACTGAAACATTAGCAGACAAGTCTTAAGTAGTGGTCAATTGCTAAAATGAATGAATAGCTCTCCAATACCTACTATGTGCCCAATACTGGAACGCTCTGGTAGATACAAACACAGCAGACAGGCCTAACTTTAAGGAGATCTTTTGTACCAGGAGGAGATGCATTCTGTAACAAGACAAAATCAAACCTAATGTATTGCTCAACAATGTAGGTGCCAAACAAGTGATGCTCAAGAGTCCAGGAAAGTAAAAGCTCAGGTAGAGTAACGAGGGGAGGTGTCATGGAGATACGGCATCTCAACCAGGTCTTAAACACAGGTGAGTCACTTCTGATTTCACGATGTCAGAGTACATAGCTTTCTGCAAGTAGTCTTCTCTTTTAGAGAATCACAAGGAAAACAAGAGACAGAAACACAAAGTCTGTCTCCATTAAACCTAAGAGACAGCAAGACCCAGATGCAAATATATATGAAGATGGAAAAAAGGTAGAAAAGAAATCAGTGACAACACAGAACAGAAGGAACGTGTAATCATAGCACATTACATAGCTGAGCAGTAAACAATGCTTCTAGTTTAAAAAATTATGCAACACTGAAAGGAGATTTAATCTAAAACTGTGATAACATTATATTGGGAGGATGAGGAAAGGTAAAGGAAAGATGAATTAGCACTAATAATTCTAGCTATCATAATAAACAAATGACCCCAAGCATGTTAAACTGAAGACAGCATATACATGTGCATGTAGTATTTAATAGGAATATTTTTTAAAGCAATCAATCAAAAACAATTAAGATGCAAAGTGAAAATGACTAAAAAACATGAGACAAAACAAATCAATATGTAAAGAGCATCTTAAGTAGAAAAATCTTCCAACACCACACTACTACCCTATACACACACAATCCCAACAATTACCGACCCCATTACTGTTGGTCTATGAAAGTCAATTGTCAAAATTAATATTTTTAAGCAAAAATACAAGGACAAACTACCAATGGGAATGTAAACTTTTTGCAGAGCAACTTGACACTATGTTTCAGAGCATATCTGGCTCAACCTTAAGAGTATGCATACCTTTGCACCCCAAAATTCCATGTATAGGAATTTTTCCTAAGGAAATAACTAAGATTTCACATACAAAGTCACTTAACTCAAAGGTGTTCTCTGAAAAACTAGCTAAAACATTTAAAAGTTGGGAAAAACAGAACCCTCCCCAATTAGAAAAATAGTTAAATTATGTAACACTAAGAGAATGGAGTACTATGCAGCCATTAAAAGCCATGTTTTAAAGATGGCAAGGGAGGGAGCAAATCATTAAGATAGGAGGAAAAGACTCTTAGAGGGAAGGGTAAGACTGCAAATATGAATTTAAGTATGGAACTCATGTATGGGAAATAGTAACTTAATTCATCAAGTTAACTATTTGAGAACAGTGGACAATAAGGAAATACCTGGGATATAAATGTACCACATGTACTATTGAACTTATTCACCTGCATAGTACCGTGAAGTAGGTAAAAAATGTAAGTTTGGGGAACCAATATTCAAACTCAGCTCTTTCATTTCCTACCAGACAATTTTGAATCTGAACTTCAGCTCCCTGTCTATAAAACTGAAATATTACCTTTCAGAATACTATCATGAAGCTGGGAAAAATTATGTATACAGAGCACAGTGCACATTTGTATCATGGTAAGTACTAACAGTAGTTTTTTGTTATGTTAAACCACTATATAGAAAAAAAATCAATTTTACAAAAGTGTAAAAGTATAAAAGTACTGTTAAAGATTTGCTTGGTACTTATGTCTAGGTAATTGTCTTAATTATTTACATAAATAAGCATGTACTATGTCAGTTTATTCACTAGTGAAGTAACACATTTCAGCCATACCCAGAATTGAGAACATAATCATATACTGCCTCTTACTGTTTCACAGGAGAATTGATTGTTCTGGGATAATGTAAGCTAAAATTATTTAAAGGATAGAATTTATGCTTCTGTTTCATTTCTATCGTTAGCCGTCTTTACAGTTCTGCTCATTTTAATTGTGAGAGTGGCATTTTAGTTGCAGGTTTTGATTATCCTGATATATTAGTCAAGGATTTACCCAGATCTACAAAAACAAGAAAACTAGACCTTATCTTTTAGTTTAGACCTAGTACTCTTTTCATTTACATCTCACTGTTTCCTCTTTTTGCCAGTTCTTTATAAATGTTACTGATAAACATTTTCACTTATTCATTTCACAGTTCCAATGTGTAAGAGCCTCTACAGTCACTATGTATAAGCTATCTAAATACAGCTATTGGAAAGAAAAATGATGGTGGAGAAATAATTATGTAACTGAAAAGACTTATCCTTTTTTAGAGGCCCTTTGGAAAATGGTATCAAACTACATTTACATGGAACACTTTCAGGAAAACATTGCATAATTTTATTCTCCTAAGTAGGTATTATATAAATGAGGTTCCTGAGATTTAAATAGAATGAACAGCAATTTTAGCAAAAGCAGCAAGGAAGACAATGCTTTTGTACTAAATTAACATTACAAGTTTGTTAAAGTGAAAAGGACTGGCTAAAGCTCACAAGTGATTTCCAGTACGGAGGCTTCTTGATGGATTGATCACCATTACTGCTGACAGCACTTTTAAGGGTAGACGTCATTACTCAGCACCTATTTTTGCCAACAGTCAGTTACTAGAAATACAGTAATTGATATGCCACTAAAACTTTTTCTGTATGAAAAAAACTTCCAGTTATTATCACTAGAGAAAAACAGCTTCTACTTAATGGTACACACTTTTCATTTATCTCCATGAGAGAACATAACTAAACAAATTGACAAACACGTCATCACCTCCGGAAAAAATAAAACAAGAACAAAATTTAAGTTAAACAAATTTTTTTTTTGCTTGGTTTGAGCAGGGTTAAGAAGGAACAACATGTTAAGGAATGTTATAGTTGAATCTATGCCTAAGGTTACCATGAAAATGTCTTCCTGAAGGTAGGGAGGAACACAGATCAGACGCAAGATTGCTTCAGATCCTTTAATTTCCTAACTCTCATTGCTCAGAAAAGAAAGGAAATATTTACTGAGCATCGTCTATGTACAATCTACTTCAGTGGGATTAAAATGAACACGTTTAAGATATATTTCCTACAACTAAAGATAAATTTCAATGTTAGACTTGCCACTAGAGGGAGTTTATCTTGTTCAATTAATTCAATTGAAGGTTGAATGGAAGAGCCTCAGGTTAAAATTGTCATGTACTGATGCCTAAATTTTATGGAATTGTATATTTAAATGGGCATCTTATCAATAATCCTATACTAATTTTATACCATATTTTCTCTTTAAGTAAATTAAAATGGCTTTTCTCTTAAAGGATCAAAGTTAAAACTCAATAGTATTTTCAGCTCAAACAAGATGTATTTTTTTTTTTTTTGACAATGTTGGCATATTTTACACCTCATTAGCTACAAACTACTAATTTAACTAAAAAAACTATATTAAACTTAGTATTAGGTTTAATGGTCACATTCCTAAAATGAACTTTGATTCACTGTACTATAAAGCTAACCATTTTTCATTCTGGTAAAAATAATTTGTAAACAATTTCCTGTGATTTTGTAAATGCCAGCAGTAGGCTTTTCTTACTTCCCAAATGCAGTGACATTTTAAAGCATTCATATGACCAGAAGTAATGCATGGTGCTCAATAAAGATCTGACAAACATCTATACTAACTTAATAAAATAAAACAAGGGTGGTGTGGAAATACTTCAGCAACACTGTATTGCAAGAGATTATTAAATGCAAACATATTAAAGTCTTAGGAAGTATACTAAAATATTAAGATAATAAAAAGCACATCTGACATAAATAAAAGGAAAATATAATATGCTTAAAAGGAATATCTTTAATGAGATGTTAACTAAAAACTCAAAATGTTAAACTTTACAGTGAATACAAAAATATGGCATTTGCCTTTTTTCTTTTTAAGTCATCTTAGGTTCTTAAGTTACTATGTTACTGACAGGAACACAGTAACTTAAAAATCCATTAGGGAGATCTTCACTTATGATTATACACATAAAACCTATGATACCTACATTATAAATTATCCTACGTGTGCAATAAATACATAAAACGGGCATTTGGGATGCCTCTCAATTTTACCCTTCAAGAACAAAGTCAAAGTAGACAAATACATCTCCATATAAGAAAATCACTCTACAAAATCCAAGTTTCCAAATCAATGTCACAGAACTGCCAAGACAGAAAATTGCTTACTCGGCAGTATTACTAATGTCAGACACACTCCTAATGTAAGACTTCCAAATTATAATCGTTCGATTTATATTATATATATTTATATCTTCATCCTCTGTTAATGCTAAATCTAGATCTGAAGAACTATGATCTTCAGACTGAAATTCTAAAAGGAATTTAAAACTCCAGAACAATGAAACTTTTAACCAGTTAGTGATTTTAAATATCAATCTTGAACTTTTATTTTTCTGATTTGAATTTGTGACCTAAATTAAGTTTTAAGCAGAGTGCATACTTCTGATTGGCTCTGAATAAACCTTTAACGTATTCTTAAAATTGTCTGGGAAAACTTGAAAAATATAAAGCAAAGTAACTCAGAGATAATGGCCAGAAATAAACACATGAATACAGCAGACTCACCAAAGTAAATCTGTCTCAAGCATGGATTTGTTTTTGTGAAAAAAATAATAATTATTTGAAAGTATTTGCCCTCTTACTCAAATATCCCACCAAAACAAACAAACAAACAAACAAAAAATCTGTTTGTAATCACTCTATTAGAATTGACAAAACTTTGGAGTAGGAGGGAAAAGGAATTAGGGAAAGTTACCAAGAATGAAAATGTCCATTTCACTAATTTCCAGTTTCAAATCTTTTACCTTGCAGAGCCTAAAACTACCACAAAAGTGATAAGCTCTCCAAAAAGGTAGCTCAAAAAACAAATTCCCCCACTATTTATCTTGCCCACTGCACTCACTCATACCTGCTACCATCTCTCTATATTTTACCGATATGGTCACGTTGAGTACTACAAAATCACTTCCAAAAAATACCTTCGGAGGCACTCAGCCCCTTCTTGCAGGTGGTGGTGCTCAGCTCTCTGAAACACCTTGCCCTGCCAGGAACGAGAATTATGACCGTCCTCTAACCTAACCTAAGAGGGTATTAAAAGTGGAAGGGGATTTCAAGTCGGGTTATGTTAACTAATCCACCAGCCCCGCAGGCAGACCTGACCTGTCAACAAATTAGGACCACGGGAGAGAAAACAGCTGCAAATGGGAGGGGGTGTGAGAGGGTGCCTGTGGCCGGGACTGGGACGATTTTAAAAATGCAATGATTAAAAATGTAAAAATCCAAGGCCTGAGTGTCTCGACCCGGCCCCGAATCTCGATTCCACTGTGTCAGGAATGGACCTAATCCCCAGACTGCGGGATTTGGGGACAGGGTGGGGGCGCCTCCCGCACCCGCGTGCCTGAGCGTCCAAACTCGCGGCGGAGACGCGCTCCGGACACTCACGTTTTCTGCACGGGCTTCCGCCGCTTGCGACTGGCGTAGGTGATGTTGGCGCTGCTGCCGTTCATGGTGCCCAGGCGCCGGCGACTCCTCCCCGGGCGCGGGCACCGACCGCCCGGTCTCCGGGACCCGCGGCGGCACGGACGACGGCGGCGGGCGCCGGGTTCCACGAAGCCGCGCTCACTCTACCGGCGTCCTCCCGGGCGGTGGGAAGACGCTGCACCCTCTGAGCCTCGGGCCCCGCAACCCCGCGCGTCCAGGTGCGCTGCCCGGGCCTGGCGCCGGAGGAGGGGGAGGGCGGCGACGGGCGGAGACCGGTGAGCGAGGCGGCGCAGGTGCCTTCTACAGCGGCGGAGGCGGAGCGGCGCTGCCCGCAGGTGAGCCGTCCCGGGGGAGGAGGAGTCTGAGCCGCCTGTTTGGAATCCCAGCCTGGGTCGCGCGCGGTGGCGCCGCGCCCCGTGACCGTCGCCGCGGCCCCTTGGTTTAGGGAGGCGCCGCTGCGCCGCTCCAGGGGCTTCCCCAAACCTCGGGCGTTTGCCGCCCGTAGATCTCGGGTTCTGGCCGCCACTCCGGGTGCCACTGGCGTCCGCTGGGCTATGCAGCTGCCCTTGGTCCGAGATGGTGGTCCAGGGCACGCTCCCGGACCGAGCGTCAAGTGGACCTTCCCGCACCGCCTCGCACCGCCGCGCGCACCAGCTGAATAGCAGAAGCGCCCCCGACCCTCTCCGGCCCCGCCCCGCTCCCTATAGCCCCGCCCAGTCCCTTATAGCCCCGCCCCGTCCTCGTCGGCCCCGCCCTGTATTAGTTCCCTTGAGGGCCCCACCCTCCCGATACGTGATGACGACAGACGTAACGACGGCCCGCAGTAGCCATCTTCTTGAGGTCAAGGGTGTTTTTATGTCCAGAGTTCCAGCCCAGAAAAGGGTATGACTACAAATTGTGCGTAGCCAAAGTCTTTTAGCTACACTATCTAATAGACGTGCCAAGGGGGGACCTTACCTTCCCCTGCGTGAGAGGCAGTGACTCACCTAACTTTTAGCTGAGGATTCATCACAGTAGCTGGCAGACAACCAGAGGGGCTCCACATTTCTCCTGGAGGGGAAGGCTTCCGAAGGCCACATCTGAGCTGGATTTAAAGGCTAGGGGTTGCCTTGGCTTTTTTTTTTTTTTTGTCTTTATACTAAATAATAATTTTCACCCAGCCAGAATAACTTTTGCTTTTCTTAGATTTCAACTAGATTGGAAGGAAGGAAGCAAGAAAGAGGGAGGGAAGCAGGAGACATTGGGGGATTAGTAGTCTGATAGAGCTGGACAGAGGAACTGGAAGTGACGTTCAGGAATTTTAGGATCACATCATAAGGCCTGGATAAAAGGCCTAGATTTTATTCTGTAGGCAACAAAAGCTTTTTAAAGATGTTTAGCGGGAAAATGACATTCTGGTGTCGTGGAAAAGTTACTCTGGAAAGAAAGTGCGAACTGGATTACCGAAATCAAGGCTTTGCAGGGAGAGTCGTTAGGGAGTTGTTGAAGTAATGCGGGTGTACGTCCACGGAAGTGTCAGTGGGGTGGAGAAAAGACAGAAAGCATAGATGATGGGAAGGAATAAGGAAACAGAGGAAGAGAGCGATCTTAAATGGCTCCGAGATTTCTGACTGTGCTGTCAACCAAGATAATGAACACAGAAGAGTATGTTTGCTTGTCAGGAGTAAAAGGGCATCCAGGTTCACACCATATCCATTCCTAACTTTTAAAATGTCTTTAAGCCATTTCCATCTAGTACATTTGTTACCTCGGATTCAGTGCATCAATAAATTAAACTCATTTTCTTCAGCTGAAACTTTTTCATTGGCTCCGCCATTCTCCAAATCAACCTATGAATCATCTTCAACTCCTCTAGAACGTATATCTAAATATTCCAGCAAAAACTTTAAATTTTGATCTTTGCAGTGTTCATAATTCATCTCCTTTTGCCTTATTCTTCAATGATATCAGAGAGAGCGTGCCCAGCTAAATACCGTACCATTTGGGATTCCTCAACCGAAATTATCACCTCTGCACATTAATTAAATCAAGAGATGTTTTGGGTGGTAACTCCAGTGTGCCAGGAGTTGTGCTAGTACTAGAGAGGCAGTGGTGAACAAACACAGAAATTGACCATACTCTTGGGGAATACTGCAATGGAGAAATACATGATTCAATATGATTTTTCTAGTAGATAAATTGGACTTACTCATTGAGGTGAAAAGAGGCTTTCCCCCAAAATCGATGATTAAGATGAGGTGTGAAGGACAACATAGGCTTAGCTAGAAGGAAAGGGGGAAGAGCATTCCAAGCCCCAGAAACAAACAATGCCCTTTAGGAGGCGGGAGGCTAGCAGGTACAAGGGACTAAAACAAGTTCAGTATGATCAGGGGAGAAGGACACACATGATCATACAGGTCTTTAAAAAAATAACACCATATCTGGGAGGAGCCGAGTGGAATGGATGAAAGGAATACTCCTTAGGAAATCATTTGCAGTAACCCAGCCAAGAGATGGCAGTTATTGATACTATGGTGGAGGTGAATGTGGACATGAAGAAAATTGAATAGATTCCAAAGATATTAGGGAGGTCTTGGAAGATGGAGTGGATATATGAGAGTGAGGAAGAGAATATGTCCAAAACATACATTTTCTGGACTATGTATCTGGCTATGTGATAATGGCACGTGTTGGTGAGAAATGGTTATTTTAGCTTTGGATCTCTTTGGTTTGAGGTACCTTTGAAACATCTAAAAGAAGAGATCAAGTAGACCACATCATATACAGGTTTGTAACTCAAAGAAGATGTATAAGCTGGAGATAAATTCAGAAGCCATTTGCATTTAGGTGACCAGAGCATGAAAGTTATAGGATGTGAATATATATACTAGAAAATAAGGACTGGGCCCCAAAGAACTTTAATATGTAATATCTAATAGCTGGATAGGAGATGATGGTCCTGCAAAACTGACTGGAAAAAAGAGTTGCTAGGATGGGGACAGGAGAATAAGGGGAGCATAATGTCAGAGGATAAGGTAGAAAAATGTCAGGAGTAGTTAACAGTATTGAATGCTGTTGGGAGGTTCAAATAAGATAAGAACTGGAAATGTCTTTTTTTGACTTCTCAATCTGGCATCATTGGTGGCTTTTGTGACACTATGTTGGTGGGCTAATGGACCTGCA
Organism: Molossus molossus; assembly: GCF_014108415.1. Taxonomy (NCBI): domain Eukaryota; kingdom Metazoa; phylum Chordata; class Mammalia; order Chiroptera; family Molossidae; genus Molossus; species Molossus molossus. The sequence goes on from NW_023425401.1 coordinate 21,381,821, forward strand.
ATTCAGATTGAAGTGGAAATGAAATGACATTGGCAAACACAATTTCTTTTTTTTGAAAAGTTTGGCTGTGAAAGAGAAAGACCTACGATAGTAGCTAGGGGGCATAAAGAGTTAAATTGGCTGTTTTTTTGTTTTGTTCTGTTTTTAATTTTTTTTTTTAATGGGTGATACTTAGGCAGTTGAGAGAGAGGAGAGAAATTGAGCTTTGCTGTGTAAGAAAGACGAGGCGCAATAAAGGAACCACAGATATTAAAAACAGGAGGGAATAGGTACCAAAGCACAAGCATAGTAGCAGAAATAGCTCATCTACTGCTCTGCTCTTGAAAGTGGTCCACAGCTTCTCATGGGAGTTATAAGAATCTCTGAGCCCTGGCCGGTTTGGCTCAGCGGTTAGAGCGTGGGCTCGTGAACCAGAGAGTCCCGGGTTCGGTTCCCACTAACGGCATGTACCTCAGTTGCAGTTTGTCCCTGGCCCCGGTTGGGGTTGTGTTAGTGGCAGCCACTCAATGTGTCTCTCTCACATCGATGTTTCTCTCTCTCTTTTCCTCCCTCTCTCCCGCTCTATCTGAAGATAATGCAAAAAAAAAAAAAAAGAATCTCTGAGTGTCCTTACCGAGTCAGAGTCTAACTTGAACAAGATCTCCCAGGTGAGTCAAATGTACATAAAGTTGAAGCTGGAGAAAAGGACGGTGGTGGGTGAAATGTAGCAGACTGGTAATTGAAGATCAGAAAGATGGAGGAGATGTGAGGGTATTACAGCATGAGCTACAAAAAAACAGGTGTGTTTTGTGGGTGATGGTTTTGTTTTATATTTTAGCTTTTACGAGACTAACAAGTAATAGTCATCTGGGAAGTGGCAACCGAGAACCAGGTGGACATCAATGTGTGGTGTCCTGGATGTGTGGTAAGGGAAAATATTAGGCACTGTTTGGGAGAACTTCCCAAATGCTAGGAAATGGTAGTCCCAGAGAGAGCCAGCTTTCGGTTTAAGGCAAAGATGGAGCAGCTGCCCAAGGAAGTCAGTGCACACAGAGGAGATCGCTGTTTATGGATTATCAATTTCAGGGTCACAAACAGCTCCATCTTACCTTCTCTTTTATTTCATCATCTTTATATGCATATCCATAGCTATCTGCCTAAAAGGTATAAAGTGTAAACAAATTATTCCCTTCTAGCATGGGAACTTTGAGTGGAAAATGCATATCAACACCTAATTTATTGATTCTGTAGCTTTAACTTCCTTTTCAGAAAAAGGTTATAGCAAATATACTGAATCCCATGGATTGATCTTAAATCAGTGATTTTTTTTATTTTTATTTTTTGAATGTCCACCTTTTTAAAGGTTTTCAGTTACTTGGTACAATCACTATCTTGTTTTGTTCGTCTGCCATACTCTTATTTTCTGTTTGACTTCAGGATTATTTTCATTATTCAGAATTATATCTCGCTTTGTCACAGTCCAATCTTAGTTAAGTATTCTAAAAATAGAATCATGGTACGAGTTTTAGAATTCATTTTATTTGAATAGTGACACCATTTTGCTTAGTATATCAATAAAATTAGTCTTTGTAGAATCACGTCATCAAAGAGAATGAGTTGCCACTTTTAGAAACTGTTACTTTCTACTCCTAATATCACCATTATTGAGCATGGCTCTCGAAGTGTGCCTTGTGGTCACTGCTAAGGCTTTTACATTTTCTATTAGCCGTTTTCATGTAGTAGCATGGTTTTTCTTATAACAATTAATTTGCCTATCAGACTTTATGAATACTGGACTGACTTATCCAAAGCCACGCTATCCTTTTATTTAGTTGAGGTGAGATTACTTTCTGAATCTTCAGATGCATTCTGTCTCTGGGTTTCTTTTCCATGCTAAATGTTATGAGAAAAAGAAATAAGTTTTAGGAATGCTATTATAAATAGTAGCTGTTCTAGAATGCAGAAAAATAATCAAAATGAATGCTAAACCTATTCTTTCACATACATGCATTCATTCATTTTATTCAGGTCTTTTTGCTACTATAATATGCCAGACACTGGAAACAGTGGTAGAATCAGACATATCCCTCCCCTCTTAGAGCTTACATTTCAATAAGGGACACAAGAATTAATTAATTGAGTATACAAATAAATGTATAATTGCAACTGAAAACGAGTACCTGAGAGTGTGTCACAGGTGAATTTGGCTTGGTTAGGGGAGGTTGCCCCGAACAAGCGTGGGCTGAGTTCTGAGGCGTGGGCAGGCATTTTGTAGGTGAAGTGGGGAGGGAAGGGCAGTCCATGCAGATAGAACATTTATCTCAATTTCTATCTCCTCTTCAGTCCTGCAGCTCCTTACCCCAGGCCCTCAGAATGCCCTGTTTCACTCATATTCTACTTTTACATCTTAGATCACAAATTATAGACATAGCAAATATTTTAGTGAGTATATCCTGTGCTTTACAAACTGTGTACAAGGCGCCCCAAGGGCACCACAACAGACTCAAAGGGGCATCATCATGGGATATTTCAATTTATCAAGGCCAACCCAATGACCTCCGCTGAAGACCATGCAAACCATTAGTTCCAGGTAGTTCAGAACCTCAGCATTAAATCGCATTCATTCCTTTTGAAGATGTCATACCTTTGTGACGCCATTGTAAGCTGCTGTTGTAAAACACAAAGACCGTGAAGCAGGAAATGAGGGTAGTGGTTTCCAGTCCAATTCCAGGGTCTGAGAAGTTATAAAGTGCCCACTAGACATGCACATACTATTAAGAATGAAATTTTTAAGAAATTTTTCATGTATGTGTATTATTTTTTTAAACAGCTACTAAGTTGTTAGTATAGACATACATACTAGGTTTTGACATAACTAGTTAATAAATAGAACTGTTACGTGTTTCTTTCAGCATGTGACCCATGAAAAATTGCTGCGACACTAAGAGTGTTGTGAACTGGAAAAGCTTCGGAATGTTCAGCATGGCTAAGCCCTTCCCTTAACAGATGAGACACCTCAGACCAGAGAGATCAAGTGGCCTGCTCATCATTGCCTAGAATTCAGGTCTTGTGCCTTCTAGTCCAGTCAAAAGTATATAATTTATCTCACCCTGACTGGTTTGATTCATTTCTTTAAAATAGTCAGTTTACACATCATTTGTTTTGACTCTAATCTTAAAGAACAAACATACATCCCTAAGGGCTATTTCTAAATGCTTAATGCCTTCTTTTTTTGTTTGGATATTCTGTAACAATGTTGTAGTCAGAAGCCAAAAACAAGTAATTAGTAGGTGTTAAAGACTTTTGGAAATACCATTTAGGCTAATGCTAATCTCAACACTGAGACGGAAACTACAATAAATACGATGTGAGAATGATGGCCTGGCTGGTGTGGCTTAGTGATTGAGCATCAACTCATGCACCAAGAGGTCACCAGTTCGATTCCCGGTCAGGGCACATGCCCAGGTTGTGGGCCTGATCCCCAGTGGGGGGCATGCAGGAGGTGGCCAATCGATGTTCTCTCTCATCTATGTGTTTCTATCTCTCTCTCCCTCTCCTTTCCTCTCTCTCCAAAATCAATACAGAAAAAAAAAAAAATTTTAATGTAGGAATACTTTGTTATTAGTCAAATTATTTTTATATTTATTTATTTACTCAGCGATAGTGCTTTGTTGTAAGAAACAAAGATTTTTAACATATGAGAGAATATAATCTGTCAAAATATTAACATTATTAGGCTTAGATTTTGATTTTTGCTTGCTGGACTCTTTATTCTTATAAATGTGAAATTTGATTATGAGAAATGTTATGAAGAAGATTTATGTTCACATGCTAAGATAAAATGATTTATTAAACATTTTCTCAAATAACATTTATGTATAAAATTTTTGTTAAAAGCCATTTAGCTTTAGAGATACAGGTATTTGGGATCTATATAACAATTCATATTTTATGTATTTTAAATCATGATATAGAAGAAACTGAAATAAAGATCAAATACATTTATACTAAAAATAGTAAAAAGAAAATTATATTAATGTAATAAAAAAACTTAAGAAAAGGTACATTATTGTGACAGTGCATTAAAATCTATAATTTAGATCTGTTAAACTTTAAAAAGCTAGCACATTCTTATGCACATTAAACAATAAAAGCAATGTATTCTTGAATATCTTTAACTTGAATTTAGTCAATCTGTAGACAGTGGTTCTAAACTATTTGTGTACATTGTAATCACCTGGGAGCTTTAAAAAATACTCATGGCTTCCAGAGATTTTGATTTAGTTGATATAGGTTGTGGCCTGGATATCAGGATTTTGGGAGGTAATAATTGTATTGTGGTCATATAGAAGAAAAATCTTCTGTGCATGTTGCGACATTTAAATATGAAATATCCTGGTATTGGCAACTTAAGAATGGTCTAGCAAAAGATACACACACACACCCACACACACACATACACACACATGTACATTTTTACATTCATACACAATTGTGAAGGGTTTACAGGTATTTATGGTATTATTCTTTAAACTTTTTTATATGTTGAAAATTTTCCCAATAAAAAGAGAAAATAAGTGCGAAAACAAATAGCTATTTACCCTCAAGTTTAAAATTCAGAGACAAAATAATTATCTGAAGCCTGATAACTGTTTCAGGGAGAGGCTAGGCCAGGTCTGATACGTTCATCACCCAGCCCTTGCATACAGTAAAGCTTCAGGACTTGCTCTAACCCTTGACATTCCAGGAAACAGGTGGATGATAAGTGAAAGAAGACTCAAGTGAAATTTCTGTACTCCTCCAGGTTGAGAACAAACTTAGAAGCCTGAACCCCCATTTTCAGCATCTGTGGCTAAGGAATGTACGAGTAATTAGTAGTACATTTCAAGAATTTAGCTGGGTTGTGCTAACCACAAAATATTTATTTTGTTGTATTCACCTGTCAGTTATATATACTAAAATGCTAATAGTTTCTAGTACCTTACAAACATTTTTCACTTATTCTTATACTTATAAATTTGAAATTTCTTCTTTATGCACTTTCTTGCATATACTCCTTGACTTGTATAAGACTTTATAATGCATCCGTAACCTGGATTTATATCTGTAAGGCACACATGCTAAAATAGTAGCTTTCTAAAAATCTTTGGGGGAAATGTTAACTTGCACCCCTAGTTAAATCTGTTCACATTGCCATGCAAAACAAGTATTATAAGTAAGGGTCTTAGGACCCTCTTTGATTAAACTCTGTCCTAAGCATTGGGAAAATCTGCCATTACCGGATTGGTAAGTTGATAATGATAAAAGAGATCTGGTTACATAATTAATCAAGGGGATGTAGCTAAGGGTGGAGTGTCCTGTTCCCCACCCTTCCCTCCCAAAGCAGGGTAGAAGAATTTCCCCTGTAAAACTTCAAGCTTCAGTTGAGCTGCTTTCCTGCCTGAAAACAGATTGACTTCCCATCTGCCTGTGCAGAGGCAGGAGTCCTGGCGGAAAGGGACTAGAAGGGTTCAGTTTATCCCCAGGTTTTGGACCGTTTTGTTTCAATTCTTTCAGTTCTTTCTTTGGGTTGAATCCATCCTGCCTGAGTCTGTACATAAAGAATCAGTTAAGGTGTGTTTCTAGGGGGAATAAAAAGCATGGAAATCAGATACATACTTTGGAGTGCATTGACATTTAAAGACATACAAAATAGATTATTTTATAATGTAAATAATTCAGGGTTTTCGAATATTTGTAAGTTACTGTATTTCCCCATATTTATTTATTTAAACTAAGAGTTCATGAGCACACAGATTTATGTCAACGTTTTACATGATCCTTTGAAGCACGTCACCACCACGGCCGCTCCACCACCAAAACAAACAAACAAACACAAACAAACACAAAGAGTCAACATACACCGATTTGAAGAAAAACACCAATCTGAATCTTGCTAGAGTGCTTTAGGTTGTATATGAAAAGTATATGAAAGATTTAAATACAAACTTTGACTCTTTCTAACGATTTCTTGAACAGTTCAGAGTCAAATGTTAACATCAGCAGGAACTGGATTTTTTATGCAGTAACATGAATTTAACTTCTTTAATTGTAACATAGTATTGATAAGTCTAAGCAGAAATGCATTAATTTATGTTCTTCACTTAATGTACAGATAAGGAATTTCTGTACTTAGATAATTGAATGTGCATATAATGTGTTCACAAAGAATCTTTAAAAAGCATTTGGAATTAAAGTTATGACTTAATTGATATTAATGAGATTACTGACACATTAACTTTTTTTCATGTATCCAAATATTTTATTTACATAGTTCATATTTTTAATATTAAAGTACAAACTTAGGAAGATTTCTCTAAGAAAATTTTCATTCTTCTATTTTTCTTTTATGTATGTTTAAATTCAACAGGATTTAACATCCCATGTCTTTCCTTTTTTAATGTTTTTCTGTATATGGTTAGCAGAAAACACAAATTAAAATAACCATAAGGTACAAATATTGCCATATTGGCAGATGTTATCCAGCAGAAAGAAAGCCACTAATGCAGTCTCTAATCATGTCCTTTCCCCCTTTTAATAAGAAGGTTTGTGTTGTTCTGACATTAAATGGATTAAGCAGCAAGCCTGCTGAGAAAAATACTCTAAGGTATTAAACCCTTGCAATGTTGGTTTAACTGTAAGCACTGTAAAATAAGATTAAGTCTGAGTTTGGAAGAAGAACTAGATTTGACATAAGACTAAAAGGTAACAATATTCACAGATGCCTGAATTAATGGTTCAGTGAAAAGTATAATTAGCACAAGATTTGAAAATATGTCTCCTTTGGCAAACGTCTTCAGAGAGTAATCAGTACTGTAGACTGATGTAGTGGAAAGAGCGCTGGCAAGGGGCCAACATCGTTCAATTCAAGTGTGTTGCTCTAGCTCTCGCTAGTTCTGTGACCTTGGATAAGAAATTTCTAGTCTCCGAATGGCAGTATGGTGGATGTGGCCAACGGGCAACCATTCGCCTCTATAGAGTGTGCATTTCTGCACTGCAGAGGCTGGAAAGCTAAAAACTGCATTTCCCAGATTCCTGTGCTACTCAAGTTCCAAATGCAAATTGGGTTCAGCCAATTAGGTGCACTTGCTGAGATTTGGAAAGCAGAAGTCAAGTGCAGGTCATCTTCCTGCTGCTTGCATTGTTTTTTGCTAATAAGTGAGATTGTGAAGATAAGAGTTTTGTGTGATAGGTTCCAGCATCCAAGTTCAAGGGTTCTCTGGTCCCTTGTAGGAAGGACAGTGAAAACATTCTGTAATAGTGACTTCTGGGTTCCTCACCTTTCCGACTGAAGCAGAGTAGTAATTCCCAATATGTCATTTCTGTAGTGTTCTGAAAACATTCCCGAATCCCCACCCTAGAGCCTCAATCTCCAGCCTTTCCAATTATTTTGTAAGCTTTTAATTGCCTGTATTACATTTCTGTCTACTTCAAGTACCTGGAGCTTATTCTGTTTCTTGTACTGAACCCCAGGTGATACACCCATGTGCAAATTTTATTCGCACCTCCCAGGGTCACGAGAAGACCAAACCCTGCTACCTAAGTATATTAAATATTGTTTCCTCATTTTTGAAAGATGGATGGTCCTGATACAAGCAGTTGTCAAAATTGCCTCACGGTATTTTCCTGTCATTAATTTAAAGTACGTATTGGTTCTTTGGGCAAATGACCCAAAAGAAGCAACTGCATATTTGTAACATGTACATATTACAAATCTCTAGTTCCCAAGATTGTCAGTGAGTGAGAACAATACCTTTCTTAAAATTAAAATGAAGTTTTCACTTCAATTTTATATTTTCTTACTATTGTTACACCTTTTATGATGGTAATAATGTAGAAGCACTAAAGCTAATTCTATAAGTGGAAATGGACAGATGGACGTAACTCCGTCTATCAGGATTTTGAGCAGATCTGGTAAATTTTGTTCTGTGTTCTCTGTTTCTAAAGGACTAACATAATCCTTTTTAATCATCTTTTCTCTTTTTTTTTCCCTCTAGAAACATTTGTTGTTAGATCTGTGGAGCCAAGAGACTTTTTGCCTTTAAACCAGCCCACACGCCCAGCCCCCTTCAAGACGCTGCTGCTCTTCAGAGCAGTTATTTCCTGACGTGACTTCCCTGGTCTCCGACCTCAGCCTGGCTCCTGACTGTCCCCGTTTCTGTTGTGTCATGTTCTGTGGCCTTCAGACTTCGAGGGAGACCTGTTCTGCTTTTCCTCAAAGAACTCGTTCTACTGGCTTTTCTTCCTTGAGACTTTTATTTTTTCTAGTTTTGGGCCTTTAGGACTTAAATTCATTTGAATCTCAACTATGACAAGCACCTTGTAGTTCTCCTGAGGAGGAGAATTCAGAAAACACAAGATTTACACAGAGTCTCCATCGATTTATTATATAATTTTAAATATTGGACAGAATTTTCTAGTGCTGTGTGGACGAAAGCTTATTTATTTACTTGCACATATATAAAACTTCATCATATAACCCTACTTTCACAATTTCATCAATCATTTCTTTTTTGGCCAATTTTAACCTTAATATAATAGCTCCTACTTTTCAGATTTACCTTGAATTTCCCCATCCCATCTGACATGCTACCACAAGTTTTGCTCTGAAAACACTTTGTTCTGAATACACACGCTACTTCCTTTCTCAAGAATCTTGTCCATTAAATCAATTTTACAGCCATCCTCAGCTACTCCATCAAGTAATCTAACTTTACTGTCCTATCTAAGTGGATCCCATTCCCTAACACACGCCCTCCACTTCTATCAGACCAACTTTCCTTTTTAATCCTCACCCAAGGATATGTTTTTTTATTGATTTATTTTATTTTTTTAGAAAGAGAGGAAGGGAGAGAGACACATATCTATGTGAGAGAGAACATCCATTGCTTGCCTTCCCTACGTGCCCGAACAGGAATCAAACCACAGCCGAGGTATGTGCCCTAAGAATCGAACCCACAACTGGGTTCAAATGCATAACCTTTTGGTATATGGAACAACGTTCCAACCGACTGAGCCACCGGCCAGGGCCAGACCAGTTTTCTTATGATTTCCTGAATATGTCAAATTCGTGCTTCCCTATATCCCCGTGTTTAGCTGAAAAAGCCACTCTCCACTCACTCAACCGAACCCGTCGATCCCATCAAGTACTTGCTTGTGCCATGTATTCTTCACATTAACTTGCATTTTATCTTGTGTTACTTACAATTTTTTTCATTAATAAGCCCCATTTCCCATGTAATTGAAGAACATGCTGGTGAAATATTAAGTGCATAATCAATATGTGTTTGAATTGAATGTATATTTTTTTATTCAGCATAACCTGAACACTTTATTGTTGAAGTGAAACACCTTGAAAATTATATTTATGTGATATTTAATTGTTGGTTCAGTCACTCATAAGTTTTTTCAGCTATAGTGTCCCCTTTTTTTCAGATGTCAATAACAAGTTTGGTATATTACTTGTAATTGAAGATGAACTATACCATTTAATTTACATGCTGAAGCCAGATTATTTCACTAATGGTACAGTATCATATTCATTTGATAGTCGTACAGGATGCACTCATGCAACACATAAATACTGAGCAATGGGGAACAGCATAAAGAACCACAGGCCCTTGCCTCCCATTCAGAAAATCTACAGAGTATGCAGGGTGAAGGGAGTGAGCAGGAAATCACCATGGAGTATGGTGAATTTGAGGATTATGGTAAATACAAGGTACACATAAAAAGAACACCTTGCCCAGGGCTGGTGTGGCTCAGTGGATTGAGCATCGTCCCATGGACTAAGAGGTCCCAGTTTGATTCCTGGTCAGGGAACACGCCTGGGTTTCGGGCTTGATCCTCAGTAAGGGGCGTGCAGGGCGCACCCGATGGACATTTCTCTCTCACATTGATGTTTTTATCTCCCTCTCCCTCTTTATCTAAACAGTCAATAAAAAGAACAACCTAATCATCTAACCTCAGGGTTTCTGAAGTAACCAGCTGATCTCTGAAGAAGAGGCATCAGCTCAGCAAACACAGCCTGAGAGGGTCGGAGGAACCCCGGGCGAGACCTGAAGGCAGCGACAGCAAGTCTGGTTTGGCATGCGAAAAGTTTGATTCTAGGGCAAGTGAATTTCATTACTTACGCTTTCCTGCTGGCCTATTTAATTCTGATTCAGAGTTTCTGTGATTCTAGTTCACACCTTAAAATCTAGCAAAATTACCTCAAAGCAAAAGAGCATGCTGGGAATAGTATATTTTAAAAATAATATTTCAGCCCTGGCCAGTTTGGCTCAGCAGTTAGAGCATTGGCCTGCGGTCCCGAGACACCTGGGTTCGGTTCCCACTAAGGGCACGTAGCTCAGTTGCAGTTTGTCCCGGCCCTGGTTGGGTCGTGCGGGTGGCAGCCACTCGATGTGTCCCTTTCACGTCGATGTTTCTCTCTCTCTCTCTCCCTCCCACTCTATCTGAACAAAATGTCCTTGGGTGAGAATAAAATAAATAAATATTAAAAAATAATAATATTTCATAAATAATTATTATTATTCCTAAAACATTTCTGAGGGGAGAACTGGTTTCCTTCTGTCTTGGGTCCCGTTGCTGAGAGCTTTTGCAGAGGTGTGCTCTGAGGAGCAGGGGAGGTGAGCAGGTTGGACAGGAGGCGGAGCTCGGCAGGAGGGTGGAGCCCACCTTCAGCCTGGTCCGCAGTGTCTCCGGTGTCTCCAGAGCATGAGTCGCATCACAGAGTTGAGGTCTCACCCTGAGGCAGGAAGTCTGGTGCTATTAGGGAGGAGGGCAGGGGGATAATCTCCTGGATGCAGGATGGATTCTGTGGCTTCTGTAGGGCACAGGAACATTTTAAAGAGAAGGGAAGCAGTGAGCCTGGTCAGCCGACACTCAGACCATCCAGGGGACGTGCAGCTGGGCGTAGCCGTGGGTAAAGGGGTCTGCGTGGGAAACCAACAGGTCGCTGTGAAGCCTGTTCCTTACATTTTTAGGGCTTTTGAGTTCTAACATAAAAATACTTGTAGAAATGACTAGTCTACCTTCGTGTATCATGAAACTTTATTGGTTTTTTTGATTTTAGAAAAGTAATTTAGAGGATAAAGAAATGATATACTAGCCCTGGCCCGTTTGGCTCAGCGGTTAGAGTGTTGGCCTGTGGTCCAGAGAGACCCGGGTTCGGTTCCCGCTAAGGTGCGTACCTTGGTTGCAGTTTGTCCTCGATCCTGGTTGGGTCGTGCGGGTGGCAACCACTTGATGTGTCCCTTTCACATCGATGTTTCTCTCTCTCTCTCTTCCTCTCTCTCCCTCCCACTCTACCTGAACAAAAAATGGAAAAATGTCCTCGGGTGAGGATAAAAAAAAAAAAGTGATCTACTAGACAGCAGGTCCTTGAATTGACGTAGTTTCATTCAATGCCATTTTGTTATGACATGGATGACATTTTTTGTGTTGTGTTATAAGAGTTCTTTATATATTTTGACTACTAGACTCTTATCAGATACATGATTTGCAGATATTCTTTCCTATTCTGTGGGCCTTTTCACTTTCTTTTTAAAAAATTTTTTTTTCCTTTATTGATTTTAGAGACAGAGGAAGGAAGAGGGAGAGAGAGATAGAAACATCGATGAAAGAGAACATCGATTGGCCACCTCCTGCATGCCTTGCACTGGGGATCGGGCCCACAACTTGGGCATGTGCCCTGACCAGGAATCAAACCTGCAACCTCTTGGTGCATGGGTCAATGCTCAACCACTGAGCCACACCAGCTGACCCTTTTCACTTCCTTGATAGTGTCCTCTGATGCACAAAAGTTTTAAATTTTGATTAGTTCAATTAGTCTACTTTTTCTTTTGTTGTTTGTACATTTGATGTTATATCCAAGAAACCACTGCCAAATCCAAGGCCATAAAGATTTGGCCCTATATTTTCTTCTAAGAATTTGGTAGTTTTAGTTATCACATTTGGATATTTGATCCATTCAAAGTTATTTTTGTGCATGATGTGTGGTGAGGGTCATCTGCGTTCTTTTGCATCTGGATATCCAGGTGTCCCAGCACCTTTGTTGAAAAGATTATCCTTTTCCCATTGAATTGCATTGTATCCTCCTGCAATATTAATCATTCTCATCTTCTTTATAAACAGTTTCATGAGGTCTCTCAGATCACTTCCAAGTCTCCTCTAATTTTTTTATTTTGACATTTCTGAAATGTTATTTCTTGCATAAAACGACTCTTATGTTATACCAATATAACATAACTCTTATACCAATTCTTATGCCAAGTTAGGAAATATCACCTTATACACATCCCCTTATAACAATTCCTTTTTTCTTCGGATTTTTGTCAGCTTGTCAACGAGTTAAAGGCAAACTCTTTGAAAATACAGTACTCATCTTGGCTGGTTTGGCTCAGTGGTTAGAGCGTCGCCTGAGGTCCAGAGAGTCCCAGGTTGTTCGGTTCCCGCTAAGGGCATGTACCTCAGTTGCAGTTTGTCCCGGGCCCTGGTTGGTCGTGTGGGTGGCAACCACTCGATGTGTCCCTTTCACATCGATGTTTCTCTCTCTCTCTCTTCCTCTCTCTCCCTCCCATTCTATCTGAACAAAAAATGGAAAAATGTCCTCGGGTAAGGATAAAAAAAAATACAATACTGTGTGAATAAATGTCTTTTAATATTTCACGTTGTGGAGCATTTACATAACATTATTTAAAGTATATATGTGTATAGGGAAAATGGTGATATTACAGGTATGTTCTGTTGAGGTTTCCTCTATACAAGGATGCTCTATCTCCTAGACAGATAAAGATGATATATTTTTCATTATATAAACATTTATTGAATACCTGCCATTGCACTACCGTCACTGGTGCTGGAAAAAACTAACACAGCTCCTCCCCCTCACCTATGTAGAAATGAAGAAAGATAAGTTCATCTATGATTGCATTCAAGCCCTGTGGTAGGGGCATACGTATTGCAGGAGAATGGGGAGCAACTCATTTAGATCTTGAAAATAAAATAAAACTCTTTTAGCAACACAAAAGGAAAGGGAAAATGACTTTCCAGGCTACTGGTATGTCCAAGACAGAGCAGTGGGAGAGATGAGCATGCTGTCCTGAGAGAACAGTCAGCAGTTTGGTTGACTGGATGCTGACTGTAGATGGGAATATGCTGGCGACTAGGACTCAGAGGTCAGTCGAGGCCAAACTGGGCTAAAGAATATGAACTTGATCCTCTAGGTCACCGAAAATCATAGTAGTGGAGCGTCAGCAGAGACGGCAGAAAATGAAAAGAATATTGCTCGCAAGGGAATATTGAGAGGAAAGCAACTTTTTTTAAAACGTATTTTTTTCTTGATCTTTTAGAGAGAGAGGAAGGGAGAGAAAGAAACATCAATGTGTGAAACATCTACCAGTTGCCTCTTGCACTCCCCCTACAGGGGATCAAGCTTGCAACCCGGGCATATGCCCTGACCAGAAATAGAACCAGGACCCCTCAGTCCACGGGAGGATGCTCAATCCACGAGCCACACCAGTGGGGCAAGAGGAAAGCAACGTCTAATGGAGCAGTTTTTCATTGTTTTGCAGTGCACAGTCTTTATAAAAATTATGAAAACCACCCTTTTCCAAGGAGAATATGCACACATATAGAAGGTTTTGCATGCAGTTTTAGGGGCTCATGGACAACAGAAATTCAAAAACCCCTGATTTAAGAGGTAGGAAGAATAAAAATATGAGACTTGGAAGGAAAGGGGAAGAAAAAAACATCATACTGGACTATACATATAAGCTTAGATTGTATCTATGATGACTATTTAAGAAATTAGGATTTTGCTGGTGATGTGGAATGTGAAATAAAGAAAAATAATTGTTTAGCATTTGGATGAAGATACTTATTTATCCATAAAACCAAGTTCAAATCAATTATCTAGTGAGCTTAAATTGGGCAAGAAAAAGCCTCTTGCAATGTTGACAATTTTATGGTCAGACATTTCATAGACTCCTCCAAGTACGCTAGTCAGATACTGAGAGTAGGCATTGGACAAAGTGTACTGTATCCATACTGTGTTCAAATGCATGTCTCTCATCACTATTAAAATGAATAGCCCAGAGAATGCCCAGAAATCGATGTCTTCTTGCCTTTCTTTTTTTTTCTTTCCCTCCCTCCCTTACTTCCTTCTTTTCTTCCTTCCTTCCTTCTTTCTTTTTTTCTTTTGTTAATTCTCACCAGAAGTTGTTTTTCCATTGCTGTTTAGCTAGAGATAGAGTGGAAGGGAGGGAGGGAAGGAAGAAAAAGAAAGAGAGAAACATTAATGTGAGACAGATATAGATTGGTCACCTCCTGCACAATCCCAATTGGGGCTGGGGATTGAACCTGCAACCCAGGTACGTGCCCTTGACCAATAATCGAACCCACGACCCTTCAGTCCACGGGCCAACACTCCAACCACTGAGCCAAACTGACCAGGGAGAAAATTGATGTTTTTTATTTCTCGAGTTTATGGAAAGTCCTATTTAGAAATGGTGGTTTATGTAGATACAGTGGTAGAAAAATCTTCCTAAAATGCACGATTCTTTCTTTCTAATTGAAAAATGTTGTTAGTGTTTTATAGCCTTAATGTCTGTATCTCACCCAGAAAAGATTTACAGTGTCTTTACCTTGCATTCACCACAACGGATCACTGTTTTGTTTCTGACTTCAGAGAACAACAACAAAAAATAAAATGTGTTATCGATTCACAGTTTTTCAGACCTTCATGGATAAACAATCTATACAAATCATATAATTGCATTCTGTATTCAAGGAATTAAATATTTTTCCTATTTTAAAAGTCTCCATTATAAGCAAATACTTTTTTTTAATTGCACAGTGAATACTATATTCTGGAAGGGTGCCTAAAATATAAAAAACAAACAAAAAACACACACACAACAACAACAACAACAACAAAAACAGTGGTTTTCAGAACTTCTTTAGACAAAGAGTAAGAGAGATAAAAAATGCAGCTGTTCTGGCTGAATTAAGTCTAGTACTGCCCAAGTGATCTTGGAAGATTTATGTCTCAAAGAGCATCTTTTGGAAACAATGACCCTATGGAGGTGCACCATCCCCACCCACTACAAAGAACACCGTTCTGATAGCTGAACTATTCAGGTCTTCACACGTCAGTGTTCCCTCCCACAGACGTGCGCCAGAACTGCCTTGGGCCAACCTGTGAGAGTGGACTGTGCCCATCTCCCCACCTTGATGTTCAGTTATGTCATGTTGGTAGCTTGAAATCAGCCACAGGGAGTATTTGCACCACAGAAATCAGCAAGCATTACAAATCAGAGCTCCCTGTTCCCAGAGCTGTTAAACAATGACTGATGCCTCTCTCTACGCCCCATTCCCCATCTCTGAAAAACACAGGACAGACTAGCAAACTTCTCTCTGGGCCCCTGATTGACCATATGTTTCTCTTGATTGATTTTTTCCTAGTGTTACCACTGGTTAGATTAGAATGATGTCTTATTCATTCTACTTTTGACCTGAGAAAAATTATTTCATTGAGTGAGTTCTTCAGATTAGGAAATCTGATTTTTTAAAAATATTTTTTCTTTATTGATTTTAGAGAAAGAAGAAGGGAAAGGGAGAGAGAGATAGAAACATCAATGAGAAAGAACATCAATTGGCTGCCTCCTGCATGTTTCCCACTGGGGATCAGGCCCACAGCCTGGGCATGTGCCCTGACCGGGGATCGAACCAGTGACCTCTTGGTACATGGGTCGACGCTCAATCAGTGAGCCACACTGGCTGGGTGAAATCTTATTTTTTTAAATGAAGATAAGGAGCTTCTTTTCTACTCATCTTGTATTTCCATATAGAAGAAGCGTCATCTGAGCAATGCTCCTGGCTACCTGCTCTGCCTCTTCCTTGCTTTTTCATTTTTTAAAGATTCTTTGTTGATTTTTGGAGGGAGA
Source organism: Molossus molossus (assembly GCF_014108415.1). Lineage (NCBI taxonomy): Eukaryota > Metazoa > Chordata > Mammalia > Chiroptera > Molossidae > Molossus > Molossus molossus. Next base: position 21,397,786 of record NW_023425401.1, read on the forward strand.
GGAAGGGAGAGAGAGAGAGAGAAACATTGATGTGAGAGCAAAATATTGATCTGCTGCCTCCTGCATACCCCCCACCAGAGGATGGAGCCCACAACCCCAGCATGTGACCTGATCAGGAACTGAACTGGAAACCTTTCAGGGCATAGGACGACACCCAACCAACTGAGCCATACTGACCTGGGCTCTTTCTTGCTCTTAATGAAAGATGAAAAATGAGTTACATGATAATACATACTGTCTATTGATCCATGTTTCTCAACATGGTGAAGTACCAGGGAACCCCACCCTTTTTTCCTTGCATCTCTGCCTTGAACCAATGAGACGCAGCATTGCTGGCACCGTCTGCTCTGTAGCCCCAAACTTGAACGCCTTGGGGTGTCCCGACACCAAATTAGGGAAGTGGGTAGGAGAGAAGAGAGTTTGCAAGCTGATTTGCCGCAGAGGTAAAGCCATGTTCTCCCACTGATTTATCAAGCCTATAAATAACATTTAGATCTTTATTCGTCTGTTTCCTATGTCTTCATTCTCAGTTAGTTATGAGCACAGAAATGAAAGAATTTTAAATTTTAAATAATTCCTCAAAAGACCAACTTTCGCATACAACAAGACTGCTCAGTTACCTCCTCCTCTGTGTGAAGCCTTCCCTCGGCCAACCAGCCAAATCTCCCTCTCCCTTCCATCCATCACAGCACTTGTTCTACACCACTCACTCGGCACTCGGCACATACGACTTCAGTTATGCATGCACATATATTATCCCCTAAGTAGCATGTATCCGATGTTTTCTTTCATACTTGTAGAAAGGCACCTGAGTAACTAGCAGGAGTGGTTATGTCAAGAGAGGCTGAAGGACAGTGTGGGTTAAGGGACGTACTTTTCAGTATGACCTTGTAGGTTCTGGAGTTTGTCCATTCATTTTCTTTTCAAAAATACACAAAGAAAATATACCCTCAAACTAATAAAAATAATATAAAATAAAACTATTATAATTCATTTTCTAAATCCATAAGCGATTGTTTTGTGACCAGCAACTGCATTCGCCATTTGGAATTGTTGTATAGAATTACACTTTAATATTATGCCATAGACTTTTACTGAGAAACAACTGTGGAAATAAACATGTTACTGAACATGCCTCTGTATTTTTCTGAAAAAATTGGTATTAAAAAAAATTCCATAGCTTAAAAATTACTCCTAGCACCCTGAACTAGGAAAAAAAATACTTCTCCTCTTGAATTATTTGATTCCTCAAATTAGATGAGTTGTTTTTCAAATGTTTTAAAATAGGTCATAGCCAGGCCGGTGCGGCTCAGTGGATTGAGTGTCCTCCCCTGAACTGAGAGGTCCTGGTTCGATTCCTGGTCAGGGTACATGCCCAGGTTGTGGGCTCGATCCCCAGTGGAGGGCATGCAGGAGACAGCTGATCAATGTATCTCTCTCACATCGATGTTTCTCTCTCCCTTCCTCCCTCTCTCTAAAAAAATCAATAAAAACATATTTAAAAAGTAAAAATATAAGTCATAGAGATTGGTCAGCCTAAAGCTGGTGCCTTATCCCAATACGAGAAACAGGGGACTCGCAGCTGAGCTGGGGACGCGGAGTAAAAGCGGCTCAGGCCCTGGCTACTTGTCCTACCCTTCCTTAGAGAGTACTAATTTGAGAGTCATGGTTCCAAACAAAGAAAGTGAAGTAATCAGCATGCTTCTCTTTTCCGCTTGTGAAGTAGGAAGCTCAGAGCTAAGGTTTGTGTGCGGTACATTTTCTGTGTGGGATGTCAGTATAGCATGTGTCCTCTTCCATTTGTTTTCTGGAACTATTTCAAATGAGTACATCTGTGCTTAGAAGTGAAAATAGTCTCAAATCCATGAGGCTGATTATGTACACATTAACCAAGCAATGATTTGTTCTTTCAATTTGATGGACATAGACTCTCTGTTACAGTGTCCCCAGTAGTTGGAGGCTTGCCCACCCTCCAGAGCAGCTTCAGGGCACATGCCCAGGGGCATCTAGGAAATGGTGCAGGGCGCACGGCCCCTACACGTCTCTAAGAGTCTCAGTTGGACTCTGGGATCCGAAATGAAAATAATGTGATAGGTTATATAGCTGAAATACAAAAATTGTTGGTAAATTCTGTATTTGTGGAACAAAAATGAGTTAGTAATTGTGTATCTTTTTAACAAAAATACATTTTGAGCCCTAGCCAGTGTGGTTCAGCGGTTAGAGAGTGGCTCACAGACCGAAGGGTTGCAGGTTCGATCCCCTGCCCCGGTTGGGGTCATGCGGGAGGCAATCAATGTGTCTCTCTCACATCGATATTTCTCTCTCGCTCTCTCCCTTCCTTCCACTCTATCTAAAAAATAAATAAAAACTCAGTGAAAAAATATCCTTGGGTGAGGATTAACAAAAGAATAAAAAAATACATTTTGAGAAAAACATTAGCCCATACTAGTTACTACGCCCAAAGCCAACAGATGACACATATAACCTGAAGCTAATAAAACTGATGACAGATATATCTATTTAAGACTATGGATTGTGACTCTCAGACAGCTGGAGAACGATTTACTGCAATAGTTGCTAAATACAGTAGCTGCCTTTATCAACATGACGACAATCGGCAATAACTGTGTCCACAGCGAAGCATGAGCTCAGGAAACTGGCCATGTCGTGTCTCAAAGCTGGGTCTGTACAGGGTGCCTATGTGATGTCAGATCGAATAAAAGGTAACCCGAAAATCCGTCTGTGTGACAGCTAACCCTGGGACTTTCCAGGTCTCTTTAAACAGCTCTGTAATTTCGCAATAGGTACTAATTTGAAAGGAGAGAAAATAGAATATTAAAAAAATATTTTTCAGCCTTACTGGATATTCAATTCAACCTTTTTTTTTTTTTACTGAGAACTTAACATGTGCTAGACATTCATTTGAACATAAGAGGTTCGAGATTTACAAGATGAGCCCTGGCCGGTTTGGCTCAGCGGTTAGAGCATCGGCCTGTGGTCTGGAGAGTCCTGGGTTCGGTTCCCGCTAAGGGCACGTACCTCGGTTGCAGTTTTTCCCCGGCCCTGGTTGGTCGTGTGGGTGGCAGCCACTCGATGTGTCCCTTCACATCAATGTTTCTCTCTCTCTCTCTTCCTCTCTCTCACTCCCGCTCTATCTGAACAAAAAATGGAAAAATGTCCTCGGGTGAGGATTAAAAAAACAAAACGAAACAGTATTAGTCATGCCTATGTCTGATCGGCGTTATCATGTAAACAGGGGGCAGTCCTGTTGGTCTACGCACTGCTTTCTGCACATGTGAATTTAGACTTAGTGTAACCAGCTGCCCTGTGTGCCCGGGACTGCCCGTGAGCACTGAAAGACCCATGTCGGATAAAACCCAGTCTCTGGCAAACGAGTCAAGCTGGTCGCTCTAAATCATTCCCTAAGTGGCCTCATATCGTTCATTTTTCTCTATTTAAACTTAGCCAGGCCTGTAGCTAACATGCAACCATTAGTATTATTAGGTTCCCAATACGTGCCTGTTCCACGCTAACCATTTGAGAAAGATACTATGATTAACCCCACTTGACTAATAAAGACACTGGGCGCTGAAAGTAATCAGCTCAGGTGTCACAACTAAGATAGATGTCAGTGCCCACATCCGTAAGAACTTTGCATCAGGGCCTGGAAACAAATTAAATAACGAACGCCTCAGTGTGTTCCTCAATGTGCCTACTTTTCTAAACTGACAAAACAAACTGATAAAGATTACATTATTAGTTTGAAATAGAATAGTGCATTTCTAATGCTAACATGAGAGTTTAGCATAAGTTACATTCTAAAGACTATGACCCTATTTAAACCATCACTGTATGATATAGCCCATTTTTTAAATATGTTTTTTATTGATTTTTATTTTAGAGAGAGAGATAGAAACATCCATGTGAGAGAAAAACATCGATGTGAGAGAGAAACATTGATCAGTTGCCTCCTGTACGCCTCCTACTGGGGATCGAGCCCCCAACCCGGGCATGTGCCCTGACCGGGAATCAAACTGGGACCTCTCAGTCCATGGGAGGATGCTCAATCCACTGAGCCTCGCCGGCTGGGCTAGCCCATTTTCTAAACTGTAATAAATAGTAATTTTGTCAGTTACCTTACACAGCAAGGAAGCAGAAGGTAATTGGAAAACACAATATTCTGAGATTTATGATTAACCTTTACTCTGCTTATTTTAAGATCTGGAATCTTGAAGGAAGCATAACATTTGCATGATATTGAAACTAGTTTTTTTTTTCTTTTTCTCAGTTTCATAGCTTGAATCTTGTTTGCCTTTGCTCTAGTAAAAGACCAGTATCTTTTATCATTAAATGTATGTATGCACATGCTGAGACAATTGATCATCGTATAGTTCTTCTTGGATGATCTGTTCAATGCCCATCTGTGTGCGGAGACTGTAAGCTCCCTCGGGGCCAAGGATCCCAGTGATTGTGCTCAGTATTTTATTAGTGGTGTCTGACACAGGGTCTGGTTTAGAGTGAGCACCCAATAAATATTTGTTGAGTAAAAATTGCCCGAGGAATTTAATAAAGGGTCATTTAGAAGATTTATAAGCACCGAGTCAGAAGTAAAAATTATGGCTGTTGAGAATTAAGAAAAAAAATAATTTTAAGTTGTTGAAATGAAAATGAACATAGTGAAATGGTGTTGTAACATAAAATTCCTGTTATTTTATTATTCTAGTTAACATTTATTGGGTGCTTATTATGTGCTAAGCACTGTACTGAGTGCTTTTTAAAAAAATTAATCCTCATAACAAATCTGTGAAGCAGGTATTATTATTGGCCACGATTTTACATACGAGGAAATGAGCCAGGAGAGGTTAAGCAACTTTATTTCGCTCTCACTGCCAACAGGTAGTGGATGGAATTGAGGTGGTAATATTAATACCATATGCTCCCCCAGAATCCTGTACTTCCCTTATCGTGATACCCCTCAAACTTCTTTGTAATTGCTTGTTTGGAAACTTCCTTCCCCACTCTATGAAGGCAGAGTCTGTGTCTATCATTTTTAACATTTTATTCTCAGGACCAAAGGATCCGGCATCCCTAGTAGTAGCTCAACATTTCTCAGATGAATGAATCCATACGTTGAAGAATCAGTGTGCTTATGAAACAATAGGGCTTCAAACCTATAAAAACAAAAACAGATTTCTAACATTTTTCCAGGATTACAATATAAATGCCTATTCCCTGAGATGACTACCCACACTTGACTTTTAAAAAAAGATTGCAACTATAAATTCCAGGGAACAATGAATATATTTGGCCAGAAGCTAGCCTCTCTAAGTACAGCAGCCAAGTGCTATGTTGTTGGAAGCTGGGCTACGTAAAGGGAAGTAACTCTTCGGCAAAATCTAGAAATGATAACTAGAGATTGTAAACAAATAGTTCTCACGAGTGAGGATGACATTGGTATCAGGACACTATTAAATGAACTAGCATTGTGAAGGGATATTATTCCTCACTGAGTTGCTCCCAACCCGTTGAGAACAAAGGACAGGCGGGTCTCCACTGGACCAACCCTTTGTAACAGAAAAATTGGATGTGTGGCACTTAATTTAGAATCAAGTCAGACAAAAAGCAGGTGAAGACTAGCAATACTACCAAGTAGAACCGCCTCATACACTCAGGAATACTTAAAATACTCAATCCAGGAAAACCTGGCAGTGAAGGTGTCTTGTACAGACCATTTACAAGTAGGTTTGTCTGGAGGAAACTTAATCAGGGAAGGATGGATGGATGGATGGATGGATGGATGGATGGATGGATGGATGGGTTGTAGACTAATGAGACAGACCAGACTCAGACTCCGAACTGGGTTCAAATTAAGAGAGCTTTATTAGCCACGCGGTGACTGTCCCATCCTACGCAGAGGAGAGGGCAGCCCCGAGCTCAGGGGGAGGGCTGCTTATATAGTTGTCTTAGCCCTAGTTAAGAAATTGGGCTAAAGGTTTATGAGCAAGCAAGCAAGCAGGTACAAAAGCAGATATCTGTGGTTAGCCGTTATGCCCGAGGGATGAATTAACTATACAATGGGTTAACTCTGGCTGATGTGTATCTCCTTCCTTTCTTAATGGAAAAATTTTTACTGTATGTTCACATAGCATGTGTTTGTCCTTCACAGCTGGATGGATACATTCTATGTCTGATGACAGCAGGTACAGAAATAAAGGCATTCACTAAGAAAACTCACACAAAATAATAAAATATTTCACAGTTCTTCAAATATGTTTTTAAAGTAGGAGCAAAATTGATCATGTTTGAAGTGCAAAAAGTCAGAGGTTTATAGTTTTATTATTTTTTTAAATGGTGTATTGGAAAGGGGCACAACTTAGTGGAATGATTATTTTAGTTTTAGATCTGTTAAAGTAGGATATGGTAAGAGATCTAAGAGAAGAACAACTGGAAATACAAGATTAGAATATACAAGATTTGGGGATCATCGATATGGACATGACCATCCAGGCCATCGGTAAATTTGTCAAAAGAGAAGAGTGAAAAAAACCAGTGAGCCTCAGAAATACTCACAGAAAAGGGACAGAAGGATAAAGTGTAATTGGAGGGGTGGGTTCTGGAATCCTGAACAACAGTTGAAAAAGTTTCCAGAAGGGTGATAATCAAACCTGCTGAATGTGACAAAGGAATCAAGAAGGAGAAAATGAAGAAGAGACATTTGAATGTGTCTAGCAGAGAAGTCCCCGACACTCACAATATTGATTTATGGAAAACAGCCAAAAAGCAAATTAAAGGGTGAGAGGTACAGTAAAGGGAGGTGGTAAATATATAGGAGTCATTTAAGGACTTCGGGTATAAAAGGAAGGAAAGAATTATAATGGCAGGAAATGTTAGGGGCATTGGGTTAACAAAATAAAGGGGCACTGATATAATAAAGAAGAATCTAATCTTCCTGAATTCTGAACTACTCCCTCCGAGTGTTCACTCCACCAGGGCACTGGGGTATTGTTCCTCGCATTGTAGTTACAGTGTCTGACAGAGCATACTGGCTATTATTCATAGCTTTAGGAAAAGCACTTCCTTTTACATTGGAGTGACTCCCTAGGAAATAAAGATACCATTGTAAGAAACAGAAGCACAATGTCTGATTTTCTAGAAGAAAGATATATGTGAAGATAATTGCAAATACTTGAGCAAAAAGTTAAACTGCTAATATCAGATTTTAAACCGCTAGATCATTCCTGTCTCATCTTCACATCTCAGTTTCTTCATCTGTAAAATAATGAGTTTGGAGTGGATGATTAGAAGAAAACTATTGGCTTTCAAAATCTATGTCCCCTGATCCTTTTCCATTTTAGACACCACCACCTGTAAGAACAAAAGGGTATCTATAGTACAAAATGCAATGATATAATTAAGAATGAAAAGAGGAAACTTCTCTCTCCTTTTTCTCTTCCTCCTTTTTCCATTTTTTAAAAATTTTACTCCTGGTTTAAAAATGTCATGCATTATGGATTTTATGAGTGCTAAAAGGTATGAAATTTCTTCACAGCAGTTATTGATTCTTTGAAGTATAGTTCACCTATTATGTAGCTCCTAGGATTCTTGTAAATAGTAGTATTATTAGCCATAATATCAGAAAAGTAGTAATAAGTCAGAGTAGTTACCAACAGGAGCTAAAAATCTAATGTGGGATGCAAAAGACCATATTTATAACAACTTTCATACAGATGCTAATTTACAGCTTAAATGTGCTCTCTCCATTATTCTCATTTGATCCTGTAACATTCGCATAAGCTGCCCTGTAACAAGCATATATTTGATCCCTCTGTAACTCATGCTGGGTGAAGGACAGGGGTCAGGCAGCAGATGATGTTGGTCTGTACCTTCTCGGAGGCCCCAGAGCCAGTGCATGAGGTGGACACCTTCAGACGACCTTGAAACACCAACCACCTCTGCTGGCAACATACTCAAGGGGCAGACTCAGTGGGCACCAGAACCCCAAGGAAGTAAGCCCTGATCTGCTGGGTGGGCCCCTGCATAGCTGATCCTCCACAGTGATTGGTGGTTGCAGTCTGTCCTCACAGCTGATGGGTCTGCGGGTAAACCCCTCCCATTGACATGCCAACAGTGATCAAGGCTCAACAACAGGAAGGTGTACACAGCCCATACGGGGCACACATGGAGTGCCCAACTCAGGTGACCCAGGGGATGGGGGCGTTGCTGTGCCACTGGACCCTATAGAACACCTACTATATGAGGCCACCTTATCAAGCCTGGGAGACATAGTAGCTCTTCCTAATAGATAGAAACAAATACAGGGAGACAGCCAAAATGAAGAGACAAAGAAACGTGTCCCAAATGAAAGAACAGAAAACTCCAAAAAAAGAACCAAGCAAAATGGAGACAAGCAATCTACTAGATGCAGAGTTCAAAACAGTGGTTATCAGGATGTTCAGTGAACTTAACGAGAACCTCCACAGCATAAAAAAGGACAAGTCAGAAATGAAGGATACACTAACTGAAATGAAGAATACATTATAGGAAATCAACAGTACAGTAGATGAAGCAGAGAATCAAATCAGCAATTTGGAAAATAAGGGAGCAGAAAACAACCAATCAGAACAGCAAAAACAAAAAGGAATCCAAAAAAATTAGTATAGTTTAAGGAGCCTCTGGGACAACTTCAAGCATACCAACCTATGAATCATTGGGTGTGGGAAGGAGAATAGAGAAAGCAAGAAATTAAAAACCTATTTGAAGAAATAATTATGGAAAAATTCCTTAATCTGGTAAAGGAAATAGACATACAAGTCCAGGAAGCACAGTAAGTCCCAAACAAGACTAACCCAATGAGGCCCACACCAAGACACATCATAATTAAAATGGCAAAGTTTAAACCCAAAGGAGAATCTTTTTTGTTGCATTTATTGGGGTGACTTTGGTAAATAAAATTATATAGGTTTCAAGTGTACAATTCTATAACATATCATCTATATATTGTACTGTGTGTTCACCACCCAAAGTCAAGTCTCCTTCCTCACCATTTACCCTCCATTTACCCTCTTCTACCTTCACCCACACGCTTTTCCCTCTGGTCATCACCATCCCGTTGTCTGTGTCTATGAGATTTTTTGTTTGTTTTTTACTTAATCCCTTTATTTTTTTCACCCAGCCCCCCAACACACCTCCCCTCTGACAGCAGTCTGTTCTCTGTACCTGTAAATCTGTTTCTATTTTGTTTATTATGTTCATTAGATTTTACATATAACTGAAATCATATACTATTTCTCTTTCTCTGATTGGCTTATTTCACTTAGCTTAATACCCTCAAGGTCCATCCATGCTGTGGCAAAAGATAAGATTTCATTATTATTATTATTTTTTACGACTGAGTAGTATTCCATGGTGTAAAAGTACCATCACTTTTTCACCTACTCGTCTACTGATGGTCACTGGGGCTCATTCCAAAACTTAGCTATTATAAACAACTCTGCAGTGAACATTGGGGTGCATATATTCTTTCAAATTAGTGTTTCAGGTTTCCTCAGATATATTCCCAGAAGTGGAACCTCTGGGTCATATGGCAGTTCCATTTTTAATTTTTTGAGGAAACTCCATACTGTTTTCCATGGATACACCAGTCTGCATTCCCACCAACTGTGCACAAGGTTTCCTTTTCTCCACATCCTCACCAACAATTATTGTTTGTTGATTTTTTGATGATAGCCATTCAGAAATGTGTGAGGTGATATCTCATTATAGTTTTAATTTGCATTTCTCTGATGATTAGTGACATTGAGCATCTTTTTTTTTTAATCCTCATCCGATAACATTTTTTTTTTCATTTATCTTCAGATAGAGCAGGAGGGAGAGAGGAAGGAAGAGAGAGAGAAACATTGATGTGAGAGAGACACATCAAGTGGCTACCACCCAGATGACCCCATCTGGGGCTGGAGACAAACTGCAACCAACCAGTCAGGGCTGAGCATCTTTTTGTATATCTATAGTCCAGCTGTATATCCTTTTTAGAGAAGTTTCTATTTAGGTCCTTTGCTTATTTTATAAGTGGATTGTTTGTTTGTTGTTTGGTATTGAGTTGTTTTAGTTCTTTATAAATTTTGAATATTAATCTCTTACTAGATATATCACTGGCAAATATGTTCTCCTATTCAGTGGGTTGTCTTTTCATTTTGTTGATGATTTCCTTTGCTGTGTAAAAACTTTTAGTTTGATGTAGTACAATTTGTTTACTTTTTCTTTTATTCCCCTTGCCTGAGGAAATGTAGCAGAAAAAATATTGCTATAAGAAATGTTTACAATTTTACTGCCTATGTTTTCTTTTAGGATTTTTGTGGTTTTAGTCTTGCACTGAAGTCTTTGATCCATTTACAATTTATTCTTGTGTATGATATAAGAAGGTGTTCCAGTTTCATTTTTCTTTGCATGTATCTGTCCAATTTTCCCAACACCATATATAAGAATAGGCTGTTTTTATCCCATTGTATGTTCTTGCCTCCTTTGTCAAATATTAACTGACCATAAAAGTGTGGGTTTATTTCTAGGCTCTCTATTTTATTCCATTATTCAATATGTCTGTTTTTATACCAGTACCATGCTGTTTTGATTACTATGGCCTTGTATTGATAGCAGGTAGCATGATTTCTATAACTTTGTTTGTCTTTCTCAAGATTGCTGTGGCTATTCAGGGTCTTTTGTGGTTCCATGTAGATTTTTGGAATATTTGTTCTAGTTCTGTGAAATACACCATTGGTATCTTGAGAGCTTGTTTGGAGGTTCTAGCCGTACACCCTAGACCGAAGACTAGTCCTCTCCTCTGGGGGGAAGGTCGTCCTCTTCGACCGAGCATGCAGCTTCGGGAGGGACAAACATAGATCAGTTGAGGGAGGAGGGGGACACCCGCCTAGCCAGCCAGATCAGTCAAATCAACCCTGGCGATCAATGGGGTGACAGATGTCGCAGCCAGATTGCCCTCACATCCACCATTGGTATCTTGATAGGAATTGCATTGAATTTAAAGATTGTCTTGGGTAGTATAGACATTTAAATTATGTTAATTCTTCCTATACACGAACATGGTATATGTTTCTACTTATTTGCTTCAATTTCTTTCTTCAGTGTCTTATAATTTTCTGAGTACAGGTCTTTTTATCCTTGGTTAAATTTATTTCTAGGTATTTTATTTGTTTGATGTAATTGTAAATGGGGTTGTTTTATTAGTTTCCCTTTCTGATAGTTCATTATTGGTGTATAAAAATGCAACTGATTTCTGGGTATTTATTTTGTATTCTGCTACCTTATTGAATTTATTTTATCAGTTCTAGTAGTTTTTTTGGTGGAATCTCTAGGGTTCTCTAAATACAGTATTCGGTTATCTGCAAATAATGACAGTTTGACTTCTTCCTTTCCAATTTGGATACCTTTTATTTTGTCTTCTTATCTGATTGCTGTGGCTAAACCTTCCAGTACTATGTTAATAAGATTGGTGAAAGTGAACATCCTATCTCGTTCTCAATCTTAAGAAAAACATTTTTAGTTTTTGCCCATTGAGTATAATCTTGGCTTTGGTTTGTTGTATATGGCCTTTATTATGTTGAAGTATGTTCCCTCTATTCCCATTTTACTGAGGATTTTTATTATAAATGGGTGCTGGATTTTATCAAATGCTTTTTCTGCATCTATTGATATGATCATGTGATTTTCATCCTTCATTTTGTTTATGTGGTGTATCAAGTTTATTGATTTGTGGATATTGTACCAACCTTGCAATTCCCAGAAAAAATCCCACTTGATCATGGTGTATGATCTTTTTAATCATTGATGGATCTAATTTGCTAATATTTTTTGAGGATCTTAGTGTCTTGTTCATCAGGAGGGTCAGCCTATAATTTTCTTTCTTTGTAGTGTCTTTATCTGGTTTTGGAATTAGGATAATTCTGGTTTCATAAAATGAGCTTGGGAGTCTTCTTTCCTCTTGAATAGTTTGAGAAAGATAGGTATTAGTTCTCTGAATGTTTGGTAAAAGTCATCTGAGAAGCCATCTGGTCTAGGACATTTGTTTGTTTGGAGTGTTTTATTATTATTATTATTACTGCTTCAATTTCATGAGTTGTAATTGGTTTATTCAGATTTTCTGGTTCTTCTTGATTCAGTTTTGGAAGATTGTATGTTTCTAGGAATTTATCCATTTCTTCCAGGTTGTCCAATTTTTTGGCATGTAGTTTGTAATATTTTCTTGCAATCCTTTGTATTTCTGTGGAGTCAGTTGTTACTTCTCTTTAATTTCTGATTTTATTTATGTCTTCTCAATTTTTTCTTAACAAGTTTAATTAAAGGTTTGTCAATCTTTATCTTTTCAAAGAATCAGCTCTTGGTTTTATTGGTCTTTTGTATTTTTTTTTTTTTTTTTTAATCCTCACTGGAGGACATTTTTCCATTTTTTGTTCAGGTAGAGTGGGAGGGAGAGAGAGGAACAGACGGAGAGAGAGAAACATCGATGCGAAAGGAACACATCGAGTGGCTGCCACCCGCACGACCGACCAGGGCCGGGGACAAACTGCAACCGAGGTACGCGCCCTTAGCGGGAACCGAACCCGGGTCTCTCAGGACCGCAGGCCGACGCTCTAACCGCTGAGCCAAACCGGCCAGGGCGGTCTTTTGTATTTTTTTATATTCCATTTTGTTCATTTCTGCTCTAATATTTATTGTTTCCTGTCTTCTACTCATTTTGGGCTTTGTTTTTTTTCAAGTTCCTTTAAGTGTAAAATTAGATTGTTAATTTGAGATTTTTTTTTTTTTTTGAGGGATGCCTGTAGTGCTATGAATTTCCCTTTTAGTACCTTTTGCTGTGTGGCATATGTTATGGGTTGTTGTGTACTCATTTTAATTTGTTTCAAGGTATCTTTTGATTTCTTCCTTGATATTATTGTTACACCATTCATTGATTAGTGATACATTAGTTTGCCTTCATATATTTGTGTGTTTTTTGTTTTTTTCTTGTGACTGATTCCTAGTTTTATACCATATGGTCAGAGAGGATACTTGATATGATTTCAACCTTCTTAAATTTACTGATACATTTTTTTGGGTGTCCTAACAGGTGGTCTACCTAGAATATGTTCCATGTGCATTAAAAAAAAAAAAGTGTACTCTTCTGCTATGGGGTGAAATGTTCTGAAGATATTAATTAAATCTGTCTGATCTAGTGTGTCATTTAAGGCCAATATTTTCTTGTTGATTATTTTGTCTACAAGATCTATTCATTGATGTCAATGGGATGTTAAAATCCACTACTATGATTGTGTTATAGTAGCTCCATTTATATCCATCAAGATTTGCCATATATATGTAGGTGCTCCTATGTTGGGTGCATAAACATACAATCTTCCAAAACTCAACCAGGAAGAGTCAGACAACCTGAATAGACAAATAACTATGGAAATTGAAGCAGCAATCAATAAACTCCCAGCAAACAAAATCACTAGTCCAGATGGCTTCACAGGGGAGTTTTACCAAACATTAAAAGAAAAACTAATACCCATTGTCCTCAAACTATTCCAAAAAATTCAAGAGGAAAGAAGACTTTCAAGCTCATTTTAGGAGGCCAGCATAATCTTAATTCCAAAACCAAATAAGACATTGCAAAGAAAGAAAAATTACAGGCCAATATCCCTGCTGAACATAGATGTCAAAATCCTCAACAAAGTATTAGCAAATGGGTTCCAGCAATATATATATATATATATATATATATATATATATATATATATAATTCATTATAACCAAGTGGAACTTATCCCAGGGATGGAAGGATGGTACAATATTTGCAAATCAATAAACATGATATACCACATAAACAACATGAAAGATAAAAATCACAAAATCATATCAATAGATGCTGAAAAAAGCATTTGACAAAGTCCAGCACACATTTCTGATCAAAACTCTCAGCAAAGAGGGAATAGAGGGATTATACCTCAACACAACAAAGGCTATCTATGACAAATCTACAGCGAACATCATACTCAATGGGCAAAAACTAAAAGCATTTTCCTTAAGAACAGGAACAAAACAGAAATATCTGCTTTCACCACTCTTATTCAACATAGTATTGGAAGTCTTAGCTACAGCAATCAAAGATGAATAAATGAAAGGCATCCAAATTGGAAAGGAGGAAGTGAGATTGTCATTATTCACAGATGACATGATATTGTACATGCCAAACCCTAATGACTCCACCAAAAAATTACTAGATTTAATAAATGAATAAGGCAAAGTAGCAGGATACAAAATTAACACCTAAAATTGATGACATTTTTAACACACAGAAAGAGAAACTAAAAAAACAACCTCATTTACTATTGCAATAAAAAAATTAAATACCTAGGAATAAACTTAACCAAAGAGGTAAAAGACCTGTTCTCAGAAAACTACAGGACATTGAAAAAAGAAATAGAGGAAGATATTTAAAAAATGGAAGCATATACCATGTTCACGGATTGAAAGAATCAACATCATTAAAATATCCATCCACCCTGGTTGGTTTGGCTCAGTGGTTGGAGTGTCGGCCCAGGGACTAGAGAGTCCGGGTTTGGTTCCCCTTAAGGGCATATACTTCATTTGCAGTTTGTCCCCAGCCCCAGTTGGGGTCATGTGGGTGGTGGCCAGTCAATGTTCCTCTTTCATGTCGATGTTTTTCTCTCTCTCTTCACCCCTCTCTCCTTCCCCCGCTATCTGAGGATAAATGCAAAGATGTCCTCTGGTGAGGATTTAAAAAAGAAAAATCACCCTGGCCAGTTTGGCTCAGCGGTTAGAGCATCGGCCTATGGACCAGAGAGTCCTGAGTCTGGTTCCCCCTAAGGGCACGTACCTTGGTTGCAGTGTGTCCCTGGCTCTGGTTGGGGTTGTGTGGGTGGCAACCACTTGATGAGTCTCTCTCACATCGATGTTTCTCTCTCTCCCTTCCTCTCTCTTCCCCGCTCTATCTGAAGATAAATGAAAAAAAAAAAAAAATCCATACTACCCAGAGCAATCTACAGATTTAATGCAATCCTTATTATAATACCAATGGCATATTTCATAGATCTAGAACAAATACTCCAAAAGTTTATACAGAATCAAAAGAGACCATGAATAGCCACAGCAATCATGAAAAAGAACAAAGTTGGATGGATCGCAATATTGAATATTAGGTTATACTACAAAGCCACTGTAATCAAAACAGCCTGGTACTGGCACAGAATGAGCATATAGATAAAAGGAACAGAACAGAGAACACAGAAATTGACCCAAGACTTTATGGTAAATTAATATTTAACAATGGAGGCAAGAGCATACACTAGAGTAAAAACTGTCTCTTCAATAAATAGTGTTGAGAAAATTGGACAGCTACATGCAAAGAAATGAAACTAGACCACCAACTTACACCATACACAAGAATAAACTCAGAATGTATAAAAGACTTGAATGTAATTTGAGAAACCACAAAAATCTTAGAAAAACATGTAGGCAGCAAAATCTCAGACATCACATGTAGCAGAATTTTTCACTGATACACCACCTAGGGCAAGAGAAACAAAGTTAAAAAATTAATAAATGGGACTACATCAAACTAAAAAGTTTCTGCACAGCAAAAGAAACCAGCATCAAAATGAAAAGGGAACCCACTGAATGGGAGAACATGTTTCCCAATGATACATTGAATAAGGGGTTAATTTCCATAACATATAGAATACTCATACAACTCAACAAAAGGAAGGCAAACAATCCAATTAAAAAATGAGCAGAGGACCCAAATAGACACGTCTCTGAAAGGACATACAAATGGACCAGAGACATGAAAAAAAGCTCAATGTCACTAATCACCAGAGAGATGTAAATTAAAATGACTATGAGGTTTCACCTCACAACTTCCAGCATAGCTGTCATCAACAAATCAAACAAGAAGTGCTGGTGAGGGTGTGGAGAAAAGGGGACTCTAGTACACTGCTGGTGGGAATGCAGACTGGTGCAGCCACTATGGAAAACAGTATGGTGTTTCCTCAAATTAAAAATGGAATTTCCATTTGACCCAGTGATCCTACTTCTAGGAATATATTCTAAGAAGCCTGAAACACCACTCAGAAAGAATGCATGTACCCCTATGTTTATAGCCACGCTATTTATAATTGCTAAGATCTGGAAACAGCCCAAGTGTCCATTAGCAGATGAGTGGATAAAAATGCCATGGTACATTTATACAGTGGAATTCTCTGCAACTGTAAGAAAGAAATATTTCACCCTGGCCGGGCTTGCTCTGTGGTTAGAGCGTCACCCCAAGGACCAGAGAGTCCCAGGTTCGGTTCCCACTAAGGGCACGCACCTCAGTTGCAGTTTGTCCCCTACCCCGGTTGGGATTGTGTGTGGGGCAACCAGTCAATGTGTCTCTCTCACGTCGATGTCTCTCTCTCTCTCTTTCTCCCTCTCTCCCTCCCACTCTATCTGAAGATAAATGCAAAAATGTCCTCAGGTGAGGTGAAAGAAAGAAGAAAGAAAGAAAGAAAGAAAGGAAGGAAGGAAGGAAGGAAGGAAGGAAGGAAGGAAGGAAGGAAGGAAGGAAGGAAGGAAGGAAGGAAGGAAGGAAGGATCTCTTACACATAGAGGGACCTGAAGAGTATTATGCCGAGCAAAATAAGCCAGTCAGAGAAAGACAAGAATCAGATGATCTCACATATTTGAGGAATGTAATGAACAAATAAGCTGACAAACAGCCCTAGCCAGTTTGGCAGTAGTTAGAGCATCAGCCAGAGGACCAGAGAGTCCTGGGTTCATTACTGCTAAGGGCATGTACCTGGGTTGCAGTTTGTCCCTTGCCCCAGTTGGGGTCATGTGGGTGGCAACCACTCGATGTGTCTCTCTCATGTCCATGTTTCTCTCTCTCTCTTCCTCCCTCTCCCTGCCCCCCACCCCCACCCCGCTCTATCCGAAGATAAATGCAAAGATGTGTCCTCGGGTGAGGATAAAAATAAATAAAATTTTTTTAAAAAGCCGACAAACAAAATAGATCCAGAGACATGGAGGTAGGGAACAGACTGACAAACCTCAGAGGGAAGTGGGGAGAGGAGCATGAAGAGAAAAATCAAAGAACTTATTTGCATGTATGCATAATCCATGGACACAGACAACAGTGTGGCGAAGGTGGGGGTGGGGGGCAGGACAGGAGCAGAGAGGATGGTGTCAATGGGGGGAAAAAATAGGAACAACTATAATATTTTCAACAATAAAGATTCAAAAAAACAAGCAAACAAACAAAACATCAAGCTCTTTCTACCATAGTACATGGAAGCAGTAGAATGGAAGAAATGTGTGGACACTTGCAGTTGGATATACTGGGGTTGAAGTTGGGGGGGGGGGCATCATTGCAGGAGATAATGCTAGAAAGCAAGTAGGAACACTTGTTAGAGGAGTTTAAGTCTCGGGTGTAAGGAGTTAGGGTTATTAATTATGGATAAGGAGCTAACTGAAGGAATTCGGGCAGGGGAGAGACAAGGTGAGATGTGTGTTTCAGGAACAGACTGCTGTTTCTAGATGGGTTGGTGAGAGTAATGAGAGAACAGAAGCCAGGGTACAGCTTTTACTTCTTGATCCAGGAGGGGACAAGGAGAGCCATGACCAGCACAGTGGGATTGGAAAGGAGAAAAATGAACTTAGAAATGGTTTCTCTAACAGAAGGTATGACCAGCTTTAGATTGATAGGGATGTTAAGATACCCGTATTCCAGCCACATGTCATAGCACCCTCATCCCAGTCACTTAGAAAAAAAATATATACCTTTCTAAAAATATACTATACATTGCCCAGCCGGTGTGGCTCAGTGGATTGAGCACTGTCCCATGGACTGAGAGGGTCCTGGTTTGCTTCCTGGTCAGGGCACATGCCTGAATTTCAGGCTCTATCCCCAGTAGGGGGCGTGCTAGACTCAGCTGATCATTGTTTCTCTCTCACATTGATGTTTCTATCTCTCTCCCTTCCTCTCTCTAAAAAAATCATTAAAAACATATTTTTAGAAATATGCTGTACAAGTAAGGGGATGTAAGATCACTTTCTTTACTACAACCTACCTAATGATTTCAAGTAAATAACTTATTTAATAAGTAAGACTGCATTCCTAATTTTTTCTTCCTGATGATCTTTCTAGAAGCCCTCTCTACACCAGCTCAGTGTATGGAATCAGCCTTTTGGTTTGATTTCTTTCATTTCAGTCTCATCACAGTTTACTGGTTCCTTCAAAGCAGAAGTGATATTTGAGAATCCACATCCGTTTGATGTCTTCTATTCATATCAATACAGCATCCCACATATAATAGAGTTCCATTCTAGGGTCCTTAATAGGCATGCACATTGCACCTGTCATAATACCTCTGTTGTGTCTCCCACACTACAACCAATGCCTACATCTTATTAGATTGTGGAACACAAAATAAATTGAGAGTTTCTTTAAATATCAAATTAGAATTGCTTAAACCTCTATTGGTTGAATGTTAGGAAATTAGCCCCCAAACCTGATATCCCACTCCCAAGTATTCCTCCAACTCCTAAGGACCCATTTGTATGTATTACAAAAACAGATCCATCATCTTCTCCCACCCTGGCCTCTTTGACAGTGAAATTGTGCTTCACTGGTCACAACTACCATTACTCGTCTTAGATGGTAATCTCCTTTTGGTTTTCTGTCAAGATGGCCAGACAGGCCCTTTTCTAATCCACCATACGTAAGACTAGACTGTAATGTTGAACAACAAGGATCAAAGATGATAGGACAGAACAAGGTCTAATTTACAACTGTTGCTTCTAAACACAGCATGCTCAGGTATCTGCCAGGGCAACCGCCCCCGCAGACACCGCTCACCTGGGCTGCTGGGAAGGCCCCAGGCGAGTTTCCCCAGTGATGGGGCAAATCCCAACTGACAGATGTTGAGAACTGCAACTGGACAAGAGAGTGTCAGTATCTCTTTCAAGAATGTGAGCTTCACTCTATGACTTGCAGAGCATCAAAGGGTCTCCTATTTCTCTGGTGTGTCTTAAAGGATGTCCTACCCTGATATTTCCTAGTAACTTCAGAAAACTTTGTCAGTGAGAGCCCAGCCTGAGACCAACGACGAAGGAGAAATCTCTCAAACTGAAAGGGAACTGAGGGGGAGTTTTTTTCTTGGCTCCAGATATTATGCCCTAAGAGAGCTGTGTCATTACCATAAAGCTCTCTTACTTAGTTTTGCGGTTTTTGCGGGGAGGAGTGTTAGTTTTCTATAGCTGCTGTATCAAATGACCACACCTTGAATGGCTTAAGCTGTACAAATTTCATCTTATAGTTCTATAGGTTAGAAGTTCAACATGAGTCTCTCTGGGCTAACAATCAAGGTGTCAGCAGGGCTCCCGGGAAGAATCTAATTCCTTTTTCTAGCTCTTAGAGGCTGTTCACATTCTTTGGTTCATGGCACACTGTTTGCACCATTAAAACCAGCAAAGGTGGGCCACATCTTTTGTAAGTAGCATCTTTCTGGCCATTATTTCCTCATTGCATCTCTCTTTCTGACCAGAGTCAGGAGAGGTTCTCTGCTAAGGGCTGCAATTCATTGGAGCCCACCCAAAGAATCCAAAATAACCTTCCTTTCTTACATTCAGCTGATCAAGAACCTGAATTCCATCTGCAACCTAATTCACTTCTGCCATGTAACATCATATATTCACAGGTTCCAGGAATTAGAGCATGGGCAGTCTGTCTACCAAGGTTGGTTAAAAACAAGGAGCTAAGAAGAAGACGTAGGCATTATAGTGAAACACTGGATCTGAAAAAAAGGCAACAGGTTTTTGAGATCTTTAACCAAAAGGAAAGCTGATAAATGTTAAAAAGAAGAGAGCAAAAAAAGTTTCTCTCAAATGAGAGCATGTATATTTTTTTGTTTTTCAGTATTTTATTTAGAGTTCAGGAAGAAATAATAGTCTTAATTGTCCACAGCATCTGGTGCTTTTGTGTGTTTCATGGGCCAGTCCAGACTATATTATTCCTGTCTTGATACCCCGTCTGCTAAAGAGATGCCCTGGTGGGACAGGGAAGTTTGGCCATACTCTTGAATATCAGGGAGGCAGGTGTCTCCCCAATATTATGCATTGTAGAATGGTTTTTCAAAGTCACCTCACCCATTGAGGTTGAAGATCTTTCTATTCCCTGTACCTTCAAGGGTGTGAAGTGCAGAGCTTAAGTTTTGGAGATGTGTATGTGGTAGGCCAATGCCATGGATGTAAATGTGGTTTTGTGGGAGCAAGTAGCTTCAAAACATGGTGAAAGTTGTGTCTGAGTTACTGGGTGACAGTGGCATCCCTCTAATGGAGTACTCGAGTTGTGACAGGTGAAGCTGTGCCCCAGGTGTGGACCTCGCTGTAGTGGTCAGGGGCGGGGTCCGCTGCTCTGCCTGTTATCATAGGAGCTGGCCTGAACATTCATTCAGGTTTGCCGTGAAGGGGATCCTACTGCATTATGCTTGGCAGACCTACAACTCAAAATGTCTCAGCAGGTGATACAGTGTGGTCCCAGATTAATCAAAACAAAAGCAAGCCCTAGACCTAAAGAAGATTCCTGGAGGCCACTGGGCACACCGCAGTTAGTGGCTTGATTGAAAGCAGGGTTACTGTTTCCAGGAAATGAAACAGGGCAAATGAAGCATGAAGAGCTATATACTCACTAGCACAGAAATACTTACAAATTTGAAACTGATGCGGGCATATCATCTAACTAACCATCCTGAATCTGGCTCCGCCAAAGCCCTGAGCAGTTTTTCTTTTTCAATTCTCAAAACCCAAAAGGTACTCTCATAATCCTCCAGGGAAATAGGAGTTTCCCAGTATATCTATCCATCTGAGGGATGCTACCCTTAGTGACTCTAAAAGAATTTGCTATTCTTATTGCACATAGAATGATCCCTTTCCTCACTAAAGAGAAAAAATATACACATTTAATTTTTGGTACACTATGGCTTTGGTATCTATCCTTCTATATCATGTTCATCAAAATATTCCATGAGAGGTTTATTGGATTCAAAATGTATTTACTAGCCCTGGCTAGTTTGGCTCAGTTGTTGGAGTGACGGCCTGAAGACCAGTCTTGGGTATGATTCTAGTCGAGGGTGCGCACCTGGGTTTGATCCTGGCCCCCTTCAGGATTGTGAGGGAGGCAACCAATGATGTCTCTCTCACATCGATGTTTCTCTCTCCCCTTCCCTCCCTTCCATTTTCTCTAAAATTCAATGCAAGAATATTCTTGGTTAAAGATTAACAACAACAACAAAAAAATGTATTTACTGGTTGATTCCAAACTCTTAAAACCTTCTAAAGACTGAAGCTGAAAAAAGTAGCACGGGGCAATATGACCATCCAGTTTTCCAAACTTCTATTTCAATTGCTATGACCATCGCTAACAAATTTATTCATGCCAAATTGACTGAGAGTCCCAAAGATACTCCCCCAGAGTTAAGTAATATTTTGCAATTAAACTTGATTTTCCTATTTAAAAATTTTATAACAATAATATTTATATGATTATTCATAGCTACTGTCATATCTTCCAGTTGATAAAATAGGAGAATGTTCTGAAAATCAGTGACAAAGTCCCAGAAACCATTAAGAGATACTTAGAGAAAAGACTGAAGAAGAGTTGGATAAAAGTATAATAGGTGCCTTTACAATGGCTTTCTTCTAAGTCCTTTGAAGTCAGTATTCATTCAATAATAAATTTTTACTGGAGCTACTGAGGCAGGCATCATAGTACATGCTGGAAACATAAATAGGACAGGCAGAGATTATTTGAAAAGATATGTGGTTACTTGATGAACAGTTCTTGATACAAGAGAAATAAAAATGGTAGGAATGAAAAGGCTTAGCAGACAGAATGATTAGTCAAGGTCTTGTGGGTTTAAGTATATATGATTTGTACTATTTTACACCCACATCCTCTTTCTAATGATATATAATCTTATGCCACGGCTGGTGTATCAATCATTATGATTGAAATGTCTAGACTAGATTGACATTCTCAAGGTTCTTGGCAGAATGACTCACTTGGGTATGAAACCACATACCCCCAAAGCAATCACACTTTGGAGTCCAAGGTGATGTCTGGCATTTCTCGACATTTAAAATGTCAGAAGTGAGTAACCACAGAATGGCAAGTTACTCTACATGGTAATCTGATAAAAAACCGCCCAGGAAGATGCAGAGAAATTAAAATAAGTTATGTCTCTACGTTCTGGTTCAAATGTCCTTTCCCACTGATATGACTAGTACTTGTAGTCAAAACAGTGTCTATCACTTTTTAGATGATTAAGTCACACAGTTGAAGTTTTGGTTCACTTACTCTGAAGCTTACAGTGTTTAACCTCAAATTTAAATTTTTCCCCTTGCTAAAAATGTAGCTCTCGTTTAACTGTTTAAAAACAACTAGCGTAGAACTACCAACTCTACTAAAAGGAGTTCATAAAAAAATGAACAATACATCACTATAAACATTCATGAAGCCTGTCTCACAATTAAAAAACTCAGTAGGTAAATATAATCAAATGCCACTAGAAAAATTTTGTAGATAACACCAAGCAGTGTTCTATAAAGAGGTAGGGTATGAATTATAAACTGTGGAATGAGCATCTTGGAAGGCAAATATTTTAAATAAAATCATCACTGAGAACTGAAGTGCCCTAAAGAAAATACACACAATAAAGTTCAAAGAGGCATTTAAATGCTCGTATATTTGGTTCAAATGTTTCACAAACTCAATTAGATTTTATCTTTAAGATATAGAAATTAATATGAACAACTTAGTAAATGAAAGTAAACATTGTGTTTTTAGAGCATTGTAAAACTAAGAAATTTGAGTAACATTAGTTACCCAGGGAAAAAAAATATATAAACATGAAAAAAAGAATGAAAAGAAAAGGCAATGAAAATACTCTATTATAATGATGATATAGGTCATTATTCATTTGTTTAAACCTATAGAATGCACAATAGCAAGAGTGACTTCTAAGGTAAACTATGAACTTTGGGTGATTGTGATGTTTTAATGTAGGTTTATCCTTGGTTAAAAATGTACCATTCTGGAGAGTAAGGTTGATAACAGGGAAAGCTATGCATGAGTGGGGGCAGGGGGTATAAGGGAAACCTCTATACCTCCTTTTAATGATTATTTTTTTAATCCTCAACTGAGGATATTTTTTATTTATTTTCAGAAACAGTGAGAGAAAGGGAGGAAGGGAGAGAAAGAGAGAGAAACATCGATGTGAGAGAAACATATGTCCACACAACCCTGACCAGGGCTGGGGATTGAACCAAAACCGAGGTCCGTGCCCTTGACCAGAATCAAACATGCAACTCTTTGGTCCACGGGCTGCTGCTCTAACTGCTGAACCTAACCGGCCAGGGCATCCTTTAAATTTTTTATAAACCTAAAACTGCTCTAAAAATATAAAGTCTTAAAAAGGGGGGGGGGGGCATTGGAAGTTTAGAAATCAAACAAACTTCTGTTTTCTCTTAAGAAAATGTCATAAAGCACAGAAGTATATAATCTAGATTTTTTTTTTTACTAAGAAAGATAGCATTATATGAGACTAGATATAATGAGTGTAATATTTTGAGAAATGTTATGTGCTTACGTTTTTTTCATTTCCTTGTAAATAGTTGTTTCCTTAGACACACTTGTGAGTTTAAGGGAAATTAGGAGATTTGCAGCAGAAAGGCAAAGAAAAAGAAAGATATTCTCAAAGGCAATATGCACACAGACATTGGCTTAAAAGCTAGACTTTGAAATAATTGTCTAAATGCCTTTATTACTCCCTTGAAAACTTTTAGAAACCGGCATTGCAAGACTGATCATAGAGTTTTGCAAAATAGAAATAAAAAATGTTCTAGTCAGAAAGAAAGAGGAAGAAGGAAAATCTTACCGTTTTGGTTCCAAGGGTTGATGGGAAGAGCAAGAGAGGGGCAGGTAGAGGAAGCCAGAGACAAACTCTTGTCTACATCTCCCTTTTCCAGGCTGAAGTCCTACTGGGAAAGGTGTGTGACATGAGATAAATGCCCTCAAAAGCTCTCCTATCAATATGGGCTCCATAGAGCCGATGGATTTGGTGGTAAAGAGTGAATGGCAGAGAAAGAAGACCCGAGTTGGGCACATCTGCCTCCTGTGTGTCACAAACAGGACCTGCAGTGCCTGTCTTTCTAAGGGGGCTCGTGGAAGAAAGCTGAGAGGCAGGCTGGGGCTCAGAAGCTGAGCAGCCAAGTCCGAAGGTTACTGTGGGGCGGAGTCAGCAGGAAGGCGACTGTGCCCTGCCCAAGTTCAGGGTGTTCAGACCCCAAGTTCCACCAGCTCACGCTTGCGCAGCAGATGCCTGCACTGCTCAGATGCTCTGGGTGTTTTTCCACTGGTCCAAGCAGCAGACCAGGTCAACCACTCACCACAGACGCCGGAGAAGTTCTAGAGGCAACCCCTTCCCACAGCCTCCACAAAGTCACATCAACCACACACTCCAAAACTGCAGAAACCCTTTCTGAAGAGGATGAAGAGAGCTCTAAGATACTGCTCTATTTTTACCAGAGATTAATACATCGTGAATTTAGCTTTTGCGTGAGATCAGATTTTAGAGTTTTCTTTGTTTTTTCCTCCTACATTGTAGGTGCATATCATCAAGATGATCTGATTATCACAGAAAAACGAAAAGGCTATATTTTCTTCTCAAATCTGAGTGAGGATTGAGTAAATTTGCAATTCCATTGCATGCGTCTTGTCATTATTTACTTCTTCAGAGCTTTCTAAATTTTTCCTGGAGATGCAGATTTTCTTTGTCCATTTTCCAAATAAGAATCTCCTTTCTCGGCCCCCATGACGCGGACCCCCTTCGCCTTTGCCTCTGTCCAGGATGTTGTTTCATGTCTCTTTGTCTGCAGATCTTTAAACGTCGCCACTTCTCAAGGCTCAATTTCTGGCACAACATACTGATTTATTCTGTTTGAAGTTTTGTTTCATGGGAAATAATTTGATATACAGCATGGAAGAAACTATTGTATACATACTTGTGTATAACCAATGTATTCTATTGCCTATAACTTTGCTTTGGATAGTTGTTTTACTGTTGTCCTCAAATGAGTTCATATCTTTATGGTTGATCTAGGTTGACCATATCTAAGTGAAGAACAGTGAATGTTATCAACAGGATATTGCACAGTGCTTTATACATCATAGGTGTTTGTTAGAACATTGCACTGCTTTGCTTATGATGAATAGACATTCGAGAGAAGTCAAGAAAATATTTTTGCTTTAAAATAAAAAGAAACAAATAGCTAGCAGCTACTTTCTTAGTAAAGCAGCTAGAAATACTGCTTCTTAAAGAAAGACCATGAACAAATACAGAAATGCCTTTCCAACTAGCCAGGTCCAATTTTAAGTTTCTATGTCCACTTTCTTTCTTCCAAATGAATGGAGCATTTGAGAAAAAAAATTTTAATGAAACAATGTTTTGCAAAGCCCAGTTGAGCAAGAAAAATCTATTTTAATAACTACAAATCAGTGCATTCTAATGTAAGCAGTATTGACTGGGCATAAACTATGATCGATAAATACAGAGGGGGGAAAAGCATGAACTTTTCCTCAAAGAGCTTTCAGTTTAGCAAGGGGGACTGGGCAGAACCTAAGGCTAGATAGAAGTACAAAAAGGGGAAACTTATTTTTAGGCAATGGGGAGGGCTTCTGTAAGAAAATGGCCAATGAGTTGGACTCTGCAGGTGGACAGACTGGGAAATATTCTGAGCAGAGAGAACCACAGGTGCAAAGGCATTTCCACAAAGCTTATTTCTTGCTGCTTTGCTTTTATGAATAATAATTAACTGTAGTAGTAAATCAATCCTTTTAACTGTAATACAAAGTTATCAACATTGTTTACCAATACATGTGATGTTTGAAGTAAAAACATAGTTCTAGTTAAAGTTATAGAAAATTTCCATCATTATAGCATTTTTCTTCATTGAGGTAAAATTAAGAATAATTAAGCACTTTAAAGTGTACCATTCAGTGGAACTTAGTGCATCCACAATGTTCTTCAACCACGATCTCTCTCTTTTCATTCCAAAAGTATCATAGCATTTAAAACTATTAAAATTATCTTAATGAGCCTGGCTGGTTGGCTCAGTGGATTGAACGTCACCCCATGGACTGAGAGGTCCTGGTTCCATTCCCAGTCAGGGCACATGCCCGGATTGCTGGCTCAATCTCCAGTAGGGGGCGTGCAGGAGCCAGCCAATAGATGTTTCTCACATCGATGTTTCTATCTCTCTCTCCCTTCTCTCTCTAAAAAAATCAATAAAAACCTATTTTTAAAAAATCTAAAAGATCATATATGTATGCAATTTAAACTCATTATCATTCTCTCTCCAGTAATAATTGGCCCATGATGGAGAAAGTACAAATTGTGTCAGAAACTAAATTAGTTTGTATTTTTAGTACTCCACAACTTTAAATTGTTTCACACAATTCAACAATTCAATTTTCAGTTTTTTATAATGTTTTTAGACAATATGTCCATATAGCTTAGGTTGCAAAGTAAACATTAAAACGTTATCTACGGCATATACATCATAATGGAATATTATTCCGTCTTAAGAAAGAAGAAAATTCTGCATGCTAAAACATAGATGAAACTTGAGGACAGGATGCTATTCACAAGAGTACAAATATTATCTGATTCCACGTAGATGACCTAGGTAGAGTAGTCAAATTCAGAGAGACAGGAAGGAAAACAGTGGTTGCCAAGGGCTGGGAGGAGGGGAAAGGGAAGTTTTTATTTAATGAATAGAGTTTCAATTCACAAAGATGAAAAAGTTCTAGAGATACATGATGGTGATGGGTGTTCAATAATTTAAATGAATTTGACTCCACTGAATTATACACTTAAAAATTGTTAAAATAGCAAGTTTTATGTTATGTATATTTTACCACAATTTTAAAAATAAAAATTAAAAAAAATCTTATCAAGATGATCAGAGATAAGTTGCCCCACTAAGATGCAATGAATAAACATTCCCGTTGTCATGTGAAAACACTAGATTAAATGTCTTTATTGTGCTATAGACATGTTGTCTTCATAGCTGTATTTACACCTCTGAGTCATTTGGAGAACAGAAAACTACCATGAAATTGACCTTATCAGCAGAAACACAGTAATTTAGTGATAAGGGTCAGCTCACATGGGAAAAGCCAGCTTCCATTAAGAACGTTAAGCCACCTGGCCAGTGTGGCTCAGAGGACTGAGCGTCATCCCATGGACTGAGAAGGCCCCATTTGATTCCCGGTCAGGGCACATGCCTGGGTTGCAGGCTCGATCCCCAGTAGGGGGCGTGCAGGAAGCAGCCAATTGATGTTTCTCTCTCACATGAATGTTTCTATCTCGCTCTCCCTTCCTCTCTTTCTCTAAAGAAACAATAAAAATACATTAAAAAATAAAATAAAATAATTTTGGCAACTGTGGAAAATACTTAAAAGAATGTTAAGTCACCTGCTTTAAAACTTCATTCATCAATAGATCAGCACACCTTAACCCACTAAATCTTTACCAGAGTGAAAATACCTGAATGATAGTCTTTTAAGAAAGAATATTTCTTACAAAGCCTACGAACTATAGAAAATTATTCTGCATATGTTCCACTCCTGGAGGGGGGGGGCGCTATTTCTTCATTTAAAAACAAATATTTATGTGGTAGACACATTATATATTCTATCTTCTTGACCTTTATTTCTGTTGGGTTATGGTTACCAAACTACGATTACTTTAAATCACCATGCTATTGTCAACTGATGGTCATTGGCACCAATTCATTGCCAAAAGGCATTCCCAGCTTGAGGTACAGTAGAGAAAGAAACTTTATTCAGTGCAAAACAGTTCAACTGTGATACAGCCTGGCTATAAAACCAGCATGGCTATGAGGTGGCCCTAGAGCCATGAAGCCAGGCCCCTCTCTGGCTAGACAGCTCTGTCCTGCTCCTTGGTAGTCTGGTCTGCACTATTCTGTTATGGCAAGACATCCTCCATGTTTCAGCTCAGCCAGGAAGACAAAGTTTTCAGCCCTCAGGGAAAGGGAAAGTGTGCTCTCAGAGCCAGAGCGGAGCTGGTTTACATGGACAGAAGTCCCAGCCCTGGTCCTTCAGTGGTCCATACTCATGTACATGCGGACTCCAAATCCTCACAATTTGATTGGTCCAAAGACATTGTTATGGTTGGTCAGAATAGAGATGCTCTGGTCGATCAAAAGCAGCACAGCTCCATTTGGATGGGGAAAGCCTTGGTCCTATTGGTTGAAATAGGATTCCAGGAAGCGCTTTATAAGGACTGGCTCAGATGGCAGGTGCGGGCGGGCAGTTCAGTGCAGGCTGCCCGCGGTGTGGTTTGTGTGAGGCCCCTGTGAAGAAATGGCTGTTTTCCTTTCCTTTTCTCTTTTCTTTTCTTTTCTTTTCTTTTCTTTTCTTTTCTTTTCTTTTCTTTTCTTTTCTTTTCTTTTCTTTTCTTTTCTTTTTCCCCTCCCCTCCCCCCCTCCCCTCCCCTCCCCGCCCCTCCCCTCCTCTCCTCTCCTCTTTTCTTCCCTTCTTTTCTTTCTTCTTTTCTTCTCTTCTCTTCTCCTTTCTTTTCTTTTCTTTTTCTTTTTCTTAATTTAGCCCAGTTAACCACCAGAGACCCTTCTTAGTAGGTTTCTTCTTTCGTGAAGAAGAAAGAAGCGTATAGTGTATAGTCCTACACTATAAATTTGGGCATTTGAAAACATAGTTGGGAATCTGGAGAAATAACTTATTTAGAAACTGACAACAGCCCTGGCTGGTTTGGCTCAGCGGTTAGAGTATTGGCCTGCGGTCTGGAGAGACCCGGGTTCGGTTCCCGCTAAGGGCACGTACCTCGGTTGCAGTTTGTCCTCGACCCAACGCGTGGGTGGCAGCCGCTCGATGTGTCCCTTTCACATCGATGTTTCTCTCTCTCGCTCTCTTCCTCTCTCCTTCCTACTCTATCTGAACAAAAAAATGGAAAAAATGTCCTCAAATGAGGATAAAAAAAAAAAAAGAAAAAGAAACTGACAATATGTAAGATAAAATGCTATAGAATTATAGTCCCGTTGAATCCATAAAAATTCTAGAAGAAAATTCAGGCAACAAAATTTCAGACATCATATGCAGCAGAATTTTTACTGATACAATACCTAAGGCAAGAGAAACAAAGAAAAAAATGAACACATGAGACTACATCAAACTAAAAAGCTTCTGCACAGCAAAAGAAACAACCAGCAAAATGGAAAGGGAACCCATTATATGGGAGACCATAATTGCCAATGAAGCATCAGATAAGGGGTTAATTTCCAAAATATATACAGTGCTCATATAGCTCAACAAAAGGAAGACAAAGAACCAAATTAAAAAATGGGCAGAGGGGCTGAATGGACACCTCTCCAAACAGGACATACAAATGGCCAACAAACATATAGAAAAATGATCGTCACTAATCATCAGAGAGATGCAAATTAAAACAACAATGAGGTATCACCTCACACCTGTCAGAAATGGCCGCCATCAACAAATCATCAAACAACAAATATTGGCAAGGATGTGTAGAAAAGAAGACTCTAGTACACTGCAGGTGGGAATGCAGACTGGTGCAGCCACTATGGAAAACAATATGGTGTTACTTCAAAAAATTAAAAATGGAACTGCCATTTGACCCAGTGATCCCACTTCTAGGAATATACCCTAAGAAGCATGAAACACCACTCAGAAA
Organism: Molossus molossus; assembly: GCF_014108415.1. NCBI lineage: Eukaryota > Metazoa > Chordata > Mammalia > Chiroptera > Molossidae > Molossus > Molossus molossus. Next base: position 21,427,626 of record NW_023425401.1, read on the forward strand.
GAATATATGTACCCCTTTGTTCATAGCAGCACTATTTTAGCTAAGATCTGGAAACAACCCAAGTGTCCATCAGTAGATGAGTGGATAAAAGAGCTGTGGTACATGTACACAGTGGAATACTATGCAGCTGTAAGAAAGATCTCTTAACCTTTGAGATGACATGGAAGGACCTGGAGAGTATTATGCTAAGTGAAACAAGCCAAGCAGAGAAAGACAAATATTATGACCTCATTTATTTGTGGAATATAATGAATTAAACAAACTGATGAACAAAATTGAGCCAGAGATGCAGAGGTAGGGTACAGACTGACAAACCTCAGAGGGGGAGGGGTTGGAGGGGAAGAGATAAACCACAAAACTTATATGCATGTATGCATGACAAATGAACATAGACAACAAAGCTGGGGATGGGGTGGGGGATAGGGAGGAGGGTGTCAATGGGGGGAAAAGGAGAAACATCTGTAACAAAAACAAATTAATAAAAAAATAAAATAAAATTATAGTCCTTTAAATATTATGTTTATATCAAAACTGTTCAAAGGAAAATTTATTTTTGTCAGTAATTTTTATTTATAACATAAATATTATCAAATAATGTGGCATTTTACAGGTGCACCAGTTACCCAAGTCAAGGTTTTTAAATGGATATCTACTTTAAAGTTAATTTTAAAAGTCTTTTTAGAACTTTTGAGAAAGATAGCATCTTGAATTTAAGTGGTACATATACACAATGGAGTACTACGCAGCTGTAAGAAAGAAAGATCTCTTATCCTTGGAGATGACATGGAGGGACCTGGAAAGTATTATCCTAAGCGAAACAAGCCAAACAGAGAAAGACAAGTATCATATGATCTCACTTATTTGTGGAATATAATGAACATAACAGTCTGAGGAACAGAGTAGTCCCAGAGACATGGAAGTGGGGTACAGACTGACAATCCCCAGAAGAGGGGGTGGTGGGGGGAGAGATAAACCACAGAACTTATATGCATGTATGCATGAACAGTGGACATGGACAACAAAGCTGGGGACAGGGTGGGGGAGGGAGGGGAAGGGGGTATCAGTGGGGGGAAAAGGAGAAACATCTGTAAGAAAAATAAATTAATTAACTAATTAAAAAAAAGTGTAATTGGCACACACAACACACAAAAGAAAACTGTCTAAAAATACAAAAAAATATAAAAATAGATGAAAGTATTTTCTGTTGGTGGTCCTGGTAAAAATTGGGGAAGAAATAATGTCTTGTGTCAGGAGAAGCCTTGATGTCCATGAGTTTTATATTGTAGTTCCTGTTTATTCCCAGTCACCACGCCTGGATGCTACTCTACACTGGCAAAGGGAATCCAAGCTGTCCATTTGCCTTTCCAAATGAGGCTTCTGCCAGAATTTCCCCTTTTCCAGTAAGGTCACACCACTTCCTTAGAAGGAATTGTATATTGGCCTTTCATGCCTTTCTTTAGTCTGACTCCTGAATTATTTTTAGAAGCTTCATCAAGGAAAACCTGAGTAGTTTATTTACCCAGACAGAAAGTGTTATTGTTTGATCATGTGGTAAGAACCTAGAATATCATTGTTTCCTTACCTTTGACTATCTGTAAAGGAATAAGATAAGGGTTCTCTATCCTTTCAAAGAAAAAAAAAAAATCCTCCGCCACCTGCATTTCGCTCCTTACACTGAGGTCGTTTCTTCCTCTGTCTCTGGTTAGTCACTGACCAGTCACACTGGTAGACTTCAGATGCTGCTAAAATCTACCAGTTTATGTCACCCATGATCTCTTCATTTCTAAAATAATGAGAGACTTGGGGATGCTTATCCTACCTGACATCTCAGCGTCATCTGATGATGCTGTGGGCAAACCTCTCCTCCTTGAATTTCTCTTCCCTGGGTTTCTTTGATGTCTTGCCCTATGGTCCTGTTTTTCCTTCTGTTCATGGACTGTCCTTCTACCCATTCCAAAAGGTTTCTTTCCTCATATGTATTTACTCTTTCACAAGATAGATTTTCTCTTCTCACTTACATAGCTTTTGACTCAAGTCTGCATCTTTAGCCCAGGTTTTTCTCCTATTCCACCAAATCCACAGATGCAAGGGCCTCCTGGAAATTACCACTTGACATCCCATAAGCATCTCTTACTCAAACTCTTAAATCTAAACCTCTCTTCGTTTGCAGCATCTTATTTCCGACTTTAGACTCTGAGTCCGGAATTAGGAGTTACTATAAATGAGCTAGAGTTGAGAAAGTCTGTTGAAATTACTTATACCTAACAAAATATAAACATTGTTGTCATGAGCGTGCACTGTTTGTGTAATTAACAAGACACAATGTCCTTGATAAACTCATAATTCTCAGCTATCCATTCTATATGCAGATACACTAGACCTTGAAATATCATTTGACATTCTGCCTGCAAACTCCAGATTAGGATGGTTGATTTCTGTTTTTCTAAGTACCAAGCATTTTGCATTTCAGTGAGACTACGATAGAAAATAATTCAATAAATATGGCCTATGCATGATCTCTGTCTATCTGTGGGCTGACAATAAACTAAAGTCATGGTTGGGTGCCAACTCACAGACATTGGTAGAAATATAAATCAATCCAGGAAAAGATTTTTGTGACTGAATTTTAAGTAGCAGAGCTTTATGTTTGGAAAGTATTTTGCTTAACAGCAATAGCACCAAATACAGTCAAGAGAAATGATGATTGTCGATTATTTATGCTGACAGCCTCAAACATTTATCGTGATTATTTTATGCTTTATGTGCCTTTTCCTCTATACATTGGGCAATGTTTACCAGGAAATGACTAGCACACCAGTTGCTGTTTTGACCTGTGGAGAGCATTTCTTAATTTTATAAAGTCTCAAGTTCAAGTTTTAAACCTTTGGCCTGTGAAGCTTAAGTGAATTGTTCAGAGTCTTTATTCTACATTTCTCGTTACAGAGCCTAAGCTGGTACTGGAAACATAAGATTATATTTATAAACAACTAAGACAGACAACTGACAATTCATACTAAGATCTCACATCATTTTATTTTGCCTTTGTGTTTTGAAAGCTGTCTTTAGGCTTGGGACTTCAAGTAGTCTGGTTGTGAACAAAGACAATGTTCAGCATGGAATGTTGAAAATATTCTCACCAAACAAGTGCAGCCGTTTTATTCAGAATTAGCTAAAGGGCATAACACTGTAAAAAAGAAAATGAACCACTCATTTACTGTCATCAAAAATGAGGAAACAGCTTAGGCAACAGCTGAAGGGTTCTTTTGAACCTGAGCAGTTCATTGATTTGGCAGTGAGAAGGATCTTGTTTGTCCTGCTAGTTCTGAAGAACTATTTATCCTCAAATAATTCCAGTATGTAAGGTGCAAGGAAAAAAAATCATCAATCTCATTTTTTTCTAAATATGTCTCCTTATGTTATTATTATATTTTCTATCAATCATCAATCTCATTTTTTTTCTAAATATGTCTCCTTATGTTATTATTATATTTTATATCAAATCCAAAATATGGCCTTGATTTTTTATCTTGATATGGGCCGCATATTTCTATTTAAAATAGATTGTCTCTTCAACCTAATACTGCAAAAAGGCAAAAACATTTTAACAGTCTGCTCCTCTAAAGACAGACGCTATTTAAAAAAATGAAAATACAAGAAGCCGAGAAGAAGGGTAACCAGCAAAGGAGTCTACAAACAAGTGGCTAAGGCAGTAGAAAGACCCAGCAGAGTATGGTGTCCTCCAAGTCAACTAAATAAACTGTGTCAAGAAGGAAGAAGTGATTTACTGGGTCAAAGCTGCTGATGGGGAGTGATTGTTTAATTTTGAATCAAGGAGTAAACAGAACAAATGTCCCCAGACTCTACTGACTCTGGTCACAGTTGTCTTCCTAAGTATGACTCAGCCATTCCACCAAGGTAGGAGTTATAGTGGCAACACTGTCCCACTACAGGCAAGCTGGACTTAAACTTGGTGCCACAGGAGCGATGCCTGGTACACGAGGAATGGAATTTAGGGTTCTGTGCACTTAAACTTCACTCTTATATCTACATTTATTCATTACTCCTTCAGTCTGTATTGACACCCTTCTCTGTGGTCAATATGGAGCACATACTGAAACTGGGTGCACACTAGTGATTGAAAACAAGCCTGGTACCTGATGACGTGGGACTTGTAGACTGGAGACCATGACAAGCACTAATCAAATAGCCACACTGGGTGAAACTTTGATGTTCCCCTCTGCTGCATGATAACAGTAAGTTTATTATTAATTCTAGCATTATGAGGCAATGTTTACCACAGTATTAGGAGGACTATGTTTGGAATTACTCTGTTGCTATCAAGGGCATGTGTGCATCAATTAGGACTTCCAACTATGAATGTGACCATGGGTGGGGAGAGCCTGGATGTTTTAACTCATTTTTATGTTTCTGAGATTTTTTTGTCCTTGACATAACTGGAGTTGTCATTCACCTTAATTCACTCTTAATTCCCAAATATCTCCCCTCTTTTACTTTATTCCTATTTAGAGTAGATAAGCCAAATGTAAACTTAAGAACTAGAAAAATGATCAAGATTAACTGGAAAAAAAACCTGAAATGTGTGGAATTTGCATAATACAACTGTTCAAAGGTTCTGCCACGTCTGAGAAATTACCAATTAAAAAAGATTGCAATACAAGTGGGGGGAAACAAGGTATATTTGAACAGAAATAACATATTCTATTTTTGCAAGTATATTTTCACATAGATGTTTTTATTACTACAAATGGCAAGTTTTTGCTATGAGCATTCTTTACAAATGAAAGAGAATATAACATAATGATTAACAGCATAGATTCTGAAACTAAAATGCTTGGGCTCCCAGTTTGCCTACTTACCGATTGTGTTAACATGAGCAAGTTAACCTCTTTATACCTCAGTTTTCTTATCTATGCAGAACACAGTATTTGTGTTTACCTTAAAGGTTATTATGAAGATTGAGTTAATACATATAGAGGGTTGCTGGCACATAGTAAGCTCATCATTGTGTGTGTGTGTGTGTGTAAATATATATACATGGAGAGAGAGAAGGAGAGAGAGCAAGTAGCTAGGCTCTGGAGTTAGACAAGTGGGTTCAAAGCCAGGTTTCACTACTTACTACCCATACGGCCTTGGGTTGTTCAATTAAACTCTTCATGCCTATTTGCCAAACAGGATTAATAATAATGATGTTCATTCCCCACGGAGTTGGCATGGAACAGTATATGAGAAATAATTAGCACATGCAGTTACTATTAGCTCTTCTTTCTGAGAGGTGGTGATGTATTTTCAAATATATAAATGAACCACGTAAATGGAATGTAATCAAATTATTTACAATATATTAAACAAACATTCAAAAAAAGAAAAGAGTGGGGGGAAAAATAACAAATTTTCCTGGATTATAGGAATTCTGAGTGAGTCTGATAACTCAGAGAAGTTCCCACAGGTAGTACTTTAAATCCAGTAAGAACATGGAACATAAATGTTAACTGAACGATTTCAAGGTTACCAAAATGAATGAATGGCTGTCATTAATTGATGGCAGCCCTTGATTAATTTGCCATGAATAAGGCATATTGATCAGTAAGAGGGTGCTAAATACTTCACCACTTTTGATGGACTGGATATATGACATACTGCATATCAACAGGACATCAAACTAAAGAAGAATAACCGTAAGTATGCAGGTAGAAAAACCCCCCATAGTTTTCTGATGCTCTGGGGCAAACCTGTATGAGAAATATAGATAGATGAGAATCCACGGCAGCCTACAAACCATCTGGCAGGCAGCCATAGGAGAGGAACAAAAGCTGGGGCCATTGAGCATTTACACGACTGGGTTACAAACAGCTACAGGCTCTGAATAGCAACCACAACAATCAAAGGACACTCCACAGGCATAAAGAGCGAGGTGGGGACTACTATGACCACATTAGTCTCTCCTGAGACACCTACGTGCATAAATGATATCCATCAACAGTCCCACCTTCTCAAGGGACCATATGACCTTCATCAAGACACCTAAACATTTTTTAACCCGAATAATTGAACTGCTTGCCCTATGTACACTCAATGTCATTATGCCAGGAATAGAAATATGGACTTTTTCTTTTCTATGGTGCTGTTTTTTGACATACTATAAAGCTATCAAGTTGGGGAAATGTAAATAGGCTGAGTTTTTATTTTCAAGTTTTTTGAATAAAACTATCTCTCTTAGTAAGTGGACAATAGAAAAATATGGGGACATATTTAAATTAAGGAAGTGAAGACTTTTTAATCCATACTTAGAAGTTTCCTGAGATACCACAGCAACCTTTCTTCTCAATACAAGACTATTTAACCATGATAAGAGGATGCCATTGTGCCTAACATAATTTGTCTTCACACTGAAAACTCACCTGAAGATCAAGATCATATTCTCTGACTTGGACCAAGTGAAGGCAGAGACTGTATTTGGATTTTGAGCTTCGGTTATTGTCCTGACTACAATGTAAGCAAGCAAAATGTTTTGGATAAGTCGAAATACAAAACCTCTTTAATTTAGCAAAATTCCATAATATTGACTAATTTAGAGTCAAAGACAGAGGTTTCTGTTTTACTCATAAAAAAAGAAAATATATAAGTATACTTAAATAAATGTTTTTTCCTTTATAGATTTTACAGAGAGAGGAATTGAGAGGGAGAGAGAGAGAGAAACATCAATGAAAGAGAATATCGATTGGCCGCCTCCTGCATGCTCTCCACTGGGGATCAGGTCCACAACCTGGGCATGTGCCCTGACTGGGAATCAAACCGGAGACCTCTTGGTGCTTGGGCTCAGCCACTGAGCCACACCGGTCAGACATAAGTATACTTTTTGAAATAGAAACTCACGTAGGTCTCTTTCCTTAGACCTCTTAGCACCTCATTGTCAGGGCTTTAAGTTTGCCAGCTGATGAGGATTTCTTCTCACCTAGAATTTACTCTTACAATGGATGTTTTTGTTTTGTCTTTGTTTTTTAATGGCCATTAAAGGTTAAAAATTAAACCTAATGCTTGTGCTTAGTTCTCATAAGCTAGCACACAATCATATAGTCAAGGGTTAAGTAGAGAGCTGAGCAATTGTCTAGTTAAAAATCAGTAAATATAGCCACAATTTACCTATACCACTCAGGACCCAGAAACATTCTTTACAGGCATGGCGAGTTATATGCAAAATAATCTCCTTTTTTCATGTAGGAACAATGTCACATCAATCACTTCTGTGTCACATTTGATTTATCAATTCTATAACGCTCAAGGATCAGTGAGTTCTAAGTGGGAAGAAATCAGACCACTGTAGCTTTATAGTGAAGGTTAAAAAGCGAGTGTCCATTTCAAATAAAAGATGAAGGTTTCTGGACTTCCATAAACTTTTGAACTCCCTGCAGCTTGCCAGATTTAGTTAAATTTTAATTGAAGTGTAAATATTATTTACCTCAGAATGAAAAGGAGAACAAATCTGAATCTCTTAAAGCAGGCAGAAAGTATTCTATGTAATGTTTTGTTAGATGCATATCAGTAGGAAACAAATACTGTTTGGCCTGATAACTTCATATATCCCATGCATTTGACTTCCTAATGGTATTATGCAGCGGTCTAACAGGTAGTTCTTAAAACTTGGTGGTGAAAAGGTCACAGTGCTACCAAGATTAGATTCAGAGCCAGTCATCTTCAAAACTGTGCATGAGAAGTAGGGGAAACAGAAAGTCTGTGCACTGCAAAAAAACCCTGAGTGTCTAGCTCTCGAAAACCCCGTCAGTTGAGAGGTGATAATGAAGACATCAAAAAAGTAAAAATGTCTGCAAAATGGGGTTTTGAGTGAAACTCACCTTCGTCAGTTACATCAGCAGAATTCCGCGTGAAGGTGGTGTGGAAGAGGACATGAGTGTGCACAAATGTTTTTGTTAGAAAACGTATAACCTGCCGGAACGACGAGTCCTGTGGTTTTGTTTCACACCCTTTAACCAATTCTTCCTTTCCCAGGCACTGCGGAATACTTCTATCAGCCCAGGACACTGCCTTACCAATCGAGGGCTTCATCTTTCACTGGGGCTACAGGAGGGAACCGTCAAAGCTAAAGGGGGAGGGGCAGTGAAATTAATGCTACTGGACTTTGAGCATAATTAGAAATAGCCTTTTTTTCTATAGCCTCGAAATAAAATGATAATAATGATGATGATCATATGAGCCTGCTTGGTGTCACCCCCACAATTCAATTCCAGTCTCAAAGACGTGCTAAGTCTTTTTGGAGGAATAGAGGCCATAAGATGTATGCCATTTGCTCCGGGTAACGGGTTAGAATCCATGTTTATAGGAATGAAATGCTGTCTGCTATTCAATCTCTAGTGATGCTGTGTAACTGCTCAAGTCTGCAAGTCTTTTCTGTTTTTAGGAAATAAATATTCTATCTCTCCTGAGTATCCAAGGAATAAAAAGGGTAAATAATCTGTAGCACATAAAAAAAAACAACAAAAAAAAACCCGAAGAAAATAAAAGTTAAAATATTAGCATGTTCAGAACTGATTCAAAATATTAAAACCTGTGACATGTGGTCAATGCTGTACTCAGAGAAAATTTGTCATCTTAAATGTTTTTATTAGAAAATAAGAAATATTTAAAATACAAAACTAAGCCATCACTCTAACAATCTAAAACAAGAAAAAATAAATAAATCCAAGAAAGGAATTAAGTAAAATAAATATAACACTTAATAAATAAAGCAAATTGAAATAATTGATTGACATTATTTTTTAAAAAAGAATCCTTAAAAGGTCATATAAAACAGATCAACCTTTTAAAATTATGATTAAGGGAAAAAAATAAGCCATAGATTAAAAATAAGACTATATAAAATTATATCTAAAGAAGATTAAAACATTTTTTTAATTGGTAAAAAGAGACCTGGAAATCTAAAATAATTTTTTAAAAAAGGAGTAGAAAGTAAAATGGTAATGAAATAATGACTTGCCCCACACAAGTTCTCAACATAGGCTCCATGCCCAGATTATTTTATGAGAAAGTATTAACAAATCTTCTTGAAACAAGCATGTTTGTTTGTATTTTTTAAACAGCATGATTATGGATATAAAATAATAAAATGATAACACATTGAATCCAGGAATTTTTTGTTAAAATACAACAACAACAACATGACCAAGTAGGGATTTATCTTGGGAATTCAAAATGGCTCAACATCAGAAATATTTCAATGGAATGCACAACATGAAAATATTAAAGGAGGAGACACGATTTGATCATCTCAGTTTTGAAAAAGCATTCTAAAGGAATCTGACATGTCTATAACAATTTTTTAAAGTCTTTTGTAAAATATAAATATATATATATATAAAGTATTTTCCTTGACTTTATAAAGGATCTACTAATGTCCTACATCAAGCACTATCTTTAATAATGAGATGCTAAATTAAGCTCGTAATGACAAGAAGCAGACACCTGTTCAACCTTTAATCAAGGTCCCAGCCAGTGCTATAAGGAAAACAACTCAGATACTGAAAGAAAGCTATGAAACTGTCACAATCTGCAGATAATATAAGCATTTACCTAAAAACTCTAATGGGCTAAATTTTAAAAACCAACAAGAAAATTTAATCAAGATGGCCGAATACAAGATCAGCATGTAATATAACCTGTGGTTTCTATTCACATCATTAAGCCAATTAGGAAATAAAATGGAACACTAGGTCTATTTATAGTAATAACAATCATATCAAATCCTTAGGCATAATCCTAACAAGACTTCAATGAGGACATATAATAAAACCTAAATAAATAAGGGAGAAAATACATTGTTCATGAATGAGAAGGTTCAGCATTTTAAACATATCTGTTCTCTCCAAAATAATCTATGAATTTAGTACAATACTAATTAAAAAGTGAAATTATGTTTTATGGAAATTAAAAGCCTGTTCTAAAATCCATACAGAAGAGGGAATATATAAAAATAACCAAATAAATCTATAAAAGAAAATTAGGAAGGGAAGGCCTTGCCTACTACATATCAAGCATAATGCAGAATTATAGAAATACAAATAGTATAGTAGTAGGACAGGAATTGATAACTAGATCAATGGGATAAGAGTCTAAAAATAGATGAAAACATATGCATTTATTTAATATATGATAAAAGTGGCATTTTAAATTAATGGGTAAAGGGTGCATTTTTAATACAAGTTCTTGGGAAAATCATTTACTTCTTTAGAAAGATACAGTTAGGCCCAGCCCATGTGGCTCAGTGGATTGAGTGTCGTCCCATGGACTGAGAGGTCCTGGTTCGATTCCTGATCAGGGCACATTCCCCAGGTTATAGGCTCCATCCCCAATAGGGGGCATGCGGGAGGCAGCCAATTGATGTATCTCTCACATTGATGTTTCTATCTCTCTCTCTCTTCCTCTCTCTCCAAAAACATCAATAAAAACATATACATAATAAAGATACAGTTAGTTCATGTCATATTCATAAAGACAGATTTCAGATGGTTAAAACCTAAGCCTAGCCCTGGCCGGTTTGGCTCAGCGGTTGGAGCATCGGCCTGCGGTACAGAGAGACCCGGGTTCGGTTCCCGCTAAGGGCACACCTCGGTTGCAGTTTGTCTCCGGCCCTGGTTGGTCGTGCGGGTGGCAGCCACTCGATGTGTCCCTTCACGTCGATGTTTCTCTCTCTCTCTCTCTCTTCCTCTCTCTCCCTCCCGCTCTATCTGAACAAAAAATGGAAAAATGTCCTCGGGTGAGGATAAAAAAAAACAAAACAACAACAACAACAACAAAAAACCTAAGCCTAAATATACTACTATAAATGTATTACACTAAATTATGGTATAATTTCTTTTGGATGTTGGGATCAAGAAGGTGTTCTGAAATAAAAAATACTTTCTTAAAAATAAGTTTCTAATGGGAAAGAACTGGAAATGCAACCAATGTCTATGTACAGAGAGACTCATCATCTGTGGCATAGAATTTAATGCAGCTGTCGAAGAGGCACAGCTAAGGCCAATCAGATTCCTGATATCATGGTAGGTATAATACAATCTCTGTAAAAGAGGAAGACTGAAACAACACTAACCATTTTCTATGTATTTATCGATGTTCACAAATGCATGGAACAAAGTCTAAGATACCCACATTGACCTAATGGCAATGGTGGACTATGGAGAAGGGCCTGGTATTTAGCATTATTGTCAAAAGCACATTGGTCAAAAGCACAAAGATATATTATAGGTAGAGTAGTAGTGAGGTAAATAAGCATTAAAGGGAAAGGCTGATCAATCTAGCTTATAATTTCAACAAAGGAAATGACAACTATAAAAAAGACAAAATGCTGTTGGAAACAAAGCAGCTGTTTGATGTGACAACTATGGGAAAGAATGAGCTTGTTTTACCAATTCTGCTGAAACCCCACAGAATCAAGCAATTGTAATTTAGTCTACCTTTTAGTAAAATGAAATGTTGGCAAAATATTTCAAAGGATAAGTTACTTCATTTATAAATAGTTTAATGAAATAAGCATAATTTACATTGCAAACCAAAATGTTTAAAACTGCTATTTCTGGATTATAGCCCGAGGCACACTTTATCCAAATGATCTTTGTAACTTACATGCATAATATTAACACATGGTTCATATTATTTTAGGTATCTTAATGCCTTAGAAAAGTCCTAGAAATAATCTCTGCTCAAAAATAGCCAACTTTGACCATGCAAGATTCAAAAGTAGTGTTAACCCAAAGTCATTTAAATGGTCCTAAGAAAATATTTTTCCTGCAAATAAACACATAGACTAATCCTGTGCGCATTCTAGAATGACACAATCTTTTTTGGTTTTAGTTTTTTTAAAACATGACTGACCATTTTATGCTTGTTTTAGTTCTAATAGAAATCTTATTTTGACACCCCCCCCCCCCCCACACACACACATGAAAAACTAGAAAGGAAAACAAAAATTTGTTCTTGGCTCTTAAATTTTATTAAAATTACTGCTAGTAAAGATTTTTCTAAAAGATAGTTAATAATGGGTTTAATAAGAAGAGTCTTCTTAAATATTGCTGTTGGGAGAGCAATTTAACAATATAGGTTAAGAACCTTGACGAATTGTGAAATGACTGATTGTAGGGAACTGTGTCAGGGGCAGAAGCACCACACCAGCCCAACTTCTGTCCATCAGAACAAGGTGAACTTCTCAATGGTCCCTTTCCCTAAAGGCTATTACTTCCAAAGTGGGCATGGCTGTATCTCTGGCTGGTATCACTGCTTAGGGAAGTGAGATCTGGCAATATTTGAAATAAAAATATTTCTCTGGCCATATTGTTCTGATCACTACATTTTTTTTTTTTTTCTAATCAGTTGTAACTTTTAAACCAAAGCATGCTTATTACCATGTGAACTCAATATTGTCATGACCTCGGCTTCTGTTTCTCTTTTTTCCTAAGCTAAGTCGACTACCTACTTTATTTAACCTCATTTCACAAAGGTTAGATAACCACAAACAGAACTTATATTAAAAAAAGATCTGCTTTAGGAATAGACCAACATATCAGTAACATTTAAGTTTTTAGATGGTGGAAAAATTTTATTTAAAATTTTTATTTTATAAACTTTTTTTTAGAATGAGTATTACCTTTATACTAAAAGGAAAAGGAAAGAGATATGAGCTTAGATAATGTGTGACCTTTGTCCAAGCTATTTTAACTACCTTTGAATTAAATCAAAGTTACTTAGAGGAACAAAAAATATACATAAAATGAACAACAGCCTCCCCTCCCCCCAAAACAACTGTTGGTATGTTACGTCTCTATGGTTGATGTTTCTTTACTGTTTTTTATAATATAGTGTCACCAAAACCTGTACCTTCTGGTCTTTAAGGTTTTTGCTCAAACTTTCCCAAATTACCATATTTAAAGATGTTCCTCTACCTTCCCACTATCTAGTAGGTCATATTAACCTGTACATTTCTTTCATAACGTTAGCCTTAAAATCTGTAATTATTTAACTTGTTTACTTGCTTATTTTCTGTCTCCTTACACTTGCAGGTAAGTTCATGTGGAGAACACAGTCTGTGTGTCTCTTTTCTAGAATACTGCCTAGCATAGGAGAGTGTTCAGTTGATATTGATAGACTCAATGATGAAATAAAATCATTTTTATAGCTTTGCTCATTTCTCTTTCACAACCAGACAGCAGAATAGCTCCCAACATGTTGCCCTGTTTTTGAGGTGATTAATTCATAGCCCAGTAATATCAAATTTGCTTTTAGTCTACATGTGAACCAACGACACTTTTCCTGGAAATAAACAAAAAATAAGATAATATCCTGTTGTTTCCCCGTTAACTTTAAATTTCTGTGTGCAACAGTATTTTGGACTCCGGCTGGAATGGAACTGAAAGCCCTGAATTATTATGAAAAAAGCTATTCCTGTAAAACGTCCAATCTGATTTTGCAAACTAAATGTGTTTGGAGAGGTTGTGAAGAATATGAAAGAAATACTAGATGCCAATGCCATGAAGATCTTAGAAGTAGTCTCAGGAATTGACCCAAGAAGTTACTGAATCGTTCTGCCTTTCTTACTATACAAAATGTACTACATATGCTCTGTTTTAAAATAAACGTTGAAAGTAGTGCCAACAGCCAACCACCATACATAGCACTTAATCTGTGCCAGAAACACTTTTATTAGGTGAGTATGTTAACTCACCTAATGCTCTGTACAACTCCATGAGATACGGGTCATTATCATTCTTATTTCCTGATGTGCAAACCGAGGCACCGGATAGCAAGGAGCTGTCCCCAGCAGCCCTTTGGAGTTTCCTTCATTAAGTGCACTGCGTCCATTTTTTCCTCCTGAGTAACTGCTGGCTGGCCGAGGGTCATGCAGCCAGCCAGAGCCAGGATTTGAGCACAGTCAGCCATCAGAGGCTTCTTCCTAATCCTCAAAGCGGGAATGCTTCTCTAGAGCCCCTGTAATGGACCAGCAGAGCTAGCTGAGCTCAGGCTGCTGTCACTTACACACCTGCATCTGTGTGTAGATGGGGTGGAGCGTGGAGTTGGATTCAGAAGTCTTGGGTAAGCATAGGGAGTATAGTCAATGATATTGTCATACCTATGTGGGGTGTCAGGGGACGAGTCTCATCCAGGGGATCACTTCATACGTTATATAGGTATCCCCAAAAAATGTATACACAAAAAAAGTGTAATTATAAAGCCAGTGTTTATTAAAATACATTTCCTTTTCAAAATGCAATAGGATCTACAGACACCCTGCATACATTTTGGAGGGGGGCGCCCTGTTTAAATGTCTAATCACTATGTTGTATACCTAACACTAATATAATTATGTCAACTGTAATTTTAAAAAAGGAGGCCCTGGGATAAAATTCTTAGTTCTCCTCCTGAACCTGCTACTAATGCAGCTTCAGTTTCCTTAACTCTGAAAGAAACCCCCACTGCTGTCTGTTCGTGAGCATTGACTGGTTAAATGGTGACATACCCCTGTGGTAATTCTGAATCCGAGAGACCTGTGTGAGATCTCCCTCGCAGCTGCCTGTTTACAGACCTCTTTGTTCCCTCTGTAAACAGTGGAGCCCGTGAAATCGGTTATGCAAATAATGAACACCAAATATTTGATACCGCTGGCCTCAAGCAGGAAACCAAGACTCTCCCTATGTCATTTACCCCAAAGATTAAATTCAACACATTTTTCAAGTGTGCTGAGGATCCAAATCCCGAGCAGGCTCTGCAGAAAACAGGGAGAGGAAAAGGGGTGATCAGTGTCCTCACAAGCCGTGGACAGCGAAGAACCCAGGACGCGGACCAGAGCAGGTCATCTACGTGCTGTGAAGCAGGTGAAAGGTTCTGGAAATTCAGATGCAGAGGGAACACTTCTGGGTGGGGAGATTCGGAAGGAAGGCTTCAATAGACAAATATTAGGGGAAGAAAGGAGCCACATATACAAAGAAGTTAGATTCTATCTGATTCAATTTCAGACTTTCACTGAACATCTACTTTTTGTTGTTTTTTCTTTGTTTTGTTGTTGTTAGTCTTCACCCAAGGATATTTTTCCACTAATTTATTTTTTTTAAGAGAGAGTGGAAGGGAGGAATGGGGGGGGGGAGAAACATCCATGTGGGACTGGAATCAAGAACCCACAGTCCTTTGGTCCCATAACACTTTGGTTCATGGGCCGACACTTTAACCACTGAGCCAGCTGGCCAGGGCTGAACATCTGCTCTCTGCGAGGCACTGTGCTGAGTGGGGAATCAAGGAGGAGGAGACAGTCCCTGAACTCAGACCTTAGAGTTTGGGGGAGACAGTCTCAGTTTTTTTTCACACAGTACCACAAAACCAGAAGAACACACAAACTAATAGCTATACTCCACAGAGAGGGTTAAAAGGGAAGTAGATTCACTGTTCTACGTGAATATTGATAAGGAAGCATTTCAGTCTGCCCGTGGGCAACCAGGAAAGGGAGTCCAGGGAGTGAGTGCTACAGCCGGAAGGGAATGCTTGGGCAGTCTCAGGGACACCGATGTTGGTCGTTTCTAAGCAGGTAAGAGGAGAGGGGAAAGGCAGTCCAAAGGAAGGACACAACGTGATGGGTTTGGGATCTTCCCCTTGAGTTGTTAGAGAACCAGAAATTGGGGACATGATGGAGTGGAGGGGTAACTCTCAATTCTTTTATTTTTCTTTCAGAATAGAACTGGTCTTTCTTCTTGCTTTCAAATTTTTTAATTACTTGCTGGACACCGGGATCTTCTATTTGGGCACTGATCTCATGAGCAGCTAAAATCCCTCAGCTTCTCGTGTCTATCCCTGCTACCCCCCTAGAGGATATCTCAGAGGGTTGGGATAGGAGTGGGGACGAAGGCTGCATTTAAGCAAAGGAGGAGCAGGTTGGAAGTGGCTGAAGGTAATAACAGAGGAAAATGATTAACTAAAATTTAGGATGTTTATATTATTTTAAAAAACCTGAAACACATAGTACATAGAGTAGCATAACCCCTTTCTTTTATCCCCTCTCATATTAATCTGAAATAAATTGAAGACGACATTATTTCATCTCTAAATATTTTTATGTGTATCTCTGAGGGTACAAAACTCATTATAACCAAATACAATTGACATAGCTAAAAAATTAACAACATAGACTAACTTTTGAACATTTAGAGCCAGAGGAGCTTATAAAATATCACGTTTTGATGCTCCGAGGAGACATCAGGGCTAGAGATGAAGGACCTGGTGTCGTCAACCTGTGGGAGATGCCAAGGACTAGGAAATGGGAGGCATTACCCAGGAGGCAAACAACAGAAGAACGCATTAGGGACGAACTGTGGATAGAGGCCGTAGACATGAAGATCTGCGAGGGTTGGAGGAAGGAAGTAGTCTTTCCATCTGTGAAGAGAATGCGATTTAGGTGGGGCCTTGAAGGATAGCACTGAAAGAGGTGGTGGGAGAGGTGGTGGGAATTCACCTGAGGGAAACGGTTTGAAAGCTTACAGGAAGCTGGACTGGTACAAAGCTCACCTCACAGGAGGGAAGGGAGTGGTGGGAAATGAGGTCACCTAGGGAGGGTTGACTACAATCTGCAGGCAAGAGTCCAGGCCTTCAATTCATTCACTCTTTCAGTAAACGTTGGCTGACTGTGTACAAAGTACCAGAGGCTAGGAATTAGGGAAACAAATATGGATGAGATCAGACTTGTACTCACAAGTAGATTTAGATCTATCGCAGAGGTATATAAACAAAAGTACCGCAATTATTATAAATCACTCAACAAACATTTATTGATGTGTACTGCAAATACAGTGATTAATAAGTTATGGTCCTCAGGAAGCTATTGAACCTTTAACAAGCTGTGATTGTGATACCGACATGAGCAAAAGCATTTTTAGGGGAAGTTATTTTTCTCTCTGCACAGAGAATGAAGTAAAGGACAATCTGAGTCCAAAAGATGAACAAAGTGGTAATCCTGAAATAAGGTAGTAGCTACAAGAATGGAGATTATATAAGAAATGTAGTAGTAAAAAAAAGTCGTAGGAGAAACTGGATAACTGATGTCCAGAAGTCTCAGAGGGCTGTGTGTATGTATATATATCTTTCAGGGCTGAGACATATCAGGTCTCTTTTGGGATATCTAAAAATCTGTTGACTAACACTGACCTGTATAGAGAACACCTTTTCTAGATGCTAAGAAAAATTTAGTTAAATGCAGCAATGTCTTGAAACATCTTGCCAGGGACATCAGGTTCCTTGGTAGAAGGGGAACTTCCTCTTACCCATGCCTTGACACACCGATCTGTTCCCCTCAAATGCAAGCGCTGTCTTAAT
This sequence comes from Molossus molossus, assembly GCF_014108415.1. NCBI lineage: Eukaryota > Metazoa > Chordata > Mammalia > Chiroptera > Molossidae > Molossus > Molossus molossus. The sequence continues at coordinate 21,445,002 of NW_023425401.1, forward strand.
AAAGGAAGAACAGTGTTTCTTGGGTAGCCACATGGAGGTCCACTTGGAACATTCAGAATGTTCCTTATATGATTGATCAAACTAGTCTCTTACACTCTCTGGTGTTTACTTGGAGTCAGCAAACATCTCACGTAAAAAAACCAAAAAAACAAAAACCCAGTAAATTGTTTTCAAGGATTGGAAACAGAAATCCTCAGATGATTCACAGATGATTCAGATTTCTGTGTATGGCTTCCACTCAACTTGTTGCCAAGGGAACTGGGGCCTACTTCCTACCGCACCACGGCTATAAAAAGTACCAGCAAAAGCCGCAGGAGAGTGACTTCTCTTCTCTCTTATTAAACGAGGGCTAATGAACTAAATGTCAGCCACACAAGAGAGCTTTAATATCTGTGAAGATCACATGCACGAGAGACCGAGAAGCTTGTCATTGGCTGGATCTCCCAGCTGCTTTTCCATTGCCTTCTTTATGCAGGGCATGTTCTATAAAGAAGTTAAGATGCCAACATTGTTTTTTACTCCATCAAATCCAGGCTGATGTGCTTTTGCAGTAATAGCCATGGCCGGTGATATCTGTGAGGCCCAGGCAGGGTCAGAACCTGCGGTCATGCTGCTTGCTTCTCTGGGTCGTTTTGGCAAGAAGAGAACAGGAGATGGGAGGGGGCCAGGCTGACCACCGCAAGGGGGCCTGCACCCGGTCACTGCCATGGCCATGGTCTGCTGATCTTCTCGGACAATCACCTTTATCACGCAACATGCAAATATCAATACAGCCAAGTCATGGGAGAAGGCCTGCATTAAATGGACAATTTCCATTGCATATATCCTCTCATTTTTTTCCCTTTAATATGTGATTTGAGTTGACTTCTTATCTGGAAATAGGGAGTAAGTCTGTGTTATGGGTAGTGGTCAGGAAGCATGTACAGGCCGCAAATTATGGTACAGACAAGCACACACCATGGACAGAGGCACAATCTCCCCTCCACTGAGAAGACCTGAAGAAAAATCATTGCAAGCATTCTGAGAATTTCTTTTTTTCATTTGGCTTTGGTGCAAACTAGAAAATTTGTGAAGAAAGGAAGTTACTTCTTTTAAAACGGACATATTGTCTCTTTACGGCTCCATAAGGCCAAAAAAAAAAAAAAAAAAAAAGTTTTATGAGCCACCTAAGAGCTATGAGATGTCTAAGAATTTTTATGCTTATATTTATTTAACATTAGAGCCCTTCTATTTGAAGGGGCAATATGATTAAATATGAGGTTATAAATGTAAATTTACAAAATGGGTGTTAAAATGTTACTTGTAATAAACGATGATTTTTCTAAAATGCAAATCTGATTATATTAGCTCTTCCCACTTTAAAAACTATTATAAGTTTCCTAGTTCTTAGGAAGTAAAATCCAAGCTCCTTTTAAAAGAATGCAAAACCCTAGATGGCCTTGTCTCACACCCCTTTAGACTTGAGCAGTGCAGAGCTTTGAATGTATAGCAATGTATAGCTTTCAACTCCTATTATTGCCCTATACCTCTGTGACAGGGCATGTGACCTTGCTAGGCCTGGAATGTCTTTGCTCTCTCTCCATGTGATTGGTTTCTATTTATCCTCAACACTTACTTCAAATTCCACCTGCTTTGCTGACTCCTTCCTGATTCAACTGCCTATCAAAAGCAATTCCTGTGTAGGACCTCTGTCTTGCCTTTATTTATAATACTGCACTTGTAATACTATATGACAACTTTTGTTCATGTGTGTATGTAATTTTTCTTCTATTACACTGCATAATTCTTGGAAACTAAGTTCATATTATTATTTTTTGAATCTTCATATTTCTAGCACTTTGCACAGTACCCAGAACATGAAGTCATTTGTAACTGTTTGTTAAAATATTTTCTGTTTTGTAAACCTTACAGCTATTGGTAGAAAAATTTTTGTTTAAAATAAATGCAGCACTAGACAATGTTAGTGATACACTAAATAAACATTGCGTATCTGTGCTTAGAAAGCCTTGTAGAAGAGAACTGTGTCCAAAATTTCATGTTGGATCAACAAAGGAAGGGTCAAAATGTCATCAGTCAGATGGATGTAAAATGAAAGGAGTATTTGTTCAACCAAGAAAAACAGCAGTGAGGTCTTCCCAATCCCTGACACTGGGACTAACTAGCAGAAAAATCAAGATGCAATTTTTTTATTGTCTTATGGACTCCCAAAGGGACCAACATAAACATCTGCTTTAACATCTGATTCAGCAAGCCTGTCAACCACGAAGAACGAGAGAAAAGTTTATTCCATCAAGTCCAATTCTGTGTGTGTGTGTGTGTGTGTGGCGTGTGTGTGTGTGTGTGTGTGTGTGTGTGGCACGCGTGTGTGTGTGTGTGTGTGTGTGTGCGCGCGCGTGTGTTTATTGGTTGGTTTTTGATCAGGGCGCTCATAGGTCATGGGCCTGAGTATTTCAGAGGCCCCCATCCCTAGGAATGAAGGATGAAGATGAACTGACAGGGAAAGGTGTAGGGAGGAGTTTTTTTATTTTGAAACAAGACCGAGCATACTGTGCTTGTTCTGTAAGATCAAGCTAGCAGCAGTACACAGCTTGCTGTAAAGGAAACCAAACTAGCGCTGGGCACTGTGACTTTTCATGGGCAACTTGGACTGCTTGCCTGGCAAAGGTGTTTTTGCACCATCGTGGGATTCCTAGAGTCACATATTCACTAAAATGAGAGACGCCAGGATATACTGAGAAAGCTGCACGAGAAATAGCATAATCGAGCCCAGCGCTAGAGTAGGATCGTGAAATAAAGGCAAACCAGTCTGGGATGTAATTGAGGAGTAGGGGGATCTTTGAATAAGCATCTAAAATACCAATGAGCCTTTGAGTGGTATATGGACAGGTAGATAGTCTTGGTATAAAGTGCTTTGGAAATAATAGCAAAACACTCTCCACTTTCCATACAGGGGTGAAAACATTTCTCAGAAAGAAGTAAGCGTAGAGAAGGTGTCTGTACCAGGGTTTCTGAGCCTCAGTGAGGTTACTATTTGGAATCACTGTCCACTTCCCTAATAGCAGGACTCCTGGCCTACTCCTTGGAGCCTGGGTTTTCGGAGTCTCACAGAAAAGCCAGGGTTGGTGTGAGAAATGGAAGACAGATTTCAAGAAATGCATCATGCAATTCGAGTACGTGAGAATGTCCAGGGGCCTGTTCAGTGCTTCCCTTGTCTTCCAAACACTGATAAGTAGACTTTTGTTCTCCATTAAGTTACATTCCTCTGTTGGTTGTTGTCATATGGATGTTCCCCTAGTTGGACATGTTCTGGACAGTATCCTTGTGTACTTAGCAGTCAAGACTACCAAAAACACTCAGGAGGGACAAAGACCTGGGTTGGATTGTAGTTAAGGACAAGTTCTCACACACACACCCCCTTTGCCTGCTCCTTAGTTGGGTCTTCCCGCAGGTCACTCAGTGATGGTAGGTCATCAAGGAAGTGCCTCCCACCCCCAGAGATGGCATCAGAAGAAGTTACGCAATACCCAGACGATAGCAGAATTATGAGCAGAATCACATGGCAAAGACTCAGACAGAAAACCTAACTGTCATTGGAACTAAAACCAACAAAAGTAGACCAGAACATATAACCTCAATCTAAACAGAATATATAAATAAAATCAAGAGTCTCCTAACATAGCAACCCAAATATCCAGGGTATAATAGAAAATCACTAATCATACAAACCAGGAAAACCACAATCTGAATGAGTGAAGATAATCAACTGATGCCAACAACAAGATCAATTAGATGCTGGAATGTCTAACAAGAATTTTAAAGCAGCTATCATAAAGTGCTTTAAAAATCAACTACAAATACTCTGGAAACAAATGAAAACAATGAACAAAACAAAACCCTAGCAAAGAAATAGAAGTTATGACAACCTACAGAATGGGGAAAAGTATTTGCAAACAGTATATCTAATAAGGGGTTAATATCCAAAGTCCAAAGTATATAAAAGCACTCACACAACTCAGTAGCAAAGAAACAAACCAACAAAAATCCTACAAGTAATCGAATTAAAAACAAATGGGCAAAGGCCCTGGCCAGTTTGGTTTAGCAGTTAGAGCGTCGGCCTGCGGTCCAGAGAAACCTGGGTTCGGTTCCCACCAGGGGTGCCGTACCTCACTTGCAGTTTGTCCCCGGCCCTGGTTGGTCATGTGGGTGGCAGCCACTCAATGTGTCCCTTTCACGTCGATGTTTCTCTCTCTCTCTCTTCCTCTCTCTCACTCCCACTCTACCTGAACAAAAAATGGAAAGGTGTCCTCGGGTGAGGATAAAAAAAAAAAAAAAATGGGCAAAGAACCTAAATACACATTTCTTCAAAGGAGATATATGAATGGCCAACAGGCAAATAAAAAGGTACACAACATCACTAATCATAGGGGAAATGCAGATCAAAACCACAATGAGATATTACCCGAAACCTGTTAGAACAACTGTTATAAAAAAGATAAGAGATAACAAAAGCTGGCAAGGACGTGGAAGAAAGGGAACCCTGGTTCCCTGTTGGTGAGACTGTAAGCTGATACAGTCACTGTGGAAAACAGTATGAAAGTTCCTCCAAGAATTAAAAATAAGACTACCACATGATATAGCAATTCCACTTTTGGGGACTATATCTAAAGAAACAAATACACTCTGTCAGAGATGTCTGCACCCCCATATTCACAGCAGTGTCATTCATAATGCCCACGAGAGGGAAAGTGTCCATTGATGCACGAATGCATAAAGAAGGTGTGGTGTGTACATGCACAGTGGGGTTCAGTGCTTAAAACAACACAAAACGAAAGGGAAGCTTTCCATTTATGACAACATGGATGGACTCTGAGGGCAAATGCTAAGTGAAATAGCTTAGACAGAAAAAGACAAATACCATATAATCTCATTTATATATGGAATATAAAAAAAAAAAAGTAAGGAAAAAGCAAACACAGAAAAAGAGATCAGATTTGTAGTTACAAGAGAGGACAGAGGAATTAGATAAAGGTGGTCAAAACTTGTAGGGGGGGAAAAAGAAATCAAAGTAGTGGACAAGACCTGGGTAAGTGTACACAGCACCATTTCCAGGCCAACTTCTGTGACTCTGGTTGTGTTTCAACTCATTATAATGATTATTCCTGGTATTAAGAGTTGTGGATTGGAATAAGCCCCTGGGACAAACAGGAATATGTGGCAGTTGTTAAGTTTTCTTAGCTATGATCAGATTTCACCCCTCTCTTCTGTTTTCCCAATCTGCCTCAGTAAATTAAGGAACGGGAAGATTATAGTATACTAAGACATAAAAATTGCATTTATTTACACCCTGTTCTGAAACTGCTCAACCCAACCTGACTTATTATTGACAAGATTAGTGTGTGCAATACTGTGAAACAGGCTGTTCTTTTGTAAGAAGTCCCTGGTTTAACTATCTCCAAACCCACATCTAGTTTCCAGATAGATGGTCACCTACGTATGAAAAAATGTTCAACAGCACTAATCATCAGAGAGATGCAAATTAAAACAGCTATGAGGTATCACCTCACACCTGTCAGAATGGCCACCATCAACAAATCATCAAACAACAAGTGCTGGCGAGGGTGTGGAGAAAAGGGGACTCTAGTGCACTGCTGGTGGGAATGCAGACTGGTGCAGCCACTATGGAAAACAATATGGTGTTTCCTCAAAAAATTAAAAATGAAACTGCCATTTGACCCAGTGATCCTACTTCTAGGAATATATTTTAAGAATGAAACACTAATCAGAAAGAATATATGTACCCCTATGTTCATAGTGGCGCTATTTTAGCTAAGATCTGGAAATAGCCCAAGTGTCCATCAATAGATAAGTGGATAAAAAAGCTGTGGTACATATACACAATGGAACACTATGCAGCTGTAAGAAAGAGAGACCTCTTATCCTTTGAGACGACATGGAGGGACCTGGAGACTATTATCCTAAGCAAAATAAGCCAGTCAGAGAAAGATGAGAATTACATTACCTTACTTATTTGTAGAATATAATGAACAAAATAAGCTGACAAACAAAACAGATCCAGAGACATGAAGTAGGGAACAGACTGACAAACCTCAGAGGGAAGGGAGGTGTGGAGGCAGGAAGAGATCAACCACAGAACTTATCTGCATATATGGACACCAATGGACACAGACAACAGTGCGGTGAAGCAGGGGGGTGAGGGAATGGGGATGAGGATGTCATTTGGGGGAGAAAATGGAAGGACATCTGTAATTCTTTCAACAATAAAGATAAATTAAAAAAAAAAATCACCTATATTGAATGGAAACTAAAGTTGGAGCTGATGATCAGAATTGCCTTTAAAAGTCAGAAAACTCCTTTGAATCTGCTCTAAGTCCCCAATGCAGTTTGCATTAGATGAAGTGAATTTTATTCTTTTTTTTTTTTAAAGATTAGTTTATTGATTTTTAGAGAGGGAGGAAGGGAGAGAGAGAGAGAAACATTGATGTGACCACGTAACATCAGTTGGCTGCCTTCTCCCTGCCCCCATTGGGGATTGAGCCCGAAACCTGGGCCTGTGACCCGACTGGGAATCAAACCAACAACCTCTCGGCGCACAGGACGACGCTCAACCAACTGAGCCACTTCAGCCAGAGTGTGAACTTTATTCTTAGCATATTTTAAATTCACATCTGTTGCCCTGGCCAGTTTGGCTCAGCGGTTAGAGCGTCTGCCTGCGGTCCGGAGAGACCCGGGTTCGGTTCCCGCTAAGGGTATGTACCTCGGTTGCAGTTTGTCCCCGGCCCTGGTTGGTCGTGCGGGTGGCAGCCACTCGATGTGTCCCTTTCACATCGATGTTTCCCTCTCTCTCTCTCTTCCTCTCTCTCCCTCCCACTCTGTCTGTACAAAAAATGGAAAAATGTCCTCAGATGAGGATTAAAAAATAAATAAATAAAAAATAAATAAATAAATTCACATCTGTTACATAACAAGCAGTCAAAACTGACAGCCAGAGATACCCAAGAATATTGTTAGCAAGATCTCCAAGCACTGGCCAAGTCATTGTGCCCAGAAAGATCCTTGCGTTCAGAAATTTTCAGCTAATCGTAGTTGCAACCGAGCAAAGCAAAAATGGAGAAATAATCCTCAATGCATGTCGTCACGTCAAATCCAGAAAGCTCAAGCCCTGGCTGGTGTGGCTCAGTTCGCTGAGCGCCATCCCATGCACAGAAAAGTCACCCTTTAGATTCCCAGTCAGGGCACATACCCAGGTTGTGGCTTTGATCCCCAGTTGGGGTGCATGCCCATTGATGTTTCTCTCACATTGATGTTTCTCTCTCTCTTCCTCTCCCTTCCTATTTCTCTAAAATCAATAACAATTAAAAATAAGTAAAATAAAGAAAGCTCATCCAGTGGGCTAAAGCAGCTTGAGATCAGATGCAGTGGTGGATCGGCCTCCTAAACAATGGCCTCTGATGCTGCTGCTGCCGGAAGCTGATCTGTGGCCTGGCATGCAGGAGGGCAGACAGCTGAGCGAGCGACGGAACAGACAATGACCCCAAACAAGATGTTGAATCCAGGCTTTTGATGGTGGGAAGATGACATGCTTATCTATGGATAACTGAGTTTCGACTCTTTTATGTCACTGGAATAGATAACTTCTATTGTATTTTCAGTTTGTTCTGAAATAATGTGTTATGACATAAGATTCAAATTTAAATGTACCAAGGGTTAGATTTGTTCAGTTTGCCTAAAGGAAAGATCATAATGAAAATTCTTAGAGAGGTTTACTGCATCGAATGCAATTATATCTCAGTCATTGTTCAACATTTTTGAGCATGCTCTTTGTACAAAGTTCAGTGTAAAGTGCTTTAAATCTATGTTTTTCCATGAGACTTACTACTGCTACAAGTTTTATCTTCAGATAAAAAGGGAAGTACAATTCTCCAAAATCGCAATAGTTCTCATATGAATCACTTTTTGGTTTATGAGTTTCTATATTCAGTAAAAAAAACTGTTCATTTATTACAATCTTCTTTTTCCTTTATTATAATCTTATTTTGCCATTTTCCCTCTTTTGTCAGAACTCTTTTGACATAGGACCAAAGATAAATAATCCTTGATAAAGAATAAATATGACTGACCATATGATCAAGGATAAATAATTTATGCTATTATTAAATACTTTTGAAATAGAAACATAAATCTGAAGATAAGTTAAGAAATCTTTAAGTTAGTAAAGGTAATATGACATATAACTATCAAAAATAATTTTTTTCACTTATTATGAGGAAAATAAAATCTCTAACTATAAATACTAGTTTATATTATTCTAAGATCAACTAGTTTAAAATTTAATGTCTGCAGTAATTAGATGAATTAAATACTATTTCATGATATTAGTTTAGACCAAAGACTTAAGCAAAGATTCAGTGTTTCAAATGAATAAGAAAACACTTGCTTCATTTTATACACAATACTCGTAAGACTTTATTTTTTCTTTGAAATAGTATATGCTTAAATGCTAGAGATTGAATTTGAATTCATGTTCCAATTAAGTTTTTAAGCTTTTATATTTAGCTGGAATTTTTTACATTTAAGCTACTTTAAGGTCAGTGTGAGGAAACCTCTGATTTTGTCTTTCTCCACAAAAGGCCCAGTCTTTGATAAATAACTGTATCTCGCATCATGGCCTCTAATCCTAAGTGTTTACTGGGAAAGATTGAATCTCGGGTTTTCACCTAGAGATGACGTTAAAAAGGTGCAAATTAGACTCTGCCTCGTATATCACATGGCATCAGTGAAAGGCAGAAGAGCAACCGACTTGGACAGTTTCGGTTGTAAGCATTTTCCCCCTCTATTCTTTCATGTTTTTACTATTTTCATAACCCTACAAGGTAGCCTACTGGTCCTTGAAGAACACAAATTACCAAATGTAATTTCATTTAAGGAATTTTCCAGTTTCAAAGGAAACTCATATTTTAGCATAATTTCAAAATGACTCCAGAGGAGATTAATTTCAGATATTTGAAGACAGTGGTTTGTGAGATTTGAAATCTCAAATATTACAAATGTAAATGTTTTTAACAGTAAATATTCTCTCAGTGACATTTTGCAAATGGTTGACATTCCATCAAAATGCCCTAATGAATAAATTGTGTAGTCCTAAATACACAGAAGTACTCAAGTTCTTAAAATTATTTTTAATCATATATGCATACTTCTTTATAAATCCACTTCTAGACAAGGTTATCTTCTTCTTGGTTGATTAGTACTATCTTTAGTGGAAAGAGTGGGCCCTTGTGATCTTGCAAAGCTGAGTTCAGACCCTGGTTCTGCCTCTGTTGTCTGTGTGACAGTGAGCTACTTAGCCTCTCTGAACCCGGGTTTCACATTTTTTTAAAAAAAGAATTGGACACAAAATATATAATGTAAAGAATATATTGAACATAATAACTATACAATAAAGAATAGCCATTGTTTGAATTTTTGAAGTTATTTGAAATAAGTTTTCTGGAACCACTTTATTTCTATATTCTCATCAGATATTATCTAAGTATCATGAAGACATGGACATGAATGGATGAATGCGAATAATGCATTCTGAATGAAAATAGATGTCAGACAGAGAAAAGTTTATTCGTTCTCATACCAAAGAGTTTTTTTTCTGTCTACTTTTTGTTATTAATTTCTAATTTTACTACTTTATAGTCAGAAAATATAGACAATGTGATATTATACTTTTGGGGAATGTATTAATACTTTTAGTTGCTTATTACACAGCTTTTGTGAATGTCTTATGCATGTGACTGTGTGCTACCAGGAAAACATGTCCTTTCGAAATTGTCATTACACTTTTTGGAAGTCATGAAGTGACACTGGGAGGTGGTGATGTCTTGTTATTGTAACCTAGGAGTTTTTGGAGAGATGGCTGGGAAACGAGAAGTGGGGATCGTGTAGGGTTCCTCAGTCTGCCATTTCTTGTTTCCGTTACTGTCTGGGCACTGTCCCAATGTTGTCCCTTGGGCAGTAAGTGACTTTAGAGGATGCTGCTCTTTTTTTCTCATGGAGAGACAAGAAAGAATTCAACAGCTCCTGTGCCAGCCTGTTTCCCGCAGTAGATTCTGACCTCTTGGAGCCCAGGCTGCCTGTCACCTTCACACAAAGCCACTTCTGCCCTTCTCCACCCAGCGTTTGTCACCGTTTTCAGGTTGGCGCACTGGCCCCAGGCTTCCTCCCCTCACTCTGTGGCACTGTGTCCACAGTGTCAAGCTTGGGGAGGACGCCAGCTTCTCCCATAGTCCGGCTGTGTTGCTCGTCCTGGGACTGTTCAACATCTGCATCAGGGTCCCTTCCCCCGGGGGCCTGTGCTAGTCCCTGCAGGAGTCCCGTGGGAAACCCGCTGCGAGGAGTTTTCACTTATACATCATGTCTGACTTGGGAAACCTTTCATCTTTTCAGGACAAATAAAACACCTACTGACTCTCAGAATATTTAAATGTAAATTTTAGAGATGTTTCAGGTAATCCATTCAACATTTGTGGGAAACAAAATACCTTTTCTACCGCTGGGTATAACTCTTTCCTGAGAATGGAAATTTTAAAAAAAAAATTTTTTTTTTTTTTTAAATCAAGCAACATTCAGTTTGGTCATTTGCTGGCACAGTGTCTCTGATATTTTAAATGTTTTAAATTTTGTAAAGCACATGTTGAAACCCTTTCTGTGGAACAGCCTACTGAGGATGACTTGGACCTAGGGGTGGGGGACACTCGGAGGAATACGCTTGGTGGTGAAGAGCATGCGCTCGGCCATGGGATGCGCTTTGCCACGGGATGCGCTTTGCCACGGGATGCGCTCTGCCACGGGATGCGCCCGGCCACGGGATGTTCTCGGCCACGGGATGTGCTCCGCCACGGGATGCGCCGGGCTACAGGATGCGCTTGGCCTCGGGGTGCGCCCGCTGGCCACGCCCACTGTTCAGGTGGTAGGGGAACTCTGCCAAGTACGTCACTCTCATATCTAAGTGATCTGCCAGAGGGATGAATGAAGCACTGACTGAATCTTAATGGTTTTATCTTCTCTATTTCTTAGTATAATCACTTTTCATAGTGTCTGTATCACGTGTCCACCTATGCGTTCAGGTTCTTTTTTAGAGAAAGAATAGAGCTTACTAAAGTGATTTAGGTCCAAAGAGGTGAATTTCCTTCTTATCCTTACCAATATTTTTGTTTATTTATTTACTTATTTTGAATTTATTGGGGTGACATTAGTTAATAAAATTATATAGGTTTCAGGTGTATAATTCTATAAGACATCATCTGTATATTGTAGAGTGTGTTTACCACCCTAAGTCAAGTCTCCTATCACCATTTATCCCCCATTTACCCCCTTCCACCTCCAGTCACCTGCCTTTCCCTCAGATCATCACCATACTGTTGTCTATGTCCATGGGGTTTTTCATTTTATATGTTTTGCTTACTCCCTTCACCTTTTTCATGTAGCCCCTCGTTGTTTATTTCATCATTATTTACAACAGCCAAGATTTGGAAGTAGCTCAAATGCCCGCCAGCAGATAAATGGATTAAAATTCTAGTACATTTACACAATGGAATACGTGGACATAAGTACCATGTGATTTCACTTACATGTAGAATCTAGTGGCTAAAATAAACTAACAAACAAAATAGAAACAGACTCCCATAGCACTTGTAGTCTAATTGTAAAATTCCTTGAGCTAGAGACCATGTGTGATACCTCTGCATGCCCTACTTCCAATATCTGGCAGAGTAGTATATCTCTATCAGGTATTTAATAAATACTTCACTGATTGTTAGATTGGTCAATAGAATTGAAGGTATCAAAGGGGTAAGGGAAATAAACCAGGAGTTACTGTAGAACTAAAAGTTATAAATTTCATCTTACATTGTTGTATCTCAACTGATAGTTTTGATAATACCTAAATAATTCACTAATATTTGGAAAACCATTCAAATTAATAATTTATTGAGAATAATTTCTAAGTTATTATATTCAAATGTATCACTATGTTAGTAACATAAGCTGCTGTGGAAATTCCTTTATACAGCATTTAATGCCCCAAATCCTTTCAAGATATGAAGTCAACTTTTTTCATATACATTCTTGTTTTAGCATAGTGTTCGGCTGCACACCTTGACTATATTGCAGTTGGTTCCAGGGCACTGTCATAAAGTGAGTATCACAATAAAGCAAGTGAAGATGTGTATATATATATATATGTATACACACACACACACACACACACACATATATATTTTCATTTATCTTCAGGTAGAGAGGGAGGGAGGGAGGGAGGGAGGAAGAGAGAGAGAGAGAGAGAAACATCAGTGTGACAGGGACACATCGATTGGTTACCTCCCGCACGACCCCAACCAGGGCCTGGACGAATCCCAACTGAGGTCCGTGCCCTTGACTCTTTGGTCTGCAGCCGACACTCTAACCACTGAGCAACCCAGCCAAGGCACAAGTGCTAATATTTTAGATGATGGAGGTTCTTGCCTTCAATTTGTAAAAAATGTAACATCTGTAAAAAGCAATAATACAAAGTGCAATAAAACTAGGTATGCCTTTATACAATTAATTACACTTTTCTTATTCTAGCCTCTCTTGTGTGCCTACTAATTGTAAGCCAATGGAATAATTTTACTAATTATTCAATATATTAAGCCAAACAAACCATCTATAGACATTAGTCCAGATAAAAATAATTTAATTATAAAGCATTGTGCCTCTTTATTCCTTATAAACAATCTCTCCTCTAGATGTCACATTCATGTGGCCAACTTCAGAACACGTGAGTGGCAGAAAGAGAAAAGGCAGCTTCTGCCTGACCTGCAAGCATAAAACCTTCAAAAAAAGTTCTGTTTTTTCTCCATTGAATGAATATTATGTTAATCTAATCTAAGACTCATTTATTTTTAGTTAAGGTTTGCAAACAAATCTCTAAAAATGCAAATTATATAATAGACTCTTGGATTTTTTCCTGTCCTTTTCCTTCATCTTATTAATCTTGCGAGACATGTCATGTATGTCTTTCAGACCATGGAATTTTAGTGCCGATGTTCGAGTCCAGAGAACCAAGCTCCACATGGGCATTCGACAAAACTACGCTGAAAAAAATTTGGAAAGAAGTTTGAGAAATTAGGCTCCTCTTTTGTTATTTAAACTGGATGACTCAAATTTAAAACACTGGCTTTCATTTTCATGTAGTATTTTTTTTTTTAATTTGAAAGTATGCAAAAGTGAAGTAAAAAAAAAAATAGTACAGGAAAATAACACACATGCACATATAGAATAAAGACTTGAAGTCCCAGTTGACTTATTTAGTAAATTCTTTTTGTTAGTTATATTTTGCTTTTTTAGATATTCCAGCTCTGCAGAGGCTAAATGAGAAAAGTATGATAAAACATATGACCAGCATCATGAAATAAAAATTTTAAAAAGGCCAATGATCTAAATGTTTGTTAGAAAATCAGTTTAAGACTTGGATTTGCATGTATCTCATATTTCTTTGGCTATTAATTTAATTAGCCTTTCAACTAGGCTTAACCATATCAAGTAACATTGCATCAGTGCATAGCAAGTAGCTGGAGAAGATCTGTCTAGTCCAGGATAACTGAACCTCTTAGACAACAGACATTACAGTGGGATTTGGGAAGATTACACTCTTTGTACCCTGCCAAAAGCAATAATTAAAGTGAATGGAATCTGCTTATGTAAACAGCTGTCATTTCTTCTTCAATAAGGAATTTTGCCATTTGCCAGTATCAAAAAGGCTAATCTAGAAGAACTGAATTTTTACCATCTCTCTCTCTCTCTCTCTCTCTCTCTCCAGCAAGAACTTCTGAAAAAACAACCAAAAGGAACTTGCTCTCTGAGGAAGTGTCCAGCAATCGCAGGGAAACCCAGGGAAAACTTCAGGAAGAGTTAGTGCAATACTTTGATTGTTGTCTGTTTAAATACTTTATCAAGGTTAGGACTCTTATTTATCATCTCGCTCTAGCATTCCTACACCAGTGTTCAGATTCTAGATGACTAGTAAATACACTTCAGTCTTTGGAAGGCATATCTTAGTTTTTAGCTAAATAACTAAAAAAGGCATAACATTAAAAAGTAAAAGGAACTTCCAGATGTTTTTGAAGTAGAAGACTCCCTTCCAACTTAAAGGATCATCAGTACAAACTAGTTGCCTGAGAAGCTGGACATGTATACATCTTGAGTGCTTTCATTTCAGATGTTATGATGACTATAAGCTGTAGGACGTAGGCTCTGCATGTTATGAGAGAAGAGAGGAAAGAGTATTGAATCAAATGTGAAATATAGATTACTGAGAGATGAAGGAGAGTATGTCCTGTGTTGCAGATCCCCAAATCCTGTTCACGTACTATTTTTATTTTATCCCCAGAAACAGTCTGGATGGTAACAGTAAAGGGCTCAGAGAAGTGGTATGGTTTGCCTGGGAACCAAAAAGTCATGATAGTGCTTCAGTCCTCCCCCCTCCAGGCCAGTTTTTTCCTTCTTATTTTTCTAAGAATGCATTAAAATAAGTGAACAGATCATAGAAAATTATACAATTGGCCTTTATGCATACAAAAAGATGTTTGACTTTAAACATAACAAAAGAAACGCACTGAGATATCATTTCTCAGCCATCACACTGGCAAAGTGTGGCAAAAATTCTACGATGAGACCGTAGGGTAACAGGAATTATGGCACACTGTTGGGAGGGTTAGAATATGGTACACACCCTATGAAGGATAATTTGGCAAGTCTACCAAAGCATCTACACTTTGGACCAGCAATTCCACTCCTAGGAATCTAGCTTACAAACACACCCACACAAGTCCAAAATGACATATGATCAGAGTTTTTTATTTGGGTATTATTTGTATAGCAAAAATTAGAAATAACTGAAATATTAACAATATGGAGTTGCCTGAAGTAATCATGGTACATCCATATAATAAAGTAATGTGCAGCAATAAAGGAGAATGAGGACTATTTTTATGTACTGATACAGAAAGATTTTTGGGATATATTCTTTAACGAAAAAGCAAGGTACAGAATAATGTATATGGTATACTATCTTTATATAAGAAATGGGAAATATATGTTGCAAACATGACAACTTTGGAAGGATGAACAAAAAGCTAATAAATGATTAGTTATAGCGAGCAGGGAGGGGTAAATGAAGAAGGAAGATTTGGAGACACATCTAGGTATACATTTTTTAAAACACTGTTTTGACTTTCATACCATGTAAATGCACTGACATTATTTTTTTAAGGAAGATAAAAAAAGGGGGGGATCCTTAAGACTCAAAGCAAACTTAAGCAAATGTATATAACTCTTTTTTTTTTATCCTCACTTGAGGACATTTTTCCATTTTTTTGTTCAGATAGAGTGGGAGGGAGGGAGAGAGAGAAAATCCACATGAAAGGGACACATAGAGTGGCTGCCACCCGCACAACCAACCAGGGCCGGGGACAAACTGCAACCAAGTTACACACCCTTAGTGGGAACTGAACCCAGGTCTCTCTGGACCACAGGCCGACGCTCTAACCGCTGAGCCAAACCGGCCAGGGCTATAACTCTTTATAAACTGGTAACATATCATAAAGAAAGGGATGCCTTCTATAGGGGGAAAATAGAACCACAAAGACATTTTAAACTTCCTTTAGTAGTTTTATCACTGGTAATGTTTTTGAAACTACTCTATTTATATAGTATTATAAAACTCTCTCAAGGTCTAACTAGGGCAAAATAAATCATTTTTAAAAGAAAATATAAATCAGGAAATAAATTGCATAGGGAATGGAAGACCCATGTACCAGAGACAGCAGGAAGCCACTCCAACATCAGGCTATGTGGACTAAAAAGAAAAGATGGAGTTGTAGCGTCGAGATCAGATTGCTTGCTGGCAGCTGTAACCAAATTCAGACTGTCCTGGGGACCGGAGCCACCGAGGAGAAGCAGCCATACAGAGACATCTCAGGGGATCTAATGTTTGTCATGGTGACTACAGTGAACAGTACTGTATTGTATAATTGAAATATCCTAAAAGAGTACATTTTGAGTGTTCTCACCACACACACACACACACACACACACACACACACACACACACACAGAGTAACTATGTGAGGTGATGGATATGTTAACTAACCTAACTGTGATAATCATTTCAAAATATATACCTATATGAAATCATCACACTGTATACCTTAAAGTTACACAATATAATTTGTCAAGTATATCTCAGCAACATTGGAAAAAAATAAAGTTAAATGTTTATAAAAAGATGGTTTTCAAAACTTGGAATAAGCTTAAAAGGCGACAACAGCTTGAAAGGACTCCCATCAGCAATGCTTCAGCATATATAACATCAAAAAGAATACTCTTTGTAGTTGATTTAAAATTAATTTTATGAAAATTCTTTAACGCAAACTTAAATTAAAAAGGGGGGAAGACCAGAAAAATGAACTGGTTATCATTTGAGTTAGATATTAAACCAAATTTCAGGAGATAGACTCTGTCTTTTACTGTGAAGTAAAAGACATCAGGCATGATACATTCTAGTCCAAGATGGCTAATTTAAATGTAGTCAACCATGAGATAAATCCAGAGACCTGCTCTTCCGTGAGTGACATGAAAACAATCAAGATCGTCCTAGACTACTTGAGATTTAAGGGGCATAGTCCTAGACTGGATCCTGGTTTGGGACAAAGTAGGAAGAAATTGGATATATTTGATTGCTACTGGGTATAAGATAAAATGTAAAAATAATTATTAATTTTGCTGGGTGTATAAATGGTCATTAAGCTATGTAGCAAAATGTTTATTCTCGTTAAGAGCTGAAAAATGATAATGAAGTAATTAGGGGTATTGTGATATCTTATTCCTTTAAAATACTTTTGCATAAAAATATTTAAAAAAAACATTTAATATAATCCTCCATGATATAACTTCAGCTTACTTCACTTATTTCATTCAGCCATATGGTAAAATAGTAAATATCACCTGTACATGTATGACTATTTAAAATAGCCCCTTTTGAAACTTGCAGGGTAAGTAAACTTACTTTAACATATAACAAAGTCTTGTTTCAGAGCAAAAAATTTTTTAACCTCAACATTTTTTTTAAAAATAGCCCCATCAATACATTGCTTTTTATTTGACCTGCAGCGGTATATGAAACAAAGTATTACACAGCTTTATGGAATGAGTTTACAAAGTTATGAAATTTATGTGCTAAGAACCTGCAAAGATAGGATTTGATTACATACATAATAATAATTCAGGCACCTAACAGTATATAGCTAACATTAGTGATTGGGTAACCTTAAATTCTTGTATGGACTGCAGGATGCTTGAGTGACGCAAACGTGTGTGTGTGTGTGTGTGTGTGTGTGTGTGTGTACAAATATGTATTTGTCTTGGATGAGTTTAATGGCTTTCATCAAGTTGTCAACAGGGCAGGTGGCTCCAAAATACTAGGAATGTCAAGAGGTTTGCCAGTTTTACTTTTATAACTCACTGCACTGTAGCCTTTAAAAGAACAATGCTAATTACTCTATGGGTCTTTAAAATAATGGAATCAAATTAATGTATTAGAGGGTTTGCTTCCATAAAACAAGAACAGATTAACCTGAAAAAGGAGCAGAAAACAAGAATTCTTGAAGACTAATTACAGGAATTATAGGATTTCAAGGATAAGACTACAAACTAGAATGTGATATAATTTTGAGAATTTGCTGGAGGATAAGAAAAAAACAATCCACATGGCTTTGATGCTTAGGACATGCTCTATGGAGAGATGCATTTAGTACTAGAGAATTGTATTTATTTCTCCAACTATATCACTTGGTTCTATAGTGATTCATATTTACACAATTAAAACATTATAAATAATATATATATTATATATGAAGCTCGTGGTTTCCTTGTTTAACTTTTGGCCTCTTCTTTACAGATGATATTTCCATTTATATTTTCCATTACATGCTGAGGACTAGGTAACTCCTGAGGGGTATTCTTTCTATACATTTAGATATGTTATAACTATGTCTAGTTTTTAGACCATGAGAGGATGACAGTTGATTAAAGGGTCTCATCTTTGAGGCTTTAGGAAGAAAAGGTTATTTAATCCTAAACCATTAGCTGGGTAAGGTACCTGGCATTAAAACCCAATATTTACTTGGGGTTGAATTAAGGAAAACGTCCACACACATGCTAACGGCTGGGCCACCAGATGTGGTTCCTACAGGGACAGGACTAGAGTTCAGGGGAAGGAAAGACATGCGTGCAAGGCTGGCCCCTTGGCCGTGCAGCATGAACGGTTGCACAGGGCTCCATACTTCAAAGGAGCTGGTGCTTGGGTTAAATCATGGCTGACACCAACTTCAAATTCTTTTTTTTTTTTTTCTGTTCAATCTGTCATTTAGTATGTAGTATTTATTTATTATTAATTTATTTTTGTTACAGATGTTTCTCCTCTCCCCCCCCATTGATACCCTCCTTCCCTTAAATTCTTAACCACATTTTTACAAGGGGCATCACACCTTCATTTTGTACTGGGCTCCTCATATTATGTAGCCAACCCTGCATATCTGGCTTGGCCCTAGACTCCTCTGTGGAGCAGGCTGTTGTTCTGTTCAACTTCTTTCTTCCTCAGCTATAGCTACCCCGTTTCCTTCCTGCAGATGAGGGCTGGTGTTGGACCGCTCCAGTTACTGCACCAGTGCAAGAGCCCTGAGCGAACATTAGGGTTAGGGAATTAACCTCATTAAGATTATGGTAATTTTATTCCATTTTTATAACTTTCATTGACAATGCTTCTTCTTTAAATTTTTACTAATTCCCATCCTTCTATGGACTCTGACATCCCTATGTTAAAAAGGCTCACCCCATATTTTCTCTCTAAAAACTTAAAAGCGTTGTTTTTCAAAATACAGTTGAAGACCCATAGAGGCAACATTTTGAGAAGACAACATTTAAATGTTTGTATGAACAGTGTTAGGCATTTTCTTCTTGTTCACAAATTTGCAGTTGGCCAGAGCTGCTCTGTGGAGTTGTGCTGTGCACAAGGGCGGAGGCACCCGATGACTCTGTCTGTGGACATTCACTGATCTTTCATCTGATCTAGCCTCGTTGCTATGAACTCTAGAGTTTTGCAGCAGGGGAAGTGTTCATAATAAACGCAGTAGATTTTGTTTTTAAAGTTTTTCTAAGGTGGGCAAGTAGTAGTAAGCAGTAATAATAATATATTTATATATGGCAATGGTTATAATGGCATTATTATTACATCCATAATGAGTAATTACTATATATGAGGTACTCACTGTCTTTAACACTTGATGAGCTCCATTTCATTCAATGTCCCCATCAATCTGAGAAGTAGGTACTGAATTGCCCACTATTTATAAAAGAGAAAATTGAGGCTCAGCAAAGTGAAGTGGACTGACCAGAGTTAGAGTGGACACTGGAACGCAGGCTTGAGGACCCCAGAGGCTGTGCTCTGATGCACTGAGGTGCCCTTCCTCCATCAGAACACCTGTTGAGGTTCACTGTCATTAAGGCTAGGGAGGTTCTGACTATTTCATTTCTGTCTTTTGAGTGAATTAAACAAACAAAAACAGTCATGCATTGAGAGTGATTCTACTCTTTTTAATCTTTAACCCTCATTCCTAAAATACAATGATTGCTTTTTGTACATGACATTAGCTTTAGAAGCTGCATGGTGAGCAAGTAGTCAGTCATTCACCAGGTAGGATTTCAAAGGATTATAAATTGTGGACCCTTGTTTTTTGTCATCATGAAAAAGGGAAGAATAGAAGAAGTAAGCTTCAGATAAGGCTAGGAAATCCAGTCTCTTTCTAAGAAAATGTTCTACTTATTCTTATTTACCTTAAAGCATCATCTCATTAATGTCAACTGGTCACATAAGTATGGAATTTTAAATGATATTTAAGAACAGTCCAAATATCTATCTTATTATCTTTGTGTCTAATCATCTGATGGTTTCACTTTTTTTTTTAATCTTCACCAGAGGACATTTTTGCATTTATCTTCAGATAGAGCAGGAGGGAGAGAGAGAGAGAGAAACATTGATGTGAGAGAGACACATCGAGTAGTTGCCACCCACACGACCCCAACCGGGGCCAGGGACAAACTGCAACCGAGGTACGTGCCCTTAGTGGGAACCGAACCCAGGACACTCTCTCTCTGGTCCGTGGGCTGATGCTCTAACCCCTGAGCCAAACCAGCCATGGCCTAATGGTTTCACTTTTATGGTTAATTTAAGAAAGCATTTAATACACCAATACTTAAAACCACATAAACATCATCTTCTATAGAAACAATAAAAAGATATTAAAATATGACACAATAAAAAATGTCAAATTCAGATGCAGTCTGAAATTCTCTGACACAGGATTCTCTTTCTAAATTTTTGCTTCATCCAGATAAGAAGGGTGAGAGTAAGTTTTAAGGACATACCTAGTAGTTAATTCTGGTTTTAGAATTTTGCTGAAATTGTACGGTATGTTTAGCTGATGAATGTGGATATTCAAGTAGCCTTAATTTCCCAGCTTCTCATTCTACTAGTTACCAACCAGCTCTACAGGAAAAAAAGAAGAAGAAGAAGATAAAAAAGAGAGAGTCTGGGAAGCCAGATACCAATTGCAGAACAGGTTTTGTTCCTTTTCATTTCTAGAAGTGTTATAAAACACACACTCCCAAAATCGCCACAGGCAAAGAATATGGGTTTGTAGGTAAATATTAGCAGAGTAAATTCTATACTTTTTGCAAACAGCAAAATTAACCATCAAAAAGCCACTGTTCAGCCCTGGCTGGTTTGGCTCAGTGGTTGGAGCATCGGCCTGCGGACCAGAGAGTCCCAGGTTTGGTTCCTGCTAGGGGCACGTACCAAAAAAAAAAAAAAGCCACTATTCAGTAAGAAAAAGAAAAATGATGTCAGTTGAATCTCTTTTCCCCCTAGAAAATACTAACAAAGGCTTATGTTACTAACCAAGTTTTCAAAAAAAATTACAGCAGACAATATCTCTCTAGTTTGTAAAGTATTTAATTTTTTTAATGTATATTAAAGACAGAGCAACATAGTAATCAATTGAGCATGTCTTGTTTATGGTATATTAGTGATTCATCAGTGATTAGAGATTCATGACAGGTATCTTGAGACTTATTTTTGCACACACTTAGAATCATTTTGTGATATTTTGAGAGACTGATCTAAGGATATTTGTCTTACTGCCCTGTTTTCAATGAAAATTTCTCTTTTGCAAGAAGAGACATTAGAGAAATTTCTTGACTTTTCTCTGTGTTTGAGATTATGATCACCAAACAACAGAAATCCTTGTTTATTTGATGGCTTCAATAAGTAAAAGTGGCTATAAATAGATGTAGAACTGTGGGGAATAGAACACTGTATGCATAATGCCACATTCACATTACAAATGTTGATGCTGAAATACATTTAGTTACTACTTAAATGACACTAGTAGAGGGTAAAGGGGGACAAATACTGGTGGTGGAAGAGGATTTAACTTTGAGTGGTAGGCACTCAGTGCAATATACAGACCATGTATTCTATAAATTTCTACTCTTGAAACTTATGTAATCATATTAACCAATGTCATCCTAATAAGTGTAATAAAAAGTAAGTGACACTAGATTCAAATTTAGTAACTTTAGATAGAACACCTTGCCACATTGACATGATTAGATCATATAATTGTTATGTTCTTCACATGCTAATTTTGTTAGGACCTGTGATGCACACTGACTCTGTGAGAACCACAGAAGCTAAAGAGAAAGAATTCTCAGTATGACTGGAGGTCCAAACATGGGCGTCTCGGAAGGCAGCTGCATCCTCCAACACAGGCCACACAGCTTGGCCATGCTAAACTGATCGTCCCTTCTGAAATGTAATTCTGTCTTCTCCGTGGCTCGTCCCTGGCTGCGGCTCTTGGTGTCAGGGTTATATATTTCCTCTTGATCCCCATTAAGCTCAGATTAAGAGCACCATCCTTATTTAATCCCTCAAGCCAGGAGCCTTTTCCTTTACTTTGCCCTCCACATAACAGTCAGTCCCTGGGTCCTGTACACAGAGAATTTCTAAATATTTATCCACCCTGTCATCCTCATCCCACGGCTAACACTCCGTGTTTCTAAGCCTAATAATTTCTTCCCTCAACTATTTCAAATACCCTCCTAAGTCTTTCCTAACCTCAAGCCTTTTTACTTTCTAATTCATTCTCTACTTTCTTATCAAGGTGAACTTTCTATAGGATACCTGTTATCATGTCTCTGTAATAACTCCCCTTTGCTTTCAAATCTTTTAGTAAGAACTCTAGTAACCCCTATAAATATGTATCACCTCAAAAAGCCACAAGGAGCCCTGGTCTTTTTGGCTCAGTGGTTAGAGCGTCAGCCTGCGGTCCAGAAAGACCTGGGTTCAGTTCCTGCTAAGGGCATGTACCTCGGTGGCAGTTTGTCCCCGGCCCTGGTTGGGTCAGGGCCATGCAGGAGGCAGCCACTTGATGTGTCTCTTTCATGTTGATGTTTCTCTTTCTCTCCCACTCTATCTGAACAAAAAATAGAAAAATGTCCTCGGGTGAAGATTAAAAAAAAAAAGCCATGAGGAGCCCAGCTGGTGTGGCTCAATGGATTGAGCATTGTCCCATGAACTGAGAGGTCCAGGTTCGATTCCCAGTCAGGACACATGCCCAGGCTGTGGGCTCGATCCCCAGTAGGGGGCGTGCAGGAGGCAGCCGATAGATGTTTCTCTCTCACATCAATGTTTCTCTCTCTCTCTCCCTTCCTCTCTCTCTAAAAAAATCAATGAAAACATATTAAAAACAAGAAGCCACAGGAAATCCCCAGCCTCAGTGTAATATTTACAGTTTTCTTGACATGTGGATTCCTTTTCATGTTACACCTCGAAATAAAATGTACTGGTATCCCAGTATCATCTTCCCATTTCCAGTCTCCTCGGGCTCAGCTCAGGCATCACCTTCTCTGCGATGTCTGTCCCTGAGTTGGGTGTTGCTTTCTCTCTTCTCCCATATTGCTCATTGCTCTATTATTGCTCATTTTCTTATCTCAGTAGACTTCTACAAGTAAAGAAACCAGAAGTTACTCACTGTGCCTTGTTCACTATATTGTATATCCAGCACCTGGAGGTACAAAACTCCCCACTCACGTCTGCTCAGTAAAGGCGCACATCTGTGACTCCAGCGTTGGTCCCTAAGCTCGACGGGAAGGAGTGGGTGCGGCAGGAGAAAGGGGTGGGAGCCAAGGGAAGAAACCCACTGTGACAGGCACACAGGTACTGTTCCTATATCCTCTCTAGGCCTTACAACATCCTATGAGGTAGGTATTAAGATTGGGAAGTACAGGAGGGAGAAACTCAAGTTCAGAGACATTAAGTTACCTGCCCAAGGTCACAGAGGTGGAACTCAAATTCTGATTGACGTGCCTCAGAATCTCATGCCCTTCCCAATACGAATGCCGCCTTACTATTTTTTTCCTTCCAAATAGACAGAAAAATATGTTTTCAATGAAGGCTGAAACTATTTTGAAACAGCATTTTTCTCCCTAAGTAACGTGTAAAGCTTTTTTGCCAGATAGTTTGAATGATGGCTTCAAGTGACAACCTGACAAGCATGGAAATGACGTCATCAGGCTGACATTTATAGTTGGACTGAGTTAGATTAGATCAGCCAGTAAGTACCTCTGACGTGCTGTTTATTCATTTTAATACCTTATTCTATGTAATTAAAAGATAAGAGATACTTCACGGGCTTTTCACCAAGTTTGTTAGACACGAAGGTAATTTGAATTTTTTTATCAATGGTCAGTTTTTCTTCTGTTACATATTGTGTAACATTGATGTAAGAACTCACTTTAAAGGAAGCTCTATAATTTGGATAACCACTTAAGAATATGGATCAGCCTTGGCTGGTCTTCTCAGTGGTTAGAGCATTGGCCTGCAGTCCGGAGAGACCTGGGTTCGGTTCCCGCTAAGGGCATGTACCTCAGTTACAGTTTATCCCCGGCCCTGGTTGGGTCATGTGGGTGGCAACCACTCGATGTGTCCCTTTCATGTCAATGTTTCTCTCTCTCTCTCCCTCCCACTCTATCTGAACAAAAAAAAAAAAAAGGAAAAATGTCCTGGGGTGAGGATAAAAAAAAAAAAAAAAGAACATGGATCAAATTGAATGAAGCATGAACTTTTGTCTTGCATTTTATTATTGTATGTTAATATTCTAGTAAAGAGATCAAAAGAACAGAATAGTTCACTATTGCATCAGAGCAATGATGGACCCAGAGCAGAGTTCTGATACCAAGGTCGCTGGGCTATGGGCCTTGGGAGAAGGTACGGGTGCTGCTGCCCATCTGAGAAACCACGTAATGATCCCCTATACCTCCGGGCTCCTCAGGCTCATGCCTTTAGTAAAGTGTACAAATCCTTTAAAAATAGAACATACATTGTTCAATTTTGTTATTAATAAAAAGATGGAAAACAGAAAAACATATAAGAAAATCAAAATTATGTAATCACATCCCTTAGAATAAACATGTTTTTTTTCCAAAACAATATCTTTTCTAAAAATATCACCATGCTTTTTCTAGGTCAGTTGATTCTCATTTGGCAGCATACAATGGTTATTACTATAGCCTTCAATATCCTCCTATAATTCTATTTTAATGGTTGCATAGAATTTCATTATATAAATTTGTTTTTATTTGCATAACAATTTCAGAATTATTGAGCATTTAGGTTCTTTCACTTTTTTTTTAATTCTAAAAAGAAATTCCTGTAATGCCTCTTAAAGCATATCTGTCAATAATTTCTTATCATAATATCTAGAATTTTTGTGCAGTTTATTATTTCTGGCTTTCATCAAGTCTTGTGCTAAGTTTGCTAAGTATATACTATCACAATTACACATTATTTGATGCAGACACATGTGTGTATGTGTGTGTTTAAATATCTTAGACCCAAAACATATTTGAAAAAATCGGTTCTGATTATGAGACAGAACATTTTATATTCTGATACTGGACTTACAAAAGACGCATTCGGTGATATGTGATAATATGAAAGGGAGAAACAAAAGAATTCATCCCTAAAGCCTCTATTTTGTCTATGAAATTGTGTGGAAGGTCATGTGCTAAAAGAAGAACACAAAATGGCTGGATAGTGAGAAGTAAACATTTAGAGGAGCTATGTAGGGTAGTGTGGAACTGATCAAGCAAAATAATAGAATGAGCGAGAGAGATTACCAAAGAGGTCACCCACTTTCATTAACAACAAGCTCCATAGCAGCACAGTTGTTTCTGTAAACACTTAGCAACTCTGAAGACAAGAAAGTATATTGTGATCCTTGATAGGGTATTCAATGTATGGAGGACACAAGAACTTCAAAGAGGAGGGGATTGAGGCATTTTCAGGAGAGAGATTGAAATGATGTCCTTGGAGCATAGCTGGAAGTGAAGCCAATAAGCAACTTTTGGGCTCGGAGGAACAGAGGTCATGGAGCAAGACTGGAGATCGAGATGTGATCAGAGGAAGTTCCGTGGGAGTGAGCTACGTGCGAGCAGAAAGCAAAGGGCGCTGTGGTCAAATTGTCAGTTCTTGTAGTCATAGATTTTGGAGATGGGGCTATTTGAGCTAATAATATGTCCAAGAAATGGCCCTGGGAGTTACTGATGATGTGTAGGACATTTTCAATGCAAAGGATTACACAAAAGAACTATGAAGTTATAGAGAGGAATCTTGGGCATGCTTAAGTATCCCCAAAACGAGGACTGCAGCTATGCTAGAAGGGAAGATTATAATATGTGTCAGAGTCTTTGATACCTGCTCAGAATAATGAGGAGGTCAGTGGGGGCCCATTCAAAACAGTGGAGCTCAGCGAACAGTATATCAAAGTGGTAGGTGGTAGGGAAGAGTTGAAAGGGCACAGCCTGGAATCAGTGTTATGGACCGAGGAGAGTGTAGTTCTTAGAGCATTTTAGAAGAGCAGCTTCATCTTGGAGGAGCTGCAAAGAAAGCACTACTCTCTGGAAAGAATCAGACTTGAGCGAAGGCAATTCATTGAATGGAGCACTCTGCAGAGAGGTGGAAGGTACAGAGCGGTTATTTCCAAAGCATCATGAAATGGAAGCATGCTCGCAATGGGAAAATAGGTCCAGGGAGAGAGTTTCGAACAGCGTGGCAGAACATGAGAGAAGATAATTGTGGGAAACACCCTCATCTACATTAGCAATTTTCAACCTTTTTCATCACATGGCACACACAAACTAATTACTGAAATTTTGTGGCACACCAAAAAGTACATTATATTTTATGCAGGTATGACAAAAAGAAATACATTGGTATCATTTTGATTCATTCAAAATGGATGGTTATTGTTGTGTTGACAATGTAAGAGAAAAGAGGTCGTGCTCCTGACTGAAGAGTCAGGTATTGCATGTTTTAAAAATTCCCGCAGTATACCAGTTGAAAATTGCTGATCTGAATGCCCGGCAGGCTTCAATCATTATATGCGACCAAGTCCTGGTGTGATCATAGAGATGGAGAGAGAGAGGTCAGTAGTGAAGCAGGACCCCAGGTTCTAGAGTACCCTGGTGGCCAACTGTGATTGACAGCCCATACGAGGAGGATTAGTAATAAAGCAGCACATCCACAGTGGTTTGGGACTCTTTCTAGTATATTCTACCTTCTCCATATATATAGCCATGAAAAATTATATTCTGTATTTAGAATAGTTACTCTAAACCTAGAGAAAATTCTCAGTGATCAAAGACTCAGTAATATTCTTCTAACAACACACATTACTAGATTATGAGGTTGTTCCTCATACTGTACTTGCTAAATTAGGAAAGTGGAAAAAGACTATTTTTCAAATAGTTTCAAAAATAAATCTCAAAAATATTTGGGACTTACCCATTGGTTACCCAGAAAACTCAATTATTAAAAAGACCCTTTCATTTAAGAGATTTCACATACGGATAATATTTCTTAGTTGTAAAATAAAAGTAGGTAAAAGATAAAAGGCCGAATGAACCTTTTGGGGGGGATATGTCAATAAAGCGAATCACCTCTTTTACAATGACTACTGAACAGTCATGATCGTAAGAATTTGTTGCAGCACAACCAGGAAGAGCTGATGAATGTACACATGAACACATGGGAATCAGGGCTCCCTGCCAGTGTAGAAGACGAGGGAAATTTCCTATTCCTATTCTTACACCTTTAGGAGGGAACACTTAGAAAATCTTCTATCTACAGGTATAATGCCTACCACAAGGTACTCAGAATGAAACTAGAGTCTAAGGATACCTCCACAACGAACTTATATCTTCTCCTTGTACAAACAAACATACTCACGCACATTCAGATGGAAGAATTACTTCTTCAGTCATCCTTGATTAATATTGACTAACCATATGTTACATAATTGGGAAACTTGTTTGAGAAAATAGTTGTATAAGGGCCAATCTTATAGCTACAAATCAACATTGACATAAGTGGCTGGGAGTCCAGGAGGGAACTTATGATGGAATTTACCAACTTGGTATAAGTTCATTTAAGGTCAACACAACGTTTGTCTTTAATTCCAAAGAGATTGTTTCCACTGGAGCATATCCCCAAATTCAGTTTGCCTAGACTTTGTAGTTATAACTGGTGCATCAAAGAATCTTAAAACATTAGCGTTAGAAGTAAATTTGAAAACGTCTATTCTCTTACCTCCCTCCATCCCTCCCTCCCTCTCTTACTGGATTAAGGAAATGAACACTAGAAAAGTTAAATAGCTTGCTAAAGCTGTGACGTGGATTAGTAATGACTTGGTATATAAGAAAAAAGTTTATTGTAAAAATATTTATGACTTTGGCACTTATCAACATAAAAGTAATTATAGTATTTTGAAAAGATGATAAATAAAGGAAAACAGACCCTTGGGGCTTGAAATGTCTTATTTATTTGTGCCACAAGCTTTCAATGGGAGTGCTTTGAGATTAGGGTTTTGGTTTGAGTGCATGACCAAAAGCACCTTTGAATTCAATACTTTATGCTGAAAAGATTTTCCTCCAGCGGCTAGGCTGCATTCTGGCCTTCAAAATGATATTTGTACCCAAACAAATATTATTTCTTATGTTTGAAGGTAGAAGCTTTTTATTCTTTGTGCCCTGCCACGGCCTTTTTATATTCTTCCTCCTATTGTTTATTGTGCTTTTAATGAACTCGATGCACAATGCAGAGATGATGCCCCGGATGCCCCATCCAGATGTACCTTTGCCACAGGAGTCCATACTCCATCAGTGGTCCCCAAGTCTAGCTGCTACACATTGAAATCAGTGAGAGCTCATTCAATCCAAATACCTTGGCCTGGGAATCCATGTGTAAAATGCATGCCCATGTGCTGTTTGCACAGTCATATCTTATGCCCAGCATTTAGAACACAACTTCAGATGAATCTCGCCCTCTTTACTCCAATGAAAACGCAGTTTTTGCCTAGGTGGCTTTTTGAGTAATTTAATATATATTTTTTATTTTGTAGGTATCAAATGGAGAGAAACTCAATTAAGACTAGCCAATACTAAGTTTCAAATAGTAATTAAATGACCCTTCCAGGATAATTTGTAATGTAGCAGTTAAATGTGTGAAGAACAAACTTTTCATTCTAAGAAATAAATCTCGTAGACTTTGAGGCACCAAAGTAGCCAGAGGGTTGATGTTTGGGAAAAGGACAACGATAACCCTCAGCCGTTTCTGTATGCAAGCTCTGATTTTGGATCCTCTGCACGATCATTCTGAATGATCGTTAATATTCACCAAGAGTTTAATGTACTAATTTAACCCCATCCTTGTCACAGAAGAGATTTAAGTCCATGTTTAAGAATATATAAAATACATAATTTATAAGTGAGGAAGAAAAAACAAGCAAACTGGAACCAAGAGTAAGACTGAAACAAAAGGCAAAAGATGCCAAGTGCTATGATTTCTTAATATTATTCATCCATTCACTCAGTCATTCATTCACAAAGAGGAAGTATTCCCCGATGGTCTGGTTCCGCGCTGGGTGTCTATTCTGATTGATTGGTGCCCATGCCTCCTCTTAATTTAATATTTTGAATATTACTCCCTAGGGCTGGAAGTATAACCGAGAGAAAACAAACACAGATCCTCCCCTCGCAGGCTGCAGCTTTTCAGACAGACATGATATGACAATTGCAACAGTGTATGGTAAGATCAAATATAATGTATTTTTAAAAAACCCCACAGAAATGAAACAATAGCAAAGGAAATAAAACAATAGCATGAATTGGAAAGATAAACGCCATATAATGAAGGGCTTTATTACATTTCTAAGGACTTGTTGACATGATCCTTACTGGGTTTTAAGCAGGAGAATACAGTAAGTAGAGCTGCATGTTAGAAAGATCACTCTGGCTCTAGCATTAAATGTCTCCTGCTGCCCCCACCTGGCCAGATCCCACCAGTCAGAACCTTGCTCAGGCCCCCTGTGCACTGAGGCCAGTGGTTAATGCTGGGACCTGTGCAATTGGAACACCTGCACGAAACCCATACTTAGCATGAGCAGCTGCCTTACACGAGCGAGAAACTTAAACTTCCTTTATTTCAATGTCCTCATCTGTAAAATGAGGTTCAGCCCCTACCTTACAGGCGGTTGTGAGGAGTAACGAAGAGAAGTAAAAATATACTTAGAACCTTGTTCTACATGAGACTCACCGGGCACTTCACGTACACCCTTCCCCAACCGCATGACAACACTGTAAAGAACAGATTATTTTACCGTAGTCATAATCTCCCGTTTTGAACTTTCACAACACTGATTGTTAGATTTACTTAAAAGGTTTTTGCAATTCCTCTCTCTCCTTCCCTGTTCTGGTTTCGCGTGTTAACCAATAATAATTATTTTGGCTTTCCATTGTGTGCGTGTTTCATCGGTATGAACTGGAAGGTTTCATTTGCTAACTTGTAGTTTATGTTACGTTCCCAGACCGAGTCTCAATGTGTCATCTCCTAAGCGATGGAGGCCTCTCCCTGCAGGTAGAAAAGAACAGGAGGTACTAGCACCTCCTATGCATCCGCAGCAACAGGACGAGGGGGAGCTCCGTGCAGCCTGCCACAGAGCATTTCGGGTCACAGAGTAGAAGGAAGTGCTGCCGAGATGCCCTATGACATTGGCCTTCGCTGACCTGAGGTTTTATGCAACTTCTGCAGAAGGGAAGGAAAAACATGACCTGGCTGAGCGAAGACCTGCCAAACTCAGAGCACCGTTGGAATAAATATTTCAGCAGACATAATATGGAGGGGGCTTGTCTGCAAAACTTGGACAGCATTTGTGGGAAAGGGATGAGTGGAGCGCCCATATTTTCCTGTGTTTGTCTGGGGCGAAAACAGCGCTGTGTGGCTTCATGTCCCTGCGGTTGGACAAACAGACTGGTGAAGTCATTATATTAGGAATTTTAGGAAACAAATAACATCATTTGCACGACCTACTTTTCCCCTGTAGGACAAGTGGCCATACCTGAGTCACCCGATACTCAGAGGAGAGGTGTCTCTGTGAGATGCTGCCTGACCAGGGCCCCAACCAGCTGGGGTCCTGCAGAATTGTGTCTCACCAGGGATGAAATCCTAGCACCTCAGACACTTCTCCAAACTCTGCCTCCTGTCAGACACAAAACAAAAAAGCACAGAGCTTCTCCTACTGTTTTCCGCGGTTTCAGGTTTACATACCCTACAAGTTTTCACCTCTCGGACTAGCCCTTTGGTTTGAAGCTTCTCTCATCTGTTTTTTACTTTAGCTTTGTCTGAGACTTTTTTTTAATGATTTTATTAAATTTTTTTTTTTTTAGAGAGAGAGTAGAAACATTGATGTAAGAGAGAAACATCGATTGGCTGCCTCCTGCACGCCCTCCACTGGGGATGGAGGCTGCAACCCGGGCATGTGCCCTGCCCAGGAATCAAACCCTGACCTCTCAGTCCATGGGACCACGCTCAGTCCACTGAGCCACACCGGCCAGGTGAGGAGTTTTTTTCTTTTATCTTTTCTTTCTTATTGGGAGGGGACCTATAGGAGAGGGATAACAGCTCAGAGCCGAATGTGAGCCTCAGTTCCTGGGTTACTATCCAGCCCAGGAGCATAGAATTAGAGTCCAATTTAGGATACTGGACCCAGATTTGGGATGGCAGAAAGCCTTAACTCAACTTCGGGTGCCATTGCTCCTTGACCTTCTTTGAAGACTTTGAAACCAAGTCTTTATTCCTATGGCAGCAGAAGCTATCTCAATTCCAACATTGTTTCCCAAATCCATCAGAAACATTTGCCTTGCAAAGACTGTTTGCCTGACTTTCCCCCACTGTATTAGGGAAGCAGTCCATTTCCCTGAGGAGATTATTCAGACAGCAAAACCCCCTACACTTAGGTGATTCGGCCCCATACTCCCCGAGGCTACCAAATAGAGGCAGTGTGTTCAGTTTAAATCCTTGGGCTCTGGAGACAGAAAGGTCTACGTTCTATTTCAGCTCTTCCACTGAAACCATGAACAAGTTATTTTTAAAATAAGAGGGGAGGAGAGCAGGAAGAGAGTATCCAAAAAATTTATATGCATATATGTCAAAAATTTATTAGAGTTTGTAAAAAATTAAATATCTACAGAAGTATCATATACATATAAGGTATATAAAGCTTGAAATTTCCTGGAGTGAACACCCCCTGTAACCGACACTTATATCAAAGAAGACATAGCCACTCTCTCAACTTCAAACACGGTAGATCCTTTGACCTTGAACTCAAGCCTTCGCTTCTTCATATGTAAAACTGGGGAAACGAGCACCACTTTGAAAATGTGTAGGAATGAAATGAGACAATCAATACCCAGCACTTTGCACTCTTAAGCAGCAGCTCTTACAATTTATTTTATCTCTCTACTTGTTTGAGATGGGTCTGTCACCTGCCCGTCTGAGGCGTGCAGCAAGCTCCATCTCTTTCCAAGGACTGAAAGCTATTTTTTCACAACCTTCCAGGCGTTGTATTTGGCCAGGGGAGGTAGTTGTGATGACCCATAGAGAAGAAAGAAAAGAGTGAACACTCACACACATGAACACATTGGGGGTCCATCCTGGAGAAACTCTGGCAATTACCAAAACCAACTTGGTTGGCAGAACAGAGAAGGGGAATAAAGTGAGAACGAGGTGGGGTTTCTTGTATGAGGAGAGGGGAGAAGATTAGATATTAGGTTTTTGAAACCAGAGACGTTAAAGCCCCAGTGAGCAGCCACGAGAACCATACCATGAAAGGTTCTACCACTGCTGATACACTGACGGCGAGTCACAGGGCAGGAACCCTGGCGGGACCTTGGTATATCTGTTTATTTTTAGGAACAGAGTTATGTTCAGCATAAAACTTCTGTTGAGTGCTTACTTCTGTGCTTCCTTGAATATTAATTTAGAGGTATAGATCAGCATCTAACATGCTCTGCCTTGACCCCTGGCCTTCCAGAAAGTTTTTCATCGTATCTCTGCCTTCTGGACATTGCTTTCTCTCTCCTTATTCTAGTTCACATGCCTCCCGTCCCTTCCCAACTGTGCACCACTCATGGCCTCCTGAAACAGAGGGAGTTTTCTGGCCTAGAAGCAGTTTCTGTGGAAAGATCCTGAGCCCTAGACTTTCATAAAGTCATTTTACAATGAACTCGGGGCATCATCTCAACTTCTGCACAAAGGTCAATTGGTCCTTTGGGGAACCCAAGACTGTTTTAGAGAAACTATACATGGTAGACCTTTTTTATTTTTTCTATATTCTTTCCCAGGATAGTAAATTAGTTTGATTAAAAGTTGCAAAGTAGCCAGGCCAGTGTGGCTCAGTGGTTGAGTGTCATCCCATGGACTGAGGTCCTGGTTCGATACCCGGTCAGGGCACATGCCCAGGTTTCAGGCTTGAACCCCGGGGGGGGGGGGCGGGGGGGGGGCGGTGCAGGAGGCAGCCAATTGATGTTTCTCACATTGATGTTTCTATCTCTCCCTTCCTCTCTCTCTAAAAAACCAATAAAAACATATTCTAAAAAAAAGTTGAAAAGCATCACAGATTAATAGAAAGCATACAACCCTGCAACTAACAAACTCTCAATAAAGGTTCATTTTTCTCAGTCTCCCTTTCTGTTAGACTCTGAAAAGCAGCATAGTGAAGAATGCAGAGTGCTGACCGAGGACTCTAACATTCCTGAACTTGAAATCTGGCTGTATATTAGGTAGCTCTGAGATCTCAAGAACAGTTTACAATCTCTCTGAGTCTTCATCTCCTCTTCTATAAAAGAGGGTTAAGAATACTTATACACAATGTCACTGTGAAGCTAAATGAGAGCGTCCACCTGGAGTCTCTTGCTCAGTATCCAGCACAGAGCAGGAAATAAATATTACAGTTAATAATAATAAATTTGCTCAGTATTTTGACTTAATTGCACTTTTATAATGTTTCTTGACGTAGAACTAATAATCATAATAACAGCAAATATTTAGCGAGCCCTTACAATGTGCTAGACACTGTGGAAAGCATTATCTTATTTAAATTTCAAAATTAATCTTTGAGTTTGATATTATTTTCTCTAGTTTTACAAATGAGAAGAAAGATTCAGTTACCTGCCCAGTCCTACAGGAGGAGGATGAGCACTGAACTCAAAATGTTTGACTCTGGAGCCCATGATCTTAACCACATCCCTACCCACCATGTTGTTCTTCCACTTGTTGTGTTTACGGAATCAATTTTAGAGCTTGTCCAATACATCTGTAACTGTTTTTTAATAAACCGTATACATATGCTTTTGCAATGTGCTTGGTTCAAGGTTTTGAGTCCGGCACATTTGCCAAACACGTGTGAATGTGATGTGTAAGGAGGCTTCTTGAGGTTAAATGGTTCACATTTAACTACATTTGTATTTTCCTAAAACTTCATGCTCATTCTTTTGAATTACTAACAGCAACTGGCATTTTGAACTATTTGCCTCATGTCCTTCTTTCATGAGATCAACATAGTTTTTCAACAAGTTCAGTTCCAAGAATTGTCTTCCGTAATAGCCATGCGATCGGATCAAATTCACAGTATTTGAGAAAATAATTAAATTTCATGTTGATCAGTTCAGGACCAATTAAAATTGTGGCTCACAAGCCTCACATGTCAATGTTTGAAACAATGTTAATGAGAGTTTTCAAATAAGGATGGGAGCCTTGAGGGAGAAAATGTTTTCATAAACATAGAATTATTATTAGATATTCAGATATTAGATTTGTTAATAATCATAAAGCAATACTTACTATGGGGCAGATGTTCTATGCTTAATAGAAATAACTATTCTATGTCTTCTACTTGCTTCTCATATAATCTCTTTTCTCTTAATTTCCCTGCATCTGAGGTTAGCAGGTTTTTTCTACATAATACAACCCTCTACATGAATTCTTGTATCTTTGGATTATTCCATCACATCTGCTCAATATCATCTGCTAATTCTTACCTCTGTTGACATCTATGACATCCAACTTTGGTTCAACTTCTACTGGTTGCAATACCATTGGGTGCAAGTAGTCTGCAAGCTCTGAGATAAGCCTTGAATTCTTCCCTCAAAACTCACACCATTTAACTGAGATGAATATATCAAGGTGTGCAGTATTATGAAATCACAGGAGCATGCATAAGGCCAAAGCACAGCTTGGTTGGGGTGGGGGGTAACTCAATGGAGGGGAATTGTAGTGAGGACTTTAAGGAGAGTTGACCTTGGAGCTGTTTTCTAATAGATGCATAGGACCTTGACATACCAAGTGGACTAGAACATTCTAGGCAGAAAAAAACAGCACAAGCTCATTCATAAAGGCATGAAGTAATATACTATATTGAGAGACATAAAAGTAGTTTCCAGTTTCTAAGGGATAAAGCAAGATGGAGAGATCTCTGGAAGCTGAGACTACAGAGGTACTTACAACTTAGATTAAGAATGAACTTTGATGCCTATGAAAAATCACCAATTACTCACTCATTTGTTCATACAAAAAGCATTCTTGAACACTTATTACATGTCCATCTCTGAGATAGATCCTACATAGATAATACTTAGCAAGAATTACAGTACAAATAGCATACAATCTAAGGTGGAGACAGACTAAAGCAATAAAGTAACCTAGGCTAAGGAGTCGAGGTAGGCTGCATGGAGTGGTGATGTTCAATAGGAGGTGGGTGAGTAGGAGTTAGACAAGTGAAGTCTGCAGGATGCAGGGAGGGAAAGAATATTGAAGTCAGAGGAAATTGTCTTCAAAGGCATAGAGGCAATAGGGATCTGGCACATTTGAGTAACAGAAACAATTTCAGTATGAATAGAATTGGAACTAAACTAAGGGTGGGGGCCCTAGGGTGAGGTGTTAGGGGGCTGAAGGGGGCCTGCAGTGAAAGGCCTAGTAACCAAATTTAGGAGTTTACACTTTATTTTGAGAGTAAAGGGAGCCTTTAGAAGGTTTGAGACGGGGTATTTTATAAATATTACGCTAACAGCATTACAAAGAGTGGATTAGAAGGGAGAAAATCTAGAGTTGTTAGACTAGTTAGAAGGCTACTGAGTAATAGTAGTAATAGTGTTGTGGGAGAAATTCGGTCGGCGGGAAGAGACAGACTATATGCACTC
The DNA here is from genome assembly GCF_014108415.1 of Molossus molossus. Lineage (NCBI taxonomy): Eukaryota > Metazoa > Chordata > Mammalia > Chiroptera > Molossidae > Molossus > Molossus molossus. Next base: position 21,480,756 of record NW_023425401.1, read on the forward strand.
GGAGGATCAGAAAATGTGCACACCGGCGCTGGCCCAGCAGAGTCACTTCTAAAGGCTGAGCCCCACGCTTGGGTTCCAGCCACCTTTTATACATGATAAGCCTCCAGGTATTTGGGGGCTTTCTAGTTCTGCTGCAGTTTAGGCAGTTGGCTGATGGGAGGGGATTACAACAGCCAGGGGCAGGGTCTCTGCATTGCCTAAGGGGATTATCTGCACCTGGCTTGCCTTCCCACTCCCCTGCTCTTGATTCTTAAGCTACTCTCAGCTGACTTCGAGAACATCTTGGACAGGGAGTTCCCTTAGTGCCACATAAGGAAGAAGGGTGAGGATCTCTTTCACTGTTTCCTGCTGAAATAGGGGACTGAAAAGGAGGGAAGCGCCCTGGCCGGTTTGGCTCAGCGGTTAGAGCATCAGCCTGCGGTCCGGAGGAGGGAAGCAACAACTAGAGTTCTTCGCGGTCCAGAGGAGAGTAGTTGGGGGTCCTTATTTAAAGCATCATTTGGAGCTTTATTGTTTCTAAGCGAGAGGGAATGAAATGGGTTAGCATGTTGAGAATACAAGGGCCAAACAGGAACACTATAAAAAGCATTAAAAGAGGACCAGCTAATGGGAGTATCCAAGATGCCCAGTTCCATGTTACCCCTGGAATTCTAAGATTCTGATCATTCCTGTCTTGTAATTTGTTCCTTTAACTGCTGGGCCATGTCTGTAACTGTTCCTGTTTGATTAACATAAAAGCAACATTCTTTGTTCAAGAAGAGGCATATTCCTCCTTTTTCAGCCATCAGTAGGTCTATCCCCCTTCTATTTTGTAATACTACTGCTGCTAAGGAGTCTCCCTGATCCTGTAAGGCTACTAAGGATACAGAGTCCAGTGCTGGGATCAGTCCAGCAGCTGATGACCCTCCATTCTACTGGCGGAGTCCTCGGGCACTTGCCGTAGACCACTCATCAGCTTTCACTGTCCTCTTCAGGGTGACCTGCAGAGGGTTGTTCTGGCTGGGGCTCACTCTCCAGACAGGTTGGTTGTCGTGCGTCAGGTGAGCTGCCTTCATCTGTGAGTGGTGGATCCAGGTATTCAGACCTGCAACCGTGAGAACTGTGGGAGTGGTCAGTATAACTAAATAGGGCCCTTTCCACGTTGCTTTGAGGGGTTCTCTTTTCCAGTCTTTTATCCAGACTTGGTCCTCTGGTCTGTGGGGTATACAGTTATTCCCAGGGAAATGCGTATTCTATTGGTTACCCACTTATGTACCTCAAGAATGGTTTTTCCTAGTCCTTGTAGTTGTTTATGAATTTCCAAATTTCCCAGTTCCTTTACATCCCCTTTGAATTTGATTAGAGGTTCCCATATAAGATTTCAAAAAGGGAAGAACCCTATTTTTGCCCAAGGGGTACAACTTACTCACAGGACAGCTAGGGGCAGTGTATCAGTCCAGGGCATGTTGGTTTCTTGACATAGTTTTGCCACAGTCTGTTTAAGGGTCCGATTCACGTGTCTACCTTCCCTGAGCTCTGGGGCCAGTAGGCCATGTGCAAATTCCACTAGATGCCTAGAGTTTTAGCTACCTGCTGCACTATTTCTGCTAAAGGCTGCGCCATTGTCTGATCCTATATTCAAAGGCATTCCATGTCATGGGATGATGTCTCTTAGTGGAGCTTTGGTTACTTCTCTTGCCTTTTTCGTAAATGTGGAGTAAGCGTCAACCCAGCCTGAGAAAGTACAGATGAAAACCAGGAGATATTTATTTCCTCTACTGGGTGCTATTTCCAAGAAGTCTACCTCTAGATCTTCAAAAGTGCTTGTCTGCAGTGCTGGATCCTGGCCGGCCTGGTGGGGCCTTGTCTGGCGTTGTTTTGAGCACCGAGGAGACAGCACTGGGAGACTGAGGCAGAGAGGGATGGAAGTTAAGCAGTCAGGTAGTCCTGGTTTAATAAGACTTCTAGGGTGGTTTTTCCCAGATGGGTGAGTTCCTGTTGTTTACAATTGACCCAGATGGGGCAATGAGTCTGGAAGACTGCTCCCCGCTCTTGTAGGGTCCCGTCAAGGCCCATTCCCCGTGGACCCCTTGTGTCCCACAGTGGTAATTGCACTGCCGCTAGGGGTTTTGGTCCCTGGGTCACTGACCTGGGACATCTTCCCACTGGCTCTGGCGGCACATTGGCCAGTTGTGGGGTGAGACGGATGGAGGTGGGCTGTCAGGCAGGTGAGGTTCCCCATCCTTAGGGAGTGGGGCATATGGCGGTATAGTTGAGGATCCCCTTGTAATATAGGAGGCAGCTTAATTCACCGTGATGTCTTCCTTTCATCTTGTGCCATGAGACCTTACACTGTCCCTGACTAGTAACACAGAATCAGACCCAAGGAGGCCTGATTTGGGCTATTTCCAACCACTGGTCTATGTAGGGAAATTGGTCCGGACGGCCGGAGTCTCTGGTGACTACCCTATACATGGCCTGGGATGTGGGGACATTAAGGGTGCCTTCAGAGGGCCACCCCACACCAAAGGTGGGCCATTCTAATGCAGAGTGAGTACAATTTCCTGGGGGTCAAGTTGACCTCATCTCCGGAGAACCCCTTTATAAAATGCTTTATCATACATTCCAGAAGAGTGTGTTTAGAGCAATTTCCCCCCATAATGATAGGGTGGTTAAGCAAACCTCCCAGTGAATGGTGTCGTGAGACAAACAGAAGGAAACTCTCGTTTCATCCGCCTGCCCCCTCCCCTCGTGGGGACTTCGGTGCCTCTTGGCATTGGCAGGTCAGTATAAGCCCCTGACTCGGATGGGGTTCTGTGGTGGAGACAAATGTCCCCAAGAACCTAATACTTCCTTAGCCATATGAGGTCACCATGGATGCGCAGGTGGGGACTCATGCAGGCTACGTAACAGTGGTGCTGAGCATGGTCACTCACACACACAATCACACAGAATTTAAACTTCCACTCAGGAATTCCCTATGCTGTGCGGCATCTGTGCTGCCTACAAGGTGATCAAGCTCCCCTTTTACCTTTGAGGCGGGTCTGAACTCGGTCCTGTGTCCCCAGGGACACTTACCAATCCGATGTCCTGGAAGACTTTTCTATCCTCCCCGGAGTCCGTTAGAGCGCAGTGGTGGCCGACTACAGCTGGGCCCGCTGAGGGTTGGGGTCCAGTGAAATCAGAAGTGGCGCACCCTCCTTTCCGCTGCAGGGGCCCAAAATTAGTGTCTCCTTCTCATCAGTTTCCAACAACAGTGGTTCAAGGGGCCAGCATGGCTGTCGGCTTCCTGGCCAATTCACCAAAATGTTAAGGCAGAAATTTGGTTGGCTGGAAGAGACAGACTGCATGCACTTGGAGGATCATTAAATGACTGTTTAATGCACACCGGTGCTGGCTGAGTGGAGTCATCTCCAAAGGCTCAGCCCCACACCCAGTTCCAGCTGCCTTTTATACATGATAAGCCTCCGGGTGTTTGGGGGCTATAGTTTAGGTGGTTGGCAGATGTGAGGGAATTACAAAACCCAGGGGCAGGGACTCTGCACTGCCTAAGGGGATTGTCTGCACCTGGCTTGCCTTCTCAGTAGTAGTAGTAGTAATCGTCATCATACAAATTCTCACTGGCACTTAATTTAGGCTTCCTGTGAGCGAGGCACAGTTCCAAGGGCTTTGAATTTATTAACACATTTAATGCTCATGGTAGGCACTAGCCCCTTTCACAGATGATAAAACTAAGGCATGGCAATATGTTTAAGGTCATAAAGCAGTTCATGATAGAGCCAGAATTAAAATCCAAGGGGAAGATGGCAGCAGGCAGGACCGGAGGGAGGGTGAATGTGCAAGAGAGTGAGCTAGTGTGTGAGAGGGTGTGGGTGGACGGGAAGGTGGACGACCAAACTCCTGCAGTGCAGAGACACAGAGCAGAAGGTCCCTGTGCCACGGACGGAGCAGCCGGCTACCGCAGTGAGCGGCTCTTCAGGGGCTTCTCCCTGTGCTGCGGGGAGGTCCCACTATTTGGAAGATCCCGAGTCTTCCCTGGGAGGAGGCAGTGGGAGCAGCCAGGGCCCAGCAACCTGAGCCCACCAGCGCACCTGGCACCATCAGACCAGAGGACACTCTGTGTCAACACAGACCGGTGCACAGTAGGGGAGCTCCCAAGGTGTGGGTCGTGGAAGCCGTAAACAGACAGGAGCCCAGCACCATCCCCCATAATAGCAGCCCAATCAGAGTCTAGATGCACCCCCAGCAACAGAGGCTGGGGAGCAGACATCCATCCCCAGGCAACAGAAACACAGACCAGCAGCTGAGACCCATCCCCAAAATCTACAGCAAAAGCTGAGCAGGAGCTGAGCCCTATGGGGTAGCAGCACCCCCAGCCAGCAGCAGTGGGACCTGGGGCTCCACAGAAGCCTGTGTGGTTCATCAGCTCACAAGAGCAGTGGGAAGCCTGAGCCCCAAGAGGGACTGGTGTTTTCCAGCTGCCGTGGGTCCTGCGGGGTACTGGGGCACCAGAGAAGCCTGTGGGACCGAGCAGTTCACAAGAGCTGTGGGCAGCCAGAACCAGAGAGGCACTGGTGCGATCCAGCTGCCTGCGCATGGGACCTGCATGATGCGGGGGCACCAGAGAGGCCTGTGCAACCCAACAGGGACGGTGCGATCCAGTTACCCGCGGGACCTGTGGGGTGCAGGAGCACCAGAGAGGCCTGTGCAACCCAGCTGCGCACAAGATAGGCTTAGAGGATGTGAAAATGGAGGTGGAGTGAATGGAAGCTACACAGATGATCTCCCAGGACCAAACGAGAATTACAACTAAAAGAAAGACAAATCCTCAGAAAAAAGCAACTGAAAAGCAGCAGGACAGGACTGTGGAGTCGCGAGAGGGTGGCTGGCAGGGAGCCCAAGGAGAACAGCAGTCTTAGCTCTGAGCACTGCCCTTGGGGAATAAAGACCAAGCCCACTTCACAGCCAGAGAGCCAGGACAGAGTGCTGAAATAAACACAACCACTCACCTGTGGGCTATGATAGAGGGAGGGCAGCCTGGGCTGAAACTCTGTGGGGACACCCAGGATTTGGAGGGCACTCAGAGTTTTTCCTGAAGTGTGGCCACAAAAGATGGTGGCCAGTATGCTCCTTCTCAGAGCTGTGGAGAAAAGCAGCAGCCACCCCTTGGAGATTCAGCCTTTCCCAGGTGAGGCAAAGAAATGCAAATTGAGGCTCATTAGTAACCAGCATCTATCCCACCCTCTGGTAATTCTCTTATGCAGAACACCAGGGCTACATTCCAAGGCACTGAGTAACAGATACTACTAGCCATCAGGAACATGCTAGAGGATAACAGAACCTTTCCTGGACTTCCAAGTATACCCAAGAAAGTAAGACTTGACAGTGGTGTTTAATGTGGGCCCACCCAGGCTCCTCCGAACCCAGTAGAGGGAGCCACAAACAGCAGAACACCAACACCCACAGGGAAAACTTGGCAGGCTCCAAAACCCACTGAGATAGACAAAATAGTGAAACAAAGAAGCAAGTCCCAAATGAAAGAACAAGAGGACTCCATCGAAGATGAGATCAATGAAATGCAGCTAAGCAAATTATCAGAGGTAGAGTACAGAGCCATGATCTTGAGGAAGCTCAACAGCATGAGTAAGGACATCAGCACAAGTAAAGATATAGACACATTGAAAACCAACCAAGTGGAAATGAAGAATGACATAGCAGAAATTAAGAAAACATTGGAAGGACTAAACAGCAGAGTAGAGGCAGCTGAGGACCGGATCAGTGAATTAGAAGACGGGGTAGAAAAAATCAACCAATCAGAAAACCAAAAGGAAAAAACAATTCAAAAACAGGAAGACATCTTAAGAGAACCGTAGGACAACTGGAAACAAAATAACATTCACTTCATAGGAGTCCCCGAAGAGGAAGAAAATGGGCACGGGTTAGAGAATATATTTGAAGAAATCATGACAGAAAACTTTCCTAACTTGGTGAAGGAAGAAGGCATACCAGTTCAAGAAGCACAGAGAGCCCCAAGTAAGAAGAACCCAAACAGGCCCACACCAAGACACATAGTAATTAAAATGCCAAAAATCAAAGACAAAGAGAGAATCCTAAAGGCAGCAAGAGATAAACAACAGGTTACCTACAAAGGAACCCCCATAAGGCTCTCAGCTGACTTCTCACAAGAAACACTACAGGCAAGAAGGGAGTGGCATGAAGTAAAATCAAGGTTATAAAAAACAAGGATCTGAAATCAAGACTATTCTATTCAGCAAGGCTATCATTCAAAATAGAAGGTCAAATGAAGAGCTTTCCAGACAAAAAATGGCTAAGGGAATAAATTAACACCAAACCAGCACTGCAAAATATGCTAAAAGGACTGCTGTAATTAGCAGAAGAAATAGGAAGAAAAATAGAACCACATTAAACAAAAATGGCAATAAATAAGTACATATCAATTATCACCTTAAATGTGAATGGTTTGAATGCTCCGATAAAAAGACACAGAGTAGCTGATTAGATAAGAAAGCATGACTCACATATATGTTGTTTACAAGAGACCCACCTCACAACAAAATATTCACGTAGGTAGAAAGTGAAGGGATGGAAAAAAATCTTTCAAGCAAACAGAAAAAAAAAAAAAAAAAGTTGGGGTAGCAATACTCATATCTGATAAAGTAGATTTCAAAATGAAGGTCATAACTAGAGACAAAGAAGGCCACTACATAATATTGAAAGGAAGATATAACCTTGGTAAACATATATGCACCCAATTTAGGAGCACCAACATATATTAAAACTCTTTTGGAGGACTTCAAAGGACAAATCAACAGCAATACAATCATAGCAAGGGACTACAATACCCCGCTGACATCACTGGATAGATCTTCTAGACAAAAAATTAACAAGAAAACAGACTCTAATGAAGCACTAGATCAAATAGATTTAATAGATATCTACAGAAAATTACACCCCAAAACTGCAGAATTCACATTCTTCTCAAGTGCACATGAGACATTCTCAAAGATAGATCACATGTTTGGGCACAAACTAAGACTCTACAAGTTCAAGAAGATTGAAATCATATCAAGCATCTTCTCAAATCACAATGGCATGCAACTAGAAATCAATTGCAACAAGAACATGCAAAGACATTTGAAGACATGGAGGCTAAATAGCATGTTATTGAGCAATGAATGGGTTACCATGGAGATCAAGGAAGAAATTAAAAACTTCCTGGAAACCAATGAAAATGAACACACAACAACACAAAATCTATGGGATGCAGCGAAAGCAGTTCTGAGAGAGAAGTTCATAGCACTACTGGCCTACCTCAAGAAACAAGAAAAATTTCTAATAGAGTATCTAATCTTAGAACTTAAAGAACTAGAGAGCAAAAAGAAAGAAAACCCCAGAGCAAGTAGAATGAAGGAAATAGTAAAGATCAGAGCAGAAATAAATGACATGGAGACCAAAAAAACAATTCAAAGGATCAATGAAACAAAGAGTTGAGACTTTGAAAAGATAAACAAGATTGATGGACCGTTAGCTAGACTCACCAAGAAACAAAGAGAGAGAACCCAAATATACAAAATCAGAAATGAAAGAGGAGAAATAATAACTGACACCACAGAAATACAAAGGATTGTTAACAGATATTATGAACAATTATACGGCAACAAATTCGACAATCTAAGCAAAATGGACAAATTTCTAGAAACACATAGTCTCACAAAACAGAACCAAGAAGAGATAGAAAATCTGAACAGACCAATAACAACAAAAGAAATTGAAAATGTAATCTAGACTCTCCCAGCAAACAAAAGCTCATGCCTGGATGGCTTCACAGGGGCATTTTACCGAACATTCAAAGAAGAACTAATACCCGAAGAACTAATACCCATTCTCCTCAAACTATTTCAAAAAATTCAAGAAGAAGGAAGACTTCCGAACTCATTTCATGAGGCCAGCATAATTCTAATTCCAAAACCAGAAAAAGACATTACAAAGAAATAAAACTACAGACCAATATCCCTGATGAACATAGATGCCAAAATGCTGAACAAAATACTAGCAAATTGAATCCAGCAATACATCAAAAAAAATTAGTCACCATAACCAAGTGGAATTCATCCCAGGGATGCACAGCTGGTACAATATTTTCAAATCAATAAATGTGATACACCACATAAACAAAATAAAAGATAAAAATCATATGATCATATCAATAGATGCTAAAAAAGCATTCGGCAAAATCCAGCACACATTTCTAATAAAAACGCTCAGCAATCTGGGAAGAGAGGGATCATATCTCGACATAATAATGGCCATATATGAAAGACCTACAGCCAAGATCATACTCAATGGGCAAAAATTAAAAGCATTTCCTTTAAGAACAGGAACAAGACAAGGATGACCACTTTTGCCACCCTTATTTAACATAGTACTAGAAAACTTAGCCACAGCAATCAGAGAGGAAGAAAAAATAAAAGGGATCCAAATTGGAAAGGAGGAAGTGAAACTGTCATTATTCGCAGATGACATGATACTATAAGTAGACAACCCCAAAGACTCCATCAAAAATTTACTAGACTTAATAAATGAATTTGGCACAGTAGCAGGATACAAAATTAACGTCAAGAAATCAACGGCATTCTTATACACCAATGATGAACTAACAGAAAGAGAAACTGAAAAAACAATCTCATTTACCATCATAGCAAAAAAATTAAGATACCTAGGAATAAACTTAACCAAAGAAATAAAGGACCTATTTGCAGAAAACTATAGGTCATTGAAAAACGAAATAGAGGAAGATATAAAAAAGTGGAAGCACATACTTGTTCATGGATTGGGAGAATTAACATCATTAAAATGTCCATACTACGCAAAGCAATCTATAGATTCAATACAATACTCATCAAAATACCAATGACGTACTTCACAGAACTAGAACAAATACTTCAAAAGTTCATATGGAACCAAAAAAGGCCACAAATAGCGACAGCAATCTTGAAAAAGTAGAACAAAGTTGGAGGGATCACATTACCAGATTTCAGGTTATACTACAAAGCCACTGTAACCAAAATAGTCTGGTACTGGCACAAGAACAGGCAGATAGACCAATGGAACAGAATAGAGAACACAGAAATGGACCCAAGACATTATGCTCAATTAATATTTGACAAAGGGGGCAAGCGCATACAGTGGAGTAAAGACAGCCTCTTTAATAAATGGTGTTGGGAAAATTGAACAGCTACATACAAAAATATGAAACTAGACCATCAACTTACATCATACACAAGAATAAACTCAAAATGGATAAAAGACTTAAATGTGACTCATGAATTCATAAAAATCCTAGAAGAAAATGTAGGCAACAAAATTTCAGACATCATACACAGCAGAATTTTCACTGATACATCACCTAAGGCAACAGAAACAAAGGAGAAAATAAACACATGGGATTACATAAAACTAAAAGGCTTCTGCACAGCAAAAGAAACAACCACCAAAATGGAAAGGCAACCCACTCTATGGGAGAGCATAATTGCCAATGATATATCAGATAAGGGTTACAGTGATACCTCGGTTCTCGAACATAATTCGTTCCAGGAGGATGGTCGAGAACCAAATTGTTCGAGAACCGAAGCAATGAAACCAATAGGAAATAATGGAAACTGGATTAATTCATTCCAAGCCCCAGAAAATGCCTATTTACTGGCCTAATTTGTATATAATATGTAGAAAAACATAAGTCTCAACAAGAAATAAAAGTGTACAGTATGTCTAAGGGTTAAATTCAGTGTAAAGCGTGACTCTCTCCACAAAGCGTGACTCTCTCTCTGCACTCACACTGAGGACGCAAGCAAGGCGCGCTGGGCCGAATGAACGCCATTCGGCTCAACTCGGCTCATCTCGGAAGTTCGAGTTCCAAATATTTGTTCGGATTCCAAGACAAAAGTTTCTCGAATCTCCTGGTCGAATACCGATTTGGTCGAAATTCGAGGCGTTCGAGAACCGAGGTATCACTGTAATTTCCAATATATATAGAGTGCTCATACAGCTCAACAAAAGGGAAACAAAGAACCCAATTAAAAAATGGGCAGAGGATCTAAATAGACACCTCTCTAAACAGGACATACAAATGGCTAAGAGACATATGAAGAAATGCTCAACATCACTAATCATCAGAGAGATGCAAATTAAAACAACAATGAGGTATCACCTCACACCTGTCACAATGGCCGCCATCAACAAATCATCAAACAACAAGTGTTGGCAAGGTTGTGGAGAAAAGGGGACTCTAGTACACTGCTGGTGGGAATGCAGACTGGTGCAGCCACTATGGAAAACACTATGGTGTTACCTCAAAAAGTTAAAAATGGAACTTCCATTTGACCCAGTGATCCCACTTCTAGGAATATACCCTAAGAAGCCTGAAACACCAATCAGAAAGAATATATGTACCCCCATGTTCGTAGCAGCACTATTTACAATACCTAAGATCTGGAAACAGCCCAAATGTCCATCAGTAGACAAATGGATAAAAAAGCAGTGGTACATATACACAATGGAGTACTATGCAGCTGTAAAAAAGAAAGATCTCTTATCCTTTGAGACGACATGGAGGGACCTGGAGAGTATTATCCTAAGCGAAACAAGCCAAGCAGAAAAAGACAAGTATTATATGATCTCACTTATTTGTGGAATATAATGAACATAACAGTCTGAGGAATGGGGTAGTCCCAGAGACGTGGAAGTGGGGTACAGACTGACAATGCCCAGAAGAGGGGGTGGGGGGGAGATAAACCACAGAACTTACGTGCATGTATGCATGAACAATAGACATGGACAACAAAGCTGGGGACACGGTGGGGGGAGGGGGACGGAGGTATCAGTGGGAGAAAAGGAGAAACATCTGTAACAAAAATAAGTAATTTAATTAATTTAAAAAATAAAATAAAATTCAAGCTACCTCGTTCTAACACTGTCTTATCATCATGCTTAGATGTGATATTGGCCTAAGCCAGAGTAGAGCAACGAGAATGGAGAAAACTGAAAATGATGGAGAGGCATTCTGGAGGGAGAACCCATAGAATTAAATAAGGCAGTGAGAAAGAGAAGAAAATTACTTTAGCTTTGCCCTAGGAAGCCACTTGAAATAGTAAGCAATTTTTAAAAAATACCATGTTCATATTAAAACTCACCAGATAGAATGGCTCCCTATTGCTCAAAATATCAAAGCTGTACTCATGCTGGCATTTAAAATCCTCTGCTAAATAAAGCTCTCCCTCATCATTCATTAATTAAATCAACAAATATTTAATGACGTGGTCAAAGCCAAGTTCTGTGCCAAGTCATGGAAATCACACAACGCACATAGTTCTGGCCTCGAGGATCTCTCGGAGAATGTGTTCAAGGTCCAGTTGTGGGCTGTCTACATTAATGTCAAATACTCCAGAGCAAGGACTGGATCATGTATTTTTGGAATCCAATGCACATGTTACACTGCTTTCTTTAGACATTCATTTAAAAAAAATACATGGATGATGAAAAAAGGTACTTAAATAAATCTTTCAATTTCAGTAATTTAGAATAATTTATTTTAAAACATGCAGTATATTCAGATCTAGAGACTGTTGTGTTGTGATATGTCTAAAAGTGAAAAAAGAAAACTGTATGTATTTAACATTTTTAATGGCTCAATAATAAAAATGCAATTCAAGATTTAAAATATTGTCTTTTATATTATATCTTACCATTTTTATTATCTATGAAATCCTAATTGGACTGAATTTAAATGAATTCTTGGGGATAATTGCCTGATCAACCAGATAACCTAAGACTCTGGCCATCACTGGGTGATAAATTTTGCTACCAGATTGCCCTGTTGTCCAGAGCATAGTAGTAATTCAGTCATAATCTTTAAGATACTTCAACTTAATTAGAAAGTAATTTGTTAAATTATTAGAGGTTCAAATTTTTTTAAATTTGAAAACCACTGGTCATATATATTGATTAAAATGGTATAGTCGCTAAAGGCATTCGAAAATTTGAACTATGTATTCACTTTCTACTTTAAAATAATAAAGATTTTTGTTAAAGACTAAAAACTTGAAAAGCTGGAACACGCACTAAGTTTCCAAGGGATTTATTCAGGAGGATAAATCTAATTTCAAATTTGACATAAATTGCCCAGTCGGTGTGTCTCAGTGGTTGAGCATCCAACTATGCACCAAGAGGTCTCCAATTGGATTCCCAGTCAGGGCACATGCCAGGTTGTGGGCCAAATCCCCAGGGGGGGCATACGGGAGGTGGCCAATCGATGTTCTCTCTCATCGATGTTTCTATCTCTCTCTCCCTCTCTCTCTAAAATCAATAAAGGAAAAGAAAAAAGAAAAAACCTTATGATTTACCTAGTAAGAGCCAATCAGACTTTTATTTGGTGACAATGTAAACGTACTGTGTAAAAAAAGGAGAAATTCCCTTTCTTCTGTCAGAAAACATGGCTGAAGCCAATGACCTAGAGCTAAATTGAGAACACATTAAACATATATAAACCCGCTGGGCCCAAACTCTGCCAAATGATAACGTTGTCTCATTATGACTTGACTTTTGTATCATTTTTGTTAAAGACTTATGATTTACTGAATTAGTGCCAACTATAGTACATGTGTAAAATAGAAGTTCAACAATCAACCATAAACAAACCCACTGGCTTACATTTTTCCTGAACAAAACAAGGTGTCAAAAATTCCCAGATGATCAGTGCAGCCAGGACCAGATATCTGGTCAGACCCGTGAATCTGATGGAGATTGGAAGACGGACAAAGAAGCAGCTAAGTTGAGGACTCCACAGAGCCAAAGCGTCCAGACAGCATAACCAAGGTAGGGAGCCTTGTGAGGATGACCGAGTCTCAGAATATCAAGTTGGTTAATATCCCTTACTGTTGGAACATGAGATAAGAGAGAAAGTCTAAATGATGAGGCACAGGTGCCAGAGAGAGTAGCCAGCAGATAGCAGGGAGCAGCAGTAAAGTCAGGGGCTGGGTCCAGGGATGAGAACCAGACAATGACGAGAGCTGGACCCCCAAGCCGGGACCCAGGCCTGGGGACTTGAGGGTGAACAGGACCAGAGCTGGACTCACAGAAAGAATGCTGGGAAGCTGGTGTGAGAAGCACTGACACACTCCCGGTGGCCCTTCAGCCCCCCGGGAGCCCATAACCTTGAGACAGAACCTGCAGGCTGGGGCTGAGCAGCCCCAGGAGGGCTCAGTAGGGGTGACTTCTGGGTTTAGATGATTAGCACCCAAAGGTACAGGCACTCCAAGTATAGAGTGATACCTTGAATACCACGTCGGACAAGTGGGTCTCCTTTCTACAAAGCCTGCCTTTAAATGTATAAATCTTTTCAGATTTTGCAGCTTCAAGGCAGAAATACACCGGTAACCTTTTCTATTTTTCTCCACCTGGTTAGAAGGCCAGCAGGGGCCATTCGAAGTGAAGCTGTATAGTCTAGAAAGTTTGTCTTCTATCTTCGACTCCCATTGATGCAGCAATGTCTCCTGCTTGGTACAGACACTTAAAATGTCCTTGTTGCTTTATTCTCCCCTAAAACTGCGTGAGATATAAAAGCTATTTACGCTTTTGATTGAATACCTGATTATAATCCAAAGTTTAGCCTTGCTTTGTAACCTCAAATAAGGCATTCAGCTTAAATAGGTCATTCACATAATTGCTCAAAGATATGAATTTCACGCATGTAAAGGGGAAGTGGAAAGAGTCCTGTGAGTCAGGGGCAGTTGAAGATGGTTTGAGGCGGGGGAGGGGTGGAGGCATTAAATCGGTCCATGAGAACTCCAGTGACCTTGCCCTGAACGTGAACCTGGCCAGTGTCTTTTAGAAGGCTTGGAAGTTGTGTGAGAGAAGGTAGAAGATGCTCTTTCTCAAAGACAGCCCACAAGCGACCAGGGATACTACTTAGGAGCTAGCTACATACTCCTAAAAATTAAAGGCTTGGAGAAAGCCATGGCCTATGGAAGTTGAACACTTTTCTTTCTTTTTTTTCTTTATTAAATCAAAGTACTGAAGAACTCCAAAAACATGGTAATGCTCAAATGCTCATATATCTACTCAGGTAGCATGCACGCCATACATAATCTAGATCCGAGGACCCTGCTTCTCTGGTACAAGCGGAGGATTCTTTTTGTGAGTAAAGGGTCAGTTCCTGCAACAGTAGACAATTGTAGATGAAAAGTGAGTAGTCGACTTCAATGGGCATGGCAGAGATTCAGCTCTTTGAAAAGAACAGTCATTTTTAACCTCCTCATTGTTTATTGTTCTGCACCCGACAATGAGTTTTAATTTTTAGATATTTAGGTCTTTCCCTTATGGACTGGCACCCTCCAGGCCGTCATTTCCGATGGTAGTTGGAATTCCGAATCGTAATTCTTTTCCAAGCACAATGGAAATAAACAATCCACTTTCGGTCTTTCCCTGTTTCCTTCCTAAATAAAGCCTTTTCGCCGATGGGGGCCCATGCTGTCCCTGGGGTTCAGGTCTCACCCCCACTGGGTGTCTTGCTCATTTAAAACGTGCCTGAAAGAGGTGCAAAGAAAGTTTTCAATCTTGATTGCTATATTATTCTAGAGAGGAAGGAAGACTTATCGCTTTAACTTCACCACCCCCTACACACACACACACACACACACACACACACGCTTCTGATTGGGTGTCTTGAAGCTTTGAAGTTCTTAAACTAAAAAGTAACGTCAAAGTAAGCATTATGTCACCCTTCAGAATATTTGAAAATAAGCTGACACCAGGAGACTCCAAGGTCCCCTCTTCGCGTTTATATCTACATCTAAGTATTTACCAAACCGCTAAGTCCACATCTGCATGAAGACAGTGCCATTCTGATCGGAGCCCCAGGGCCTGCACAGAGAAACCCAGTTCCAAGCTGTCTTCAGGGCACCAATCAAGGATGTGTGTTTATTACCTCTGTTTAGAGAGACAACATAAATGATTATATACTGTTAGAGATCTTTATCATCTAGAAAAATTAATTCCAGATGTCCCCCTTTTCTTGTTGTCATTGTTATTTGCCCAAATTAATTGTCAAAAATGCATTAGATTTTTTGTAAAATACATGAAAGTATATCTTTATTGGTTTTAGGTTAACTTTTAAGCTGAATCTAGAAATGTGTAAAATTTTCAAAATAATTGTAATGTTTTACATGAAAATTTAACTATGTTCATTTAAAAAAATTAATGAGTATTTATTGATAGTCTATCTTCAGAGGCTATTGTGCTAATGACAAATTACATTAAATCAACAAGCAGTGTATTCTTTTCTTAATCAGGAATTTCCTCTGTAACACATTTTATTCAACTTATAATTGATCCTGTCACACAGACGTTTATTAAATGAGGTCCAATTTCTTTCCGAGCTGACATGTAATCCATGCCATTTTGACCTGCTTTCTTATTCTCAAGAAGTATTTTTTTCAGCTTTGCTTATACTATTGCATTTTATCACTAGCCAACTTAAGTGGTCATATTGAAGGGGTATTTTAAATGCCATATTTAAACTGACAAAGTTGGAGAGCCCAGAAAACACACACACAAAATAATAGTGCGAAGAGCAAGCAGATGCCTGCTCCGGGTGAGAGTTTTCCTCTCTAGAGACAAATAAAACAGATAACAGCCCAGCTGCCGGAGTTCGCCATGGTGGGCCAAGACCAATCAGGAGAGAGTGAAATAAATTTATACGAGTCAGAAAGTGCATTTTGTACATGTGACGTACACTTTGGTCCTGACATGAAGTGCTCATTTAAATGCCTGCTCCAGTCTCTTTCAGATTGTACCTGGCACTCTCTCTGGATAGAGAGTTGTTCCAACTGACCAGACTGTCAGGGAAGGCGTTAACACACTGAATCACTCATCTTTGGTCATCTGCATGTGTTCATCTAGTTTGTCACATGCATGATGTTTGTGATATACCAAGCATTTTCATAAGGACTTGAGAGCTTTTAGAAGCAATGTACCATCCCTCAAAGGAGCGATACTTCATGCACACGAACCAGCACACACTCCCCAGTGATGTGCTTTTGGCATATGACCAAACAGGACTGTGACTAGGTCTATTATTTTCTCATCAGCAAAAATGAACACCCATTCCTCCCTCCTTTCCCGAGCTTCTCAATGTCTACACTCATTCCCTCCTATAGAATATATATCAAAGATGCATATATATGAAAGATGAAGACGCATTACTTAAGGCATTAAATATTATAACTATGGTTTCTGCTCCTTAGTATCATGGATCCTGAAACAAAAAAGCAAACGCAGACGTTGAAAGGGTATGGTATCTAAAGGATACATATGAATAAGTAAGGTACATACAGCATTCTATGGGATTTTATATTTCAGATATTTTGTCTAGTTTTTTTTTTTCATCAATGAAAGCTAATAACCAAACTTACAAGTAGGACAGTCTTATAAGAACTCCCTCATTCGCTTTCTTCTTTCAGAGGATGCTATACATTTTGTAACCCCTTCCAGCCCCAAGGGCTTTTGGAGTTCACAGTTAGAGATTGGTTAAGTTAGGCCCATTTCAGTCAATTAAATCTCCAGGAGACTCATTCTGTCTACTTGCTCATTATACATAGATGTTTTACCTTCATTCTCCATTCCTGTCATAAGAATTTTTTCACCTTTGAAGTCATTCATTTTCTAATTCATGCACATACTCTTGTAAATGAAACAAAGAAATATTAGAGTACCATAGATCCTGAAAACATCAAGTTGGGAAGAAAACATATGAATGCACCAGGAAATTAAAGATAAATAGCTCAGGAATGCCAGTAACTGTTGTAGACGAAAACCACCTTGAGAGGAGAGAGAAGAAAGAGTTCCATTCAAGAAATAAATGAATTGTCCATGAGCCCAGAGAGCTGATTGGTTGGATCATCAAACTAAAATTAATTAGCACACAGGAAAAAAAAGACTTTGAGGGAGGTACCATCTGAGATAGGTAGAGGCAAAGTTGATGTACAGGTCTACTGTGGTATTATACCTACCATGCTTGGTGTACCCGTATTATTTTTTACTCAATGGTTATATTAATAGAACACATAATTCTATTGCAGTACTTCGCTAGGCATTGGGGATATAAAGCTGGAAAGATGTGGTCTATGCCATTGTGGAACTGACCACCTAGTTTTGCTGGGTACAAAACATGTCCTTAAATCAAATTTCCAACAGGAAGTTTTATTTGTTCTTCTTGTTCATCTATTCAACAAATATTTCCTAAATGTCTACTTTGTGTTTTACATTTGCATAGGCATGCCGGTGAAAAACAGGCAACCTGCTATTTTTTAGGCCCTTATATTCTGCTGGAACTTGGGGAGACAGGTAACAAATAATTGAATAGTTCATCAGGTTGGATGAATCCACAATGAAAAGTAAAGGAAGATACAGCTGTGAGAGTGGAGAAGCTGTTTTGCATGGGAAGGTCAAGGAGTGTGTCGCTGACAAGATGCTTGAGAAGGTCCCTGAAGAAAGAGAAAAGTCATGTGGCTTTTTTAGGGAAGAACATACCAGATAGAAGAAATGAGAGTAGTCAAAGTCAAGTTGGGAAAGTGTTTATGTAAGGGGCTAGCCTGGGTAGAGGAGAGTTAGGAAGGAAGTGATAGGAAGGGCTCCAAGAAAGAGGGTGAGAAGGGGGTTAAGTCACCACATCCCATTAGGCAACAGAGACTTGGGGGGGGTGGTGTCCAGCCAGCCTAGTGTGAAATCCTGGCAGGACTGGTTACCGGCTGAGTTCTTGGATGAGTTGCTTCAATTCTTTGAACCCCTGTTCCCTCACCTGCATAAGGTAGGGTAATTATTATTATGAGAACTAAATGAAAAAAATGCATTTTGCTCTAAAATACTTAGAATTTCTCCCACACAAAGTAAATAATGAAAAAATAAATATTAGTCATTGTTACTATCGCAATAACTGATTGGTCATGAATTTTCGTCATTGTCCCCACTTATATGTCCCTGTTATCCCTCAGGCTGGATGATATAAAATAGCTTTCTTCCCAGTTCAGTTCATTTTCCACCAACCATCAGCTTCCTCTTACTTAAACCCTGCTATCATTATCATGTCATTATGGCTTCTTATAAACTGGTCCAAACACAGAGTTCCAAAGTATCTCTCATGGCTGTGCAGTTGGGACCATCTGTTCCGTCTCGCTGGTCTGTCTGCTCACTCACCTTCCAATAACTATGTCTCTGAGTTTGGGCAAGTCAGCATAGCCCAGGTCTCGATCATCACACATTTGAACCTGTCCTTTATCACACCTACTTAGATCCTACCAACATTTCTGGGTCTGTTCTTTCCTCAAGAGAACCACGCAGAAACTGCATGTCCTCCCCTCTACTTTTAAATCAATCCCCTACTGTTGGATAAATTCTATTTTCATATTTTGCTGTTATTTTAATTAACTGCATTGGCAACAAGTGTGAATTTAGAACACATCATAGTGTTGAAATGAAAACTTTTCAGATTGAAAAGGACTTCTCTGGGGAGAAGGGGTGGGAAGCTCAGCAATCCTTGTCAGTAAAAACATTTACGCCTATCATATTTTATGAATTCCCAAAAGCTTTTGTCATGGTGCATTTTTAGTAGATGCGACATGAAAATAGATAACAAACGGTCGAACAGGAATCCGTGAGTTCTCAGACTTTGTGCCAGGAAGAGGTCATATTATAATATAAATCATACTGTCTTTAGCAAAAAGAGAAAGCAAATATGTAACAATCGCTTTGTTGGTGTGTCATTTTGATATTACTTCAGTGTGGTTACAGTAATACTTCTCGTTTGAGCATCCCTGGAAGCTTAAAAGGCAAAATTCTTTCCAAAGAAGTCTAGAAAGATCAAACAAAATTTCAAGCAGAAATCTCAAAATTTTGCCTCACTAAATACAGTTTGCAGACTTGGGGCACTCTGTGCTGTTTACGGTGTATATAACACATACATGCTTCAGTAATTCTCAAAATAGCCTTATTTCTAATTTGAAAATTGTTCTTTAAATGACGAGACAGAGAGAGAAAGTTAGAAAGTTTTAACTTCATGTTAACCTGAGTACAAGCTCTCAGGGAAAGACCTGATTGGCTGGGCTTTCACCTCGTGATCTCCCTGGGAACCCTGGCCAAGGAGGCTCAGCCAGGTACGACAGCCCGCTGCAGTGGACACGGGGAGTCAGAGGAGGGAAGAGACATTCCCAAAGAAAGAAGATGATATTTTAGGAGAAAAGAAAGGTGCTAGATAGACCATATATGAACAATGAAATGCATTCCTGCCGCACCCCCCTGCTTTCGTTATTGATCTGCCAGACCCAGAAGGCGTGAGGGAGCATTCCTAACACATGGCTTCAGGGGCCCTCGGGGCTGGCTGCAGCTTTATTGTTTCCCCCCAAGTGGCCTAACGGGAGACTTTTATCCTTAGTAACAAACATAATGTAAGATAAAAAGAAAATGAGATTTATCCAAAAATTAACTTTTCTGAAAAAAAAAACAAGTTTAAACAATTACTTATTTAATTATATAATGCAATGCCTGGACATAGAGAAACTTTCCAGAATACAAAATAATAATAAATACCATAAAAATGTATCATTTCCCCACTTCAGGCTTCAGTTTCTCTTCGCAGAAGAAACAGCTGAGCAGTTTCTCATGCAGAAATATTTCATGAATTCATTGCACAGAAAAACATATAGATGACTTCACGTCGAAATGCATGTATATGTATGTATTTAGGGGTGTGTGTGTGTGTGTGTGTATTCCTATCGTAGCATAGCATTCATACTCATATAATATACTGCCAGGTGGATAAATCATAATTAACTTTTCCAGACCCATACTGGTTAAACATCTACGCTGCTTTTGCTATGACATCAGTATTGCAATGAATATTCATGTCTCCATGTCTTTGCAAGTATATTTATATGATAAATTCCTGGAAATGGAATTGCTGGCTCAAGACTATTTTTCATAGCTTTATTATCAAATTGTCCCCCCCAAAGTGTATCACCACTTATATTCCTACCAACCAAACATAAGAAGGCCCATTTCCACACAGACTCATCAACACAGTGACCCATCAACTTTTCTTTACCTTTGGCAACCAGTGGAATATAGTTTATAATTGTATGGCTCTATTTATTCACCAGTGATATCCTCTCAGGAATACAATAACTACTTCTGCAGCATAGACCACTTCCCCTCTTCTAAATATTAACTTTTCCTTGTATCCATAAAGTGAATAATTTGCCACATTCTCCTGAGTGTTAGCCTTAGTTTTGAGGAACGGGGAAAAAGAACTTGGCTTAGACCTTAGACCACGGTATAGAACAATGACTTATGTTACTACCACCCAACACCCCAGTCAAAACAGGAAAATGGTTCTTAAATGAACCCTTCACCTTTTAGAATTAATTAGTGCTCTTGGCTGGGGGAAACTCTCAATGGCAGGCTTGCAATGTGATCACGTTAAAGAACCTTACGGTGAGCTTTGTCTTTTAGATGTGACTTGGGGGAAAAAAAATGAATTTCCTGATTTCGAATGGCAAACTCTGCTATTACATACTTTGTAATTTCAAAGAGCATCTGTCATCACAGAAAGACAAATATATTTCCCAAAGAAAACATCTGGTACTTTTTAAAACAAGCCTCGGGGCCAGCTCTGTGCAGCGAATGGAAAATGTGCTATAGATAGAGTGCTATTGCATGTTGCTTTTCATTTAATCAGTGAGTGTGGAATGTTTGCATTAAATTAAGCATCTCAAAACTCAGCCCTCTTCAAGGTCTTGGAGAAATGGAGAAGGTCTTTTTAAAAACATATATGTTCCACATAATAATAAACGATAAGGACACACGTTTAGGTTACATGAGTCCTCCACAGAAGGAATTATTTGTTGGGATAACATTTGTTAGGGGTGGGGGGCTTCATGCTTAGTGACTTGTATTCTTCCCGTGATGAGTGTGTTAAAAGACTAACTCTATTTTCCATGAAAAACTTCCCAATCTGACAGCTATCAAAACTGACTCTGAGAAGGCTCTAACAGTTTTGTCACCTAATGCACATTTTAAAAATCAAATAACATGGGGACAGTTCAGAGAAATACGTTAATTTAGAAGAATATCTTTTACATCTCAAGACACGGGTCAGGCCGGGAGCCAGCTTTTTTTTCTTTCTTTTTTTTTTTCTTTTCTTTTTTTCCCCCCTACTAGGGCTCTGCAAGTGCAGGGTAGAAAATCCTGAAGCGCTCACCACGTGGTCCTGGCTCACCTGAAACTGATGGATGGAAAGACAGCACACCGCGGGCATCTGCGGCCAGACGCATTGCTAACAGGGAGATGAGCTCTCTTCGTGGAATCAAAAACCAGGGCAACACTGCCACTGTAGCAGACATTTACGGTCAGTGAACCAGGGGGGAAGAGGCTAAAGAGACAGCAGTCACGTCTGCAGTGCGAAATTCGAAGGGCAAAGTGCCAAGTTCAAACTGGTATGTCCAGCGTCATTGGTGCAGTGTGGTGAAGACATCCTGACAGCATATGATCCTGTGCATGACATTATTTCACATGCTTTCTTCTCTGGGATATGCCCCAATAGAAAGTAACTTATACAGACCATAAATATATTCACTGAATTTAGACATTATTAGAAATAACCACAGTGAGACTCGATGGGAGGGTGGGTATAGATACTTCTAGCTTCCCTAGAAGAGATGCAATTTCTTGGTGTGGAGGTGAGAGGTTAGACTCCAATTTTTTTTTTTTTTTAACTTCTTTAGGAGACAGAATGCTCCCAGGCAGCCCACCCGTTGCCCAGGTATGTTTTCTGCATTGCCTGCTTTTCCCCTTGGAATAGACATCGGCTCATCAGTGACGTGTTTCAATGTACAAACACTGCTTTTGCTACCATCTCAAGGCGTGTATTATACAGTCCCAGACCCCTTGTGTTCATATTTAGTTTGGCGCACCCAGCATTTACTGGCGATCGGATTTCCCACCTCTCACCCGCCAGGGCGCCGGCGCAGCTGGGTGAGCAGAGGCACCGAGCTGGGGAAGACAGACACCCTGCCCCAGCCATTCTCTGATGCCAGCCAGGCCTGAGAAGCTTACTTATCAATTGCTAAGTAAAGGGGCAGTTGGAAAAGATTTTCTGTAGCTTTCCCCCGTTTTAGGGGATGGGAAGAGGGGATGAAGATAATCAACCAAACCATCCTGGAGAGAGGCACCGTGTCCCTGGGCTCCAGCGGGCCCTCGCCTCCCTCCGGATGCGGGGCTGGATGGCTCATCTCAGCGCCTTTCCTCCTGAGATTACGCTCCCCTTGGAATTTCTGAACCCACCCCACCCCGCACACTCTGCAGGAAGCAGCATCACCCCCTTCTGCTTTGCAAAAAGACATCAAATAGCCTATTTGCTTTGTATAATTCTTCCAGGTAGAACTGCATTTATTTCCTTTTTTCCCGTTCCCACCTTATTAAGGTGTCTGTCCTAGGCTGTGCCCTAAAGTATTTGCATTTATTTTATTCCCCTCTGTGGCGTTTCTCCCATTTTAGAGCACAATATGCATTTTGGAAACTTTATATAAAGGACACTGAGACCTCATTTTTCCACTGCTTCAGGCACAAGCCGAAGCCTGGTTTGCATTTAAAGTTACATTATAGTTTAAATCTTCAGAGCATACACTGGAAAATACCCTTAATCTAACCAGCAACACCCAAACCTCTGAACTCAGTCGCTAAATAAAATTCACCCCCAGCTAAGCACCAGCTAACTTATTAACCATCCATGGAGCCGCTTGGGTTTATCCCCTGATGAAAATTCAGGACCAAATTCAAAGATATAGCTGTAACTGCTGACTCATATGACAAAATATTGGTATTTTCATACAGTCATTTTTCCGCATGTAACTATAAAACTTAGTGAAGGGAATAGGGAAGACTTTGCTGTCCTTAAATGACAATGGCCTTTATAACACCGAGGGTGGGACCAAGGGGTAAGGGAGCTGGCAGCTGCCTACATGCTCGGAGCTGACAAAAGACCCACGTGACCAAAATAGCCTCTGGGACTTCCATGCAGCTTGAAACAGCCCTTTATGGAAAGAATCAGCCCCAGCCCAGGCCACACCCTGGCATTTATTGCAATTCAGTTACAGAAAATAACCACTTGCAGAGCCCTGTGCTTAGAGAAAGGGACCTCAGGTGCTACCGGATTAGCTGGAGAAAATGATTAAAATAATGAACAGCATTTGTAAACTCTTAAAATGCAAACAGAACAACGTTAGAACCATCACAGTGCCACGGGGCCATTAATAGGAGGGAGGGGCATGAAGATCTCACAACCCCGATGGTCCTCCTGTGGCTCTTGAAGGGTTTGCAGAATGTCTTCCGGGAAAGTGAAAACATTTAAGGAAGAAAGTAGAGCATATTAGAGAGGCATGAATGATATGACGTGTTCTGGGGAAAAAAAATAAATCTCCATTTCCATGAAAAAATCCTGGATGAACACTGGACCCTTGAATGCATATGGAGATCGAGCTAAACTGCAGCTCGAAAGGAGGCCGTGGCCAGCACATGAAGGACCTTACACACACGCCAAGGAGTCCGGGCGTTTTCCTAGGGGCACTGGGGAAGGCCTGGCAGGTACCAAGCGAAGTGGCATCATTCGGCCGGGATATGAGAAAGTTACTCATATTCCAGGTGATGAGGCAGAAAAAGACTAGTGTTGAGAGACGGAAGGATACGAAATAGCTAATTCTGCTTTAATAGGGAGGGGCACTCTCAGCTTCCAGGGGATGGAGCAAGGCATGAGAGGTGAGGACGTGGGACATGTTTACTGAGCTTGAACGTGAGAAGGAAAAGGTAGCTTAGAAGAGATCATAAGCAAAGGGTGAAACTTGAGAGACACCGTAGTAAACCAGAAGCATCCAGTGAGCAGACGAAAAGACAACCTGGGCAGGAGGGAGGTCACTGAGAAGTGAGCTGAGTTTAAATTTTACTACTGACATTGCCTAAGTTTAGAGAAATCAAATTTTGCTGTTATGTTACGATTTTAGTTAAGGAAGCAGAAGAGGGGATACTTATTGTTACTGTACTGGGAAATATACAAGTGTTATTTCATAACAGAAATTGTAAGATATGATATGACGATGATATAGCTTGTACCAGATTGATCTTCATGCTGGGAATAATGATGTAAATGGCATAAGCTATGAACACCAATTTTTTAAAGTTATCAGAGAACAATGATGGCAGCCAGAATGGGAGGGGTCAAGGCCAAGAAGCAAAGAGAATCACAGAGAAGTGAGTCTTAAATGTTGTGCCCCTGTTTCCCTCAAAGCATTTGCTGATTCTTAAATTATAATATCACATATGACAGACAAGTCAGGATTCACATAGCCCAATACTAAGAAAAGCTGAGGAAGGAAGCTCAAGAAGGACCAATGAAATACTTTGCTTTTGCAGTCATGTGGTCCTCTGAATGGAATACTCAGAAACAGTAAATGTTCCCTTAGAAAGTAAATCAAGCCCGGCTGGTGTGGCTCAGTGGTAGAGCGTCGACCCATGCACCAAGAGGTCACCAGTTCGATTCCCGGTCAGGGCACATGCCCAGGCTGTGGGCCTGATCCCCAGTGGGGGGCATGCAGTAGGCAGCCAATTGATGTTCTCTCTCATTGATGTTTCTATCTCTCTCCCTCTCCCTTCCTCTCTCTCTCAAATCAATAAAGAAAATCTATTAAAAAAAAAAAAAGAAAGAAAGTAAATCAACTTTCAAGCAAAACCAGATCACTATTAGGCCCTGAACAAATTGCAAACATGAACCAGGATTTTCAGATCAATTTTGAGTCGCTCTGTAATCCACTGTGGATCTTTATCCCTATAAACGATTCCTCACTACTAAACGCAAACTGTTTATAAAAGCATACCCTTTGATGTTTAAGCCAATGCCGTTGGTCTCTCAGAAATGTATCTGCTAAACACAACTTTTTCACCTCCAGGAAAACTTCCAATAAAGTAACCATTGTACCTGCTTAAGATAATTTTAAAGTAGTGACAATTAACATCTCTTCACATTTATATGAGATCGTCAATCTGTTATTTATCTTCCATAAATTTACATTCAGGTTCAGATATAGTTCAGGCAAATCAAATTATGTAAACAAGTTACAAAATAATTTAATTTCCTTATGTCATCTCCATGATGTAAACTTATCAAAATGATACTAGCCCCAAGTTGAAGAGAGTAAACTAATCAAATTGAGTAAGAAAAGACTTTCCAGATATATTCAAAATAAGCTTTGGAATAAATAGTGAAACTTGACCTATGATAAAATAGTTGCATAGTGAATTTAATCCCATATAACTTTATTTATATTTGCCTTGTCACAAAAAGGATTGGAGTTTCAACAAGGAAAGAAAGCAATATAACACAAAATAGACATAAAAGTAAAAGCAAAAGAAAAAGAATCAAGGGTAGGGATGTAAATTAGAGACAGAACTAAATATAGCCATGACCTGTTACCTAATGTCCTCCGCACTAATAAAATTAGGCTACACATTTGCTCTTAGCTTTAGCAGTTAGATAAGAAAAAACTGGTCAGTTGCAGAATCCACAATGTTCCTAAGACAGAATCAAATTGTTTAGAAGAAAACACAATATATGCTGATACAAAGAGTAGAAAGACATGTTTTCCTTATTGTCTCCTTGAAGTGAATACTATATAATACAATAAATAACAGCATCATGTACACAATACACAGAGTGGAGAATTTTGTAGCACTCATCACAGGCTAACAGGCCAAATAAGCAATTGGACTTCATTTTTTTTTTTTGCAAATTGAGAAGTTATTTTGACATGAAATATGCAAAATAGGGTTGTGTGTAGAGGAAAAACAACTCTAGATGAGGAATAAGGCAAATTCAGGTTCCAGTTCTGGCTCAGCCGTTAACGAATCTGGAAAACAGCTTAAATTTTCTGGGTGACAGTTTCCTCGTCTGTAAAATAACAGGTTGGCTGTCTAAGGTTCTTTCCAGCTCATAATTTCTATGTTTCTAAGAGAAAAGCCACGTGATTTACTGCCAAATGGAGAGTCAAGAAGAATAAAACTCATTTCACTCTCACTGTCGGCAAAGTCATTTTGAAACAAAATGAGAAAAAGTGTTCTCTCTAGAATAAAACAGAAACTGTTCTCACATCTCTGTTGGTTAAAAATGAACATAGTTGAGACTCTTCTGTACCTAAAATGTATAAACAGGTATACCCACACCATAGGCAATAATGTACAGGTCCTTACAGCCATCAACACACAAATACCCAGCAACTTTTCAGTTACAAGAGGGGTTTCCCCCCCCTTGCAAAGCTAGAGTGAACTTGAGCTCCCCGAGGTTTGGAAAAGAACCAGAAATGAAACCTCTATAAACAAATCAACTAATATTTTACAAGCACAAACTATGTAAAATATACTATTCTGGGTATTGCAGAAAATATCAATGAACACATATGAAGCGATGTCGGGAGCTCTAGTCTCTCTCAGTATCTCTTCCTTCACTTGGCACTGGTAAGATATTTTTTAAAACTATTCATTAGATTCTTCACTTAACATAGTGCTGTACTTTTTAGCCTTCAGTAAACAGTGAATGCATCTCAAAAATCAAAATATGTGCCAAACAAAAATTCATTATGCTCATTTGCGGTTGTTTGTTTGTTTTACTAAAAAAAGATAAAATAATAGAAGGAAACCTGTTTTGATTCATGTATCATTCATCCAAGTTGTTTGGATTTTTAATTCCATAGACCACATCGCAATTACATTGTCACTATGAGAGAAAATATTGTTTGTCAGGCTAAATATTGGAAATGGGAGATGCATTTTACCTTGCATATAAAATCTGTGTCTTATTTTATTTCAAATATGGAAACAAGGGAAAACTTGGGATGGTTCATAGCTAGTATTCCTGTACTGGATGTACTTCGGAAGCAAAGATTCTAGAAAGAAACAAACTGGACTACAGGCACCCAATAGGAGACCCTGTGTGTCCTACGGATGTGGCTAAAAAACACACATTCTAGCCCTGGCCGGTTTGGCTCAGTGGTTAGAGCGTCGGCCTGCGGTCCAGAGAGACCCGGGTTCGGTTCCCGCTAAGGGCATGTACCTCGGTTGCAGTTTTTCCCCGGCCCTGGTTGGGTCGTGTGGGTGACAGCTACTCGATGTGTCCCTTTCACGTCGATGTTTCTCTCTCTCTCTCTCCCACTCCCACTCCATCTGAACAAAATATCGAAAAATGAGGATAAAAAAAAAAAAGAACACACATTCTAAACATGTAGCCACTCTGGCAGTACTAATCCCTTTCACATTTTACCTATAATTTTGTTCTTGGAATTTGAAGACATAGGGTGGGAAGCAACAAGCTACAAGGAAGATTAAAATCCTCCCATTTATTCTACACAGTACATTTATTCTAGAACAGGCCCAGCTTTTTATCTGAGGTTGTATGCCTTTGTCTTTTTATTTAATAGTTTTTCCTTTCTTTGTTTTATTTGTTAAATTGAATAAATATAAGACATATAATATTGTGTAAATTTAAGGTGTTACTTTGATAAATTTATATATTCAGTCATGGAATAAAGGATATCTAGCCATTTGTGACAACATGGATGGATCTTGAGTAATTTGTTTAAATTTGAGTGTTTGCAGAATATTTATATTTAAATTATAATTGACATACATTGGTATATTAGTTTCAGGTGTACATTCCAGTGATTAGACTTTACCTAACTTACTAAGTGATCATCCCAATAAATCTTGCACCCATCTGACACCATACATAGTTATTAGAATATTATTGACTATATTCCCTACGCTGCACTTTACACCCCATGATTATTTTGTAACAGCCAATTTGTGCTTTTTAATCCCTTCACCTTTTTCACCCATCCCCAAATACCTGTCCCCCTCTCATCTGTAAATGTCTATGAGTCTGTTTCTTTCCTGCTTGTTCGCTTATTTTTTTTTTTAGATTCAATTGTTGATATATGTGTATTTTTTGCCATTTTATTATGCATATTTTTCATCTATTTTTTTTCTTCTTCTTCTTAAAGAAGACCCTTTAACATTTTTTTTTGTAATGCTGGTATGGTAGTGATAAACTCCTTTAGCTTTTTTGTGTCTGTCCTTTGATTCTAAATGATAGGTTTGCTAGGTAGAGTAGGTTTGGTTGGAGGTCCTTGCTTTTCATCACTTTGAATATTTTTTGCCAATCTCTTCTCACCTGTAAAGTTTCTGTTGAGAAATTAGCTGACGGTCCTATGGAACTGTTAGGTAACTGCATTTCTCTTGCTACTTTTAAGACTCTCTCTTTGTCTTTAACCTTTTGCATTTTAATTTGATGTGTCTTGGTGTGAGCCTCTTTGGGTTCATCTTGTTTGGAATGTGTAAGAAAGAGTAAGAAACTGGAATTTCTCCAGAAAAGAAGACTATAAATTTGTACATGCTTCTGGTCATAGTCACCCCCCCGCCAAAGAAATCTGCTCAAGTTTAAAGTTGATTAATAAATTAGTTAACTGAAATGAAGGCAGGGATATAGACTACAAAGAAAAAATAAATAAACAGAGAAAAATGTAGACTAAAAATTTGCTTTCACCAAGAGGAGATGTTTACACTAGTAAAAGACTACATACCTTTGAGGTACGTATTATGGTATATGTGGTTATGAACATGGACGCTTGGTGTCTGTCCTGCTCTGCCACTTTCTATCAGTGACTAGTTGCTTTATTTCAAAGAAGGTAAGAGTCGGAGATTTTCCTGAATGGTAGGCTAGAGTTCCAAACTAAAGCAACCTTAGATTATGGCTGTGGATAATTAGTAAATCAAGGAAGAAAAAAAGGGAGCTGGTGCAGAATGAGCTTGTAGAAGTACCAGGGGCAGGGTTAGGATCATGTTGACTGGAATTAAGAGACCAAATATTTGGAAAGTTGTGACCAATTATAGAGAACTTGAAAGAATTAAATAAAATTCAAAAGCACCCCCCCCCCCCAGGATGGCTAGAAGTTGAATAAAGCTAATAGTAACTGAAGCTGGTGATTTTGTACACCTCCTCTGATTCCCTCAATTGCCTATTTCTGAAGAATCCACCTCCTTGCACACCTCCAGTGGTTTTGCTGATGGCCTTGTCTAGTTCTCAGAGGAGGTATTAATCAGATTTAAAAATACTGGGCATGGCCAGTGTGGCTCAGTGGTTGAACATTGACCTATGCACAAAGAGGTCACCAGTTTGATGCTTGGTCAGGGCACATGCCCAGGTGGTAGGCCAAATCCCCAGGGGGGGCATGCAGGAAGAGGCCAATCAATGTTCTCTCTCATTGATTGTTCTATCTCTCTCTCTCCCTCCTTTTTCCTCTCTCTCTAAAATCAATAAAGAAAAAAAAAATTGTTAAATACTGGGCATTAGTTGTCCTCATTTTATCAAGTCATTTCTGGATTCCAATAAAGTGCCATACAGGTTACCCACTTCCTGCATAGCCAGACAATGCAACATAAAAGTGCAGGAAAATCAACTCTATATGTGGAAACTTTGACCAATGAGAAGTGGGAGTCAAAAGGTACCAAACAGAAACATTTTCACTTCTTTGTTCCTTTGGTTGATATTTTGAATTATGGCGTTCCTTGCAATCCTTGCAACAAATTCCTCACGCCAGAAGAACATACCTACTGATCACTCTACTGCATTTTTCTGCAGCTGGTGGAGAAGGGTGGTGAGCGCAACAGCCCATTGTATTCCATTGCGTTGCGTCTTTCTTTGCCTTACTACCATTTTTTTCAACATATCATTACCCTAAGCTTGCATTGCCTCAATATAGGGTAAGCATTATGATCCTTGCTTTAGGCTACTTTCTAAGACATGAAGTTTTGGTGGGAAAAGTCTATCATAAATATACATAGGGTTAAAATGTAAGAGAATTCTGTGGCCACTATAGAAATTCTATTCATCAAACCATAAGGAAGGTAGAAAATATGAGCCTAAGAGAATAAGATGACTTATAGCTGGTCATAGAGCATCAGCAACTCTCAAACCAATGACTTAGAAATATGGTGTTGAGTGTTTAGAAGAAAGGGTGAAAGAGCAAGGATCTCAGAGGCACTGAGATGAAGTGGTCTTATAGAAGAAAGTGCAATCGTAGTTTGAAGACATTTACAATAATTGCAATATTATGGGACAGGGAAAACTACCCAAAAGAACATACATGCATGTTTACATGTTCACACATACAAATGTCTTAAAGAGTATTTATCAGGTGAAAAAGTTTATTGTTGTGGTGGTGCTTTCTATTAATCAAGTTTAAATTAACTTTTATTAATTTTCTATTCATCAAACACTTACTTGGGCCTCTTATAGGCCAGGCACCCTCCAATGTGCTTAGGATAACTAGGCAAATAAAACATCCCCCAAAACCTGCCCTACAGAGCTTATATTTTAAGAACTGAAAGGAGAGACCAAAAAAAGGCTAACTGAATAAATTGTATATGTTAAAGGCAGTAAGTGTTATGGGAAAAACAGAGCAAGATAAGGGCTATCAAGACTCTGGGAGGAGGTGATGGAGGAATGGAAGTTTATAATTATAAATGAGGAAAGATTTCTATATGGTGTCAGATGGGTAATAGATTTATTGGGGTGATCACTTCGTAAGTTATATAAATGTCTAATCGCCCAGTTGTACACCTGTAACTAATATAATATTGTACATCAACAGTAATTGAAATTTTTTTAAATGTATTTTTTAAAAAAAAGATTTCAAAAGGTGAAGGAGTAAGCCATGTGGATATCAAAGAGGTGAAAAATTACAGACAGAAAACACAGCTAATGCAAAGGCCCGAGCAGGAGTCATGTCTTCGTTTTGTTTTTTAATCCTCACCCAAGGATTTTGTTCCACCAATCTTTCAGATAGAGTGGAAGCGGTGGGAGCGAGAGGGAGAGAGAAACATCAATGTGAGAGAGACACATCCATTGGTTGCCTCCCGCAGGACCCTAACCAGACCCGGGATCAACCTGCAACCCAGGTACATGCCCTTGACCAGAATCGAGCCTCGGACTTCGGTCTGACGCCCTTACTGCTGAGCCAAATGGGCCAGGGCAGGAGTAGTGTTTTTGAAAACCAGCAAGGAGAGTAAGGTGGGCACTCGGGTGAGTGACGGGCACAGTGGTGAGGAACAGGGTCAGGGGTAATGGAGGAGAGCCCGGTCAAGTAGGTCTTCCTGGGCTGTTACTTTAAGAAAAATCGGGAGTCACTACCAAGTTTAGAGAAGGGCCACAGAGCTATTTCCATTTCATCAGGTTACTCTGGGTGTGCGCTGAAAAGAGATCAAGAGACGGTCAAGGCCAGAGGCAGAAGTGGGCAGAGCAGACGGCAGCAGCAGGGGCGCACCTGGAACATGGCTTTGGTGCAGGCCAAGGTCGGCGGTGCAGGTGCTGGAGAAGAGACTGAATTCTGACTATGCTGGAAATAGAGCCTGTAGGATGATCTGATGGATTTGATGTGGGGTGGGAAAGAAACCAAGAAGTAAAGAAATGACTCCAAATGTTCAGCCTTGAACAACTGGGAAGAAGGCGGTGCCATCAACTGGGCGAGTAAAACTCTGGTTAGAGTAGGTTCTACAGGAAAGATGAGAGTTTGGTGTGTCTTTTGGACATCTAAAGACAATATAAGGAGGGAGTTTGGTATATGAGTCTAGAACAGAGGTCAGCAAACTGTTTTTTATAAGGGCCAGATGGTAAATATTTCATTAGACTTTGTGGACCCGATGTGCTGTCACAACTACCCTGCCTTGGGGCAACCACAGGCAATGTGCAACAGCATGGGCATGGTTGTGTTTCAATAAAACTTTATTTACAAAAAAAGCTGTAGCCAAATTTGGCCCTGGGGCCATAGTTTGCTATCTCATAGTGTAGAGTGTGGGAGAAAGGGCTAAATCAGAGAGAGAGACACTTGCAAGTTCTCATTATATAAATATTTCTAAGGTCATGCTAATTTGATGTAGTAACATTCTGCATTCGATATTTGTGCTTTTCCCCTTGTTGCAAATAGCAATTTAACTTTCTAAACTGTATATCTGTTTTCTTCAAAAAGAAGCCTATAAGAAACTATGGAAAAGACAATTTGGCTCAATAAAAAGAATATCTGAATGAAAACAAACATTTTTTAAAAGAATGTAATTGATCATTAAAATGAATGTGCAAAACATGTTAAAATTTAGTCCACTTGCACTAGACATGTGAAACCGGGTATCTGAGGAAGTCTGTGTTATTTCAGCTTAGCCGATTTATAGACATAATTTAATATGTATAAATAACAAGCACTAAAATTTATTGTTATATATCAGATTTAAAATAAATAGAAAATACTACAGATACTCGGGGTGGGAGGGGTGTGATTTGAACAAAAAAGGAACTGTCACCTGTGAACTAATTTTTCAAGGCAATCTTTATTTCATTGCCAGAGATGCCTTAGAAAGAAACACGTTAGAAAGCATTAGGAAAAAAGGATGATGTAATTGTAATGAAAAAGAATTCCACTGAGTCAGCAGGATGTTTATCAAACATAAGATACGTTCTTTCCTGCCCCACCAGTGTGACTCAGTGAATTGAGCATCAGTCCCCAGGACTGAGAGGTCCTAGTTCAAGTCCCAGTCAGGGCACATGCCCAGGTTGCAGGCTCCACCCTCAGTGGGGGGGTCTCTCACATTGATGTTTCTATCTCTCTCTCCCTCCCTCTTTCTCTAAAAAAATCAATAAAAACATATTTTAAAAATATATATATATATTAAATTAAATGCAAAAGAGATACATTCTTTCCTAATTACTTAGCAAAGAGAAAAACAGTACTACTGAGAACATTATTGTAGATACAGGAAAATCCCCAAATCTCAGCACTTGATATTAAAACAATGATATAGAAACACAGTATTAGGAAAACTGAAAGTGAAAGTGTTTCTTTCTGGTTTAGGTTTGGAGTTAAAACTATGGAGTAGAGCTTGAGAGCTGGCGAAAGGGCTGTTTCTACAATGCTCAGCCATTTCAGATGACATAGCAGTGTGTCTCAGCCTTTCTATTATGTTCTCCCCTTGGAGTCTTTTTAGACTCTTTCTAATTGCAGCCCCCACCTTATAAAATTAATACACTGTGTACATGTTTATGTATAGAGAAATAGCACAGATATTTTTCAGAAAGACACAAGCCATTTTAATATCTTTCCCCAGAAGAACCAATGCTCTTCCCAACCCATAAGGGTGGTATTGCCTCTTTGGCAATAACTGCTTTAAAAGATGGACTGTACTCAGAAATGTACGTGCTTCAGAGCTTATTCGGAGATGCCTTGGTTGGTGGGGGTGGCTGGTAGGAAGGTAAGTGAGGCTGGACTAAAGGAGTACTGTATAGCTAAGGAAACAAAAGTTTACTTAACTATCTCAATTTTAGGGAAATATAAATAGGAAAAAAAATGGGTATCAAATATAGAGTAAAAATTTTGGAAGAAATAGTCTCATAACATAATCGATACAATCAATATCACATCTAAAGATCAAATTAAATGTTACTTTCACTTTTAAAGCTGAAACACTTATCAAGATCCTTCGGTAGCCAAGACCAGTGTCAGTTGCAGAATTAGCCTCAGTCTGGTTTCGTGAGATAGTCTGACTGTGCTAGTATCTCGGTTCCTAGGTCTCAAGCCAATCTTGAAATGGGATTTGAGACATCAAAACCACTGCAGTAACCTCCTGGAATAATGGTCTTTGGTATCTCTATCAAAACTATTAATTATCTTGAATTCATGAGGCATTTGTCTTTGCAGAAAAGATAATACATTTGACAGCAATAATTTTAAGGCAAACTTGCAGCTTTTTTTTTTTATCCTTACCTGAAGACATTTTTTAATTTTTTTTGTTCAGATAGAGTGGGAGGGAGAGAGAGGAAGAGAGAGAGAAGTATTGATGTGAAAGGGACACATCAAGTGGCTGCCACCCGCATGACCCAACCAGGGCCAGGGACAAACTAACCTTGCAGCTTCTTAACCAAGGCTCTCATTCATCTCCCCAGTTTGTGTTTGAGGAGGAGGGAGACACAATGAGGGAGAGCTATTTTCTGGGGCTGAAGATGTAGCATGACTCATGGAGCCCCAGACACCCTGTGAGGGAATTTGAAGAAAGAAAAATGAGTAACATTTTTAGTTTCTATAAAAATAACTTTTTGCCATCAATATGGTAAATTTTGATTATCTAATTGTACACTCCACTTATATCCTATGGACAGCTGAAATTTATATGTGTGTTCTATGATATTTAGTGTTATGTGATCAAACTTGTTTATATGGAGGACGTTTGTTTCAATGAAAATAAAAATGTGTTTGAGCCTCAGATTTTTATTCCAATAACTCCTTGAACACCCAAAGGACCTTACTCAGAAAGTCAATGTGCAGCTGTCAGAATAGCTATCAACAATAAAACAACAAAGAACAAATGTTGGAGAGGGTGTGGAGAAAAAGGAACCCCTGTTCACTGTTGGTGGAAATGCAGACTGGTGCAACCACTATGGGAAAGTATGGAGTTTCCTCAAAAAATTAAAAATGGATCTGCCTTACAATCCAGTGATTCCATTTCTGGAATCCAAAGAAACTTGAAACACTAATTCAAAAGAATATATACTATGTTCACTGCTTGTTATTAACAATAGCCAAGTTATGGAAGCAGCCCAAGTGCCCATCAATAGATGAGTGGATACAAAAACTGTGGTACGTATGTACAATGGAATATTACTCAGCCATAAAAAATGAAATCTTACCATTTGTGACAGTATGGATGGGTCTAGAGAGGGTATTATACTAAGAGAAAGACAGATGCCATATGATTTATCTTGGGTGTGGAATCTGAAAAGCAAAACGAACTAACAAAATAGAAACAGACTTATAGTTGCAGAGAACAGACTGATGGTTGCCAGGTAAGAGGAAGGTTAGGGGACTGGATATAAAAGGTGAAGGGATTAAGAAATACAAATTGATAGTTACAGAATAGTCATGGGAATGTTACATATAGCATAGAGAATATAGTCAATAATATTGTAATAACTATGTATGGAGTTGGGGAGTGTGAGTACTTGAAATATCGGGGGAACCCTTTGTAAAGTATATGATTGTCTAACCACTGGGCTGTAAACCTGAAACTAATATAAAATAATATTTAATGTAAACTGTATTTGAAAAACAAAATAAAAAAAAAAGAAAGCCAATGTGCCAAGATAATGACTGCATGTCCTTTCTGTCCAGAAGTGGAGAGTTGCAAAATGATAACAACAACATGTTAATGACTCATAAAGAAGTAGGAAAAAGTTTATGAATACTGTAATGAAGCGGGAGGTTTTCCCCCATTACCTACCAGCCACACTTCTGGTATATGACTTCTTTGTAACTCTTATGCAACAATATGATACATCCAAACAATGTTTCACTGTTTTACAAAAAGTAAATACTGATAACAATTGTGAAGTGTAGCTTTGAAGTAATCTCCAGTATTACAAAGTCAATACTTAAGCAATCCTTAAACCAATTTTAAATTCCCCAGGAGAGGTGGATATTTAAAGCTATATTTCTATAATAAATTTTCAGTTTATGAGTTCATTCACCCAAGCACCCCCCAAGCTCTAGTCATCCTTATAAAGACCGTTTTCTCATGCCATTCCTTAGCTTGAAAGAAGCTACTTCTCAACCTCAACCCAGTTTAACCTGAAGAGAGAATCTCCACTGGACCCTAAGCTGTGTGCGGTGCTGACTTGTCTGCGCATGTGTGGGACCCTGGTGAACCTGCAAGGAATCACTTTGCTTGTTTCATCCAGGGGCCCCAGAGAGATTTCCACCCAGGGGAAGAGTATGTCAGGCAGAGAAAATAGCCCAATAACAACATCTCAATGGTGAGTCCATCCTAGAATCTTTAGCCTTGTTCACAGCCTGCGTTCCCTTCTGAGTATCAGGAGGGATGAGGCTGAAAATAAAAATGGAAGGAACCATGTTCACTAAGAGCTTTGTGAAGCATCGAAGCACAAGGAAGCTCTGCAGAGATTTCCATTCGGCCAAAGAATAAAGATTCTCTTTTAATATCCTGGCTTTAGTGCATATTAAGTATTTAATAAATGTGAAAACAAGTGATGAATGAATGATTAAATAAATTAAAACATGAATTCCAGAAAATAGATTCATAAAATCTATGATGTAATGTGTCCCCAAATGCCAGTAGCTTTTTAAAATTTTAGCAATATTTTCACATTTCATAAACAAGTAAGTAAAATCTTCACCCATGTTTTAAACAATCAGTGACTTTTTGCTTAAATCCCTAATATTTTGATTACATCCATATACAGTATTTTGGTCCATTCCCAAAACTTGGTATGAAAGTTCCAGTCATTAGAAATAGCTTAAAGAATCATCTTTCTCTTGGAGTTTCCCATTTGTCTTGCTTTCAATGGGAAATGCCACACATTAAAACTTCCCCACAGTCTTTCAAGGCATTTACTTGAAGTATGTCTAGAATATGAAGGTCAAATATTTCCAAATCAATAAGTGACAAAAAACAAAAACAAAATAAAAACAAAAGAAACCTTGACTGAAATAGAAAATCTCTGGAAAACCATTTAAATGTCAAATATAAGTTGTTACCTAATAGAAATCCAAAGTTTAAAGAGGGTTTTGAAATTCTTGTTTAAATGTTATCCTTGTCCCCCACCCGACCCCCCCACACACTTTTTTCCCTAACAGTTCCTGGGGAGAGGGTGGGGTCTTCTCAGCTTTACTTACAGGACCGAGGCCTGGAATTAGCAGCTATATTTAATCAATTTCATGCTTATGTCGATTTTGTTTGTCTTCCAAAATTCCAGTGAATCCTGGGTGGATTTCTAAAGAAATCCAATAAATAAATATATGTATATTCTATTGTTAGTGTTAAATATTTGTTGCATACACAACTGGTTTAGTGTATGCTCTCAGGAGTGGGGAACATCTGGACGAGGGTCATATAAAGCCCAAAAAATCAATACCAGTTAACATCGCACGTCTCACCAAATTAGCCTGACCAAATATAGCAGGCTAATTTTTAAGCTGATAATTCTGTATAGCCTTTGAACAATGTTATAAATATCCAAATGGCCCTTGGCAGAAAAAAGTTTCCCAACCTTTGGGTGATAAAAATAGAGTAAAAAAATTTCTCTCACAAAAAAGCATTGATACTTATTTTCTATGTAGACTATATCTTCTATTGTAATTTGCAAGAGTCTAAGACTGTAATGTCAACATTGCAAAAACATACGGGAGAAAAAAGAAACTCAATATGAAATATTTTTGCATCTAAAATCACCCTTAAATGGAATTAACCATGATAATTGAATGTCATTATAATGATATAAGATGAATAATTTTAAAGCTGCCTAATTTCATAAGGAAGTCCATATGTAGTTTCTGTTCTGCTATCTAATTATTACAGAAGCTAAATTTAACAATGCCAGAAATTAAGTCTAAGTTTTATTTATGATTATCGTCAATTACGTATTTCTGTATATTGGCGTTAGATACTAGGATCTCTAAAATGCCATATGGTTATGATTGAAATTGGTAAGTACATTGACTATGACATGAGAATGACTCAGGGTGCCCTCAGACAGCAGCTGCTTTGTCAGCGGTCTCATCATTTCCTTCACGCAGCTGTTCAGTGTGCGATAAAACGTATGCCACGATCCACGGTCCACGGCAGCTAGAAACCTCTTTGTTCTCCTTAGAGCAGGCAAATCTCTTCTGTAGTAGAGGACTTTCACTTTTATAATCCCAGTAAAAGTCAAATGAAATAAACAGGATCGACTTCAAGTCATCTGGGAATAATATTCATATTCTGCAGTGATAAAAACAAAGGGGGAGGATTATATTAGTTGCCAGTAAATCGAACACCTGTTAAGATTTTTGAGTGTTTAAAATTTAAAACAGCACACTGCACATAATAGTTTGGAAGTTGAAATGCCAATCAGTCACCCTCATATGGGATATATTTCTCTTCCAAGTGACAGAGCTGAGAGTCAGGGCTCAAGACTCAAACATATTAGATATAATACAATATGGACATCAATTTAACCAACGTTATGGTCTCTGCTACTGGGCTCTTGTTCTTCCCACCGAAGGAACGGCTTCAGCGACTATTAAACAAAAGCACTATTAGACATATGATCCGTAATTATGATATGTTAATAATTATGCTTTAGTAAATGGCCTAGAAAATAGTTGTTTTCCAGAATTTAACACACTGTTCAATCAGACTCACTCTTATCAGCAGTCAAGACATTTTTTCCATTAGGTCGAAGCGTGTTTATAAATACCATTCATCAGAGTTTATGTACAACTACATTTCTTGGGAGCAAATACAGTTGGCTCTGCAGCACTGATCTTCTCTTTGAGCCTCTCCTCTGAGCTTTGTTGTATCCTTTGCTGAATTTTCCAAGCAGAGGAGAAGAATCAGATGCCAGAAACATATGTCATACCAAAGAGACACTCAAATAGACCTTTCATCAGGAATGTCCTCGTCTGAAATTCTTTCTGCAGTTGACCTTTACTGGGTAAAAAATTCTAGTGCAAGTGTTTCTGGGGAAAGGATGTAAAGACCCCACAAGAAAGATTAGAAGCTTGTTTGTGCTTTTGGTTTACCTTTGTTCTCAGCTGTGGTGGAAAGTCATAGAGACTTCTTGAAACAATGTTTTGTAATCTTTAAAAATCTTTGTTATTAGGACATTGTTGATGTTCTTTTTCTGAATAGCATTAGAACTACTGTCCAATAAACCTCCATACAAAGTCAACCATGTTTCGCCCGGCCTGTGTGGCTCAGAGGTTGAGCATCGATTCATGCACCAAGAGGTCGCCAGTTTGATTCCCGGTACGGGCACATGCCCAGGTTGTGGGCCAAATCCCCAGTGGGGGGCATGCAGGAGGCATCCAATCACTGTTCTCTCTCATCAATGTTTCTATCTCTCCCTCTCCTTTCCTCTCTCTAAAATCAATAAAGAAAAAGAATTCTTGTAAAGAGTCAACCATGTTTTTCTTTATTCATTCAGTCATTCATTTATTCATTCCACAAACATGAACCCTGCTATGAGAGATGAATGAGTTATTATCTCTGACCTAGAAGAACTCATTCTCATCCACCCCTCGCACCTCTGGCAATCTCTCTGAGCAGGTCCAGCATGCTTTTAAGAAATAAGGAGAATAGAAAGTAGCAGTGATGATGGAAGTGTCTCAGTGCAGTCCTGATTTGTTAGATCCAACCACAAACCACGTGTGTGAAGGCAGTGCTCACTTTTTACCGTCAGGAAGCAATTCTGAGAATCAGCACCATATAGCCTCAGAAACATTGTTTCTGATGCTTCAGTCAAGCGAACCTCAGAACTGAAACTGAGCCATCTGTAAAAATTTATAGGGTTTGCAGCAGGCTGCCAGACTGGTCTCATTCATACCCTATTAGCCATTTCTTCTGCCACGTTCAAAGTCAGGTTCTCACCTGTCACTTAAACTCTCAGACTTGAATACTATGCATAGAGCCACTGGGGGTTTTGTTAAAAATCAAGATCCCTGAGCCCCACCTCTGGTGTTGGGCCCAGTCGCTGACTTTTTAGTTAGCAACACAGAATTATTCTCGTTCACACGAAGGTTTAAAATCCAAACCTAGAGAGATGACTACGGTGCCCACTTAATTATCCCCAATTATGTTTTTAATCTTTTGTCTAATTTGCCTTACATATCTTTGCTGAAATAATGTCAAAAACCTTCTGTGGCTCTCTATCGTCTAGTGAATTAAATAAAATGTTCGTCTGACTTTTAGGGATTTCCAAAACTAACTGTCAACCCAGCGAAATTTTCCACTTGTCTATTCCTAACCTACCCAAAGCCTGTTCAGGATGATTTCATGTTTCTTCAGGAGTCGCTCCTCTTCCCACCTCCACTTGGCTCATTCTGCTCCTTCCTGTGAAATTCTTATTAGTTCTTCCAGGGATGGGGTAATCTTTTTTCTGCCAAAGGTCATTTGAATATTTATCACATCATTGGTGGGCCATACACAATTATCAACTTAAAAATTCGCCTGCTACATTTGCTCGGGCTAAATTGGTGAGGCTGTGATGTGAGTGGTATTGATTTCTCCGGCCTCATAGGGCCCATGGGCCGGATGTCCCCCACCTCTTCAAGTTTCACCTGGTTCTCCACTCAGACGCAATCTAGAGCCTTCTTCTGAATTCCTCAAACCTTCTATATTTGTTATGAAAGTGATCATATTTTGCCTTATATTAATGTTTATACTAAAATAATGTAAATTATTAGTTAAATTTGTACCTGCCTTTCTCCCTCTAAATTGTAAAACCCTCGTGGTAAAAAATGGAGTTTTATCACCACCGAAACTCAATATACATTCACCTAAAATGCAAAATGATACATGATCTTTTAGTCCTTGATCTTGGCAGAAATCATCTGAGTGGTCTGCTGAAATCAAGGACTGAAGGTGTATCAACAGCTCAGGTGAATATATATTGAGATAAATTGTGCTTAGCTTAGAGACTTTTGTTTTTACTCCCCCAATCATCTCAGAGTCAGGGATGTTATCGCCACTTACGGGACGTCTGCGTTCCTGCTTTTCTGTGACAAACACATTGGTAGGGCTATAGGTTTCTCACTAAGTATTTTCACACAGGAGGTTATGAAATCTATCTATAAAAGACACTTGTGAAAGGAGGGGAGAAGGGAATGAGAGTATTGAAAAAGAAAGTATCATGCTGATAAACCCTTGGATACTTTGTTTATAGCATGCATCTAAATACAGGCTGTAAATCTACATTGTTTTAAAAAATACATAATTAGTTTTTCCCCCAATGAATTGGAGTAAAACAAACAAACAAAACAATAAAAACCCTCTTTTTTTTAAATCCTCACCCGAGGATATTTTTCCATTTATTTTCAGATAGAGTGGGAGGGAGGGAGGGAGGGAGGGAGAGAGAGAGAGAGACATCAATGTGAGAGGAACACATCGATTGGTGGCCTCCTGCACAACCCTGAGCAGGGCCATGACTGAACCACAACAGAGGCACGTGGCCTTGACCGGAATCGAACCTGCAACTCTTTGGTCTGAGGGTCAATGCTTTAACCACTGAGCCAAACTGGCCAGGGCTTTTTTTTTTTTTTTTAAATAAATGTTGAGTAAAAGTTTTTTGGGGAATAGCTTGTAATGCCGGGGAAAATAAATGCTGGTGACAGAATGAATTGGTGGCCCAATGTGGAAGAAAACCAGACATTAAAGACAATAAAGGAAAAGAAAGATATTAGATGAGAATTGAAAAGCAGTAAGAAATAACTTGGATAGAGAAACAGATAGGGGTAAACCAATGTTTATAACTGAAATATTTTTTTTCTTCTCATTAATTGAAATATCAGTCATAAGATGATTTCTCAAAATAACTAAGTTTTCACCTCTTAAATTTTCTGCATTTTCCCTGAAATCTTAGTGAGCCTAAAATACTATTCTTGAGGTATAATTTGAAGAACTGAAAGCTTCAGGGGAAGTTTTATTTTATTTTTTAATTTTTTTTTCTTTATTGATTTTAGAGAGAGAGGAAGGAAGAGGAAGAGAGAGACAGAAACATTGATGAGAGAGAACATCGAATGGCCGCCTCCT
Source organism: Molossus molossus (assembly GCF_014108415.1). Taxonomy (NCBI): domain Eukaryota; kingdom Metazoa; phylum Chordata; class Mammalia; order Chiroptera; family Molossidae; genus Molossus; species Molossus molossus. The sequence continues at coordinate 21,522,522 of NW_023425401.1, forward strand.
GCATGCCCCCGACCAGGGATCTGGCCCACAACCTGGGCATGTGCCCTGACCAGGCATCAAACCAGCAGCCTCTTGGAGCATGGGTCAACGCTCAACCACTGAGCCTCACCAGCTGGTCAGGGGGAGTTTTATTTTTAAAAGTAGAGAGCCCTAGCCGGTTTGATGCAGGGGTCCGAGTGTCGGCCTGCGGACCAAAGAGTCGCAGTTTGATTCTGGTCAAGGGCATGTACTTCAGTTGTGGTTCATCCCCGGCCCTGGTCAGGATCATGTGGGAGGAAACCAATCAATGTGTCTCTTTCACATTGATGCTCCGCTTCCCCACCCCCTCCCCCCACATACGCTATCTGAGGAAAAATATCCTCGGGTAAGGATTTTAAAATTAATAAATAAAAAATGGAGAGAGATTTAAAAAAAAAAAACTGAAAAAAATATAAAGTATGTAACTTATTGCATAAACGTACATTTAGATAAATTTGAGCTTCAAGATAGGTCATTAAAATCCATATTTATTAGCATTTCTTTATACCAGGTTTAGAGAGCTGGGAAGTTTGGGGAATAATGTCCCACCTGGGCATTGCTAAAAGGTGTTGTTTGTTTGTTTGTTTGTTTGTTTTTATGGAGAGAAGAAATATAATTTCTCTCTTAGTCATGAATAAGTTTCCAAATCACTGGTGCTATTCCAGCAGTCAGCCTCTGAAGAAGACGTAATTGGACGTGGACCAGAGGATACACACACATCAAAATGCCTGTATTCTTCGTAATATAAACACCGCAGACTAGATGAGTTTTTTATTGCGCCTGTACCAACTCACCACAAATGTATTGCATTAGAACAACCCAAGGTCATTATCTCACAGTTCTACACGTCAGAAGACCAGCATGGCTCCTTCTCAACTGAAATCGAGCTGTCCTGACAATACCAATTGCTGGCAAAGATGAGGAGCAACGGGTACTCTCAGGCTGCCTTTCCAAGACACAGTATGGAAAGAGGGGAATGGAGTTTCTTACCATGAAGAAAATGACAACTATGCATCAGCAATGATACGATATGTGATCTATATACGTACTCTCCCCGATGTGTAATGAAGTGGTCTTCTGCTCCAAAGCCCGTAACCCCGGTCCAGGGATGAGAAAAAGATGAGGTCACTTCACTGGACACTGCTCTTCTCTGGTGACCACAGCGACCATCACGGGTCGTGGGCAGTGCTCTCTTTTAGGCTCTCTGTCAAGATGGCCACGCAGGTCCTTTTCTGATTCTCTTCTAACTGGACTATAACATTGAACAAGGAAGATCAGAGACGATGGGAGAGACAAATATAACTTATACGGTTGCTTCTAAATGCTTCCACGCTCAGAAATGGCCAGACAGCCCCCCAGACGCCGCCCACCCGGGCTTCTCAGTAAGGCCTCAGATGAGTTTCGCTCATGATGGAGCAAACCCAACCTGATAGATACTGAGAACAGAAACTGGGGCAGACAGTGTGAATTTTCCTCTCAAGAAGTTCAGCTCCGACCTTGTGATTGGCAGAGTCAGAGTCTCGTGCTTGCCACCGCGTTCCTCACCCCGACGAGTTCCTAGGTAGCTTTGCAAGCTTCTGTCAGTGAAAACCCAGATCAGAAGTCAACAACTAACCAAATGTCTCTCAAAATGGAAGGGAGTTGAGGAGAATTTGCTCCTTTTTTGGCTCCAAAGAATGTGGCCCAAGAGAGTTGCATCGTTAAGTATCAAACTTTTGTTTTATTTGGGGAAGGGAAATAGTTGGTATACTTGTTTTCCATTGCTGCTATAAAAATGATCACAAGTTTGATGGTTTAAAACAACATGAATGTATTCTCTTCCAGTTTTGGAGGTCAGAAGTCCAAAATCAGTTTCACTGGGCTACAGTCAAGAGGTTGACAGGCCTGAGTTCCCACTAGAGGCTTTGAAACAGAATCCATGCCTTGCCTTTTCTGGCTTCTAGAGGTTACCTTTCTCTATTATCAAATCCAGCAACAGTAGGTCAAATCTTTCTCATACTGTCTGCTCTCTGACTCTCTACAGCTGGGGAAAGCTCTTAAAAGAACTCATGTGATTACATTGGGCATACCTCGCTAGTCCAGGATACCCAGCTTAAGAGTCTTCACTTCAGTCACATGACCCTTTTGCCGTGCAAAATAACATTCACAGGTTCTGAGAATGAGAGCATGGGCATCTTTGGCAGCCATTATTCTGTTTATCACACCTGAAAACCATAGATTCATATACATCTGTAGTTATTCAATGATTATCATCTTCCATAGATGTCTCAAATACATAATCTCTTCCACCATATGTATTTCTTCCTTTATTGGGGTACCTCCATCCAACAATCTAAGCTTGAAGCTAAAGAACGTGTTTCTCTAACCCGTCATCAGATTGATAAATCTATTCATTTTCACGCTTAAGTATTTCTTCCATCTTTCACTGTCCTGCACCCCTCCTACCGCTAACCACAAATGAGCACTTTTTATTTCCCTGAAGAGAAAGTGCTTCTGGATTAATGGCACCTGGCATTTTGCTGATGGAGCTACTGATGTGAATAGGTACACATGTCGTCTGCCTCAGTGGAATTTAGTCTAGCATGGCAAACACACATTGAACAAGAAAACATGTGTGATAAATGTCCTGGAAGAGGATCTTTCTGATCATCTACCCCCAGTTCAGTTTTTAAAACCTGAGGTTAAAAATTTGTGAATTTTCTAGAAAAAGGCCATCAAGCTGGCTAACTTAAATGCAATTATGAGTAAGCATCTGTGTGTGTATGTGTGTGTGCGTGTGGTGTGTGTGTGTGCGTGTGTGGTGTGTGTGTGTGTGCGTGTGGAGTGTGTGTGTGTGTGACTTTTCCCTGATTCTGGAATATAAATATAAAAAAATAAGACTAATGAATTATGTGAAATATGGCAACTTATTTTAATAAATCAAGCTAGAATGTCTTTTAGAGCTCTTCTTGACAAAGTGTTCTCTAAATAAAGTTAAATTTCAGATTTTGGGTCCCCACAGTAAATATAATAAATCAGAAGGCCTGGGGTTGGGCCTGGAGATGTACATTTTAAACAAGTGGCCCGGGAGTTTGTTGAACACACTGACATTAGGAAATTATTGAACCAATTTCAACTCACCAGTACTCCACTCCATTTGCAGCTTCTCGAGTCTGTCCACATTCCCTAATTCACGGCCTCTTTACATTTTCAAAGCCAGGAATGGCCGAAGGAATCCTCAACTCGCTTCTCTCTGATTCTTCTTTTGTGAGCACATCTCTCTGTGACCAGAGGGTGGAAAGTTTCTCTGGTTTTAAGGACTCGAGTGATTAAATGGATCCCACCTGGATAACCCAAGTTACTCTCCTTGTTTCAAGATCCTTAAATTTAACCACCTCCTCTAAATCCCTTTAGCCATGTAAAGTAACATGGGATTCAAAGTTTCCAGGGATTCAGAGGTGGACCTCTTAGAAGGGAGAAGGACATTATTCTTTCTGCCACATACCCATTGTGAGCTGAAAACTCTCTTTTAACTGCTACACATTAACCACTGTATTAATCATTAGCACATTCCTGTTACCCAAGTGAAGACAAGAGTGGAGAAAAAACTTTCTGGAGACACACTGAAAAGTCTTCACCAATCAACTTCTGATCCAAAATGGAGCCTTAACATAAAGGGAGAAATTGAGCCTTTCAATAGTCTATGTAGGTTTCCATTTAATTTCTGATACTGATATGCATTTAATGTGATATCAAAGTTAAATGTTCAATAGCTTAACAGTTGGTTCTTATCGGTGCTTCATATAGCTATATGAACTTAGAATATTATTGTAGTAAGTTATTGCATTGGGATTCTCCAGAGAAATAGAGCCAGTAGGATACACTATATAGATACACAGAAAGATATTTATTATGAGTGATTGGCTCACACAATTATAGAGGCTGAGAATTCCCATGAGCCACCATCAGCAAGCTGGGGACTCGGAACAGACCGTGATGTAGTTCCAGGCTAATCCCAAAGACCCGAGAACCTGGAGTGCTGATGTCCAAGGGCAGAAGACGAATAGCCCAGCTCAAACAGAGAGCAAATGCCCTCTTCCGCCACCGTTTTGTTCTAGTCAGGCCCCCAAAAGTTGGATGGTGCCCATGCATTGATGAGAGTAGAGCTTCTCTATTCAGTCTGCCAACTCAGATACTAATCTCTTCCAAAAACACAGACACACCCAGAAATAATGTTTTACCAGCGATCAGAGTATCCTTTAGCCCAGTCAAGTTGACACACAAAAGTGACCATCACTGTTATCAACTGTCTGTAGTGTGTTGAGTGTCATATAGAGACTACAGTTTGCTCTAGAGAACAGGAGATGGGTGCTCTAATTTCGACTACCGTCTTTGTATTTAGAGCATGTTATCACCAACACAAACTCAAGCATGAGTTTTACATATAGTCCACAATCCTTATTTCAACATAATCTCCTAAAGTAGATTGCTATCAGTTTTTAAAAATTTGTCTAGCCAGTGTGCCTCAGTGGACTTTGGGACAACTCAGTGAGCATTGTCCCATGGACTGTGAGGTTCCGGTTCGATTCCCAGTCAGGAGACACGCCTGGGTTGCGGGCTTGATCTCCAGTAGGGGTGGTGCAGGAGGCAACTGATTAGTGTTTCTCTCTTGCTTAGATGTTTCTATATCTCTCTCCTTTCCTCACTCTCAAAAAACAAAACAAAAAAAAATCAATTAAAAAGTATATATTTTTTAAAAGTTTGAGGCTTACTTGCTTATAGTCTGTGATATATAATTTTGTAGGTTTTTTGGGCAAGTTTAGGAAGTCACTAAGGAGTCGTGGATGGATGCATAGGAGATGATGAACTTGAGATGTTGAAATATTTCATGAAAGGATGGTTAATAGTACAGAGAACAGGTGGATTAAGACCTGCTTTATTTTTTAACTAACCACAGTTCTTTTAGGCAAAAAGTAACTCCTGACACTTTGGAATAGATGATGCCATAATCAGAGACACATAAATGGCAAAGCAACAAGGTAAAAGCTCCCCATAGCACAGCACTCTCCTTGTTCGGTACAAAGAGTTACGTCCCTCACTCAGGAAACCCCACAATGACAGACTGTTTTCAGCACACGTGTCTACTGAGAGATAAACAAATCCAATACAGATGTGCCTTCCTGGAAGAATGTTCATATTTTTCATTGGAACATTTCCTCTCGGTGTTAAGAAGATGAATGAAATCTGTGTTGACTGGTTTCTATTGGCAGTTTTGTGAGGAAAACACAAAAGTGTGTGACTACATGTACTATACCCCCTGAGCAGCAAACTAATTAAATTTGTATCAGGATGTATTAAAACAGAGATAGTTTTCTAAACGATGAGGTGTTTTGAAATCATGTTCCAAAAATGATGGTGCTGAACCCATAATCTGACAGTTCACTGTATACAGATCTCCATGGAGAGACATAAAAGCAAGGTTAAGGAGTTCTGTCATACAGACCCCCTTTGGTTATAAATCTCTCTAAACCCACTCAGTGTCATCCAAAGCACATCTGAAGAGAGGAATGTGTTACCCTTGTCTATTAAACAAGATAGCAGAAATGTTCCTGCTCATACGTTACTTAATGAAAGTTCAGATGGCTTGCCCAGAGCTGACTGTATCATCAGAGAATGCGTTCAGTGGGGTCTCACACAGTTCACACAGGCATCGTGGGTGTGGAGCCTGCTGGGATGAAACAGTAGCAACAGAGAATGTCAAACGTCAGGCACAATTTAACAAGGAGACAGAGCTCATGTTTCCAAAAGGCTTCTGTGTGCACAGTTCACCAGGGGGCTTGTCATTCAGTTGCCTCAGCAGGGATCCTTTCTGTCCCTGTTACTGTCCTGATTCTTAGAGGAGGAGAAAAAACAGACAGAAAACCTCTTCCTTTTCTCTCCTCCTGACCCCTCACATTGCACACAGCCACGAAAGTGTCATGGGGCACATTAGGAAGGAAATAACTTAAAATCTCAAAAGGTGAAATTATTGGACAGGGCTGGGTGAGGTGGGAGAATGAGAAGGATCACAATAAACGTATCCACTATAGTATACACCTTCAAGGGGGTGCCTTACTGTGTTTCAAATCTGTTCTTCTAACTGCTGTTAAACATCTACAATTAGGTATCCTGTAACAGTCATTTGGCCACAAACTAAAATGATTTTTTTTTTTTCGCTCATCAGTTTTTTTCTGTATCCTGTTTCTATCTCATTTACCATCATTCTTTCCAGGCTAGACACCTTGGGACCATCTCTTACTTTAAGGCAAATTGTTTACTGACTCAATTTGTTCTAGCTGCTGAATTGTTTTTTTAATGTTTTTTTTTTTTTTCTTTATTGATATTAGAGAGAGAGAAGAAGGGAGAGACAGAAACATCAATGAGATGGAACATCAACCAGCTGCCTCCTGCATGTTCTTTATTGATATTAGAGAGAGAAAGGAAGGAAGAGAAAGACAGAAACATCAATGAGAGGGAACATCTACCAGCCGCCTCCTGCATGCCCCCCACTGGGGATCAGGCCCACAACCTGTGCATGTGCCCTGACAAGGAATCGAACCAGTGATCTCAGCCACTGAGCCACACCAGCTGGGCTGCTCAATTTTTTTAATACATAGTTTAGACCTATTCCAGAAGCTTAATAACTTATTGGTTGACTTTGATATAGTGAACCAAATTGGGAAAGACTCATGGTTTTAAAAGGAGACATGGAAAACCTTAAAATAAAGTTTAAAAATAACTGGAAATTTTGAGGTAGTTGGTAAGTAACAAAAATCATCCATTTCAATTATATTGAAGGTGTTTTATGATGTCCATATTCTTCACACATGCAGCTCACTTTTATTTTAAATGAAACCCCTCCAACAATTTTGTTTCAAGTTTCATATTTTTCTGGACATATAAGAGAAATCTGTAACATAATTGCCGTAATGAGTTGTTTGAAGGTACCTATCTACATTCTTGACTCACATAAATCCCCGTTTATTCTTAATGATCTGCATCCTTCTAAAGGGCCCTTGCAGGCCAAGGGGACAGCAGGAAGGGAGCTTCGGTACCATCTCTCCCCAGCCTCCGTCACCCCCATTCACAGCTCTGACACTTTCCTCTTCTCCAAACTCTGCACCCATGAGGATAACTCGGCTTTTCTTCCAAAAAGGGTGAACATGTTGCTGTACTTCCCTGAAAACAACACAAGGGAAAATAGCCTAAACTTTGACACAACCATGTGGAAAACTGTGGGTCATGTATACCTGAGGGCAGAGGGAGACTTTTCTCAATATTCTTTCCTCTCTACTAATGGATGTTGTTAGAGATACTTAATATCAAATAATATTATGAGGCCGATGGCAGAAAATTTAAAGTATTAGTTTACCAAGAGTAAATTCAATAATCCAGTGTATTTCTAGGTAATAGTCACAGTCCCCCTACTTCGGAGAAGACTAATGCAGTCCGCCACATAGATAAATGTGTGTGATCTTGGGGTTTGGGGGGTGGGGCAGAGCAGAAGGCTGACCACCACGAAGAGAGGCATCTCTTTAATCCCACAGGGGAGCCAAATGAGAAATGAGAAAAAAGTTGAAAATGGATGGTGTCATACCAGATTTGCAATTTAATATATGGTTTTGTCTATTTTCTATACCATGTCTTTTAGTTCAATAATCTCTTCTCTGCGCATAATGAAAATGTCATATCCAATAAGCAAGAGCACAAACAACCCCCTTCACACTTTTTCAGTACATGCTCATGCTGATTCTTTCTAGACAACTTCGATTCACTGTGTGGGAAAGAAAAGACATTTCTTCAGTTCTCTTCACTTAGGCAGAAAGACGATTCAAACACAATGGTTCATGCCTTGGTGTTCTACGGAAGACAGTCAAACAGTTTCTTGGGATGCATTGCCTTCTTGCACATTTTCTTTCAGCTCTTCTATCACTAGAGGCCTTGCACACAACAAAAATCGAGAATTAAAGAGACACATGAAACTGGGTGATGGAGGCTACCATGCCAGAAGACAGGAATTATGTACTCCTTGGTGTCACTACCATATTGCAACCATGTCCAGACCCATACATATCTCATAATCCCTGGGAGATCCAAATACATCATTGTCACTGCTGATATTGGAATTATGTCAGGATTGCAGTTGTAGCATATGTATGTATGGAAATGTCTACCAGATAAGCAGGGACTAGCATTAAATGCAGCCTTGAAGTATTCAAATAAACATCAGTAGGAGGCAAACTATCAGCTCAATCCAAGCTTCAACTCCTCTTCCTCTGGTCTTTTGGCTCTTTTATTTCCTTAAAACTATTGACCTTCCCACACTTGACCATGAACTATGACTGAACTTCCACCTACTAACTTCTGGTGCCCAATAAATGATCCCTCCTTTCCTCTTTGGCATCACCAACTTCTGCTTGTGCTTAGTGCCTCATGAAATACTTCTATCGGGTCGGATTTGGAGACTGTTGAATCAGTTGAAATTAAGCAATATGTGAGACTGCTACCAACGGAGCAAATAAAATACTGAATGACTACCATTTTTTAGGACCATGTTAGACCTGGTGATGCTGTAATAACTGATTGCTGTACTGAGGGAACTTGGAATCTAGTTGGGGAGTCTAGACTAACAAGCAAGAATAAAGCAAGGCTGCACAGTCATGAACCAAATGGTGCAGCCCAGAGTTGTCATGCTATTCAAGTTCAAAGGAAAGAGTATCAGCAGAATAAAAAACTATTAGAAAAGGTGTAGCACAGTGGATCAGCCTATGCTAAATAAAGAAGGGGAGGATCTGGATAGGTAAGTAGAAAGAGCATAAACAGTCCAAGCAACATGAATATTATGAGCGAAGGAAAGCAGGTAGGAATGATGATGGTGAGCTCTCCGAGCATAAGAAGACATGAATTTCTCACTATGTGGCCGAAGCAGACAGACTCTTCACAATAGCTACAAGCGAGCTGCAGTGTGTAAGGAAAGGCTGGAGTCTCAGTAAAGTTTTGGTTTAGAAAAAACAGAATGTTATTTTATGCTAATGAATAAATGTATTAGTTAGAATAACAGAAGTACATGTCACAGATAAACCCCATCATTTCAGAGGCTCAACGTAAGAGACATGTGTTTCCTAGCACGTGAAGTCCAAATCAGGTGTTTCGGATTGAAGACAAGTTTATGGGCTGATTAAATAAATGGCGTCACAGCTCACACGAAGATTTCTGTCAACATACATTTTATTATAAATTCACATACCAAACATCTTTTAAACATATATATTTAAAAATATACATATATATTCATAAATTTCTAACTCATGCTCTCTTTATATTTCTATGCATAAAATAGCATTTGTATCTGCCTTTGCCACCACATACTATTATGTCAAACCTATTTCCCTAAATGGCTTCGTTCTTGAATGGTAAACAGGACAGACAAGCATGGGCTAGCAGTGTTCCGCAGCCTTACCCGCTGGTAGGCATGATTACCTTCCACGCTTTGGCCCTTCCTTCTTCTGCAGAAGTGTCTTCTCCTGTTAGAGCTAGATCAAATTAGCATTTGTCCCATCACCGTTTTGCTTTTCTTTGGTAGAAAACATACCTCATGACTTATGTTTTGTAATTCTCTCGTTTGTAGTAAATGCAAGCATGACTTCTTGAATTGCCCTATATGTTCTGGACAATCTTAGAATTTTCTTTTGTGTTCTGTAAGGCTTCATCAGCCCACTGCCTTCTGAAATGAATTGTTAGACTCTCAAATTACCAAATTACATTAGCTCCTTCAAATAGCTCAGAAAACCCTGGTCCTTCTAAAATAAATTTACTTTTCGTTCGTTAAGTGTTTCCCCATGGGTGGTGGTTTATTCAAATACTCTAGATAATCTTAGGGATTTTCCAATCTTATGAGTGGGCTTGAAACTCAGAAATTAGAATTTTAAATTATGGGTGTAACTCAATGTTTTATTTCTCTTTTCTTACATCAGAATGTTCAGGGCTTTATTTGATATGCAATTATACAAACAACTTTTGGCTTAATTAACGGAACAATATCTTTTATCTTTCTCACCTTGTAAAGTCCCTGAATCTATTACATTGCATTTGCTCATATATTTTCATCTCAGTAATTCTGTGTTTTTCTAGCCATAAGTACTGTAAAGATTTTTTTTTTGGAAATAGTAAGCACATAAAGAAAAATGCAATGAAAATAGAAGGAAGTAAATGGTAAAGGTGTTTAAATCAAAGATTAATTGAATTATCTTAGCTGTCATCCCACAAATTCCACTCCAGCTGTATAAACTCATCAGCATTCCCTGTGCACCATGCCCTTCCTGCCTCTCTGTTTCTGGACACGGAGGTTATGATGTCTAGAAGACCTGCCCCTTTCTTCTGCTGCAATCTTACTCTTGGCTCAATTGTTATTTTCTCTGTGTCAAATCATGGTTCCTGTTTCGAATATACACTTCTTTTTATGTCATTAAAAATAAATTTTTTCTTTATTGATTTTAGGGGGGGGAGAAGAAGAAAGAGATAGAAGCATTGATAAGAGAGAATGTTGATTGGTCACCTCCTGCATCCCTCCCCCCTTAGGGTATTTCACCCACAGCCTGGGCATGTGCCCTGACTGGGAATCAAATCCCCGACCTCTTGGTGCATGGGTTGACACTCAACCACTGAGCCACACCAGCTGGGCTATGCCATTTTTAATAGCTATTTACATGTCTGTCTCTACCACTAAGTTCCTCAGGGGCCCATGTTTCACTCCTTTCTGTAACCCTAGTGCCAAACAAATATTTATCCAATTCATGTATAATGAATGGCCACATATATGACCTTGAATAAGTTACCCAGCCTGAGTTTTGTAAAATGGATATAATAATAGTATGTAACATACAGTATTCTTTTGAGGATTAAATGAAATAATCCATGTAGAATGCAATTCTTGATACATAATTCACGTTCAGTATATATTTAGTTGTTGGTGGTATGTATATTTTTGAAAAATATTGCATTTAATTGCAAAATTCTATAATTAAAAAGAATGGTCATGAATATGGATGTTTTGTTTTCTAAAATATTTTTATTAAAAAAAATATATGTACGAGAATGGCCTAAACATCAATTTTTTAAAAATAGATTTATTTACCATGACAATGAAACATCTTCCTACAGAATGAGCATGTGAGGGAAGGGTTTTCTCTCTCTGTAACAAAAATGCCCCTTTGCAATATGACACCAGCAAGTGCCCACAGGGAAGAAGCGAACATTCAGACAAGTTCTAATACCCTGGCCATCCATGTGAGCTCTGTTTGGCTCTGGGATCTCACAGGGCTTTCCCAGTAGCTCTATTATCAGCTCTTTTTCATTATGTAAAAATCATCAGATAGAGTTCATGGTTTAAATTTTTTACATTAAAAAATTCAGAATAGATGAGTTTACCTGCAACAGATGTTTTTACTACAGACAACTTCCATGAATAAATAAGGCTTATAATATACAGGCCATGAACTGTTGTTGCTGATTCTAAAAGCAGAGCATGCCTTCGAGAACCTTTTAAAGAGAACAAGTCTTTAAAATAACAAAGGAGTTGGAGAGTCTGAACAGCAGGCCTCCAGCTTCGTTGTCTAAAATATTAAAAAGTGGGGCAGGGGGTGCATCACACACACACATACAGCAGATGATGATTTCAGCTGCTGGATCTGAAAGAAGAAATTTTACTATCAGTGGAGTTTAATGTTAAGTATTTTTTAAATAATGTGTTCTGGTAAATATTAAAGGCCACATTCCACATATCATATTCAAAATATTTTATATTAAATATTCAGTATCTTAGCATCAATAATATCCCACAAGCAAAGTTTATGTTGTGATAGGAATGTGTCCAATTCCATATTTTTATTCCACTACAGTTCTCCAAGTACAGAGTATAAATAAAGATATTTTTGAGGTTTATTGACTTTAGGGGATTCCAGTAAGGAAACATATTTTACTATCTATTTATATAATTCTTAGTATTAATTATCTGACTTTCCAAAATGAATACATTGATTGAAAACAGACTTCTAACTAACTTCATAAAAAAACAAACAAAAAAAAACCAGTTTGAAATGTTTGGCTTTCTAGTGCCATGGGATTGATCTGATTACTGCCTTATTGTATGGACCGATCAATTTGTAAATCAGATATTATGCTTATTTTAACAATGGTGGCAGGTTAACCACCATCTGCAATCTACTTATGCTTAGTATTTTTACCAAACTATCTACTCAAACTCAAAGCTTTCTTAACGACATACCTGGTAACACGGTGCGAAAAGAGGGTAGAAAAAGGAATAATGAAGTTGAAAGAAAATTTCATTACTGTAAGTTTTCTAACTTGTAGTCTTCACCAAAATCTCTTTCATTATGGAGATCATAGTTTTTAGTTAAATGGGGAACAGCAGGGGATTTAAAGGGGTTGTTTGTATTCACGAGGATAGGCTAAGTTTATGCTGTACTAATAAACAATGCCCAGATCCGTCTCATTTTTCTCATTTATACAACATCCACTGGAAGTCTGATGATGCAGATTGCTTCAACCATGGTCCTACCATAAAGCCTTCTTGGGCCTGCTGCAGGAGGAGGTGGAAGCATAAGAGGGTCTCACATGCATTATTAAATGCTTCAGCCAAGAAATAACACTGCCAATTGAATGCCTCCTCCCATAAATCATTCCATTCACAGCTCATTGGCTTTCTATGTGCCGAGAAGGATAGGAAATCCAGACACTGTTGAAAACACTAGAAGTGCCTATCATGGGATTTTAAACAGAACCAAACAGTGCTTTCCCCATAACAGTCATTGCATAGAGAATGAACTCCAGTTTCAACTACCCAAATGATTTAGTCTTAATCTGAATTTTGCAAATGTAGCTGAGGCCCTGGTTGTGTCAATACTGGAATTCAGATATGTCTGGGCAGCCTGGAGCTTTGGTGGTACAGACCTACCTAAAATCTATTTGCAAGAGGAAATAAGAGGCCAGTGAGGATCGGACTCACCCAATGGGAGCAGAGAGTTGGGATGATCAGAGTGTTGAGTGTTCCAATAACATTAGTCATCGGAGAACAGGGAAGTCTCAGTAGGTTTGGGTGAGTGGTGTTCCTACTTAGAGCAGGTGAAAGAGATGCTACCGTTAACTCTTGAAAGCATTGGGGTACAAATTTCTGTTTTGGGTACCCATGTATCAAGTACAATGTAATACAATGCAAGGGGATTGCTATCAAGCTTTGACCCTGAGCAGAACTTGACACCAGAAAGCTGTCACATCAGCAGCAGGAGTTGACATTGCCAGGCAACACATGGTGGTATCCAGTAGGAGCACCCACAGTGCCAAACAGTAGTGCCAGTGACCAGGAGACAGGTGCCCAGAAGATCAGGATCAATTTTAAAGTGATAGTGCCCAGCAAAAGCAATACAGTGGCCTAGCAGGTGGGGGGCAGTGATCCAACAGCATGATATAGATTGAGGGTAACACAGAACAGTGGGGAAAGTATATACTTGTTCTAGGATAACAGCAGATTTAGGGGTATGGCCTTGTTCAGGTACACCTTAGAAGGCAAAAATATCTCTCCCCAGCTGTGGGGTGTGTTAGCGGCTTATGGTTCACAACTGGCCCCTCTCTAGAGAATTGCCTCCAGCCAAATGGGAGTTCCCTTGCCCCAAGATGGCAACCCTTCCCCTGTTGTCAGTAACGGACCTACCTGGGCATATAAAAGGTTGCACTGCTCACCTGAAGTTGGAATCAGCTCTGAGTGCTACTCATATGCCAGAACTTCTTGTGGGGTCTGGCGGAAGCTACTCTGAGACCACTCATTCTTGCTTAGCTCCATTTCCTTCATTACACCATTTTCTCTTTCCTTCTCCATAGACCTGAAGCCCTAATGCAGTCTCTCATTCCATTTACATCAAGTTTCAAAAAATCAGGAGAGTGGTAATCTTTGTGGGTTAATGGTGAGAAGGATGGAAAACAAAGTCTACTGGGTGCAATTAATGGTTTTTTCCTCATCTGAGTGCAGTCTCCACACAGAAGTCAACACTTACATTTCTCCTTGAATCTGGTCATTGTAAATCAAACTGCTTAGTATGCCAGCCATGAATATGCACTTGTCATTTTCCATTTAGGAAAATTGGGTTGTGCTGCATTTTTAAACATTTTTACAAAGTAGATAAATTCAAAGATAACATTTATTTTAAAATTTTAGCATTTTCTTTTTGTTTGTTTCTTTGTTTTTTTAATCCTCACTCAAGGATATTTTTCATTGATTTTTTTTTCCAGATAGACTGGGAGGAAGGCAGGGAGAGAGAGTGAGAGAGAGAAACATTGATGTGAAAGAGACACATCGATTGGTTGCCTCCCACATGACCCCGACTGGGCTGGGGATCAAACCACAACTGAGATATGTGACCTTGACCGGGAATCAAACCTGAGACTCTTTGGCCTGCTGGGCTGACAATCTAACTGGTAAGCCAAACCAGCCAGGGTCATTTTCTTTATTTTTTATTTTTATCCTTACCCGAGGACATTTTTCCATTTTTTGTTCACATAGAGTGGGAGGGAGAGAGAGGAAGAGAGAGAGAGAAAGAGAAACATCGACGTGAAAGGGACACATCAAGTGGTTGCCACCTGCACAACCCAACCAGGGCCAGGGACAAACTGCAACCGAGGTACATGCCCTTAGCAGGAACCAAGCCCGGGTCTCTCTGGACCACAGGCTGATGCTCTAACCGCTGAGCCAAATTGGCCAGGGCCATTTTCTTTATTTTATAAAAAAGTTTCCAATATTGCAATAGCTCTTCTCTACGTATTTTGGGTATGATTAATTAGTGAAAGGCACTGAAGACTTGGGAGGTTTTACATGGTAGTTATGGATTAACTTTAAAATTTATATAAATGAATGTAGATTTATCATAAAAGATTTCCTTGGCCTTTGTAATGTGAGACATATTGTGAAGATATGCCTGCTAAAGTGATTTCTGAAGCACTTTGGTGCAAAGTAGCAAACAAAATATCTGCCTTGCATATTTCTTTTAACAAATCACAAGGGAAATTATTTTCTGACTGGTGAAACACTGGTATATAAATTATTTTATTAATTTAAAGAAAATACATGCACAAAGTGAACTAAGTTAGCCTTTGTTTGGGAAAAACATGTGTACAATTCCACAAAGAAGTGTAACACAGGACAGAACTACTCAGTCCAGGAAGTGGCCCTATAACTAAGGATAGTCATTTATTTTATTAATTTATTCAATGTCTGACAATGTCCTTTATACTGATATAAAAATGAGTAAACTGCTACTGTGCTGGACACCTAAAACTAACACAAAATAATCTTGAATGTAAACTGTAATTACAAAATAAAAATTTTAAAATAATAAAAATATTAAGGCACAGAGAGGTAAAACAATGTGTCCAAGGTAATAGAAGGTTGTGGGTTGAATTGTTTCTCTCTCCAGCTCTTCTCAGCCCTTGACTTATAGCTGACATTCTAAACCTCAGCACTTTAGAATGTGACCTTATTTGGGAATTGGGTCTTTGCAGACTTAATTAATTAAGGTGAGGTCAAATTGGAATGGAGTAGGTTTTACTCTAATATAATTGTAGCCATAAAAAAGGGGGACATTCAGACCTAGACGCGTGCGCGCGCGCGCGCACGGAGAAGAGCACTTGAAGAGGAAGGCAGAGATCAGGGTGGTGCTTCTACAATCCAAGGAACAACAAAGATTATTACCAGTAAACCACTGAATACTAGGGGGATGCATGAAACAAATTCTTGCTCACAGCTCTTAGAAGAAACCAACCCTGCAGACATCTTGATCTTGCATTTCGACCCTCCAGAACTGTAAGACAATAAATTTCTGTTGTTTTTTTAAAAAAATGAGCTAACTACAGTCTGTTTTCAGTGGGAGACTGATGTGCAAAGAGTCAAGTACAGTACGTTAACAGATGACTGTGGATGAACAAATACCAATTGTCCTGTGTGACTAAGTCAGCAGAATCTCAGGGAGTCTCATATAGAGTTTGGGTGCACCTCTGGATCATCCTTGGTGGCCTTCAAAAGAAGGGAGAGGGGCCCTGGCTGGTTTGGCTCAGTGGTTAGTGTGTTGGCCTGCAGACCATAGAGTTGCAGGTTCAGTTTCGGTCGAGGGCATGTACCTGGGTTGCAGTTCGGTCCCTGGCCCTGGTCAGGGTTGAGCAGAAGGTAGCCAATCAATGTGTCTCACATCAATGTTTCTCTCCCCCATCTGAAAATAAGTGAAAAAATATCCTCAGGTGAGGATTTAAAAAAATTTTTTAAATTGTTTTTAATTTAAAAAAGAAGGGAGAGGGGACCAATGTGGGTTGACATACTCAGTTATCTTTGTAGAAGTTGTAAGAATGCCCAAGTGCCCATTGGTAGATGAGTGGATAAAAAAGCTGTGGTACATTTACACAATGGAATACTATGTGGCTGCAAAAAGGAAGGAACTCTTACCTTTTATGACAGCATGGATTGACCTGGAGAGTATTATACTGAGTGAAATAAGCCAGTCAGAGAAAGACAAATATCATGTGGTCTCACTTATATGTGGAATCTAATGAACAAAATAAACTGACCAAAAAAATAGAACCAGAGTCATGATGCATGGGACAGCCTAACAGATGTCGCAGGGGAGATGGTGGGTTGGGGTGAAAGAAGCTGAAGGGCCAAAGAACAGGCGTGCAGAGCCCATGGACACAGACACCAGTGTAGTGAGGTCAGAGGGAGGGGAGGGCAGGGCTAGGTGGAGGGGAGCAAAAGGGGGAAATGGAGGGCGTCTGTCATAATGTCGATAATTTTTAAAAAGAGGAAAAAAGCTGAATATTACTTTGGACTTTGGACTTTTGAGCTGGGATGAACAGTAAATATCCTCTCCCTCCAAAGTATAAATAAATAAACAAACAAACAGTAGGTAAACAAACAAACAGGTAAATGACCACATCGCCAGAGCCAGATCAGAGCTGGCTGGGGGATTGGTCAAAGCGACACACACAGCCGCGCTCACTGAGCTCCCGAGAGAGAGCAGGATTCCCAGAAGCGGGTGTGGTGAGATGAAAGGAGGCAACCACAGCTGTGGGCACTTCAAAGCAGCAGCAGACGAAGCAGCCCGGCATGCGGATTGAGCAACGGGCTGAGGAGGGTGGCAAGGGCACCAACAGGTTCTGTAGTCAGTGACTACAGCTGCACATGCGAGAGAAGGATCTACCTGGGCACAGGTAGAAAGGAGCGCTCCTGATTCCTAGTGTGGTCTGCTGAGTCACCCACAGAACGTCCCACAGGAGTTACCGTCCCGCCGCCCTCGGTGTCAGTAAGAAGCAGAGAAGAGTGTGATGAAGTTACAGAATTTGGGAAATGATGAACATTTACAGCATTAACAACACTCGAAGGACCGTGATATAAACACGAATTGTTTAGCAGACCAGAAAACAGACCCAGAAGAAGGAAACGTTGTCTGGAGTCACAGGGCGGCTGGGTGAGCGTCCAGCCTCGCACCCAGGTCTCAGTGCTGTTCCCGAGCTCTTTCCACTGCTCCTGCCGGTCAGAGCGTGTTGACTGCAGAAAAGTCAGTAAGTGGGTGAAGTCAGATCCCTAAGATGACCATATCTCCCACTTTCAAAAAGACAGAACAAAGCTACGCTGAATCCTCAAATGGCCCGAAATGCAATGAAGTTGTTAAAGACGGTGCAGAACACCCCAGGCTACCTTTGGAGGTGACACATCCATCGTGCTCTGTACTCATCTTTCTTGCATAATGGCTGATGAAATAAATGATTTTAATATTGCTGTTTTCAAATACCTAGACATCATTTTGACTTAAAACCTCTTTAAGAAGGTGATGACTAAATATTTTTCTACGTATTTTGTTACTTCCTTCAGGTCTTTCCAACGTCCTGGTTCAGGAAGGTTTGCATTGAGCACCCACTTTAAAACTGCAAACCCTGCCCACCCCTCAGGCACTGGCTGTTCTCTGTGCTTCATTGTTTCCTCCAAAGCAATCCGCACACCCTAACGAATTCCTTCCTCTCTGTGGCCCTTCCCCCAACGAGAAAGGGAGTTCTGTGTCCCCAACAGCTGAGTCGCTAGTTAGTACATTGCAGGCCCTTAGCAAATATTTGTTGAATGAATATAAAAATATAAAAAGTAAAGTAAGTTTTTCGAGGTCCATTAAAACATTGCCAGAAATTAGAAAGTAAATATGTTTGCTGTCTTTAAAAACCATACATTAAATTTCCTGGGTTCATACAGCCTGAACATTGGAATCTAAATAAATTTTAGATAAATATCTTGATTTTTTTTTGCTTTTCTTCGGCACACTTATTACCCTAAAGCACAGAGTTTAAAAGCAAAAACAACAACAAAAATCCCACAAAAATAATAACTAATCTAAACCAGCACTTTGACCTGTTTTTAGGCAGTTAATTTTTTATAACATTGAATGATATTAAATTCACCATTTGTGTTGGCTTACATTTTGAGTTTGAGTTTATATTTTTATGGATATATGAGAGGCTCTGTCTCTCCTCGATGATATTAATTTTTTTAGAAATCATCACATACTTTATTAGTTGAGCACTTTCCTAGATGAAGTTTGTTTTTCTTCCCGTTTAGGACATGAGGGGACACAGATCAATCTAGAACAATCTTGATCTAGTCACCCTGTGTGAATCTGTGTAGGAATCTAATTTTAAAACAATGACAGTAACGACCACCTGAAACACTCCGAAAAGAAGCCAGGGTGCATTCTGTGTTCCCGCGGTCAACAGGATGCAGGGCCCATGGCTCGTTTCTCCGTTTGCTCCCTCCCACACCCTGTGCCAGCTTTATTATCCAGCAACGTGATCTCAAAAACTCCTTTTCAAAACATCTCAGCTACAAAACACAGCTGAACAAAACATCTCTGATGAATCCTGCCAGGCTCTGAGTCATCTGATGAACAGGAGTGAAGACACAGGTTTGGGAGCCGAGGACATTTTAATGTCAACAGGTGAAGGCTGTGGGCTGGGTTGGGATGGGGTGGGAGCGGTTCCCCGACTCCTCCAGAGCCCTTTATTTCTTGGAATACTGGTTCAGAGCAACAGTACTCTCAGGGCTGGTGTTCTTTATCCTTACAGGGTGTTTCGGGGACTTGCAGCTGAAGGTAATGTAGGTAGATTTCTTAGTATTTTCTAGATTAAAAAATGTATAATTTAAAGAGTCCCTGCAGATTGAGTTCATTCTCAGAGTAAACTCTAGCTAATGTTACCCTTAATATTGGTTCTAGAAATAAAAATGTAACTCTATGAATTCTAGTAATTTAGGGAGAGCTGGAAATTTAGCTGGGGAGAATTACATCCTCATCAGAAATCTGCACTCAAGAAATTGACTCATTGCGTAATTGCTTAATTAACTGTATTTGAAGTATCATTCTTCTCAGAAAGCATTTCAAATGAAAAAGAGTTACTGTACATGGAAAAAATCCTCATGCAGTGAATGAATGCAAAGTGTGTGCTGCTGGGAAAACGTGGTTAAGAGGTGTAGAAGTTTCAGTAAACACCTTCATACGCTCAATGGTTACATAGAAATGAATCATCATATAAATGTTTAATTAATCTGTCATTGTAGTCCCTCCTCCAAAACAAACTTCTTATTTAAATGTAGTCTTTAATAAGGTGGTATTTGATCTAAAAATAGTCTTACTGACGTGGAGTCACTGTCACTTATGGTGACATCAGGGGAAAGAGTCCCTCGCTGCCTGTTTGCCTGGTCCTGGGGAACTGCTGGAAGTCGGTGATGTCAGTGGTGGTCCCCAAAATGGCTCCCTTCGTGGACCAGGGCCACTTCTCATTGAGGGGGCTCTGCACTTTGGTGGAAATGGGAGCTCTTACGGGTGAACTTGGATGGCACCAGGGCAGAACCACCAGAAGGACAAGAGCTAACGAGGGGACATTAGATGATTTGTGCCTAACATGATGCCCTTTATTAGCAATAGCATACTTCGGTAGAATAAAAAGGTGCCCATAGTTCCATGTATCTTTGTATACAACACTACTTTTTTGTTTTTTATTTTCTCTTTTTGTCTTGAACATGTATGCCTGTGATCTTAATCAAAGGCTTCCTTGTATATTGTCTATAAAGTGAACAATGAAAGCACCACCTGCCATTTGTAATTGAGAAATAATACACCAAAGATCAGTGACTGAATTGTTTTTCCCAAACCATTTTTTAAACTTTTTAAATTATATTTTAAATCATATTCCTTTGGTGAATATGATTTTCCCATATTCCTCCTTACTGCAGCAGCAACCAGGTCTGCTCTTTGTAGTGATTAAGTGTCCTTTGGAGGTATCACACGTGGGTAGAAAGAAACACAGTGAAATGCAGGCCTCATCTTATTGATTTTAAATATTATAAAGAACATAATTCAGAGTCTTCTGCATGGCCTACCTATACAATTATCATAAAAAATAATTTTACATCTTCTTTACCAATATTTATGTCGGGTTTTTCATTTTCTATTATATTAGCTATCTTCTTTTACAACATTCAAATAATAAAAGAGATAGTGACAATTTCTGTCTAGTTCCTAATTTTACTGAAGTATTTTTAGTGTATCATCATGTAAAATAATATTAACCATATTTGTGAATGTTTAATGTTTTATATGTGACAAATACAAGATGAAGTTCAGTGGACAGAAAAATAAATATTTTCTCTATTTGAAGTTGGGAGCCTCTTTCAAGCTTATTAAATGTACTAGCAAACTTCTTGATGCCTTTACTATTTGGTTATTTACGAGGTATGTCCACTTATAAAGAATTATTAAATTTATATTTGAAATTTCAAAAATTAAAAAAATTAATTTTATATAATTTTAAATTTAAAAAATGGTTTGGGAAAAACAATTCAGTCACTGATCTTTGGTATATTATTTCTCAATTACAAATGGCAGGTGGTGCTTTCATTGTTCACTTTATAGACAATATACAAGGAAGCCTTTGATTAAGATCACAGGCATACATGTTCAAGACAAAAGGAGAATATAAAAAACAAAAAAGTAGTGTTGTATACAAAGATACATGGAACTATGGGCACCTTTGAGCTATACCCCAAATTACCCCTCCCTCTACTGCTGGGACATTGTAACTGGGCCAAACATGTGCATTTCTAATCCCTTTTTCTCCAGGTAACCCCTTGATGTCTTAGGTACATATATTTTGATCAGGTTTGGCCCCCAGCCACACTCCACGTCTGAACCCTGAACTAAACACAGCAGCTGAGCCTCAAAGAGAGTCACAAGGTACAGTGACGTATCTGATTAATCACGAATTACTCTTTTTAGTGCTGAGTTCAAGTTAGTTTTAGGTAAGATGATCAACAGTAATCAAGACTAGTTAACCATATGCCATCCTTTGCAAGCCTAACAAAGGCCCGTGGCCTTCACAAGAAAATGCAGTACTGCATAAAGTATATGGAAATCACATTCGAGCCCTGGCCGGTTTGGCTCAGCGGTTAGAGCATCAGCCTATGGCCCAGAGAGACCCGGGTTCAGTTCCTGCTAAGGGCATGTACCTCAGTTGCAGTTTGTCCCCGGCCCTGGTTGGGTTGTGTGGGTGGCAACCACTCGATGGGTCCCTTTCATGTCAATGTTTCTCTTTCTCTCTCTCCCTCCCACTCTATCTGAACAAAAAATGGAAAAAATGTCCTCTGGTGAGGATAAAAAAAAAGAAAATCACATTCGAGGGATGACAAGGAACAAAAGAGCACATTTTGAATAATTGAAAGTAAAAACCAGTAAGATATGCCCTGGCCGGTTTGGCTCAGAAGTTAGAGTGTCGGCTCATGAACCAGAGAGACCCGGGTTCAGTTCCTGCTAAGGGCATGTACCTCGGTTGCAGTTTTCCCCTGGCCCCAGTTGGGGTCGAATGGATGGCAACCAGTCGATGTGTCTCTCTCACATCGATGTTTCTCTCTCTCTCTTCCCTCCTCTCTCCCTCCCCCTCCATCTGAAGATAAATGCAAAAATGTCCTCGGGTGAGGATAAATAAATAAATAAATAAATAAAACAAACCAGGAAAATATAAAAACAAATACCTTACAAACAACACGATGGAATATTCAGAAGTCTGGAAAAGGAGAAACGGCGAGTCTCAAATAATTTTTGTTAAATTGTTTTTTTCTTAAGAAGTCATTACAAAAGCTTTCCTTTCAATGAGAGGTCAGATCCCATTTCAAAAGTCACACATCACTTGGGTAAAACTGAAGATCATGAGAAACAAAAATTGAGCTTAAAGCTCTGTGCAGAACAACATACTACCAATTCGCCAAAAACGTTCATCTCTAAACATGTGTATGGAATTTGCTTATCAGGGCTGAATAAAGAGTATAAGGAAAGTAGACAGCCAACCTGGCAATTAGTCGGCAAGTGACACCTCCGAGTTGTTATGGAAGCCAGTGCGTTGCAGCCCGCTGTGTGGACACAGACCCTTCCTGGAGCGGGGAGGAGCAGAGTGGACAAGGGTATCATGGGCTGCATTCCCAAGCATCCCATTTCAATCTCCTCTGGTGCACGAAAAAAAAAATCACAGAAAGAGGAAAGAAAAGAAAGTCCGATTCTTTAGGCTCCTGCGTTCTTCCGTTTAAGGCGGAGGCCAGCCGGGGTGACGTGGACTCAAGGTGAGGCCGTGACGAATGGTGAGAACAGAAATCAAGCCCTCGCCACAGAGGCAACCTCTTCAGGTAAGAAGTCTGCCCAGAAAAGGCAGCTACAGTGTTTCCCTTACTGCAGAAAAGATTAGGGATGCTGTGTAGACAGATAATTGTTCCTGTTTTGCATTTAGGTGTGTTTGCTTCAAAAATTCCCTCAAATACCGTTTCATATTTTACCTACAATGGGGCCATTGTGTCCTTTAAATATTGCTTAACCTTTTTAGTATAAAGCTTCCTTAGAATACATTCCCTGGTCACCGATACCCAGGAGCTGCAACTGCCATTAAGAGCATGACTCATGAAAAGAGCAGGTTTGTGTCCCTGGGAGGGCAAGGTGCAGCCACCACTCTATCCAACCCTCAAACAAGAGCTTTACATAGCAGTGACTGTCACCTCAAAATTCCTCTTTCTGGCTTCTCTCGGAAACCAAGCGTGCATTCACCCTTGATGACAACTGTCTAGAGCCAATCAGTGGCTGCCTTCTCAGCGAGGGATTGTTCCACTGTCCTCATGTTCGAACGTGGTCTCCCCTCAGTCCCCTTCACCCCACCTGGCCCAATAAGAATTTTAATTTGCAAAATGAAGCCCTTGCATACCTAATGTAATGTAATACACATCACAAGTTCAGCGATGGTCAGCTGGTAGACCGCAAGAATTTTTAAAACAGGCAATACCTAACTCTTTAGTCGGGGTACTGTCCCCTTTCCCTTGGACTGTCAAATACAAAAATGACAACAGCCAACACAACCATAGCTGTCTGGTGTGGCTACATTAAAATTTTATCTTTATTTTTGTCAGATCAGCAAAAACCAGATGTTTGGTGTGTCGCAGAATCTTAGCAATTTGTTTATGTGTGCCATAAGATGAAAAAAGGGTTGAAAATTGCTGTACCAGATTATACCAGAGCTTCTAACTCTACGGAATCTGTCTGTGATTGAATATGATCTCATTCGTTCATCACCAAGTATTTGTTGAATGAATATGCCACGTTACCTTTTATTCACCTATGCAAACGTTCACTAATGCTTCTCTTGTGATCCCCAAGATGAAGCAATTACCCTATAAACTTGTAAAAACAACAAACACAAACAGAAAACAAGAAACCGTGTCTGAGCTCTCATAGCAAATAAGTATAAACCACATTAGTAAGCTCTTACTCATAAACTATCTCATGCTATTTTTTTTCTCTTTCATGTATATTTATCTTGTCTCCCCGAGGAAACTGCAGCTCATCAAAGGTCAGGATGTTTGTGTTTTACATCTTTACGACCCCCCACAGTATTTCGTACATGGTGATAATGCAATAAAGGCCCAGTCATTTATTTAAAACTGTCAGACAAAGCAGAAACCTTCCACAGTGTCCTTCAACAGTAATGACATTGTCATGTGTGAGACCGTCTTCCTCTGTCCTCTCTTCCTTTAGAGGAATAATCCAAGGCTGAATCACACAAAGCGATGCCAACTACTTTTTCTAGATGTGTCTTCTATTGCCGCCTTTCCCTCAAATCACAAGCCAGGTCCCTTTGAAGTAGGCCTGCCAGAGGCAAGAAAATGATCAGGCTGGGATTACGATGTGTATTCAGCCCTGGAACCCAGCACTGGTTACTGGCACTTACATGTTCACACCAGGCCCTGCCAAACCACATGTGCTGCAGTCCAAGGAGCTTCCTCTCCGCACAGGGCAGGCTGGCAGGCTGCTCACTCAAGGAGATGAATTGAAAGTGCCAAAGGCATGTAATAAACTCCCTCTTCTTGGCATAGACTGTAGGCCAGGACCAGTCCAAATTGATTCCACAAACATAGATAATTATCTGAAGTGAATGCACCCAGCCTCTCCTCCACTGTAAAAGGAGCCATTAATAGATCAAGGTAGACTGAGTTGAAGTGGAAATTTTACTGTTGGTTCAATAGG
Organism: Molossus molossus; assembly: GCF_014108415.1. Taxonomy (NCBI): domain Eukaryota; kingdom Metazoa; phylum Chordata; class Mammalia; order Chiroptera; family Molossidae; genus Molossus; species Molossus molossus. The sequence goes on from NW_023425401.1 coordinate 21,547,202, forward strand.
TTTGGGCAATATGTGATCATGGTACCATAAATATGACCTAATGAGGTGGGCAATTGGATATGAAAAATCTGGCTTTTTTCCTGACACTTTGGTTATTTTTACCTCGTCTCGTGTCAGTACAGTATGTGGCATACAGCACGTGTCCAATAACTGGCGTTGGCTGAACTGTTACATCATGAAAAATAGGTAACAACACTTCAATGTAAGCCCTTCCTCATACTAGAAAAAAGAATTTTTAGCTTAAGAGAAGGCAAATGGTCGCTGGTGAAAAATTTGTAATTACATTTATACATAATTTAGAACAAGATACTTTTAAAATCAAAATGTCATTGTTTTATCCTAAGTAAAAACAGGAAGAAGATTACGTTTGACATTCTCCCTTAATGCACAGATCTATTGTATTAGTGAGTTTCTCATGGGAGGTTAGCAGTGATGTCTTAATATGGTTTAATGACATCAGATTATCACATGGAATGATAATCAAATCAGTAGATAAGGAACGAATAGCCCAAAGGAAAAAATGTCTACATGGACCTGGTTCTTATCATCCCTTTTTCCATGCATGACCCAGCAGTGGAAATGATGGTTCCACAAGGTAGCTGGTGGATAGAGAAGAAGCAGGAAAAAAGACCAGACCTCACATGCATTTGTGTCCACTGAGTTATAAGGATTGCTCATCAACATTAATTAATAGAAATATTATTTCATTTATTACAAAACTGATTCTTGATCTCAGCCCAAATTCTCTCCACTGACAGGAGACTTCTTTCACCGTCCCTTGTAAGTACTACTCTTCTATTCAATCCATTCTTGCTTACTTTAACCTACTTCATTATCTCCATAGCACTTCTGTTTTGAAATAAGTGTCTGGATTTTTTTTTATTGTCTATCATTTTGTCCACTATAAAAGTTTCCACTATCATTACTTAATTTTTCTTTTCATCCTATTCAGCCAGTAAATTATTAAAAGGGCTACATTATTAAATTATTAAAAGGGATAATAATTTTGATTATTATCCATTGAGTCCAAACTTTCATGTTAAATATGGCTGTGTCTAAATATCATACACTTTTTACAAAGCTTTTTTTTTAATCATTTTTTTTATCCTCATCCGAGGACATTTTTTTCCATTTTTTTGTTCAGATAGAGTGGGAGGGAAAGAGAGGGAGAGAGAGAGAGAGAGAAAGAGAGAGAGAGAGAGAGAGATAAACATTGACGTGAAAGGGACACATCAAGTAGTTGCCTCTTGCAGGACCCCAACCAGGTGGAGACAGAACTGCAACTTAGGTACGTGCCCTTGGCCGGAATCAAACCCACAACTCACTGGTCCACTGGCTGATGCTCTAACCACTGAGCAACCGGCCAGGTCATGTTTTACAAAGCTTTTAACGTGCTTACCTCATGTATCATTTTAATTCTTAAAACATAACTCCTTAAATTAGTTACAGCAGGTAAGGTCATACCTGTCTTACAAATGAGAAAAAAAGACCAACAAGGTTAAGTCACTTATCTAAGGTTGCTAGATGGTAAATTAGAGCACAAACCATCTGAATTTTAGCCAAGGGCTGTTTCCAGTGGAGTATACTGCCAATTGCTGAAATCTGTGTCAAGATTTCAAGAATTCCTACATATGCCTTTTAATGAGATTTATAATCTAATTATAGATAACCTCTTTGAGAATAAAGTAGTTAAAGCTATAACTGTGTATAAGGGAGATGACACCAAAGTTTCTATCATCATCAAATTATTTTTAAAAATATATTTTAAAAGAACATTTTTTTTCCTTTATTGATTTTAGAGAGAGAGGGAGAGATAGAAACATCGATGAGAGAGAACATTGATTGGCCACCTCCTGCATGCCCCCTACTGGGGATTTGACCCACAACCTGGGCATGTGTCTTGACTGGGAATCAAACCAGAGACCTCTTGGTGCATAGGTCAACACTCAACCACTGAGCCACACCAGCTGGACTATTATTTTTTAATATTTTTATAATTTCCAAAGTCTCTTCCACAGTGAATATATATCCTAAATAGATATTACAGCCAAAGAACAAATTATTTCTATTTTAGTTATTGGATAGTAGATGAGAATATTCAATCCAACAATATGGACCAAAGAATTCAGATGGTAAATGTGAGAAAGTATAGTAAGACAAGATTAGGGTTCTAGCTGGATTCTGTCAATACTTGGTACTACAAACAAAAAAAAACATTAGTAGCTATGGAGGCATTTGAAGATTTATTAAAAAGCTATCAAATCCAATGCCATACAATTGATCCAAGTTATTTAGGGCAACCAGATTGCATACTATTTGACCTGTTGATTTGAATCACCTAAAGAAACAAGTTGCATTATTATTATAAAATCCATTTATTGAAGAAGGGTTGTTGTTTTTCATATAAAAGGAAGAAGTTTGCTATAGATAATATGGCTATAGCTATTATATAAAATGAATCTCTCCTTATGTTTTTGTTTAACATGTTCACTATTGCATGATCAGTATATTTAGAATGCTGAATTAAGGGGATGATTTTTAAAAAACTGTATAGAGTTACTTTTTGAAGATGAATATATATCCCTATGCTTTAGGTTGGTGAACGCATAGAAAAGAAATTCTACTTTTATGACTGTCTCCTGAGAGACTTTTGAACATCTTGGCCTAACTTAATCTCATGACTGTGAATTTTGAGATAGAGTCATTATTTTTCTCTGGAGCTAAGCTAAATAGTAGGCAGAAATGATAGTCAATATCACACCAACACCAATTCTTTACATCAATGATGACTTTAGTTTTCTTCAAAACTAAGTACAGATCTCTCTTCATAACCTTTTAGGGTATTATTATTTTAAGATTTCTGCCCATTTGGGAAACATAACCTTTGGAAGAAAATAAGTCTAACATGAGGGGAAAAAAAATTTAATTTTATTTATTGGTTTGTAGAGTCTACCCAGCGTGATCAGCACTAAAACTGTACATATCAAATGATTTCTTAAACACAAATCTTTCAGGTTATTTCTAGACTTAGGCACACTGCCTGCGTTTAAATAAACTTTAGATATCCGCTGGAAAGATTAATTCCCAGACTGTCTTAAAATCTAGCGTCTTACTTCTCCTACTTACAGTCCTGGGCCTGATACCTAGACTTTTCAGGATGACATACCAAACATTTCTGGCTTCCCTGGATTCTCTCCTACATTAATGTCCTGATTCTTCTGTTTCATTTGGCCTTTGGAGAACCATATAACAGGACACAACTAAGTAACTTATTGTTGCCTATAATACATACTTTGATAGACCTACCAACGACTCCCAACTAAGTCTCACTTATCCTGATCTCATTCTGTCTACTACTCAATCATTCTTTAGCTCTAATATTTTCCATGTTTATATCACTTTCCTAAAGATGGTTGATGTTTTCAATAGCAAGCATGGATTGTAGCTCTATGATTAAAGTTTGCTTCCAATGGAAAAAGAAAATGATGTTTTGGTAGAAAAATATTCATCATTACCATCTTCATCCTTAAATTACTTTTTTTTTAACACAACCAGTTTTGCAGAAACTACTTATATCAGTTAAGCCATTAAGATTGCAAGTCAGAGAACATCCCATTTAAAATGGCACCAATGATCAGGTAATTTATTATCTCACAAGACAAGAAGCCTAGAAGGGAGGTGGTTCCTGAGCTGGTCTGCTCACAAAGTCGATCTAATCCTCAAGAACACACGGGCTTAAGCTTTAGAGCCACCTCAGAATTTAATACTTATGTGTTAAAGGCAATAATGAATCAAAGTATGATCTCTTAATTCAGATAGGTGAAATATTTCTTCTTTAAAGGCTTTGAGCCTTAAAAGAGCCACCTTTGTTCTCAGATACACTGTGTTGCGATTAGATACATGTGATGTGGTTTGAAGAAACACTATGACACGGATTGTCACACAAGCCTTGGGAGATCCTATGAAAGGTGTCCTAGTGCTAACAGTAACTTTTCCGTAATTCATGCCACATGCAGGAGATTTCACGCACAGAGGCAATCAGATTTCCATCCTTAAGAGGGCTTTAAAAGCTGCATGATTTTCACTGGGAAAATAAAGGATAAAACTTCATCAACAAATTTGTTATGATGTCAAATAAAATTGTATTTCTCTTGATAGATAGGCACTGTATGTGGGTGTATATATGGATGTGTATACACATTTGTCTCTATATAAATATGTATGTATATGTGTATGTTTATATACACACAGGCATGTATATATATACATATAGAAAGAGTCGTACATATATACATACACCATACTCTATTTATTCACAAGTATATACATTTATTGCAAATTATGTTTAGCTATACTTTTATAAAGTATAAAAAATTTATACCTTTATATTTGATTGTGATAGTCCAGATGATAATGATCTTTGTGTGAATGTTGTTGAAAATACAAAGCATAAATAATATCCATTACGTTGACCACATTTTAAAAATACCTCTTGATTTGAGACTTTGAGCAGATTGCTTAGTGTTCTTTGCTGCATCTGTTTGGCCTTGGGGGAGTGACTCCATTGTTAACTCCTACAAGTCAATTTATCACACGAATCCTACAGCCCAGGGAGAGAAGCCTGCAGTGGGCAGAGGCATGCTGACCTGCCCCAGAGCGAACGGAAATCAGAAAGGTCTTCGAGGCCCTTAACAAGGGATAGAAGTTCTGTTCGTCTGTTTTAGAACTTAAAAACACTTACTTTGAGTTTATATTTGTGCTACAGCATTTCTCCCAGCATCACTAATTAAGTGACATACTCCCCAGCCCTATCCTTTAAGACTTACCAGAGGAAGAATAAACGGGAATAGATAAAAGCCATCCTGTGCCATTTCGAATAAGTAAGCTTCTGCATGTTGATTTTCAGTTTTGATTCTGTCCTAAATTTCAGAGAAGGGATGAAAGAAGCCTGTAGGCTACTGAAAAACACTTGAGTTCTGGGGGGATCGAGGGGAAAAAATAAGCAAAATAAGTTCTGCACACACATTGAACCCCTACAAAATAGTAGGTGTGTTGTAAGTAAGGAAGTGTTTTGGAAACCAGGTTTTATTATTCCACAGAAAGTTGCTGTAAATTATTGCAAACTCCCAGTTTAGCCCAGCGGACCATGGAAACAGCGCCTCTGGAAAAGCATGGTGGACTGTACTCTGACCCGTTCTAGCAGCAGATAAAAGAGGAGACACTGCCCTGCTTTCCAAAGATAGCTGCTCCTCCGGAGGTGGAGGAGAGTCCAGTTTCAGTGCCCAAAATGCGCAGAAAGGGCAATAATTGTAGCTGCCGTGTGAGCCGCCGGTATCCTGGGGTCCAGCTCCTTGCACTCAGCCATTGAGTAAGTCATCTGATGTTTCCTGAATGTCAACCACAAGATTGAACAAAACGACGTTTCTTTCCTAACTGGTTTTGGTCTATGTGTTTATTATTCATGTTGCTGAAAAATGCTTGAAGACAGCTCTCTAGTTAATGATGAACTCTGTAATATGTTTTTTGGTGTTTCAAGGGTTGATTAAGGAACTTCAAAACAAACAATGCTAGTGCCTGTCTAAGCAGGCTGGAAAATTCATGGGGACACACTTTACAGTGCTTTAACTTATCAGCTGCCTGAAATGTCTCATCTTCGTATCATTAGTAAGACCCCAGAAGATTTTTAAATGAATTAAAATATTTTTATTTTTTTCTACATTCTTAGTAACATGCTGTTTAATTAATTAATTTACTTATTTATTTATTTTATTTTTTTGTTAATCTTCACTCTAGGATATTTTTCCATTGATTTTTAGATAGAGTGGAAGGGAGGGAGAGAGAGAGAAACATGGATGTGAGAGAGACACATCAACTATTTGCCCTGACCAGGCAGGGGATCAAACCTGCAACCCAGGTACATGCCCTTGACTGGGAATTGAACCCAAGACCCTTTGGTCCAAGGCCCCATGCTCCAACCACTGAGAAAAACCGGTCAGGGTGTATCGTTCATTTTCAGAGCAGAATTCTTAGATATCTTGGCATTATGTAGAGAAAAACAACATTTCTACTTTTCATGACCCACAGTGTGAGTACCAGCACTGCATTCTATTTTAGTGCAATTTGCTACATGGGGAGAATCATTTAGGCCCAGAATAGATCACTCGCTCAGTTTGAGATATGCCCAGGATTTGGACTGAATTTCAGATTAGGCGACAGTCAGCCCCACGGTGTGCCATAAAGATCTGCCAGCAGTTAAACATGCAGGTCCACTTCCAAGAAGACAAGTCAACGTACTTGCTCTATTCTCAGACTAATTACAATGAAAACCCCTGGACTTTCCACATAAAATAAACATTTTAAAAGTGATCAGCATCTTTAGCCATGAGGGAAATGTAAACTAAAACCACAGTGAGAAATCATTATACACCTATCAGAATGAATAACATAAAAATAGTGACATTTAATACTGGCGAGAATGCAGAGAAACTGGATCACTCATATATTTCTAGTAGGATTGTAAATGATGTAAAGTTTCTGTAAAACAATTTTACTGTTTCTTTAAAAACAAAAAACAAAAAACCATGAAACTACCATATGACATAGCAGTTGCATTTCTAAGTACTCATCTCATAGAAATGAAGACTTATATTCACATAAAGTCCTGGCTTTATCAGCAATAAACAATATCCTTAGTCAATAAATGATGGTGTGAACAAATTCTTCTTTTGTTTGTTTTAAGATTCTTTCATGTAGTTTCTAAGCAACTGTCAGACAATGTTCTAGTAAGAACAAGACTTAACAGACATGCTTCAAACAGATTCACATAAAAAGCGGTTAAACAAATGTAATTAGAAATACAAATTTGAGGGGTGAGAACAAAACTATTGATTATAAATGAGCAACGGTGGAAATCTAAGCTGATCCTTAGGAACTCCAGTAGCCTTCAGGATCTCACAACACATCAATCACAGGGCATCTGAACCACAAGTGTTATCCTTTAAATCATATCCTAAAAATATCTGAAATGTTGAATATAATTTGCAATGCTCAAATCTTTCCAAATCCTTTGACACAAAGAATCCCGCATAGAGTTATATGAAGTTGCTTGGAAAACCCATCAAGCTTTATTTTAGTGCTTATAATTAGTGCCTAACCCATCACATAGTTAGAAAATACATTTACTATTCTCTAGGCTAATTCATGTGTTGTAAACATGAGTGTATCTTTTAAATCCAAATATCTTTTATTAGAAGATACAATTGAGCTGGTCTTTTAAGAAGTCGAAAAGACTACATTCCAAGTGTTGTAAACATGAGTGTATCTTTTAAATCCAAATATCTTTCATTAGAAGATACAATTGAGCTGGTCTTTTAAGAAGTCGAAAAGACTACATTCCAAGTGCACAGCATTGCAAGATGTGGAGGGATCCTCTTTTAGAAATATCTTTTATTCCTGGATTTGAATAATCTTTTACAATAAGAAGGTCTAAAGTCTAGTATTGGCAAATAATTCTAAGAATAAGTCTAGAATTCAACTCTGATATCTACTTATTTCTATTCTCCCTGTCCCTCAAGGCACTAGCATTTCCTACAATATTTAAAATGCCAGGCTTTAGAGTCAAGGGATAAATGTGTGTGTATATGGTGGACACACAGTGTAATTTCGAAACTAAATACTTTTAAGCTCTGAAAAACATGCCCCAGAGAACTGACCTGCCTATTTTTATACAGCAGCGGGATGCGTCATTGCCCACAAGAACATCATCAATAGAAGTCAGTGATTCAAACTGAATTAAAGATGACAACTATGCTATTTGTTTCCACGAGTAAATCCCAAAGTCTGTTTTTACTTCTAATAAATGGTGCAATCAAATGATATAAAAACCATTTTAGAAAAGCCAGTGTATCATCACACAAAAAGGCCAGTATTTTTGCATATGTCACAATGCAAATCAGGCTGCCACTTACTTAATAGAACTGGGGAAAGGGATGATATTTTATAATTGTGTCCAAAACGATGTTATACTAACGTCTCACATATTGGTATTGGGTGGCTATTAGAATGCTGTTTTCAGTGGGAACCTTAAAAGATGATAAAGTATTTGGACACCGACATACCTGTTACTCAAACGAAGGAAACACCTTTAATCAAAAGGACTAATAGAAATGTCTGATCGCTTCTGGGCTGCACAATTTACAAGAAAATGGGAAGGCGGTTTAGAACAGAGCCATACAAATAATTAAAAGATTGAAAACGGGGCTCTAATAATAAGGATTAAAAAAAACATATGTTCAAAGGGAGGCAAGATAAGTAAGGACTTAATGAACTTTAAATTAGCCAAGGGAGTTGAGTCTCAGTCCTCTATCACTTTCCACCCAAGTCTCTGTCGCCCCACTGTAGCTAGGAGAGGAGGCAGAAAACCCTGCATTTTCACGAAAGAAGGCAATAAAGTCATTTAAAAATGACAGACCTTTTAAATACAAAGAATCATCTAAGAGCAATGGAATATACAAACGTCATTGTGAGACATGTAGCATTTATTATCCGCAGTTTTTTCTTCGAAAGGGTTGCTTCCGTGGGCTGTCGGACTTTAATCCTTCGTTCTACACAGGCAGATGCCACATAATTGTCATCATCCATGGGATGCTCAAGGCTTGCTTTGTTTGATATATACAGCAGGTTTAAATCATTGTTATGTCTTGAATGTCTGTTCACATGAAAACCCAGTATACCACAAACACATTTATGATTTCCACTGTCAGCCATGGGTCTGATGTCATTTGTTCCTACCCCCTTAGACTAGACTTTACCTTTTTTAAAAATAGAATCCTGTGTTGCAATCTATGATTTATAATTTTGACTATATTTTAATCACTGAAGACAGCCTGGTAAGTGTCCTAACTGAAGAGTTCTTACAGAGTAAGACTTAAATGAATGCTTATTTATTATATCCCATTACACATTTGCTTAGAGCATCTAAAAATACATCTCTCCTACCTAAATTCTGGTATTGAATCCCACCTTTTATGAACTATCTGGTATAGATATTCTCTAATTGACAACAATTTTCTGAAATTTTATATGTGTAAATATTAAATTTATTGCCATTCCCTTTTCCTTTTGCAAACTGGTGTTCAACATCTCTTGCATTAGAAAACTTGGTTTTCCCCAGAACTCCAGAATATGGGGTTTGGGCCAAAGCTTAACCACAAGTCTTAAAAGCCATATTTTATGAAACACACACACACGCTCTAAATTGTTTGCCAAATTTCACTGCTGTTTGCTTCCCACAATATTCTAAAAAATATCAGACAAACAGGCGTCAGCATGATTAATTTGGATGATTACTTTAGTTTTTTTCTTCTACACAGTGACCTCTAGAAGCTCCGGGTTCAGTTGAATACGCATAGAGTCACTTCATTGTGTTTGTAAATAAATGATATCTTTTCTCCATTAACATGTCTCCATCTTGACCTACAAGAGTGGATTGTATGGGTAATCACAGATGACTAATTTGTCTTTTCTTTAACCCACTGCGAGGGAGCAAAAAAAGTGCAGAGAAACAGAAATATTTAAAAAATATATGTATTTCTGGGGACTACTGCAAAAGTGAACTTCTGCTGAATTTAAGCCAAGCTTTCCTATGAGTCTGTATTTTTTGTCATGAAGTCTAAAGTTCAGTAAATAACGACAACAAATAATATGTGAATGTTTATTTACAGATTAAAAGATAACTTCATATGTATCATTTTACTTTTATAAAAATCCTATAGCCTAGATAGTATTGTTCTCATATTACAAACGGGGAAACTGAGACTCAAGGAGGTGAAGTAAACTGCTCGAGTCTCATAGACTGGAAACGGTTCCCTGGACACTGGCCTTCAGCCAGTACGACTGAGAATGTCCATGTAAATGAGTGACACAAACAGACACAGGCTTTGCTTTAAGATCACGTCTCTGGCTGATAATACTGTGCTGGCCAAAAGCTGTGTTTGTACATTTCAAAGAAAAGTCAAATAGAACCTGTATATTTAATTAGAGTGCTCCATGTATCAATTATATCCACCACTAGAAAAGTATTCTTGCTATCTATGGTTTCTTTAAAAAGTGAGATAATATTTGTATAACTAATTAGAAAGTTAATCTATAAATTACATTAGCAAGTAAAAGTTAACCTCTTTATTCTTTTATTGCTGACATTATTACAAATGTCTCCCAATCCCCTCCTTTTTACTCCTCCTTCCAGCCCTCACCCCCCAGGCCTTCACCCACTACTGTGTGTGTCCACTGGCTATGCAGGCATGTTGGTGAATTCTTAGGTTAATCTCTGCCTGTCTCCCATGCTCTGCTCTGAGATCAGTCTGTTCCAAGCCTCTTGAACTACTTTGTTTTCAGTTTATTATGTTCATTATATTCCACTTATAAGTGCGAGTATGTGATAGTTGTCTTTCTCTGACTGGCTTATTTCACTCAGCATATTACTCTCCAGGTCCATCCATGCTGTCTCAAAGGGAAAAAATCCTTCTTTTTTACAGCCGCCTAGTATTCCATTGTGTAAATGTACCAGAGCTTTTTTATCCACTCATCTACTGATGGGCACTTGGGCTGTTTCCAGATCTTAGCTATTGTAAATACCACTGTTATGAACATAGGGGTGCATATATTCTTTCTGATTGGTGTTTCAGGCTTCTTAGGATATATTCCTAGAAGTGGGATCGCTGGGTCAAACGGCAGTTCCATTTTTAATTTTTTGAGCAAATCCCATACTGTTTTCCATAGTGGCTGCACCAGTCTGCATTCCCACCAGCAGTTTGCTAGAGTCTCCTTTTCTCCACTTCCTCATCAGCATTAGTTGTTTGTTGATTTATTGATGGCAGCCATTCTGGCAGGTGTGAGATGATATCTCATTGCAGTTTTAATTTGCATCTCTCTGATGATTACTGATGCCAAGCATTTTCTCATATGTCTCTTGGCCATCTGTATGTCCTCTTTATGTCTTGAATGACATAGAGAAGTGCCTATTCAGATCCTGTGATCATTTTTTAAATTGAGATATTTGTTTTCCTTTTGTTGAGTTGTATGAGTTCTTTATATATTTTGGAAATTAACCCCTTTTCAGGTGTGTCATTGACAAATATGTTCTCCCATACAGTGGGTTTCCTTTTCATTTTGTGATGGATTATTTTGCTGTGCAGAGCTTTTTAGTTTGATGTAGTCCCATTTGTTTATTTTTTCCTTTGTTTCTCTTGCCCTAGGCGACTTATCAGTGAAAATTCTGCTATGTGAGCTGTCTAAGATTTTGCTGCCTATGTTTTCTTCTAAGATTTTTATGGTTTCCCAATTTATATTTAAGGTAGGTTTGCAGACTTACTACTAAACTAAATGAATATGTGTGTTTGTATGTTTTTAACTATATTTGACAAATCTTTAAGGCATAACATGCTATTTCTCATTTGCAAAATCAAGTTTATGAGCTTGACCTCATTTTAGCAAAAGTTTTTGCATTTTTATGACAGTCTCTCCCATGCTCAAATTATTCCATGTACTCAGTTAGCTTATTGTGTGGAGATCAGCATCAGGAATGAAAAAACTCTGAAGACAGCTAGCTATTAGCTTGTCCACCTGGTACAGTCCAAGAGAAGGAACCAATAGATTTGAATCATGGTTTACATTATGTCGTCTGAGACACCCACACAAAACATCTGTCGACAACCCACATGGTGTGCACATGTATGTGAGTACTTATAGAGACACACTCAACATTGTGTACAATGTGTAACTGGAGACAGGTACTGTGTTTTCTTGGCTTCATTTTTCTAGCAGTCATGTGTGGTGAATTACTTCTTTGAGATACAAACACTCATGTAATTCCATAACCGTATTATACAAATCTATTTTAAATCAGTCACTAAAACGGAAGTGAACATATTTTCAAATCTGTTCTACTTTTCAAGATATGTAGTTAAAAATCTGTCAGCAAATAACGTTTTGAATAGGAAATTGTACCATAATCCAGAGGCCTAGAAGAATAGCTATGACTTCGTAAACCGAAAATGCATTCCAGATTTATAATTGAAATCAATGCCTTTTTTCCAATCTGATGCCTTGCTACCATGCGACGGCTGTCCATCCAAAGCAAAAATGAAAACAAAGTTCTTAATAGCAGAACTGAATACTACTATGCCTGAATTTGGGATTTCTGGTTACTTAAATATGTCATTTGCTGTAAGTATCATTCTATGATAAATAAGGATGAAGGTTTCTGATTTTAATGTGTTTTGAAAAAAAAAAAAAACACAAAACAGTTTGTTGGATTTCTCAACCAAAAGACACTGCAACATAGTGGAAAGAAACTTGAACTTGGGTTCAGAAGTCATGTATATTCCATCTCTGTCACCCGCTCTCCATACCCATGGACAACTCAACCGACTCATAGAAATGATGTTCTTTCCCCATGGAGTTGAAAGGTGAAATAGAACGTGATGTTTCATTTCTAGAAGGTGTTCTCCAGTGCTGTGAGGTATTCCAACTTGAGTCTACAAGTACAGTGAACTGGTCTGGGCATGTTTAGGAAATTGGCAGTGTGGGCCCTCCAGAAGCCTTTGCAACAGGACCGGGCAACTCCCCGTAATCGCTCTGATGGAAAAGGGAGCACCAAGGAACGAACTCGAGACAAAGCCTCAGGTATTGATGATGACGAGAGGTAATTTGGAGTAAAGGTAAGGCCTCTTCCTTAAGGTCCCCTGTTGCTCCATCCCTACTGCACTCTCAGCTGAAATACGTGGACAGAAAAAAATCAAAAGAGCATCTTTACTAGAATCTTAGTCAAGACATTGGAAGAGGAGCACTAGTTTGATGACCACCAAAGAAGCTTTTCCCATTTAAAGCAGAAACATGAACAGCTTTAGTACCTCAAGGGCTCCAGGATCCCCTTGTCATGGGGGCTGGAGGGGTCCGGTGGACAGTGAGGCACCCAGAAGATGCTGGGATGAGACTGGGGAGCAGACCAGGGGAGGAGGAGTTCCCTGGAAAGCCAGAAGGACTCTATTCAGGGGGCTGAGCTCCCACAGCAGAGAGCAGGGGCAAGGACAAGTTGATCGCACCATTGGTGTGGCCATGTCTGGTACCACACGCTGGAGATGCTCAAGGAGACGCTCAGAATATCAGTGCCTATTGTCTGGTATATGATTAGCCAATTTCAATAGCTTTAATTCATGTTTTGTACTCTCAAAGACTAAAAATGCCTGTGAAGATCTTCAAACACTATTGCCACACAGTTGTTGTTTTTGCTTTTTTTCCCTCAAAAATATAAAAGGATGTGAGGAAACCCTGTCAAAACACATGCTGGACAGATCACGAGAACTTTTTTTAATAGCAGAAATACCTATTCGTTTCTTTCACTCAATCTGATACAGAGTCTAAGAGACTCAAGTAATTATGATTATGATTAAAAACAATTGAAGGAAGAAATCCAAAATAAACATTATCCAAGGACTTTTGAATCAAATTTGAAAAATGAGTTTTCAGGTGTTTGCTTTTGGTCTTGTTTTTCTTTTTTTGAGGCAATGTGGTATAAAATAAAAGTCGTGAGCCCTTAGAATCTCTCCTGATCCTTCCATTGAACTGGTTGTGACCTATATATAGTAAACTGTTACACCTTATCAAATAAAATGTTACAAGACACAATTGGACAATCTGAATGTAGCCCTAGCCCAGTGCCCGGTACATTTGGTAGGCGATGTTAATTATTTTCCACCTTCCCAATTCCCTGCCCCCCTTTTTCTCCAAACATACATGTTCATTCAAAGTATCCACAGGCAGGATACAAAATGGATAAGAAGCCACTGCACAGGTATGTATTCTGTTTCCAAAAGTTATGCAAATTCTTGGGGCCTTAGTGTCTTCATGTATAAAATGGGGATTATAGTACCTGCCACATAGACTGTTATGAGAATTAAGTGGGTTAAGCCCTGTGAAGTGCTTAGAAAAGTCACTAGAATGTGAGCTCCAGGAGTACCTTCTGGTCCCTCCTATATCCCCAGCATACAGAGCGGTACCTACAACACAGTGGGTGCAAGATAAATATTTGTAATAAGTGAATAAATGCAGTAGCATGCTTGCTTCCTTTTGCCTGAACCAAACTGTCCTTTTGCAACTGTGGGATCTGTGTGATAAGGATTTAGAGATTGCATCCCACATGAAACTAAGGAAATTCCCCCATGACTTCCCCTCTCCTGAACTGTCTTTTCCAGGACCTATGATCATGTCCCTCCAAAATAAACATACCTGCCCTGTCTTGTACAAGGTACACCTTAGATGCCTGGGCACATATCTGTGTGCCAGCATGCTTCTATGCTGCCTGTGGTCCAGGCTCAGAGTGGAGGCTGCTGCAAAGCAGTTTAGCTGCTATAGTGCTATGTTCTGCCATGTGAGTACTCAATGAATAATGCATGGAGTAAATCATTCACTCTCCACAGTGCCTAGTAAATAGTTTTATTATAATGAGTCCTCTTTTATAGACAAATTCTTAATATTTTCTATCCCCTAAGAGTAATATTATAAATTTCAGAGTTATATTAAGTACTACTAGAGGGTGGAATGTCTTGATGATTCTTTTTGGTGACTTCCAGCACGCTAACAGATATTACTACATGCGTCAGTGAGCTATGCGTTCGGCAACCCAGGTCGCAGTGTAATTAAACTGCTTTAAAAGCAAAATATAAAGTCAACATAGCATTATGCAACTCTTAACTTTGTCTCATGAAAATCTGAGACTCTACATGACTTGAGTCATACTATTTTTCTCATATACTTTTTTCAATATTTCATTTTTATTTTTGGCATTATTACATATGTCCCCCATTCCCCGCCCCCTTTGTCCACCGCCATCCAGGCCCTGCCCCCCTCCATGGAGCCCGCCCCACAATGTTCTCTGTGTCCATGGGCTATGCATATATGTTCTTTGACAATTCTCTTCACCTTCTTTCATCCCGTTCACCCCACCGTCCTCCCCTCTGATATCTGTCAGTCTGTTCCAGATATCCATGCCTCTGGTTCTATTTTGTTTGTGGGTTTATTTTTTTCATTAGATTCCATATATAAGTGAGATCATATGGTATTTATCTTTCTCTGACTGGTTTATTTCACTTAATATAATAATCTCCAGGTCCATTTATGCTGTCCTTCCTTATTACAGCCACGTAGTATTCCATTGTGTTAATGTACCACAGCTTTTGTATCCACTCATCTACTGATGGGCACTTAGGCTGTTCCCAGATCTTGGCTATTGTAAACAATGCTGCAATGAACATAGGGGTTCATCATATATTCTTTCTGATTAGTGTTTCGGGATTCTTAGGATATATTCCCAGAACTGGGATCACTGGGTCAAAAGGCAGTTCCATTTTTAATTTTTTGAGGAAACTCCATAATGTTTTTCACAGTAGCTGTGCCAGTCTGCATTCCCACCAACAGTGCATGAGGGTTCCCTTTTCTCCACACCCTCGCCAGCACTAGTTGTTTGTTGATTTATTGATGGTAGCCTTTCTGGCAGGTGTGAGGTGGTATCTCATTTAGTTTTTAAGTGCAATCTCTTAGTACTTAATTTCAAGCAAACTATACTCTATTAAAATGGTCCTCAGAAATTTTCAACATTTTATGCTTTAAAAAGGCTGATATGGAGAGGGCGGACTGTGAAGGCCATGTGATGTTTTCATCAAGCCAAACCAGAGGAAACCCACTCCAGCCACATGGTGTCCTGCGTTGTTTTCTACCTCTTCCTTTGTAATGAGCCAGCAAAATTTATTATGAGTACCACTGGGAATATCAGGCGACATTGAATGTAAAAAGCCAGATCAGCAGCGAGGAGAATGTGCAAGCCCAACATTTTGTAGATGCTTAAAGTTTTGCATTTAATGCTCTTCTCACCACAACCGACCATGGGAAGACAATTACTTGAGAAACAACTTCCTGTTTGAGAATATTTAGCGTCAGAAAATTGTGTTAGCTGCTTCCATTGCTTTGAGTCCTTCCACACTGTAAAATGCCTAATGAAGACTTCCTGGGACAATTATTTTCTCCCTAAGCTGACCAAATAAAGGAGATTTTATAGTTCCTCATTTTAGCAATCAAAGAGGTCTGTTATGATTTAAGCATGAGTTGTGGTCTCTAGCCCTGTGCTAAATGTGTCTAATAGTAGATGCTTCAGCGGAGCAGATGCAGCATGTATCTTTGTGGTTGTGTGTGTGTATGTGTGATAAAATTCCAGAATCTTAACATTGTTGGTACTTTTCAGGATTGTAATCAAAATCATTCTTCTTTTGAGAATTAATTATAGTATAAGACTGATAGTCTTAAATGTACTCTTAAACCTTTTTCCATACCCCCCAGTTAACATTACAACTAGAAATGGAAACTTTCCATTGATTTGTTAAGAAAAAATGCACTCGCTTGTAAATGTTTAAGCTTCCTTAATTAAACAGGAGCATTCTTCCCTAAAACTAAGAATCTTAGGCCCATCTTCTCACTCTCATTTGTTCCACTCCAACGAAGGGTTTATCGAGGGGCAGTTGCTGCGCACTGCGCATGCGCATACACGGCAGGTGGGAAGCAACCCAGGAGTAAAGGACGAGGCGCAGACTTCATTGGGCCCCGTTATAATAAATGCTCACGTCACTTTCATTGAAAAGATCACGTGATGGTTTAAGCAACACTAAAGGTAGATCCTCCAAGCTTTTACAAATTATTGATCCAGGTGTAGTGAGTATGCTAAGAATACACTATGGATGCCACAGTTCAGCCCTGCCTTTTGGTCTGGGGCACCGGGGCAGGGATCCCTCGCTTCTCCTGGGCAAGAGGCCGGCACTGAGAATCTCACCCAAGCCCTGGGCGTTCTCACTTGAAAATGATAAACACACACCCACACACTTGGAATGCAATTCCCTTAGTCTGGACCATTGTTTAAGAATCTGAACAAGTGCTAAAGAAGTTCTTTGCCATAGGGGTCTTTCAAAAAGCCATCATCTGGACTAATTAGTTTCCAATGTATTGGTATGGGAGTCAACTATTTTTATGTTCATAAAGTGGCACCAATGAATATACTTGGCAAGCTTGATAAAAATATATGTATAAAATCCACATATACTAAGTAAAATGTATTTGACAGTCTATGTTTTACCTTCAATTGTGAGGTTCTTTTTCAATTTTCTATAGCCCAGAATCTCAGATTTTCCTTCTAAATAATGGAAATGTATATACTTAAAATATCCATTTTACTTTTTTTTTTTTTAATCCTCACCCAAGGATATTCTTCTATTTATTTTCAGATAGAGTGGGAGGGAGAGAGATAGAAAAATACATCAATCAGCTGCCTCCTGCACAACCCTGACCAGGACCAGGGACCAAACCGAAGTATGTTTCCTTGACTAGAATTGAAACTGAGACTTGTTGGTCTGAGGACTGATGCTCTAACTGCTGCGCAAAACTGGCCGGGGCTCAAGTTTACTTTTTTTTTTTTCTTTATTGATTTGAGAGAGAGAGAGAGAAATATCAATGAGAGAGAACATCGATTGGCCACCTCCTGCATGCTCCCCACTGGGGATCTGGCCCACAACCTGGGCATGTGCCCTGACCTGGAATTGAACCCATGACCTCTTGGTGCATGGGTTGACGCTCAGCCACTGAGCCACACCAGCCAGGCTCAAGTTTACTTCTTAATGACTCAAAACTTTATCTGAAAAACCATCCACCTAAAGATCTACTATATTTACTAAAATAATAAAACTTATTTCCATAATAGAATAGCGCTCAGAAACTGAAACAAAATATTGACTTTTTTTTTTAGTTTTTGAAATAATAATACGATAAGATATCATTCATATAGAATACATTTTTTTTAAAAAAAAGAATATGGCCAAATAGTTTTTAACCTTAAAAGAGAACTGCAAAATTTGAACAAGGTGAAATCTGGAGACAGGAAAATATTGACACAATATACCGCCACACATACCCAGTTCTACGGTATCTGCTGGTGGCATCAACACAACATCTGAAACGTGTGCAGAACTCTACAGATGTGCCAGGGAGGTTCAAGTTTCGTAGCCAAAATGTTAACTGGCGAAGTACTGTTTAGAGTAGACAGCGTGTAAGGGCACTCACGAACAAACAGTGCATGACATAATAGATAACATTCAATAAGAAAATGTTGGGCATTTATATATTTGGAATATTCTCAACTGTATTCCATACAGAAGTTTCAATCAACAGGTTACCAGGTAGTCAATCAACATCTGGAAACTTCCCATGATTCCTAAGATACTGGCTACTTGGCAACACCACCTTGCCCCAGGAGAGACTCATTAATGGGGCTGACTCTTGTGAAAAAAGTCTAGTTCCTGCGCTGGGATCGTCCATGGGAATAGCTCAGCTCACCCCCATCTCCTGCCAGAGCAGCAACCCTTTCCCTGGTCCCTAGAGAACTCGCTCAGTAGAATGTCTAGATCTGCTCAGACATGTCTCTCCTGCTTCAATTTTCCCAAAATATCTGTCATGGGATCTTAGTGCTATAGGGTTTCCTGCTCTAAAAAAAAAAGGCAAGGGAGGGACAATTTCTTCTTAGATAAATATAATCTTAGGAGATATAGCATAAAATGTTCTCTCATCTTAAAAATTGATCATAGACATTATTAAAGATGTTACTTTGGGTCTTCACAAAATTATTTTATTACCTAAACTTCTATTTGGTTATTAACCAAAAACTTTTTAGCATCCTGGGGACTGATATTTTGCAACACTATGGAAAATCCTTCAGCACAGCCTAGAGTTCATTGCCGCATGTTTTTGCTTCCATTCCTTGACCACGCTCCCTCCATACCTAACTGAAATAGTAGCTCAATTTTCCCTACTCCCTCTCCCTTATCTAAAGTTTCTTCCCCAGAAACCATGGTTTCCTTCCCTTCTTCAGAGTTAATATCAGCTATAATCTAACCATTGACTTTCTATTTAAAACTTTCACAATAGATTACTGTCTTATTCCAAAGTTTATAAATGGTTGGCAGTTAAAGGTACCATGTTAATAAAATGTATTCAGCCTCACTGTTTTGTGGTTGCAATGATTCCTTTTTCTAACAGTTTGCAGCAAAATACACAGTGCATTTTAATGTAATTTAGCTGCCAATTGAATCAACATTGTTAGTTCTCTTTAACATTCATTCGATCTAAATTTGGAAGAATAGAAATTAGTGAGCAATTTTATCATTATGTGCTTTTACCTTACTTGTGACAACATATTTGTGTCCTATTCTGATACAGCCACCCTCTACAAGGTCTACATATTCACTGCAGTGAAAGACTGTTGAGTTCTCATCATTTATATTGGCTCTTTGACCCATCAGGAAGCAGAATCATTCATCCTCTCATGAGTTCTATAAAAGTTATCAGTATTCACCTGAAAAATAACATTTTTTTTTAATCTTACATCAAATTGCTTGGACTCTGGAGTCCAATTCCTTGCCTTCAGTCAATGCGTCACCATTTACTCTGTGACTTTTCAAAGTTAATCTTTTATTTTGCCCTTGTTTTTCCAATGTAAAAATTATAATAATGCTAATCCAAATACCCATAGAGCTACTGCGTGAATTGCAGGAGATAAGAAAATGCCAAGGGCTTGGAATATTACCGAGAATGGCAAGTGCTTAATAGATATCAGCTACTGTTATTATGGTAAAAGTGGTATAGATAAAGTCATAGAATCAATGTTCACCTCCAAATCCTTTTTCTCTTCACCTCATTAGAACCCGAATAGCCAAAAGTAGCAACTAATTAGAAATAGAGAAAGCAGAGAGTTTGTCTCAGCAGATAATTAGGCAGAGATAACACATTTACAGATGTCATTTGAAATGGCCATGATAACAGATTTCAAAAACTGCAAATATACTCGTACTGAGAGGCAGGAAGTGATTCGTGCCTATGAAGACCTACATCCTGCCTAATTTATCCATGATCTCAATGTCACTAAGCACACTTCTGCAGATAACTGGGTGGGGGTGGGGGGTGAGGGATATTCATCAGGGAATTTTATTCTCTCATATCTCCTTGCTGTTGTTGATAAGATGTCACCTTCTCACTTAGACCTTCCCTGACAACTCTGTGTACAACTATAGTACTCCTCCTGCCTCCTAGCATACCTTACCCCATAACTGATTGCATTCTACATTGCACTCATCATCTTTGCTATGGACTGAACATTTGTCCCCCCAAAATGCACATCTTAAAGCCCTACCCCTTGTTATGATGATGCTGTTAGAAGGTAGGGGCTTTGACAAGTAGTCAGGTTATAATGAGGTCATATGGATGGGTCCCTCATGAATGGGATTAGTTCCCTTACAAGAGTCAGAAGAAGGCTTATTCCCTTTCTCTGCTCTCAGACATGCAAGGATACATGTCAGTAATCTGCTACCTGGAGGAGGGCTCTCATCAGAATACAACCAGGCTAGCATCTCATACTTGAACTTCCAGATTCCAGATCTGTGAGGAATAAATTTCTGTCGTTTATAAACCACCCTATCTATGGAATTTTTGGTACAGCAGCTCACACTGATTAAGATAACCTTCTTACACACTATGTAAGTTACTAATTCATTCTGTTTAATGTCTGGCTTCTTAAATGTTAGCTTCATTACATAGGAATATTTAATATACTTTTTTCAAAGCTATATCCCCAGTACTTAGAATAATTCTTAGTGCATAGTAGGACCTCGTGAATATTTGATGAATGAATAAACAAGTCCAGAATTGGACAGACACAATCTTAATGAAGTTGTTAAAGAATATTATCAAGATTCAGATTTAGTTCTATCTCTCTGCTCTGCCATTTTTAGTGTGGGCTTCATGCTTAAGTACAAACTTCTTGCCCTTGGTTTCTCTAACATGAAAAATGGTAATAATATTACTACAAAATCCCATAGGATTACTAAATGGCTTAAATGAGATCCTAAATGCCCCTTTTAAGAGCAAGACAACATTCACAGAGGGTTCCCAACAGATTTCCCCTCATACCTCACTGAATTGAACTTGATCACTTAAACTAATCAGCATTAACAAGAAGGGGATTTCTTTAAGTAGTAGAGAAGTTAGGATTTCCCCCCTAAAATGGCAAAAAGGATCATGTCCCTCAAAGGTAAATACTGGAACCAACTTGGTGTTCCATTGGTGAAGAAGAAAACCTGGATAGGCAGACAGAGAGTGAACAAATAAACGTCTGCATGATCAGATCTCTGCTTCTGTGCACTTTCAAGGGAGCTGTAGTAAGACTAAGAGTTTTCAAGAACAATTTCACTTAGTACTGTCCTTAAATATAAACAAAAGGAAAGGGAAAGCGGTCCCACATCCAGATAGAGTGCATGGGACTACTCCACACGTGAGCAGGTTTGGGGAACAACTGTCAACAACGAAAAGCAAACAAGGTGAGTTTCTATTGCGTCCCACTCTCTCGAGGCTGACTCTGATTTCAGAGTCTGAGCAGCAGGGATAGAAACAACTGTCTGTGAGCTACTCTGCTCTCAGAATGTCCACTTATGTTTCAAAATGTCTTTGATAAGTTCGTATGACAGAGCTTGGTTGTCTTTATATGTAACACAAACTGTCTCGTTTTTGCTGGCTCTTCAAGTGGCTAAGATAAAAAAATTTAAAAATTGACTATTTTTATGGATATGAGACGTGATGTATTGACATGTTTTACTGGTTTAGGTTCAGTTTGGTCATCTTTTTTTTCTTAGTTGGAGAGCAGATGTGAAAAGAATAAAGTTTATAAAAACGTCTTCTAGAAAATAAAACAGCACCATTGAATACTTGCTCAAATATGCAAGGAAGAAGTTGAATTTGGATTTCAAATGAAGAAGCTTTCTATTTAAAGAAATGATTTATTTTAATCCTGGCCGGTCTTGCTCAGTGGTTAGAGCATCAGACCACACAAAGAGTTGCGGGTTCGATTCGATCAAGGGCATGTACCTCAGTTGTGGTTAGTTCCCCGACCCTGGTGGGGGCCATGTGGGAGGCAACCTATCAATATCGATGTTTCTCTCTCTATCTGAAGATAAATGGAAAAATATCCTCAGGTGAGGGTTCAAAAAACAAAGAAATGATTTATTTTAAATAATGCAACTTAATTATGAAAACTCCAGTATCTAGTAATTACTATGTACTTTCTTAACTTCCATCTGTGGTTCGATTCTTATGTATTTTTTTACCTTACTAATGACATCTGTAAGAGAGGAAAAGTAGTCACCACAAAAGTGGTGGATGTAAAATTAGGCCATTTTGTAAAACTTTAATACGTCTGTCTCAACTCCCATATTGGCTAGGATGGAATTGATAAATTTTAACTTCCACTGGTAATTGAGAATTATGGCAAACTTATCCCTTAAGGAAATACTGAGAGCTCTCCCAGACAAGTGTGGCCTTTGTATGCACCTGACCAGAGACTGTGAGGAATAGGTACTTCATAGGAACACATACTCGAACATTTTATTTGGAATCCCTCAATTTTAATTACTTTTGATGCACTAAATCGCCAAACTGCAATTAGGCCTTCCTGGTGGCTCTACTACAAGCATGTCCGCGCTCCACACTGTCCCTGAGTGCCATCTCCCTTGTCTATTTGCTTTCTTCCACCTACCGCCTGAGGCACCAAGTAATTTACTAATATGTTCTTTTCTTTATTAGAAGTTAAAGCTGAAATTAGGTGACTTAGAAAGCCATAAAGATAACACATTCAGCGAACAAAAGAATGAAGTAGCAGAGATGAGAAAAAGATTTCCAACATAGTAAAGTGGCCATTTTTTTGCAATCCAAGGCCCGTACCATTGACATGTTAGGTTATCAGTATTGCAATTTATGCAACAGGCTCTGCAAATAAATCAGATGGTAACAAATGTCAGCATTGTGCACTGCGCGCCCTGAAGGTTTCCTGCTTGAAACAGAGCGCTCCTATGCATCGACCTACATACAGAGGAAACAGAAGAAAGACAAGGCCAATCAATGATCAAAATACGCAGAAGGCCAAGATGAGAGGACGTTCTCAGGAGATGAAAATGTGATAGTCATGTTTTCACAGATGTGCTGCTGATACCACCACCAGAACAGAGGAGTCCAGCCCATGGTCAAGTAAAACGCTCTCTCTCTCTGTGGGAGGCTGTCAAACAGCCTCTCCAAGATAAAGCAGGCCTCTTCTGTGAATATAATAACGATCACTACTTTCATTAAAGTTTATCTTCAACTTAATAAATAAAACTTAATGATCATGAGCCTTCTAATCATGAATCGCTCTGTTAAACAAGGAAATGGAATAGTCAAAGGCTTGAATCAGGAGTGACAGTACATTCATATTTTTCATAATGAAAAATGATCACAGCACATAATGTGCAAATTATGATATTCTTAACTAAGAATCCACTTATCCTTAGACTGAAGGGTCAAAAAATTAGTTAAAGATGGGACACTATTGCACAGCTAAGTGAAGTCCACTGAATGTATGAAATGCAGCTACGTCCGTGACGCCTTCAGGTATGGACTTCACTGGGAGAGCCAGACTCAGGGTGTCAGGCTCAATATCATCTGAAAGACCATAGAGCAATCACACTTACACTTCAGGCTGTACGTGTCTATAAACGTAATGGAATATTAGTCTAGTTCTCTTCTTTTTAGTCTTTCTAGATAAGAAACTAACTTGTATCCACTGCAAGAACTTATTTACAAACAGAATGATGGTTCATGTTATCTGAGCTAATATTGCTCTTAGTCCTACAGGAAAACAGGTAAGGTTGTAACATGTTTTCTGGGATATAATTTCCAACTTTAAAGAGAAATTCTCTACAACGAAGAGGAAGAAAAAAAAACAAAAGAGGAGGTCATTTAAATCAGCTTTGTGTTCTCTGGTATTTAGATGGAATCTTATTTTGTTCTAAAATGCTTTAATTTTATTTTTAAAAGTAACTTTATTTCAGCCTTGAATACAAAGGGGCCC
The DNA here is from genome assembly GCF_014108415.1 of Molossus molossus. Classification (NCBI taxonomy): domain Eukaryota; kingdom Metazoa; phylum Chordata; class Mammalia; order Chiroptera; family Molossidae; genus Molossus; species Molossus molossus. Next base: position 21,571,221 of record NW_023425401.1, read on the forward strand.
ATATGTGTGGGGAGTCAACAGTCATATAAGTTTACCATGATCTGGTTAAATGGTATTCAGTCATTTAAAATGAAACAGAATTGTGCAATGACAATCAGACAGATAGAAATTGTTTCTGTCAGCCCACCATATAGGGTTTATAGAGCTTTGGTGTGCAAAATCATGATGCATGCCAATATTTGAAATATAGGAATGCAACCCCACCCCTAATTATTCCTTAAAAGTGTCACTGGCAACAGCAAATAAAATGGAGGAGAGTCAGACATATATGTTATGATATAAAATAAACAAAAATAATACCATTTGTGGAGAATTGTGAAATAATCTCTCAATATAAGGTAGCCCTATCGTGCCCCGGCTGGTTTTGTTCAGTGGTTAGAGTATCGGCCCACGGACCAGAGAGACCCAGCTCCGCTGCAGTTTGTCCCCGGCCCCAGTTGGGGTCGTGTGGGTGACAGCCACTCAATGTACCTCTCTCACATTGATGTTTCTCTCTCTCTCTCTCTCTCTCCCTCCCATTCTATGTGAAGATAAATGCCCCCCAAAAAATGTCCTCGAGTGAGGATAAAAAAAAAAGGTAGCCCTATTGTGAAACTGCGATGACAATCTTTGAAATTAATATTGCAACAACAACCCAGCAGGTATGGCTCAGTGGATTGAGCGTCATTCCATGGACTGAGAGGTCCCAGTTCGATTCCCGGTCAGGGCACATGCCCAGGTTGTGGGTTCAATCCCCAGTAGGAGACGTGCAGGAAGAAGCCGATCAATGTCACAGCCGATCAATGTTTCCCTCTCACAACAATGTTTCTATCTCTCTCTCCCTTCCTCTTTCTCTAACAACAACAACAACAACAACAACAAAATAATAATAATGATAAACATATTAATAAAATATTGCAACAACAAAAGGTACTAAGATTTTAGCTTTAGTACATATTAGTATCTTACTAAAGATATTCAAATATGCTAGATGACCATTCAGCAGGTTTTGTTTTGTTTTTTAATCTTCACCTGAAGACATTTTTGCATTTATCTTCAGATAGAGCATGAGGGAGAGAGGGAGGAAGAGAGAGAGAAAAACATCAATGTGAGAGAGACACATCGAGTGGTTGCCACCCACACGACCCCAACCAGGTCTGGGGACAAACTGCAACGGAGATACATGCCCTTAGTGGGAACCGAACCCAGGCCTCTCTGGTCCAAGGGCCAACGCTCTAACCACTGAGCCAAAATGGCCAGGACTTCAGCAGGTGTTTTATAAACTGATTCAAGCATATTTAATGGCTGGATATCAATAATAAAAAAAAAAAAAAAAAATTTGCCCTGGCCGGTTTGACTCAGCGGTTGGAGCATCGGCCCGCGGACCAGAGAGTCCCGGGTTCAGTTCCCACTAGGGGCACATACTCAAAAAAAACTTAAAATTTATATCTCTTGAGAGACTATGATCCTCGACTCTTCAAATTATTTATCAATAATTTCTAATCATTACCACCTACATTTGAATCCACTATTTTCTTCCAAACAAATCTGTAAAATAAAACAGCAAAATCAAGGCTACTGAATACATAATGTCCTGGCCCATGAAAAATTCACATGTCTATCTCTAGTTCTTTGATAATTGTTTCAGTTCTCTCAATCCAGCTTCTGTTCCTGAATTTCCTCTCTGATGTTTTTGGTCACAGAGTCAGTTGGTGACTCATCTCTTCATTCTTATTGGGGGGAAAAATGTGGTTTGTTGTTGTGTATCACATATTTTTCTCTGTTTTCTAGAGCCTTTTATTTTAAACATCCTGAGATTTCCTTCCATTAAAAACTTTTTTAACCTTCTCAAGGAACACCAGGTCTACTGTTTTTGCAAAAGTTCCCCTTTATAGCCTCTGTATTTTTTTTGACATGATTTGCTTAAGAGATTTTGAATATTTGTCCTGGGGTCTTTTTATAATATGATATTCCAAAGACTCACAGAATATTAGAACTAGAAAGTAGAATTGAGCCCAGATACCACATGAAGAACTCAATACTTAGAAACATGAAGGGCTTAGTTAAGCCAGCATGCAGCACAGGAAGACCGAGATCTCAGACTTCCGTGCCCCATTCTAATGTTCTTTCCAGGATAAAGACTGCCCTCCAAAATATACCACCATTTGACTTCTCACACATAGGTACTTAAATAATGCATCCCCTAGATCTGAAATCTGTAATAATGTATTAAATGCCAAAAATAGAGTTGTTATTAATGTGAATAAAAAACAAACAGAAATCTTGTGTAAATTATTGCAATGGGCTTTGAGAGCTGGATGGAGAGATGATCTATAATAAAATACTGTTCAAAACACTAAAAACAGGTATTTAATACTTAAAGAAGATCATTAAAATAATGGCAATAAGGCAATGCCTAATTAATTTGTATAGACAGTGACTTGTAATGTCAGAAGAGAAAGGAAGCTCAGAGTAGAGTGATCAGAATGGATTCCGTGGAGAAATAGGTATTGAAGGATACATGGGTTTTTCTCAAACAAATGTATCACTAAATATAACACAGAGACATCATCCTACCTGCCTCAGAATTAAGCTCTCTGTTCATGGCCTCACCCCTACCTTAGAGATAACATCTCTGTCAAACAGGAAACAGGCATACGCTGGCTTCCCTTTATAGTTTTACAATTTGATCATGCATCCCTAAAAAATATAGTTTACTTTTGCCTATTTTTGAATTCTATAATATTGAAAACTGGCAGTGGGCATTCTGTATCTGACTTCTTTTGCTCTACATTGTGGTTTTCATATTCCCCCATGAGATCTAAGGATTTACTTTCAGTGCTGTATTGCATTGCATGATTACATCATTTATTAATTGATTCGTTCTTTGATGTGCTTCTGAGTTGTTTCCAGGCTTTTGGCTATTATGAATAATGCTACTTTGCACATTTTTGTGTGTGACTCCCAGCTCACATAATCACAGTTATGTATTTAATTGCTGAGTCATCATTTATGTGCATATCTAACCTTACGAGATAATGCCAATTTTTACCAAATGGCTGTAATAATATTCTTTCTTACCTGCTGGATTAAGTTTTCCCATGGTTCCACATCCTATTAATATTCAGTATTGTCAGACATTTTAATTTTAAACAATCTGGTGACCATGTAGTTATTTCTCATTGTGGTTTTCATACACATTTCTCTGATTGCTAATAAACTTAAGTACTTTTTTATATGTCACATTAAAATGTCTGAACTGTATCCCTTAGGCCTTCATCTACAAGAGTGTCAGGGAGAAGTTCTGAGATGGAAAGATCCATGATCAGAGGAATGCTTTCAAGACATAATTAGCAGGAAGAGACATTTGGGACAGGAAACCAGGTCACAGGGTAGAAGTAGGAGGACACGGGCAGTCTCACGGACTCAAAGCTTATTACACAAAGCAACTAGAATGTATATGTGTTTAGGTTGTTTACACTTACAGGCATAATTCTTTGACACATAACTGTAAGGTCTAGAAAGCTTGATACACAAATGATATTTAGCCCAGGTGGGCATGAGGGAGGAAAGGAAAATGTGAGCAAACACACAAAGGCATAAGCAAATGAAATGATTTACCTATAAAGAAAATATTGCATAAAGGCTAAAAAGAAAATAAGATTAGATAGCTGTGTTGAGTCCAAAAAACAGAGACAATCCTGGGTTTTGATGAGATCAAGTTTTGCTGTAGTAACAAAGGATCCTGAAATGCCAGTGGCTTCACATAACAAAAGTCTGTTTATTGCTCACATCAGTTGTGCCGCAGGTGCTTGAGATAGATACTCCAGGGCAATTCCAGTCTGGGCAGTGACTCAGCGACCTCCTCTGCCTTGCTCTTGTGGCTCTACCAGCCCAACAGGGGGATTCTAACTACTCTCACAGCAGAGGAAGAGAACAGTAGAGGGTCTTACCCTGGCAATGAAATGCCATGGCCTAAAAGTGATGCAACCAGTTGGTCTTTCCTACTACAAAGGACAAAAAGTATAACCCGCTAATGTGTGCAAACAGGAAAATCATGTGTGAAAACTAGAGGAAAATTAGGTTTCACATGATAGACCCAAGAGGCCATCTGGAACTTAGAGAAAAGAGAATGAACCACGTGCAGTGACCATTCCATCGAGGACCTATTCGGTGCCAGGGACACTCTTACACATTCTCATATTTAATCCTCAGAATAATTGTAGGACTGAATTAGCATGTCTTAACACAGAAAGAAGCTGGGGATCAGACAAGTTAAGAAACGTACCTAAAAGAGATGAAATCAAAGAACTGATATGCATATATGCATAACCAATGGGCACAGGACAGCAGTGTGGGGGTGGCGGTGGAGGGGTGGGGAGGGAATGGGGAGGAGGGTTTCAATGGGGCAAAAAAGGAGGGACATTTGTAATACTTCCAACAATAAAAGTAAATGTAAAGAAAAATGAAAAAGAAATGCACACAAGATCACATAGCTAGCAAATGGGAGAACTAGAATTTCGCCTGTCTTTCCAGTTAAAATCTGTATTCTTTCCACAATGGTATTCTGTTATTGCCAAGGACATAAAGATTCAGTGGGCAGAAATACATAGGATGAGTTAGAGGATATTTCAAAGAAGGCTGGGAAGTTTTCTGCATATGATGTGATAAATCTATAGTTATAGAGTGGGGACAGAGAATGTTCAAATATATGACTGTTTGAGGAAAATAATTTTTTAAAAAGGTGAAGTGTCTGAATGAATAAGGAAAAAAATAGTGATGATATAAAGATTATTTTCTAACCAATCTTGTGATAGTAATGATACCATATAAAGAAAAATAGAGGCTGAGAAGTAATACATGTTTGTAGGGAAAATCATAAATTTGGTTTCAGATATTTGAGAAGAATGAAACATCTACGTATAACTATCTAAGGATATGGATCTAGACTTTTGGAGACATATTGAAGCTATTAGTTTGAACTTTCCCTTAAAACTATATACATATATATCCATTAACTTTTCCAAAAAGGCAATGAGATGATTTATTAAAACCACTATAATTACATTTATATTAAGTAGCTTTTAATTTTGCCAAAATATTCCTTATGTGTAAAAATATCTTTCTAAGATTCTGAAATGAATCTTATCAATCCCCAACTGAAACATTTCTGTGACTCTCACTGTCTACAGAATGAACCCAAACTTCCTAGTATGGCCTTTAACCTTCGGAAATCCAGTCCTCCTATTTTGTCCTTGCTCATGCCTCTGCCCTTAAGCAAACACCTCTGAACTGGTCAAAGCACTTTCCTCTGGGGTTGAATATGTCGTGGAATATATGAATGAGTTATCTAAGATTCTTCATTTTTCCCATCATAAAATACAAATGTAGTTAGAGTACTAGTCATTTAAGTATTTTGACTTTACTTTAATGGTTATAAACTATTAGCGGTAAGTTATAAACAGCATATGAAAATGTACTATCAAACAAATCCAGACTCACTTTATGGGAATACACAACTTTTAGGCAATAATGACTGTTTCTGATTCATTCAGAGTGGAGATCTATACTATATGCGAGAACTGGCCTCGCCCTCCCCTCCCCCAGCTTATGGGCAAAGACAGTCAGTTATTTTGTTATCAGTCAAATCTGTTAATTCAGCTGAAAACATACTGATCACAAGTTTTTAGTCAATGAAAAAGTTTTCTGTGGTCTGGGAAATCTATTTTTGCTATCCTAAAAAGCAAATGTTAGTTAGTGTACGAACTAACGTATGAACGCTTTGGAATTGGTGGGCACAGAGACAATGGTTTTGTGCATTCACTCTTTGCTGTTCAGTGATAGATTTCCCTCCTTGCCTGAGCACACAGTCGGTTCTATAATTGATCCAGTTTGCAAGGTAAGTGAACAAACTTTCTCTCCTTTGTTAATTTTTTCTAAACTGTTAATCAGTACTAACGAGCGATCTGTTGAAATTCGTCTCCTTCCTTCATGAGGATAATATTTGCTACTGGGATTGTATTTATTTCTTTTCTAAGCAACAGACTTGCTAAGCTTTCATTCTTTCATCTTGAATGTTCACAGAGCCATACTCGGGTGACTGATAGACTTTTTAAACCCCACTTAATAGCTATTTTGAATTCCTGCTGTTTCTCCTCAATCGTGCTCCAACTCACCTGCAGAATGGTAACTCCATCCTCCAGTTGCCCAGGCCAGAGACCTCTGAGTTGTCCTGATTCTGGCTTTTCCATCACAGCTCCGCATCCAGTCTGGCAGGAAATCTGGCCTTTACCTTCAAAACAGACCCGCAATTTAACTGCTTCAGATCTGGGCTATTTTCGGCTCTTCATTGGTCTCCTTCCTTCCACTGTGGCCTCCCTTATAGTTTATTCTAAAACCAGCAGCCAGAGTGACCCTTGCTATTTGATGAAACATTAGTGACTTCATGTCATGCCTCACCCTACAAAGCTCATGTCACTCAAAGTAAAGTCCAAAGACCATGATCTGCAAAATATGGTCTCTGTTCGCTCTCTCACCATTGTCGCCTGCCTCTTTCCCCCTCAGCCACTCTGCTTTGGACACTGGGTCCTTCTAGCTATTCACTGAATGTCTTGGGCGTGGTTTCCCTTAGGACCTTGGCATTGACTCTTCCCTCAGCCTGGAATGCTCGTCCTCCAACTAAACAATGATTTATAAGGATTCTGGAAGATCGTGCAAGTACCAGTGTTTCATTAACTATAAGGTACTGAATAAATACAAGATTCCTTACTATTATTATTTACATGACAAGTATTTGTTGACATTATTCCTTATTTCTTTAGAATGAATTTGATTTACCTACATATTGGACTCAAACTAAAATAGAACTTATAATATCCAGCTTTAGTTAAATCAGTGCTGAAATCACAATCTCTGAGGCACTTATCTTTGAAGTATGTTTTATTACTCTCCGTGGGAAAATGGCCATTTGCTTAGTGCTCCTTATAAATCAGACCCTGGATTTAAAATGCATTTTCTAATATGATCCTCACCTCAACTCTGTGAGACAGGAAATATGTTTTCCCAGTTTAACAGATGAGGAAAGTGAGTCCCCAAAGATCAAGTGACATATTTAAATCCATGGTTGGTAACTGCGCTGGTATTCAAATCTAGGACTGACAGACTCCTCTACCTCACATCAGAACTGGAAAAACATCACTGTGAATTTCTACAGATTTGTTTGATATATAATGCTCTTGAAAGTCCTTAAACTATTTTGGATGCCCTAAGTAGATAAAGATGGGAGGAAACAATGCCACACTCTAAAGGCAGTTGCTACCCTGTTTCCATTTAGCAGTCAAGCAAACATGGAAAATTCCTGATATAGACTAGTTCAACATATAAAAACAAAGTGCCAAAGTAAATTAGAAGTGCAATCGGGTAAAAGAAAGAAACACGAAACATGTTTGAGAGGACCAGGAAGAGTTCGTTTAAGGATATCCATAATGCTTTAAAAAAATCAACACATCAAAGGACAAGGTACTTTTTTTTTCCCTGTAAGAAATGAGCTCTGATAGACTTGGGCAATGTGATGGCAAATCCAAGCATATGGATCATCTAAAGGCAGATCCATGATGACATGTTTCCAGTTACCAAGCAAACAAATGGCCACATTGCGGTTCGGCAGAAGAGCCTTCTCCATTCCTGGCACGTGAAGAGACGACCGGGGCAGAGCCAAATGGGAGATACAAATGTGTAGCAATGCCATCTGTGCTTTTCTATTTCTGGACAAGAGAAGGCACATGCCGATTGAGAAGATACCAACAGATACAGCTGGGAGCAGTTATACTAATTTGTGTGTTAAGACCAAAGAATAGAAGCTGTCATCCGGCTCAAGTGCTAAGCCCCTTTCAGATGAGGGCCTGGGTTCTAAGTCTATTACCTCTTGCTGGAAAACACTGCCGACCAACTCGCCCAAGAACAAACACATCGATTCCACTTGTTTGAAGGCTTTTTAGAAATCACTAACTCAAAACATCTTTGTAATTGAGACACATCTGCGGACCATAAGGTAGCTTGGACTTAATGGCTAAAGAGTGATCAAGTGGCAAGATGGAAGAATACACCTTAAGAGTCAACATTACAAATGTAATGCCATGTCTTGTCCTTCGGATGGCGAGGGAAAATACACTTGTCTACTCACCAAATGTACTTAAGTCTTTGCTAAAGTCTCTTTCCTCAACATAAATAATGTAAATAAATAAAATATCTATTGATAGTAGAATATGCAAAAATAATTACGATCATGGTTGTTTACCATCCACACAGAAGAAAGAAAATGTTCATAGTGCTAGAGGGGAGGGGGAAGACCAAATGATTAAAATGGTTAAGAGTTTTTACAACTTAGCAAGAAAATATTTAACCTCTCTTGGCCATCAGAACTCAAACTCAGTGTGTCCTCTTTTCTAAGTATGCCAAAGTCTGTGCTGGAATCCGGGAAGAGTCGCTTCTACAAAGGGGAGAAGTTGTCTCGGTCTGAATTTACAGGCATGTGCTGACCTCGTCCAGCCATGTTTTCATGTGTTCAGTGAAAGAAGGACTATGCACAAGGCTCTATTCTAGGCACGGAGGATACAGTAATAAACGAGACAGGCAAAGCCACTGCTCTTAAGACACTTACATTTTAGTGGAGAGAGGGAATTAAAAAATGCTATGATTTTCTACAATGATAAAGAGTAAAACAAGAAAATATTGACATGGACTAAGGGAGGAGGAATCTATGTATTATTTTGGGTGGGCTAGATTTGTTGCTGAACTACCAAACAACCCTCAAGTCTGAATGGTGTAAAAAAACAAACAAAAAAAACCCTAAGGATTTATTTTTCTGTCATAGTACATGTCCATCATGGTTTAGTATAGGGTTCAGTGCCATGTCCTCTCCCAGGGAGGATTCACTGTTGAAAGTCATCAACTGCAATGACATAGGTAAGGACATGCAACAAATTATATGTCAGCTACTAAGGGCCACTGCCTAGCTGTCAGTGTCAGGGCACATGCTCTCACCTTTCATTGCCCAAAGCAAGCCGATGGCCGTGACTAAACATAGGAAGGCAGGGAAACGCAATCTTACTGCATGCCCGGCAGGAGGAGAATGAGAAATATTGGTGAAGGGGAATCATGATTATCATAGTCCCACTTTAACTGGCCTTCTGGTGGAATGCTTCTCAGAAGTAATGGCATTGAAACAAAGACTCGAATAATGAGGAACCAGTCGTGAATAGATCAGCGAAGAGTACCCACAAAGTCTCAGAAGGAACGAGTTTGGTGTGTTGAAGGAGAAAAGAACAAGGATGGTGAGGCTAAGAGCAATTAACCAGCACTGTGAGAACGACTGGAAGATTTTAAGGTTGTGATCACAGAGGCAAGTAGGAATCACATCACAGCAGGAACATATAGGTAGTAATAGAAAGCACATATTTGAATGTGAATATTACATATTTGTAATGAATGTCCACTTATAATTTCATAAGACTAAAACTTAATAGAGATCAAACATAACTTTTCAATCTACAAAAGAATACATAGTTCTGTATTCTTTTGGAATCTTCATTTTATAGTGCTACTATTCTTGTCCTACAAATTAACCAGTCATTGTACTATAAGATAATAATGTACATTCTTCCTAGACACCCAACTACTTGGACATTTTTCTAAGAAAATATTCATAAATGTATGTAGCAATTTAGTAATATGCTGCCTGTCGCTCTGTTGCGTCAGAAGATGTAGTGCACTCAGGCCTTTTAAACTGTATCATTAAAATATTGAATCACATGGGAAATTTTTACAATATATTGTAAGCCAAAATAATTAACTTATGTATTTTTTATCTCATTTAAAAGAACAAAATTTAGTTTAATAAGAATGCATACTCATTTCTGTTTTATAATTTCAAAATGGTACAATGTCCTGGAAAGCAATTTGCTATCCAAAGACATAAAAATATACATGAGCTCTGCATCAATTAACTACACCTCTAGCACCTGTCCTGAGGAAACAACTAAAGATATGCTGAAGCTTAAACTATTAGGATGTTCATTAAATTATTGCTTATACAAACAAAAAGCATGGGATTGCAAATTGTGCTGCCACTATGGAAAATAGTATGGAGGTTCCTCAAAAAATTAAAAATAAAACTATCACATGGCCCAGAAATTTGACTTCTGGGTTTCCAAAGAAAATGAGAGCACTAATTTGAAAAGATATATGCACCCATATGTTCACTGTAGCATTATTTACAATAGCCAAGATATGAAAACCACCTAAGTGTCCATAGATAGATAAATGGATAAAGGTTATATAAAGAAAATGTGAGATACACACACACACACACACAATAGCATAAAAAATGAAATCTTGCCATTTGCCACAACATACGGACCTAGAAGGTATTAAGCTAAATGAAATAAGTCAGAGAAAGACAAATATCGCATGATTTCACTTATATGTTGAATCTAAAAAACAAGACAACTGAACAAAAATACTAAACAGACTCATAGATACAGAGAACAAACTGATGGTTGCCAAAGGGGAAGGGGGAGGGAAGGGTGAAAAAGGTGAAAAGAATTAAGAGGTGCAAACTTCCAGTTATAAAATAAACAAGTCGCAGGGATATAGTGTACAGCGCAGAGAATGTAGTCAATAACACCGTAATAACTTTGTATGGTGACAGGTGGTTTCTAGACTTACCACGGCAACCACTTTGTTAGGTATGTAAATGTTTAATAACTATGTTGTACAACTGAAACCAATATAATATTCTATGTTGACTCTTTTAATAAAACAAACAAAAAGGCAATAAAAATTAAATGCCAACATAATGGAATTTTTAAAAATCAATCGTGTACATCCACAAAGTAGAATTCCATATAGCCATCAATCATGATAGTGCAGAAATACACCTATTGACATAGAAAGATAATTATAATCTATTGCTATTTTTTTAAAGTAGGTTGTAAAATACCTTATTAAATGCATAATCTGTTTTACAAAAACATATATTTGTGTATATTCAAAGAAAAGATTTTGAAAAGTCATACAGCAAGATATTAACAATGGTTATTTCTAGGTTGCTGAGATTTTGCATGCTTTATATTCTTTTCCATTATATTTCCTATTTTGGGGGTAAATAAGCATTTATTTCTCTTATAACGAGAATCTTCATTTTTAAGAAAATAATTATAGCCTGACTGGTGTGGCTTAGCGGGTTGAGCATCATCCCATGGACTGAGAGGTCCCAGTTCAATTCCTAGTCAGGGCACATGCCTGGATTGCAGGCTCAATCCCCAGTAGGGGGTATGCAGGAGGCAGCCAACAGATGTTTCTCTCTCACATCAATGTTTCTATCTCTCTCTCCCTTCCTCTCCCTCTAAAAAATCAATAAAAATATATTTTAAAATATAATAATTATTATACAGCATATTAATAAGCATAGTATATCAGAGCACAGTTTTGTAACAACAAATATACATATTTATGGGTGTGTTTGTTATAAATTTGTGGTTCTAACCACATATATACCACACACAGAGAATACTTACATATAAACAATTACATCTCAAATAACTGTGCTGGCTAACATTAGGAAAATGTATTTGTGTTTTTCTGTATCTTAAAAGTTCAGTATCATAGTCATATTATTGTTATAAGAATTTTATTAATCAAATATTAATAGGTCTTACTTCTCTGTTACTCCAACTTTCCACCATAATTCTCCCTGCCCTTTACATGATGCAGGATTTAATCCTTCCCACACGATCTCATTTTGACTCTCTACCCTACAGTGATTAATTTCAACAGACGTGGTTTACTTTGCTGTAAAATATATGCCAGCTTTCTTTCATATTGAAGTATTCACTTTCTGGCAACTGTATTTAAGTCTGATACTACAATGAAATTCTCACAATCCATTCATTTGTTAAACTCTAAATAGAGCATAAAAAGCAATAAATTCTGAAAACAAATGTGTCAAACTTTAAACTACAGGTTAACCTGTATTTATGGGGAACCTATTTTTATCATGAGATCTGTGAGCTATACTTAGGTTCTGCTTTTTATAGGAGTTTATATTCTAATTTGAAAAAGTTATAGAATAATAAAGAATGTCACTGTACATTATAATACATTGTAGAACATAAGTTAGACTACTGCCCGACATATGTACTGTTTGGGGAAAAACTTCTTTTTTGTGACTTGGTGGGAGATCAGATCATCCTTCTCCTTAGCCCCTGGCAGGCAGCAATGGCCTGGCAGAGATTCACTGGATACTTCGACCACATTTGATGAGAGAGAGAAAGGTTGCGAGGGGAGAGAGAGAGGTTTCAAAATTTAAATTCACTAGTGGTGATAGTAGTATATGGTGTCCAGTTACAACAGTGCCCAGCCGTGATGTTCTAACCTAAAAGTCCCACAGAACCTTACCTGTGCTTCTTGCTGTCTAGCCTCTCCTGTTTTTAATATATATATATATATATATATATATATATATATATATTTTTTTTATCCTCACCCGAGGACATTTTTTCCATTTTTTGTTCAGGTAGAGTGGGAGGGAGAGAGAGGAACAGAGACAGAGAGAGAAACATCGATGTGAAAGGAACACATCGAGTGGCTGCCACCCGCACAACCAACCAGGGCCGGGGACAAACTGCAACCGAGGTACGCACCCTTAGCGGGAACCGAACCCGGGTCTCTCAGGACCGCAGGCCGACGCTCTAACCGCTGAGCCAAACCGGCCAGGGCTTAATCTATATTTTTAAGGCTTGTTGAGAATATATCCTGTTGATTCTCTGAGCTAACCAATGTAGTTCTGCATAAATTGGCTAGAATCTGTTTCTGTTGCTTATAATCAATAACCTTGACTGATACAAAAGTATATAATTACAGGCTCTGTAATGATGAAGATATTAGTAAACATTTATTGAAGGCTTAATATAATGTTTGGTTCTTTACATTCACTATCACATTTAATCTTCCCAAGAAACCTATTAAGTACATAGTCTCATTTTCATTATGCCAGGGAAAATGTGAAGTTTACTGATTAGTTAACTCACCAAACATAGCTGGTAACTGATGGAAATATGATCTGAACTTAGGAAGTTTGACATCAGGGCCCAGGCACCTACCACTACACAATAGTCAAGGGTCAAGGAAGACTATCTATTCATAAAAGAGCAAAATTTCTGGGGCAAGAACCATGCTCTATGGGTTCACAGAGGCAACAGATTTCTATTAAAAATAAGACTGAGCCCGGCCAGTATGGCTCAGTGGATTGAGCGTTGTTCCATGAATTGAGAGGTCCCGGTTCAATTCCTGGTCAGGGCACATGCCCAGGTTTCAGGCTTGATCCCCAATGTGGCATGTGCAAGAGGCAGCTGATCGATGTTTCCCTCTCACATTGATGTTTCTATCTCTCGCTCCCTTCCTCTCTAAATAAACAAACAAACAAATTAATAAATAAGACTGAGTTGGTGCATAAAACCAGACCATGGAGAGCTGTGAACATTACAGCTTGAAAGCAGTTGTCTGAGGAGAATGATAGAAAGTGTCTAAGCTGTGAAAATGGCATGAAAAAAAAAAGCCATTTAATTTAGCTAAGATATGATGGAGCTCAATTGTGTAAAAGTTGTCATTTTTAGGTGTTGTATTACCATGACTTAGGCAATTGTAAAAGAAAACCAAAGCATATGAGACTATTGATTTTTATTATAATCAGTGATAAATTTGGAAGGACATAACTTTACCTATTCGTTTAGTGAGGGCAGATGAACTAATGTTTATTGTAGTCCCAGAACACAGAGAACTAACAAACCCTTGTACCTCTTCTCCAGTAACCTCTTCCCACAACAGTCATTTTGAAGGGCTGTCTGGAAGCCTTGAATAGGCCTTTGAGCTTTGTCCTAATTACGTTATAGTTAATTGACTATTCCAGAGAATGTGTAATTCATGGTCATCGTTATCAATATTTATTGAAGTTTTCCCTCTGGACTTCCAGAGTATAATGATGTACTCTCCCAGAATATACAAAGGAGAAGACTCGTTTTATTTTTTCTTCACACTTTGCATACAGGTATGTCTAGATTCCCTCTATGACTCTCAGGTTTTCTCTTCCATTAAAGTCTAATGGGAGGCAATCTGGGATGGCCACTGCAGCTCTGTTCCATGACTTCTTCAGGGACTTGGGCTCTTTCCAGCCACAGTTCTGCCATATCTCGGGTAGGACCCTTGTCCACGCAGTCCTAGATGGCTGCATCTGCATTCTAGGTAGTAACATGGAAGGGAGGCAACGGAGGAGGTGGAAAAGGGGCACCCCAGCGGTCTCTTAAGGAAGATTCTCAAAAACTACCATAGGAGAGGTAGCTCCACCCTGTTAGCCAGAACTTGCTGCAAGTGCATCTGGAACATGTGGTCTTTATTCTGAGTGGCCGTATGCTCGGCGAAAATTTGTATTACTGTGGAGAGAGGGAAGATGGGTCGGGAGCAAACTAGTGTGCACCCCGGAGGCGTCTTTTCCTAAGGAGAGCAAAGGGGCAACTTTACACGTTTCTACTCCTATTCTACTGATTGTCCGCAATACAAGAAACTGTTGTCTACTCTGCCCTTCTGCTCTACATCCTTTTGTCCTTTTGGAAGACTTGATGGGCGGGATGACTGGGCATGGGTACCCGTGTTTAAATACTTCACACAAACTCTGTTGTCCGTCTTTGATGGTTTTTGTGAATGACTTGTTACTTCTAGCAACGAAGTAAGATGTATAATTAATTGGGGAAAAGCCCTTTGTCTTCTTTTAAAAATTAGTATTTGAAGCCACACTGCTAGTTTTCTCAAGTTTCACACGCTCTAAACTTCTCACTGTGAGTGTGAGAGAAACAGAGGCACGCGTCCAGGGAAAGCCTGGAACACTAATCATTTCTTTCCTCACTGAACTGACTGTCATATCTCAATTACAGATCTGCTGGTTCAGAATCTAGCTGACACACCATAGACATTTATTAATGACTAGCAAGAGGGGGGAAGGGAGAGAGAGAAAAAAGGGAAGAAAAAGCAAAGACAGATGTTAGAGAAGACAGAAGGGAGGAAAGCAAAGAAGGCCTCTAACAATCATCTCTTCTTTGCTGCCCCAAATCCATCTGAGAGACTGGAAACTCCTTGTTCACCATGAAGCAAGAATTCAATGGCTTTATGGCCAAGCTCTTCCTCGGATGGAGCTAAAATCTACATCCCTATAACTTCTACTCACTCTTGTCCTACCATGCTCTTCCCACAACCAGAAATTTAATCTTCATGTCGGGGTATATTCGTTTTCAGCAAGTACTTCCTGACCAGTAACGGATCAGTTTATTGGTATGTGTCTGGTTTTCAGGGGGTGATAATGTTGGTGCATTTTATAAACGGGAACAATGATGTGTGGGCAAATTGCTGAGAAAGGGTCAAAGGATGAAATGGGTCAAATAGGAAAGCTCTCATTACCTCAGAACTC
Source organism: Molossus molossus (assembly GCF_014108415.1). NCBI lineage: Eukaryota > Metazoa > Chordata > Mammalia > Chiroptera > Molossidae > Molossus > Molossus molossus. Next base: position 21,586,714 of record NW_023425401.1, read on the forward strand.
ACACAGCAGCTGAAGAGTCGGGTTATCAACAATAACAACAACAACAACAATATGTTAGTGTATGTAAAAATCCAAAAGAGAAAGTAAATAAGAATAACTTAGTTTTGGTTAAGGGGCTCAGAAAGTTGAAATTCTTGACTGAAACATCAGATGAATGTTTAGAGCTTAATCCCTGCTCTCCAGACCTCTCGTGACTGCAAAGTTGGGTCAGAGATTTCTATCACGCACCCTTTGGTATGCACTCAAGTCGTCAAGGCAGGATGAAGGGAAGCGGGTTTGGAGAAACTATTCCAGGAATAGGTATGAATGTAATTTACACTCAGACATTTGTTCTAACAAAAAGAGCAGCCATTGCGAAACAAAACTATTTGTATACAGTATAGCTAAGAGAAAATTATGCTGGAAGAGAACAACATACAGTGGTGGCCAGAGCTCTTTACTGCTTTGTCATGATGAGATGTTAAAACAGAGTGGCTGTAAGTTTCAACAGAGCACCTAAGGCCACAATAAATTTGAAAGTAATCGTATACTTTTCTAATTTGGATAATCAAAGTGGTCCAAAAATAATAATAATAATAATAAAATTATTTGAAATCTCTTACCTTCAATATTTAGAATCTATAAAATTATTGTATTATTCTTTCTAGATTTGCTAAAAATGCATTTCTTTTTGGAAGTGCTCCCCACGCATGCGCAATTTAATTTGAAATAAACTTTTTAGAGTAATGCATTTTCTAGACATGTAAATAGGTTATGAGAAAGGAAAATAAAGTGTGCCTATTACCCCAGGCAGAAGAAAAAAATATTTATGATCAAAGACTGTATAGACAAACTTCAAGCCGTTAAAAAATAAACAAACAAACAACAACAACAAAAAAACACATTAAAGTCTGCTGATAAATCCAAGACTTGCAAGGAACCAAAACTTGGCTCTTCTCACTTATATGTCTTTGAAAAAACAGAACTCCCTTCCAGCTGCGGTGGATATATCTGAGCATGATTCACTCATTTTTTACAAAAGAAATATAAAATCTAAGTATTATGAGAAATAACAACATAGCACAAGTTACTCTACAGAAGCTATTGTATCTTTGAATTATTGGGAATCATTAGAAAGGGTTTTCTTCTGTCTCTCAATATTGGCCTACTTTTTTTCTGTCGATCTCTACTTCTGGTATGCATTATATAGACACATACAGTCATGTGTAACAATTGTATACAAATATACAGTCATGAAATTAAAGCTTTCTCTCACATACACATACACAAAGGAGTAAACATATTAGACATAATCCTTCCTCTCTTATATGACTAGCTATACCTTCTGAATTCTGTTTTAAAAAGTATGAAGCATGAGTGAGTAAACTCAGAAGGTGATTCTAGTCTCAAAGCACAGGTCTTAATGGAATGACACAATGTATCTAACATATTTAGTCTTCTTCTAAAAATATACTTTCAAAATAAAATCCATGGCAAATGTGTAAATCTTTGTGTTAAAGTTCATCATACAAATTTACTTTCCAGCCCAACTGTTCCAATTCTGCAAAGTAATCTGCTCTGAGAGGACCCTGAGAAATTCAGATTGACTCAGTCTCATAAAATTTTAGGGTTACTATATCCTTGGTTGCTTTGTTTTGACGCTGGGCTGACATTCAGCAAAGGACGATTTCAACTTCCTTCTCAATAAAATGTTAAAAATCAGGCAGGATCACTTTGTTTGGACTCTGCTGCTTCCTGTTTCTAATTGGTAAATTACCCATTTCATTCAGCAATGATATGTTTGTGGCTTCTCACCAGCCAGTGGGTCATCCTGAAGGGTACGCCTTCATTGACAACACTTTTACTTTATGAAAGTTTTACTCTATTTACTGTGCAAAAAAAAAAATCTATTTGAAATCCATCCAATGTCTCATTCCAGGAAGAGGAAAGGATATCAAGAGTTTCCATGGCAATCGGTTGATGGAACTAAATTAGGCAGGAAACCTCTTTAGAATGCAAAACAGTCTTGCAAAAACAGAGCGGTTTGAAATATCCAGGAAGTGTGTCACAGCAAAACGAAAGAAATGAGATATGAATACCTCCATAATGTAAACTCTCTAACCTTAAAGTAAACAATCAAAGCCTCGCCTTTGTCCTACAAAAATAAACTCCCAAACAACTGTCATCTCTAATCAAATCCTTTGTTCCAGTTGGGTGTTAGTGTTTAAGTCTTATCTCTTGTGATCAACATGGTGTAAGAATATCAATCCTATTGTTTATGTAGCTGGGAAAAATAATGTCTTTTACATTACTGCTGTTAAATTCAGTTTTTACATCCATTAATAATGAAAGTGTACAAACTTCCTATTTCTCACCAGTGAATCAGGAGGAACAACCAAAATTTATTCTCATGCAGAAAAAAAGAATAGGTAGATTCCTTAGTTTCAAGAAAGAGATTGGACTTTAAAAAATAGGATTCTTCATGGTATTTAAGATTACTGATGGTTTAAAAATATTCTATTTCCTGAAGTTGAGGGAAAAGGGATGAGTCTTGGAACTCCAGAAAACAGAAGAGTTGGAATAAACCAGTGAGCCTCCCCTCCTGGACAGTTGCCAAAGCTTCACAATAGTTTCCTTGGCAATGGGGTATTTACCTGTGAAAGTGGCTATTTCCAGAAAGTCTTCAAACCACCTAAATTCTGTTTCCTCTTTACGACCAGCATTCTCGAAGCACACATTTCTAAAGCAGATTTACAACAACAAAACATTTTTAACCATTCTTAAAAGTTTATAAATCTGCCCGGCCGGTGTGGCTTAGTGGTTGAGCATCAACCCATGTACCAAGAGGTTGCTGGTTCAATTCCAGGTCATGGCACATGCCCAGGCTGTGGACCCAATCCCCATTTGGGGGCATGCTGGAGGTGGCCAATTGATGTTCTCTCTCATCAATGTTTCTATCTCTCTCTCCCTCTCTCTTCTCTCTCTCTAAAATTAATAAAGAAAAAAAAATTTTTTTAAGGTCATAAATCACTGGTTAACTGAATCTTTAGGTTAAATCAGTACTTGTTTTCAGTAAAATTATAGGGTTTCCTTTAATAACAAACAAAATAAATTTAAGGATAAACATCATAGAGGAGGAGGGTTTTATAGATTTTTACCTCAAATATTCTGGCCTTATTTCAATGTGAGCTTTACAGCATGATCTCAATGCTTACTGTGTATAATATAAACACTGGGGTCTGTTTTCATACCAGCTGCTCAATGTAAATTTCCTGGTATCACTGTGCTAACTTTACTCAAATGTTTTGGAGCACAGATAGCTTTGTACCAACCTGGTGCCTCGTTACACACACACACACACACACACACACACACACACACACACAAGTGTACATACAAAGAAAACACTGCCCTAAGTATAGGGTTAGTATGAAGCCTGTGCCCTGGGATAGCCATTGAAGATGTTACCAGAAATTTGATTCTCGCCCTGGCCAGTTTGGCTCAGTGGGTAGAGCATCAGCCTGCAGACCAGAGAGTCCCAGGTTCGGTTCCCGCTAGAGGCATGTACCAAAAAAAAAATATATATATATATAGTAGATATTAATTGGGGGGGAAAGGAGAAACATCTGTAACAAAAATAAATTAATTAAATAAATTAAGAAAGAAAGAAAGAAAGAAAGAAAGAAAGAAAGAAAGAAAGAAAGAAAGAAAGAAAAAAAAGAAAGAAAAAAAGAAAGAAAGAAATTTGATTCTCTGGTCACTGGCCATCAGGTGCTATCTCCACCATCTGTCCCAGTCTTTTTCCCCCCAATTCTATTTCATTCCCCAAATCACTTATCTCACTGCAGACACAACATTAAACGATCTCTTCAAACACAATCTCTTAAAAATCTCCTTCAATTTGGGAAGGCTTTTTCTGTATTTTAAGTAGAATAAAAGCAGGTGGTTTTCTTTGGTCTAGCAGCTCCAGACAAGAATTTCAGTACCGGTGGTTTTTTAGGAAGTGGTCCCAGGAAGAACAATGAAGGAAAAGGGAAGTAAAACAGAGAGAGAAGGAAGCCGGTGCAGGGGGTGAATGAGATGACACGTGGGAATCTGGGCTCCGTCCCAGTGAGAGCCGCGATGCAGCCATGTGGAGCACTGCTCAGAACTGTCCCAGCAACGACAAGAAAGCTGGAGTATTTACCCACCAGCTCCCATTCTTACTAGCTGAGGGTCACCCCCAAGGTACTAATTCCCTCAGTCCCTGGCCTGCACGTCTCAAACCCGCCACACTCCATGTCAGAGACGGCTCTCCAGCTAGGCGACTCAGGCCACTTAATTTATCCTAAACAACTGAGTGACTCAGCAGCTCATCACTCTTAATAAGCCAAGTGTCTCCTGGTGTCGGCCAGCCACGGTGCTGTGTCTAGGCCAGTCTAGCAGAGCAGACCAAGGCTTACTGTGGTAGCACTTCATAAAGGGTCCCATTTTCCCTGGTCCCTGGGGACGACGAGACTTTGCCTACAACAAGGAACTGTCCTCTGACCCAACTGTCTCAATGCATTTGCAGGAAGTTCTTTAACTTGAGAGTCATATAAAAGGCAAAGAAGAATGGAAAGAGACATAATACAGAATGAGAGCTGTGTAATTTTTCCTGTATTGTTTACTTTGACATAAATATGCATATAAAGACTAAAACGAGTATAGCATACAGTCTAAACCCTTTGTTAGCTCTTAACTTCCATTAGGTTTGTTAGCCCTAAAACCTCTCATTCCGAGAAACCAAAACCCATCACTCTTATCATTTAACCTTTCCCTAAGCCTCTCATTCCAGAAAACTAAAACCCATCACTCCAGTCAGGAGGAAGCGAATGAAGGACCCACCCTAACCCACCCAAAACTGCAAAGGGTCGCTCGACAAGAAAAACAAGTTTCAGGAGACCCAGCCCCTGACCAATCAAGAACTTGGGAGAGCCCAGCCCCTGACCAATCAAGAACTGGGGAGACCCTGGGCCCAACCAGTCAAAGATGACCACGTCTCCTTGGCTGAAGGACCACCACTCAGCCCTGAGTTTAAAAATCCCTGGTCTGTACAAGCCGGTTGCTACTCTCTCCTTAGAGGTAGTCCAGCAGGCTGATTCCCAATAAACCTGTGTTCTGGGGACCCTGCACGGCCTCGCTCCACCTCGTTCTTACACTCTTCTCATAAAGGAATCCGTGAAACGGGTTTCATAGGGGCCAGTCTCTCACTCTGGTCCTTTGCGTCATCTGGGTTCTTGCTTCTAACCCTTTTCTCACCTGCACCGCTACACCCCGTGGTGTCTGTGTCCCTCCGCAGGAGCACATGAGAATGGCCACTTCCTTGCTACACGGCTCTTAATGATAACTTGAGAAATCTGTCTCCATCTATTAGTGCTGGGGAAAGAAAAAAAAATACAGGGTCTTCTGTAACGCTGGTCCTAGAGATTGCTTCTTTGATTACATGTTTTTAAAACACTCGTTGCCTATTGTACCTTAAGAATGACCATTCTTTATTTACACAGCATTGCACCCCCCACCTCTGTCTTTCTGAAACACCGCGGGTTTTATTAATGAGGTGGATTCTTTCCTACACTGGGCTTTTGCTGGGAAAGGGAATTTTCCAACATTTCTTCTCCCTGCATGTGCAGAAGTCTGCAAACTCGGAGCTATTTCCTGTGAATTCCTGATGTACAGTCTCTCTGATAATGCCCTTGGAGCTGGTTGCCTGAGGTTTTGCCATTGAATGTCATGCTTACTATCATGCCAACTAATATGTAGGTTAGACTAGCATTGAAGAAAAGAGGGAAAAAAACAAAGGTGTTAGCTACTTTGGCCCACCTAAAACCAAGACTTGAACTTTGCCAAAAGTAATATCTGTGAATAGCACTTAAAGAAGCAGCACACAGTTCAAGAACAAACGGCAGGGCTGAAGCCCAGGTTTGTGACCTATTAGTGACCTAAGTCACAAGGTGTGTGGTGGTGCCCAGTGAGATAGCCTAAGCCCCACTGCATCATGTCCAGGCTCTCAACAAACATTAACTCCCTTTCCCTTCCCTCCAAAATCTCAGTTGAGAAAAGTATGTGCTTAGGGAGTAGAAGATAAATGTTTAGCTGAGTAGGAATGGAGTGCTTTTTTATGTTGTGGGACTCACTGAAAATTCATCCTCATGCTACATTGTGTTTGAAGAGTGATGTATATTTCCCTCTCTAGTCTAAGGGGTAACTTGATCAAGTTAAAAAGAATTTTGAGCCCTTGCCGATTTGGCTCAGTGGTTAGAGTGTTGGCCTGCAGACCAAAGAGTCTCAGGTTCTATTCTGGTCAAGGGCACGTACCTCGGTTGCAGTTCCATCAGTCTGATCCCCCGCCCAGGGTGTGTGGGAGGCAACCAATCCACGTGTCTCTCTCACATCAATGTTTCTCTCTCTCTCTTTCTCTCCCTCCCACTCTATCTGAAGATCAATGAAAAAATATCCTCGAGTGAGGATTTAAAAAACAAACAAAAAAAGGATTTTGAATTTCATGCAACCCTCATTTTATATATTAGGGCTCAGATTTAAATATAATTTATATAGGTTTTTCCTGCTATTTCCCAGAAACCCCAAGCTTACCTCTGGAAGACAAAGTAAACTGATGTTTAGCAATATATTGTATTGTTTTTGGTTTCATAGTAAATATTAAGATGGTAGAAAAGTAAAGATATAGCCATATCCAGAGTCTGAATTAATATCTTTTTCTAGTACAAGTAACCCAGACTTGACCTACTCCACTAAAAATAAACAGCTACTTCCCTGGCTGGTTTGGCTCAGCCGTTGGAGCGTCGGCCTGTGGTCCAGAGAGACCCGGGTTCAGTTCCCGCTAAGGGCACGTACCTCGGTTGCAGTTTGTCCCCGGCCCTGGTTGGGTCATGCGGGAGGGAGCCACTCAATTTGTCCCTTTTGCATCTCTCTCTCTCTCTCTCTCTCTCTCTCTCTCTCCCTGTCACTCTATCTGAACAAAAAACGGGGGGGGGGGGATGTCCTCGGGTGAGGATGAATAAATAAATAAGTAAATAAAAAAGAAACAGCTACCCTCTTGTACCTGTAAGTTAAGTTCCTCATTTTTTCTATCGCGTCTTAGAGTTTCATAAGCATTTTCCCACAGGTATGTTTTTTAAAATCTCATCTTCAAAGCAAAGAAATGAAGAAAGGATTATTAACACTATTTTACAAATAAAGACATTGAAGTTCACACAGTACAACGTCTTGCCCCAACGCTCACAGCGAAGGAAATGGATGAAATAGTCACCCTTCATCTCGCTTTCAGCTACCCCCCTTTTCTGTGATAGCAGTTGACAGGAGGAACTCCCAGCACAGGTCACATCAGACAAACAGACTGGCTGCACCCTCCATTTAAGGCCAATTCTCTTATTTTAGACAACAGGAAAACCACACAGAGACCGATGCTTCCAGTCTGCAACTCACTATAACCTGAGAATGTTAATATAATCAATCTGATGGAATACCTTAAAAAAAAATCTCAAAATAATTTCTATGCCAGAAAAGTACGCAGCTCGACCACATAACACTTCAATCTCAATCAGGACCCCCCCCCCCAAAAAAAGAGAGAGAGTTGGAAAACAGACAGATTCCTACAGAAGGCATGAGGTCGCAGTACTATAGAGCTGTGTAGAGTAGTTCTATATACATATATATGTGTATATAACTTTAAATTTTTTAATGTTCTTTTTTATTTATTTTATTACTTTTTATTAAATTTATTGAGGGGACATTCGTTAGTAAGATCATGTAGGATTCAAATGAACATTTCCATGTGGTTCTTCAATACTGTTTAGAGGACGTGGAAGGAGGAGGAGGGAAGCAAAGTGCAGAGCAGGCATCCGACGTGCTGTGGAGGAGGACAGTGGACTAAGGAGTCCGGTTAAGCCTGCAGAGGCTGATGGGAAGACCCTCCAGGAATCTGGTTTCCCAATAACCAAAGTTTCAGTCCATTAACTTGTAGGTCTTCAAGGTCATCGGCTTGAGACTGGGCAGCTGCCACACTGTGAGCTTCTTTCGCTTTCTGGCCATTTCCATTGAAAATAAGAGGAAAGGGAAGCAGCTGACGCAGCCCGTCCACGGCTGCTCACGTCGGGCGGGGGCCTGGAGGGGAGCGGGAAGTCCTCTGATGTTTCCGTAGAAAGGCCTCGTGTCAGCAGCTCCCTCTCTAATCTCATTCTTTAGCAGACACCCACTCTCTCCCTGTCCCTTTGGGGTCCTAGTATTTGTGATCCCTGCCGGAAAATTTAAATAATGACAGAGTACATCACAGATACTGGTTTTCGCAAAAGCAATGTAAAGTTGTACCTCGGGCCAACTTCTCAAAATTACAATTCACTGGATGATGTCATAGAAGAAACATGGCCAGTGAAGGGTAACGAGAGATGGGAGAACTTTGGGTGTACAGCAAATGCCCTCAGATCCCTTGGAGTGCGGAGGGCATGAGGGACTCAGCACGCATCTCCCAGTGTGGTCCCTGTCCAGTCTCTAAGGGAAGAGGGGCCCGCGTGAAGCTTCAGCCATTGGAAACTCTAGAATCTTTGGAAATCCTACCAGCAGGCTGGCGTCTGTCCTTCTGCAGGGACACAGGCTGTGTTCTCATTTCTCTCCTTCCTTCAAGTGGCCAGGAAAGCCGGGCAGCTGTCTTCCCCCAAGTGGTACATAAATGGGGGTGTTTTCTGTAGAAGACACTCTCAGCGAGGACCAGGTCAAAAACAGGCCCCAACTGGAGTTACTTATGCTGAGCCCCACGTCACCAGACTGAGACTTAATTGAATTACAGTGTCTTTGGCTCTCTCAGAAATGAAATCTTAAACCAATCAATCAGGAATCGCCTAATTAGCACTAGTTATGTAAGCTGCCTTATAGACCCCTGTCTTCCCTTAAAGAAAAATGACCTTTGTAATGACTAACCTGCTGTTTTGTCTAGTATAACTTGCTTGTTCCCACTCCCTTCTGCCCATAAAAGTCTCATTTTGTACAGTGCCTTGGAGGTCCCTTCTATCTGGCACATTGAACGTTGCCTGATTCATGAATCACTGAATAAAGCCAATAATATATTTGAAATTTACTCAGTTGAATTTTGTTTTTTGACAATCAGGATCCCAAAGTCACGGATGTCCCTCTAATTATCTGTGCATCCCACAGACCACGATTCCATAGTACACTGGAGAGAAAACGGCTCTGTAGTTCAGTTGACTAAGACTTTCCCTCCGTCATGTTTCAGTCACAGTTCCTTTCGAACACATGGAAGCCTTCAGGATAATACTCTATTTACAATATAAATCTAATTTTCCTTATTAGCTATTCTGTTTTTCTTGACAAATTAACATTTGATAGACTTGATAATTCTATTTAGAGACTTTGTTATGGGAAAAACAACCCTGGACAAATGACTACATTCCCTAAACTTACCCCAGATACAATTACTTGACATAAGGTACAGACTGCTTTGGCATTTCAATAAATGGGATTAAGGCTTGGGATTCACTGTCTCATTAACAAGAAAATAGCTGAGAGCAAATGGATTGAATGTTAAGGCTCCTTTGAAATAGTGAGTGCTCAGGAAATAGATACTGACAGACGGAAAAGTTCCTTTTGGCTTTTCTCTGTAGACCTCAGCTCTACAGGGAAGATGTGTTCTGATACAGAAAAAGTGCACTGTTTTTATTATCTCAGGCTACATCTCGAAGCAAGGCTAAACAGAAAGATTTCTAATGCCACTTCCTGTCTCCCTGGGTTAGCTCTAATACTTCAGCAATGACCACAAACTAGATGGTGTAGATTATGAAGCTCTAGCTAGTGCAGGCCGGCGGATCCTGTTTCAGGCTGAAACTGCAAAGCTCCACTAATCCAATTAATAAAGTTCAGCTTCCCAGGTCACTGAAGGAAAACATCTCTTGGGAGAGATTTAGACATGACAGAATTAAGGTCTGAGTCTCTCCAAGACAAAGTTTTGTGGACCTCTAAATCCAAAAAATTAGAGAGGAGAAGAAATCCACCTATGTGTGCAAATGTGTTGCAAGACATTTGAGAGAGCATTGCTTTCTCCACCATTCTACGAACAAACTAAAGACTATTTCCACATATGCATCTTTACACATGGCTTTCTTGCTGTTCTGGTTAAAACCATGTCCTCCCACCTAACCCAGATCCCACCGCTTTTGTGAAAAACAGTCTAAGAATGTTTTTATTTATCTTAGTCCCCATAATAGCCACTCATTGTTTAGTTTATCATTTGCTATCTTGCATTCATTTGTTCATTCATTCGTTCACTCATCCAATAACAAATATATACACAAACGTGTGTGTGTTGGGCACATGCAAGTTCCTGGGTACGCAATGCTGATCAAAACAGAGGCAGTACTGCCATTGTGGAACTTGAACTGTGTAAGCTCTAGAAGAAAAAAAAAAAAACAACTTGAGGGCCGTAGAGGAAATGATGTGGGAGATGTACTTTGAGTGATAAGGTATGGCTGGTGGTAAGGGACACCTGTCCCTGGGAACTGTCCAATATTTTGTGAAGACCTCCCCTACATTATAATACTCTACATTGTGCAAACAACCTTCTTAAAGTAGAAGCCAAAGTTCTACGGTATAGAATGAAAACCTGACATGCATACTTAGATTCCTTAAATTGCTTCCTCTCTTCCAAAGGTGCTACCCACTTCTGGACCTTGTCACTGCCCTGAGATGAAATTCTGGCCCACATGGTCCACATCTCTCAGATGTTAAAACTATCCAGCCAAAGTTGCCCCTCCACGTGCCTAGAAGAAATGCCACAGTGTCTGGGGTGGAATCCGGCTACCTGAATGGTCACCAGTGGGCTGAATTATACAATTTGGATGTTTGAAGGAACTAGCCCACTGTGAGGCCGACTTGGCCAATAGGAAATGGATATGAAATGATATTCCACAGATACATTTCCTCTCCTTTATCCTTTCTCAGGAAATCAGTTGGTCTGGAGAGGACCAACATGCCAATGGACACACATACAAAGCAGGAACCAACACAGAAAGGTATCGAACACCTTGCTCTGCCTCCACTTGTTTCTCATCCTCACTTCTAAATTTTTTTTTATTCTCACCCAAGGACATTTTCTGATATTTTGTTCAGATAGAGTGGGAGGGGGAGAGAGAGAGAGAGAAGAGAGAGAGAGACATCAACATGAAAGGGACACATCAAGTGACTGCCTCCCACACGACCCAACCAGGGCAGCGGACAAACTGCAACCGAGGTACGTGCCCTTAGCAGGAACCAAACCCAGGTCTCTCCAGACCACAGGCCAACGCTCTAACCGCTGAGCCAAACCAACCAGGGCTCACTCCTAAATTTGTACCTCTCAAATAAAATATCAGCACGGTAATTTTTGTCTCGGGCTCTGCTTTCTGGAGGACCTGGTCTAGAACATTTACATTTCCCAGACTCCTTTGCAGGTATGGTGGGACCTATGTCCAGGTTTCATGAGTCAGATGCACCTGAGATTTGGATGTAGTAAGTGGCCACTGGTGCACACATCTTTTATTATGTGCTGTGGTGGAGGTAGCAACATGGATCTTCTAGAATCCAGACCCAAGACCCATGAGTGACTACTGCTGACATGGGACAGTAGTAACTGTTATGTTTTTGCTAGAAAATCCTGTGCTGCACTGGATATAATCCTAACTATATCATTAGTCTTTGTAATCATTAAACTAGTAATCCTAGTTCTCTACTTTTTTTAAATATTCTATAATCTGACAGTCTACAATTAATCTCTATTTAAATAAAATACAGTGAACTCAATGGTTTGCAACTGAAAATTCTGACCAATAAAAGGTTGATTCACTGAACACCCATTGTGAATCTTCTTTTTTCCCAGCTATCTTCGGAAAGAGAGACTAGACAGTAAAACATAGTGCTGGTCTATGACACAGAGGGGGAGTTTTATCAGTAGGGCTTCACTAAAAGAACTTGCCTTCACAACGTTCCTCTTGTTCCTACCGAAAGACAAATGCCACACCTCCTGCCATGGCAGTCACCCTGCACCTGTGAGACTATAGATCAAAACTGTAAAGATGGGAGAGTGAAAAGAAGGAAGAAACTTTGGTCAGTGTTGAGCAAGTGAACTGGTACTCTAGCTACCACTCCAATTTGAGAACATCTACACTAGCCTTATGTTTGGGCGATTGAATTGTAGCCCCCAAATGTCTATGTCTTAATCTCTGGAACCTGTAAATATGTTACATTTACAAAGGACCTTGAAGGTGGGATAAAATTAAGGATTTTGAGATGGAAAGATTATCCTGGATTACCCAGATGGACCCCCATGTAACCACAAGAGTAATTATAAGAGGCAGACAGCAGAATCAGAGTCAGGTAAGAAAAATGTAAGGATAGAAGCAGAGACCAGAGAGGAAACAAGATGCTAACTAACCTGTTGGTTTTGAAGGCAGAGGAAGGGGCCATGATCCAAGGAACGTAGCTGCCTCTAGAAGCTGGAAAACACACAAAAAAGGATTCTCTCCACAGGCTCCAGAAGAAACACAGTCCTGTGGACACCTGATTTTTAGCCCACTGAAGCTTAGTTCAGCCTTCTGACCTCTAGAAATGTAAGAAATCAAATGTGTATTATTTTAAGCTTCTAATTTTTGGTAATTTATTATAGCAGCAATAGGAAGTGAATACAATTTAGGACACACTTAACCTATCATTCCTTAACCAGATTCTCTGTTACTCACAAAGACATTCCTTACTGATACAGTGAGCATCTTTTGTTTTATTGTGGAAAGAAATTTTTTTAAAGGAGTCCTGACTGGAGGACAGAAGACCTTGTTTTTGACCTTAGCTATGCCACTAACCAGTTTTTTCATCTACACCTGGGTTCAAATATTGCATACTTTACACGACTGTTGTAAAAGTGAACTGTTGTGGCATATGTGAATATATTGCACAATCTATGAAGTGTCATAACATAATAGAGTCAGCATATAAATGTTTGAGTTTTTTTTTTTCTGTGAATGTAAAATATTGACATAGATTAGAGATGTCAAAATAACCAGAACACCTGCCATCATTCTCTATGCTGGGTCCATGCAGACATAAGCAGTCAATCACAGAACTTTATTCCCGAGTCTAAATGTATCCCCAGAATTCCTCTCAAGAAATGCTTCATGCGCCCACTACCATTTCATCAGTGTTAACACAAGAGTCTAAACCAATTCACAACACCAAGATTAAATGGCTTCTAAGACCTTATTTATAACATGCTAATTCCAATATTATATACATATGAGTAAACTACAAGTGATCATCTTATGCTGTACCAGGGATTCAGTATGTAATAGATGTTTAATTTAAGATATGTGTCTAGTGGTGAATTATTAGTATAAAATTTAAAATTATCATGATGCTATTATTAATATGCCTGATTAATGAATATGATATCTCAGTTTACTCAACAAGTTAAAACTCAGAATATAATTATATACTCCAAATTATGCATTCATAACTTTTAATTTCATTTCAAGATGGATATTTTTTCTCCTTCCTTCCTTCCTTCCTTCCTTCCTTCCTTCCTTCCTTCCCCATAAGAATACTCACAAAGACACCAAACATGCACAGATTCATACATACACACAGTCCTTCAGGGTTCCCAAGGTCTAAAACACATTCACACACATACACACAAACCTATACCAAAATCAACATTTAATGAAGCATTTATCTTAATAAATGAGCTTATACACATTTGAAAAGAGAGGCTATAGCAATAATTTCTAGACAGTGCTTTATGCTGTATTTAAAATGATTAAAAACCTCAGTCCAGTTGAGTACTTGTAAAATTTCCAGAAATTTAGAAATTACTCAAAGTACATTTGAATTTAAAGCTCTAATGTTCATGTAGTAGGTAGTACACATCAAGATTTAACTCAGACCCCATTTACACCAACCCACAGGCATCAGATTTATTCTCTTAGCCAAAATGGCAACCAGGGAGGGAGGTGTTACAGTCACTTCCACAGGAGAAGAAAGTATGGTTGTTTTAGCAAATTCACTGAGCTCTAGACTAGAGTCAAAACATAGGCTGTCACACCTTTATCTCAGAGATTTCCTGAGTTACCAAAGGCTTGATTACCAGATCCTCTCAAATGAGACTCTGCCTCAAAGTTTACCAGTACACTTCCAAGTAAAAACGTTGTCCATTGACTAGGACACAGCTTCAGTTAAATACATTTCAGTTATTGGTTATTTGTTAAGGTAGGTCAGCCAAACTTCTTTTGCTAACATTTCTTTAGAGATTAAGCTCCCCTTTTATATGCTTCTTGCCTTTTCACTTCATGTGATTAATTTATCAGTGGGAGAGTGAAACACTTATTTCTGACTCAATTCCCACTATCTACATGCAGGAGGAATAAAACAAGGGAAAGAAATAGTTTCCCTTGCTGCTTTCTAGTTTTTACCCTCTATTGTTCTCCAAAAACAAGTCAGTCCATTTCAATAGACACAGGAGAGGAATAACATTCTTGTTATTGGGACAAAAAAATCTGGTCATAAAATTAATCTTGACAACATACACTCACAGTTATATTGATTAGCACAGTCTAAGAACCAGAAATCGGTTTGGCCTGGCCCCAAAAGTCAATGTCTGGAAAAACAATAATCATTTAAATTCTAATCCATGTTTTCTGCTATAGTAAAGCATTTCTTAAAATTGCTTATGCTAATTACATTCAGATGTATCGCCATTATGATACTATTAAAAGTGAGAGGAAAAAGACAAGTCAAATCCCATTATCACAAATAAGGTTTCATATTTCCAAGCTTGAACAGTTTGCTTGTTCATTACACATAATTGTAATTTCAATGATAGGTTAAATTCCAGGACAGAGATGAAGAATCTTAATGTCCCATTGAAATATCTGTGTACTGAATCTAGGATATGAATTAAGAAGTATCATAATTCACAACTAAAATGTATGATATTTTGAATAACTAATGAGTTATTTAAAAGGTAAACTAGTAAAAAACATAGATGTAGTTAAATGATTATTCTATTCATGCATTGTAGTAAAAAGCGATAGAATGATATTCAATAAACATGTATGCCAGCAACAATGGAAAATCTCAATAGACATGCTTTTGCATAGAGATGCAGACATACTCAGGCAGAGCCCTTTTTGAGAAGGGCTGAACATAAAACATTTAATGTCTCAATCAAAGTCTACCGTGCTGTCCTGAATGTAGGCACCCAGATATTCATCATGCACTTATGTAAAATGGAAAGATTACTAGGTTTCCGGGTAGAGTGCATGAGCCTTGGCCTTAAGTTTTTTGTTCAACTATGTAAGGCAATTGTTAGAAAGTCTTGTATTATTGAGTCATATTGAATTAAGGTAATTTGCCAACTATAATAGGACTATGCATTTGATACAAACAAGTTCATCATAAAACTTTCCAGTTAGGTATGTTGTACAATAGAGACTATTCATGAAAATAAGAGGAGAAAAAAGATCTAGGGGGTAGTGGGACTTGAGTTGAATCCTGAAGGGTAATTAGGATGTAAAAATGTCCAGCACGGACAAGCTCAGCCATTTTGTTTATCTCAATCAATACTGATCACCAATCTAATATAGATAATGAATAAAATAATGCATAGAAAAAAAATGTGTTACGGTTTAGTTTATTTGTGTAAATTATCCACAGATCACCTTTGATTCTGTGATAGCATGACATCTTTATGTACTTTCATGGTCTCCAGTAATCTTTATGCAATAAACTATGCCATTTTGCAAAATTGATTTATAAAAATACTTAATCCTCAAAGCATCTGTTTTTTTGGTATAATTTTTCTGTAAACATACTTTCTAAACACGTTTGGTAATCTCTACTTTTTTATGAATAAAGAAAAAAATAAAATAAAATAAATGAAGAAAAAAATAAACATAACTAACATTCCTGTCCAAAAAAAAAAAAGAAATTTTCCATTTCATGCATCTTGCTAGATCATCAGAACCACACATAGTCTGTGTTTACAATCCCCTCTGCAATTTCTTTTACTGACTTGAATTCCATAGACTATCTTAAGGACATTAAAAGGCCAGCCATGTGAATATTACTACATTTTTACCTATTCACAGAAAGTTGTAGCTTATATACTTTATATGTATACTCTAGATATCCACTATAATACCGTTTCTCTCAAGGATTTGCATACCGGAAAGATCTGCTTCCGAACAAAGGTTTTCTCTTGGTGTATAATCACCATGAATATAAATACAGATGACATTCCCCTCTTTTCTTTTTAAAAAAGAATGGAAAAATGACTATATAGATTATAGACCAATATCTCAATAAATGACAGATGGTAAAAATATTTCCCCCTACCATAACGTGTTAGAGTACGTTCAAATTCCAGCCAACTAAACTCTACAATAGGGATCCACTCCAAACCACTAATTACAAAAATATCCTCACTGAATACATGAAAACCAATTTTTCTTTCCCTGGTTCTTCCAGAGATCAGAATCTTCTTTACTAGTAGCCATGTAAATAAATTTTCAGCTTAATTAAGCTAACATGCATCTCCTCATAAATCATCTATTATAAGACACTGGGGCCCATTAGTGATTTTTATCAAATAATATCAGAGAAAATTTTGGAAAAATGATTTGGAAACTTCTAGCACCAACAGATCATCCATTTTAGGTCTCCAAAAGCTAGTCATTTGTGTATTAATTTTGAGGTATGTTTTCTCTCTAGACTTTCCGTTTTTGGTTTCAGTCCATGAGAAGTGAGTTAGCTGTCAAGTCTAGCAGGAGGACTGTTTTATCTGAATTTCAAGTAAGACCAACAGGCAAAGATGCTTGGAAGAGATGGAACTTGTAGGTGGCCCCACAGTCTCAGTCCTCAAGTGACATTTTCAGATTGACAAACCCAGGTGAGGAACCTTGGCTGGGAGCGATGAAAACATCTGATTTCAGATGTGGAGGACGGCTGCCTAGGTGGTCTTCCAGCCCACCCCTCAAAGACCTGTGCCAGTTTCCTCAAGAGTAAGGAGATACATTTAAGAACGAGTAAGAGATGTGCTCCACGACTAGAGGTATAGTAGGAAAGCAAGAAAATGGGGTCAACCTGGTTTTCTACTCACAAATAAGATCAACACATGTGATAATGGGACGCTTACCACCAATCTCTGCACAACACGTCTGGAGCGAGCAGAGAGCTGCTGTTTACCGAAGTGATGGGAACAGGGAAGGCGACCTGAACGCAGCTGGCAGAGGAAGGTGGTGGCAACAGAGAATGATTGGGAGAAAATGTGAGAATGTGCTGGGCAGTGGAACCAGAGTCCCCACCGCCAAGAAGAAGGTGAAATTTAAAGTCAAAGAAATGTTCTTACCATTATATTACACCTCTACTGATGAATTGTACCCAAAGGCTAATAGAAACTTTGGAAAGGTGCTTTATACAAGTATGTAAATGGGTAATAACTCGCCAAAGCAAGGATTTTATCATTTAGAACTGTGAGATTCACAGAAATGTTATAGTTCAAGACACGGGTGAAGGACTTCAAAACACCAGAGGGACCAGCACGGAATATGAAAGAATGGGTGTATGCGAGGCGCGTGAGACTTCTGCAGGGGCTGAAACCCACGACGAATTAGGCGTTGAGATGACATTGGACAGGGATGTTAGAGGCAGGTTGTCGAGAATCTTGTAGACCAGGCTTTAGATTTGTTCTTATAGAAAATTGGGAGTCATTAAGATTCCCAAGCAGGAGAGGACATCCATTGTATTTGTGTCTACAAAGTAACATAACTGATAGTTTGGTGGACGAAGTTGAGGCTGATGGTAGGCAAGGGATGCAGAGGACCTCCTCCAAGGAGACCGGATGATGATGAAAGAGGGGATCTGAGAGACATGTGATTTCATAGAAGCTAAATGATGTGCAACTGACGAAAGCTGGAGGGCGCCAGGGGGTGCTAGGAAAAAGTTACTCAATATCCAACAGGAGTTCTTGAGAGCATTCCATGAGCCAGGGACTATGCTTGATGAGGATAAAAGGGTGAATGAAAATAAATGTGCCCCTGTGCTCTTCGAAAACACTGGGGCAATTCAAGGTACAGTCGCTTATGTGATAATCCCTCGTGTTTTGTGTAGCTTCCGTCTGGAATAAGTTTTAAGAAGAAAAAGTCTGTTTTGAAGCAGCTTGTGAAAAGACAAACCTGAGAGAACTTCTATGAGGAATTAACATGAGATATGTAGGATGCTTCAGAGTTTACCGAGTGAAGGGACATCAGAGAATATTCCAGGTAGAGAAAGAACATGGGAGAGTTCCCGGAGGGAAGGGAATCTGGCACAGCCTAACTTACAGAAAGATTTTAGTGGCTTCCATGATCAGTGGTGACGCTATAAGACAGAAAATAGAAAAGAAAAGCCAATCTAAGGGCGATGGTAAAAGATAGTAAGGAAAGGTCTTGCAGTTTGGACACCTTGAGTGGAAGATGTATGTCAGATACTGGGTTAGTTGTCCAGGGAAGGTGGACAGGGCTGGAGCTTGAAATGTTGGATTCGTCAGTATCCACATACTTTGACTCAAGGCTTAGCAAGAGTCCCAGGGAATGTATGTGAGAATGAAAGTATCAACAATGGATCGAACACCAAGGACAAATAAATAACTAAAAAATCAGCAAAGTACGAAGAGGATGTAAAGGAGACTGGGAAAAAGTAGTCAGAAAGACTAGAAGAGGATCACCAAATGGTGCCATGGAAACCAATGGCAGCAGTTTTTACAGGGAAAAAAAAAAGGGGGTTGACTGGGTAAAATGTCATATACTGAGCAAATATAATGTGCTATAAAGAGTCCATAACTGGGCAAGTCAGAGGTTGAAGATAACCTTTGCAAACAAAGCATCTGTTCAGGATAGTCAGGGAAACTATTGAGGAATGAAAAGAAAAGTTCCATGCACATTAAAAAACAACAACAAAAAATGAGTTTCTATAGCACTTAGGTGCTCGGATATTGTCCCCTCCGCCACTTATAAACAAAGCCTCGATTTCCTTTGCTAAAAACGGAGGTTGCGAAGCCAGCTTCCACAAATGGTTAGATGCTCAATGTGGGTCAGTCTATAATTTCTAAAACCAGCCTGACCTTTTTAATGTTTTTGGTGGTGGGTGAGAACAAATCTGGTATAACTTGAGAGAATAATATTTTTGTTTTGTAATTTCCTTGAAGAATCAAATTTTATTTTCAGAAAGGCAAATGTTACATGGGTAAGTAGGATACCATCTAATACACATAGCAGATTCCAAGAAAGCCTTCTGTGGTGTGGTGGTTAGGCAAATACTCGGCCCTTGGTTCTGGTACTTTCCACTGGACTTTTGCCTTCTAAGTCTGAACTTGCCTATTGGGGAAGCAAAGAATGTGGTAGAAACATGTGTCAGCAAGGGTATGGTTATTTCAGAATAGTAGCAAAGAATTAAATATGTAGGTCTTGTGACTTCGTATGAAAAGTAAATGACAACACAAAGTGATTGGTTAACACAAATGTAAATAAATTAAGGATTTTATAAAAAATAAAATAAAATAAAATAAACCTGGCTGGTGTGGTTCAGTCGACTGAAGGTTGTCCCATAGACTGAGAGGCCCTGGTTCAATTCCCCATCAGGGCACATGCCCAGTTTTCGGGCTTCATCCCCAGTGTGGGGCATGCAGGAGGCAACTGATAGATGTCTCTCTCTCACATCGATGTTTCCATCTCTCCCTTCCTCTCTCTATTAAAAAAAAAATCAATAAAAACATATTTAAACATTTTTAAAATAAATAAAGTGATATTTTTCCAAGGGGTGGTGTGTACTCTTATAAAAATATATTTTAGAAGTGTTCAAACTACACATGCTTCTTAATTAATGTCTAAGTCTAAATTAATGCAAAAGGAACAATTTTCCTCCCTCTTACCTACCAGGTATTAGATAGGAAGATGAGTGTACGTAGGCTCGCACACACGCGCACACCACAGAAACCAAAGGAAAATGAAGAAGCCATACAGAACTCAGATACTTTCCAAGCTAGTGATAAAAGAATAAAGCACATTGTTTATCTTTATATTAATTTCTTTCAGTTACAAAAAAATCCTCTGGAAAACTTCACTTACACCCAAAGCGATCCATTATTTAATTCACTAGAAAACAGATGAGCTTGAGGTTGAAGATGTATAATATGATGCATATGTCAAACTGAGTAGTAGACTGCTTTTATTTTAAGCTGTGCATCTTTGCTCCATACTGACTCTTTTATCTATTAGAAAAAAAATCTCACTAAATGCTTTTTTTATGTCAGTGAAGTCTCAATTTCAAAACAGTAATCCTGGTGACAGAAGCAGCTACTATTTCTACTGCCCCTACGATACAGAAAACATGCAGTAAGTGCTTTATAAATGTCTCATTTTACAGATGAGGAAACCTAGGCTCAGAAAGTTGGGACTTCCGGTCAAGAGGGTGGGTAGGTAAACACAATATCCATCCTCCCACAACCGCATCATAGTTACAACTAAACTACAGAACAACCATCATTCCAAACTGCCTGAAATCCAGCTGGATGGAAGTCCTACAACTACGGAATTAAAGCAGCAGCCGCATCCAGACTGGTAGGAGGGCGGAGGGGACGGGCTGGGCCCACACCCACGTGTGGCGGATAAAATCAGGAGGACACCTCGGCTGGGAAGGTCCTTCCTGAGGACTGAGGGGTCCCCGTCCCACACCAGACGCCCTGCTCAGGGTTCCAGTGCCAGGAAGAGAATCCCCATCACTTCTGGCTGGAAAAACCAGCGGGAACTGAGGCTCAGGGAGGCTGAGGTGGCTGGAGCCCCAGGCAGCTCCTTAAAGGGCCCGCGCTCAGACTTATCGGACTCTCTCCCTCTAAGCTCGGAGGGGAGGCAGCTCGAGGGGCGCCAGAGACACACAGGGAAGAACTGAGCTGTTTGGCACTGGAGCGAGGGCTGGAGAGGGGGCTTTCTCCAGGATAAACGTGCAGTCAGAGGCCTTTGTTCCTTTGGTGAGCCCTTCCCTGGGGCGGCAGACAGTCTCCATACCTGGGACTCCAGCAACCTGGCTCACACTGGTAGCCCCTCCCTGCTGACTCCCTGAGGCCCCGCCCTACCCAACTTCCAGGCCCACCCAAGCTGTTGCCACTTGCTTAACCATAGGGTTGGCCTGTCTTGGATCCTGCTTCAGGTTTTCCTAAATTCTTTCAAACAAGCAGCATCTGGTCTCCATATCTCTCATTAAGCAATACATAGAAACAAACACAGGGAGGCAGCCAAAATGAGGAGACAAAGAAACAGGTCCCAAAAGAAAGAACAGAATAAAACCTCAGGAAAAGAACTAAACGAAATGGAGATAAGCAACCTAACAGATGCTGAGTTCAAAATACTGCTTATAAGGATGTTCAATGAACTTAGTGAGAACCTCAGGGAACTTAGTGAGGGCCTCAAGAGCATAATAAAAGGACCAGTCAGAAATGAAGGAGGCACTAACTGAAATAAAGAATAATTTACACAGATTCAATAGTAGAGTAGGTAAAGCCAAGAAGCAAACCATAAATTTGGAATATAAGAAAGCAAAAAACACCCAGTCAGAACAGCAAAAAGAAAAAAGAATCCAAAAAAAATGAGGATAGTGTAAGGAGCCTCTGGGACAACTTCAAGCATGCCAACATTCGCATCTTGGGGGTGCCAGAAGGAGAAGAGCGAGAACAAAAAATTTTAAACCTGTTTGAAACAATAATGGCAGAAAATTTCCCTAACTTGGGGAAGGAAACAGACATACAAGTCCAGGAAGCACAGAGAGTCCCAAACAAGATGAACCCCAAGAGGCACACACCAAGACACATCATCATCGAAATGCAAAATGTTCAAGACAAAGAGAGAATCTTAAAAGCAGCAAGAGAAAAGCAGTTAGTTACCTACAAGGGGGTTCCCATAGGCTGTCAGCTGATTTCTCAAAGGAAACTTTGCAGGCCAGAAGGGAGTGGCAAGAAATATTCACAGTGATGAAAAGCAAGAACCTACAACCAAGATTACTCTATCCTGCAAAGCTGTCATTTAGAATCGATGGCCATATAAAGGGTTTCCCAGGCAAGGAAAAGCTAAAGGAGTTCATCACCACCAAACCATTATTACATTAGATGTTGAAGGGTCTTTTTGAAGAAAAAGATAAAAAATATGAACAAACAAAATGGCAATGAATACATATCTACCAACAATTGAATCTACAAACAAAATGAACAGGCAGAACAGAAACATTCTCATGGATATAGAGAACATTTTATTGGTTGCCAGATGGAAAGGGGGTTGGGGGAATGGATAAAAAAGGTGAAGGGGCCCTGGCCAGTTTTGCTCAGTGGTTAGAGCATCGGCCCACGGTCCAGAGAGACCGAGGTTTGGTTCCCGCTTAGGGCGCGTACCTCAGTTGTAGTTTGTCCTCGGCCCTGGCTGGGTCGTGCGGGTGGCAACCACTTGATGTGTCCCTTTTACTTCAATGTCTCTCTCTTTCTCTCCCTCCCACTCTATCTGAACAAAAGATGAAAAAATGTCCTCCGGTGAGGATAAAAGAAAAAGGTGAAGGGATTAAGAAGTACAAATTGGTTGCTAGACTGACAAACCTCAAAGGGAAGGGGTTGGGGGTGGGAAGAAATAAACCAAAGAACTTATATGCATAACCAATGGACACAGACAATAGTGTGGGAAAAGGCAGGAGGGGGGCAAGAGTGGGGAGGAGGGGGTCAATGGGGGAAAAATGAGGAACATCTGTAATACATTCAACAATAAAGATAAGAAAAAAGAAAGTTGATGTCTGGGGTCACATAACTGGTAAAGGTAAAGGCAGTGATTGAAACTCGGGCATGAATCTGAAGTCCAAACTCTTCCCTCCAACCATGCTGCAATCCACTGTTACACCAAGAGTTGAATGGATGGTGAATTAGAGACATGTGTTTATTATGCACCATGAAACAAAATTAATAAATAAAACTAAGGCATGGGGGGAAACCTGTTAAATATGTACAGTGAAATCTTCTTATGTGGTTTGAACATTTGCTGGTACAGCTGAAAATGATCAGATTTAGAAATATCAATCAAGTGTTCACAAAATGCTTTCTCTTCAATCTCCACATGACAACTGTTTTTATAATTTTTTGTCAACAATACATTTTGGCTTGACCGCCTTCTGCATGAAACTTCTCCCTAGGTTGTTGGACCAGCATGTTTTAACTCTGCTCTTCCTTTTCAATCCCTCTGCCATGTTCTCTGACATCTGTTGATTCCCCTTCAAACTGGCACATCCCTTGGGGTTGCAGCCTCTGCTCTTTGGTCTATTTTCCCTGCCAGGCTAAGCCACTAAGTTGAGTAACAACCAGGATTTCATTCCACACAGCTTGGCTGTCCTTTACGGGGAAGAAAACCGGTGCTTTGCTAAATTTAGCACTACTCAGAGGCACCCCAGGTTCATCAATGTTTTTACCCAAACACACACCCTGTGATGGGACATGATACTCACTGTGAAAAGGAAAGGAGGAAGACACCCCTTCAAAGGGGCATTAGGAATCACTCCAATTTGCTAGGCTTGTGGGCAGGAGGTAAACTGCTACAAGGCAGAGGCTGTTCTCTTTTGAGAAAAGTCTAGGCTCACCTTGGGAAGAATGACAACAACTGCAAGTATTGTCTGCAGCCGCATCAAAACAGACGCTCAGGGGCACGATGTGCGGTAACTGCTGGTAATCTGCGCCCATGCCGAGATGGTCACTGCCACCAGGAGTGTTACCTTTGCAGGGGAGAAGCCCTTTCCTGTTTGCTGCACAAGCCAAGGAAAATATCACAGACCCTGAGACGCACTGATCGAAGCAAACTGAAGTTCCCCAAAGGAATCAGGATATGAACTAATATACATGTTTTTGAAATGAGGAGACACTGAGATTATATATGTATAACCCCTGGAGACTGCCCACAGGCATCCTCGTCTAGACCACACCCTTGGAGCTCCAAAGAATTTGGAGAAATAAGCTTGGCAGGGTGACCCACTTGTTCATGGTTTTAAGTTGGAAACCTTGACATTCCGTACATTTCTTCCAAATTAAGATATTTGGATTGCAAACCCTTTAATCCGACTAAAAAGAGATATTTGGAATGTCTGAGCCTTCCACCCAGATTGAAGGGTTGTTTTTCAATTAGTACCATGGACTGAGGAATTTTCTGGATCTGCCAGTAAGTGAGTAAACTCAAAGATGATAAAATAAACTTTAAAAGCCAAAAAAAAAAAAAGTTCGTTTTAATTAACTTCCGGTGAGACTTAAAAGTCAACCTAAACCACAGAAAGACAGTTTCTAAGACATGGCTCTTTTTTATGTTTGCCAGACAGGATGACTCCACTGTCACTTATTAGTGCTGATGTTTAAATGCATTGCTTTTTTTTTTTTTAAGTAACTGAAAATATAATTCCCAGAAGAACCAAGCAACATTAGCATCTCTAAGTTGTTTTACATTAATATGAGCATATGTCAACATCAACTGTCTTAAAAATCTAGGTCAAGGCCTTGCTTAGCTTGTACCATTTCTCCAAATACTATAATAAAATTCACTGAGCTCTTCAGCCACGGACATTCTCCAGTTCTCTGAGTAGTCTTCAAAACTACTATTTGATCACCCCTACATCCTTACATTTGCCCCAATATCCTACCTAGAGCATTTTTTAAAAATCATATCTATAAGTTACATCTATTTATTGATCTTTTGAGAGAGGCTCCCATCATATTATCAGGTTACATTTTTTTCTTTTTAAAAAATTTTAATTCGCACCCAAGGATATTTTTCCATTGATTTTTAGATAGAATGGAAGGGAGGGAGGAAGCAAGAAAGAGAAAGACATCAATGTGAGAGAGACACATGGACCGGTTGCCTTCCACAGAACCCTGACTGGGGCCAGGGATCAATCCTACAGTCCAGTTACATGCCCTTGACTGGGGATTGAACCCGTAACCCTTTGGTCCAAGGCTCTAACCACTAAACAAACCAGCCAGGGCAGATTTTATTCTTATATTTAAGTTATTAAAATTTATTTATTTTATTATCAGCATGGCCTTTGCGTTTTGTTTAATCTTGTCAAACATTTTGTCAAGTGCAACCTTTATAGAAGCTGAAAGCACATGTTAGGAACATTTTTACTTATATTGAGATCTCGCCCAGATTAGAAATCTTATTCATCTGAAAAAAATCTATCCTTCACACATAAAAGTGACCCAATACAGTGAAAGCTATTTATAATATGTTAATTCAGTTCCTTTGTTTAGCAGAGTTGGCAAAAGATATGATTTGCAAAACTTTTACCCCAAGAAAACTGATTCATTAATCTGACAATGATTTGTTATTTTCCAAATCCATCTTGAACTATAACCCCAATCAAATCTGTATCTCCATCGGTCTTCCGTGATGAGGGATTGTTTGCCAATTAGTTTGCCAATAGTTTACTTAGTATTATCTATGTGTGAAAGTTTAATAATATTCTAAGAGTGTATTGCAAAACATGATGCTATATAACCTGTATTCATTTCAAAGAATAGTAGATACAGATCAAATATGTGACTTGTGAATTTAATGAAGTAATTTTTTACCCGTTGGAATTGGTCATGATTCTCTCAGCATTCGCCTATTACCTAAAAGCTCATTCAGGAGGCTTTTTTCTATATTTCTGACTGACCACTGGATTGTTCCGAAAGACGTGGTGCTGAGAAAAGGTGATCACAGTCTTCCCCAAGGGCATTTGTTCAGGTGTCAGACTTAAGGAATGTGATCAGACGTGCAATGTTTTTTGTTTTGTTTTTTAAATATGCTTTTGGAAAACAACATCAACTCTCAGTTGTGGATTGTGAAGTTTTCTCTCTTCAAGGACAGCTGAAGAAAGCACTCAAAGCAACTCTTGCTTCCACTCTCCGTCTCCTTTAGGGATTGAGCCTGGATGGGCTAAGCCCATCAGACGACATGCGGTTACGGCAGGATGTCCTCCTGGCCAGCCTTGGAGGAGATTCTCCTGCAGCTGTTCAGCCCAGGGATCTGCCCACTCACACCACCCCTCCCCCTGACCCAGACCTCTCCTGTCAGGTAACAGACAAGGTGAGAATCAAATGCCAGGAGTAGAGGAACTCTCTCCATGTCAGAAATATAGAAATAAAGGGGGACCCTTTCTGCCGATGTAAAGGGGCTTGCCTTGGGAGTAAGGGAAAAGGAAAAGCAGGAATAAAGCTCAAATAGCAAATGAATCCCCGGCATTTTCCCTTATTAGTGGAAAACCACAAGAGTATGAAAGGAAAGCATAACCCATTACCAAAAGGAAGACTTGACTGTGACGTGATCAAAGACACTGTGATGTTCTCAGCACCCACAACAGATGAGCTTCAGACAGGACTTCCTCCCTGCTCCCTCATACTCTTCCTCTCTCCTCTGTGATCCAACACTTATCTCCCGTTCAGCCTCTGGCTCAAGCACACAGTGACGTCCACTCACCTTCCCCTTGATGCTTGATGTCCTTCCCTCAGGAGAACAGGATGGAGGAAAACAGCCTTTCCCGATCCAGCCTCAGCAAGACCCAGCAGGGAGATTGCTCCCTTGGTAAGTCTAACCACTTCCTCCAGTCACTTCATAACTTCACTTTACCAGAGTCTGTTTTTTTAAAAAAAATAGAGGACAGGACCTCAGGATAGGAGTGGGTAAGAATTTCTCTCCAGAGGGCAATAATGGAGAAGAGGGGAGAGGAAAAAAAAAAATCCTATCACTACACATAGGATGGCAAGATCCCTCATATCATTTTCAAAGGATATTTCAGCATCTTTTGATACCCAGCTTTTGAGGAACAAACAAGACTGGTGGAATCAAGGACTTCACAACTCTCCTTTAATTCTTAGTTTATAGCATTTACACTGTCATGGATATCAAATGAAAAATCTGATATATATCATCCTTAGCAAGCAGGTCAGAGAGCTGAGACAAATAAATGTTGGCCACTTGAGGATTTCTGACATTTTTATGACCCTCAGAACTTGAACTTGTTTTTTGTGATTCTCATCATTTAACTTTTGTACCTTGATGATGTCCTAACCCACAGGGAGATTAACTATCCTCAAAGCCAAGAGACAGTGAGGTATCTGGGTAATCCTGTACTGAAATACTTTGGAAGGTTTTCTGTTATATAAGTGAAATATCCTTCATTAAGTTTTTGGATGGTTTATACCTTTGTTCTAGGAAACTATTCCAATGGGCTTTTCAGTTATAAAAAGAGTCCATAAATGCCAATGCTTGAGATTTCAACCCCAAGGGGTTAAAATTGTTTGAGTATGAAGCTACCAATGATGATGTTGAAAGCCAAGCTACAACTCTGCAGACTGGAAAGAAAATGTGCTTAGCCAAGAAAAGGACCAGATGTCAAGGTGTCTTCCCAGCCTCTTGGCCTGGAGCTCATGGGGCAGTTGGTAAGATTCATAAGGTGATAAAACCATTTTCAATGGGTACATGAGCGCAACCCAATCTGTCCTTGTACCTGGAGTGTAATGAAATCAGGGATTATTGCATATTTATTTTACAGCTGACTACTTTAACATATTCTTACTAATTCTAATAATGCCTCAGCTAAATGTTGTGTCCAATTGTATTTTCTTCATTTAAGGATAATGTTGCTTCATTCTTTCAAAAAGCTCCTTCAGCTACAAAGCAGGTCCTTTTACACTTCGTTTGAATAATGAAAAGAGTGTTGAGCTTTTCAAGCAGTTTTGAGATATATAGATTTGAGGACAAAATACTAAAGATAGAGCAATCAAACTACTATAAAGTACTTGGAAACTACCCCCAAACTACTACTATAGTGGTAGTTTAGGTGTAATGAAATGATGCATGAAATAGAATGATTACTATAACAATACATATGTGTATATATAAAATATATCTTTCTGTATCTCTATACAGTTAAACTGTGCAGAAAAATATCTCAAGAAAAATTTTAGATTAAAAAAATTAGTTGGGAAGATGAGTACACAACAAAAAAAAGGACTCTAAGACTTTTAACATTCACTATAGTAAACAAATGAAGAGTAAACAAGATTGTTACATTTTTTTATAGATACTGAAATGCATTACAATACAGAAATCTGACATAGTATTAAAGCTAAATAAATCTGACTTCCTAATTTATAAACAGTTCAAAGTATGCAGATCGAGAGAAATCAGCAAATATTCCACCACATCTCCATGATTCTCATATAAAATATCTTATAATAGTGACATATGTATATAGCTTTCACAACACACAACCCTATTACAAATACATTGTATATCGAAACGATCCCTACAGCAATGCTGAGAGATTTTTGACACTAAATATTCCTAAAAGTAGTTACAGCTTACAAAATCTTTTCTTTGATTTCACTTGATAATCACAATCCATCCTTTATTCTCTTGCAAATCCCATTCTACCAAACCTGATCTACCAGTGGCCTCTACATGCTGTTCCACCCTTCATGACCATATGTCAATCACCTTTCCATTTCTGTGCATACGTGAAATCTATTTAGCTTTCAAAGCAATCTTCTGCACTTCCCTTGAAGCAGGAGGATTAAGGGACAGAGGAGGCAAAATCAGGGTAGAGAAAGCAAGTTTCTAGAGAGGAGAAGCTTCAGTTACTTTTCCCTTTCTGGGCAAATGGGCAGACCACAGCTGACTTGGGCATTCACAGATAGTCACTTATGTCAATATTCAAAGCCTAGGATACCACATTACTAATGATACTGGTGAATCTGCCCTTTCATACCTAAAAAACAAAATACACTTTTTTTTTTCTCACGTCCTCCCCCATTATAAATTTTTCCATCCTTACCCAAACTCATTTCCCTTATTCAAGGGTGGAAAGAGATGACTTTCGTTACTAGCAAAGGCAAATCACAATGGAAGTTGCAAACTATTTTGTCTTTAGTCTCAATTTTATTGATGATTCTCCTAGCCAAGTAAAAATTTTAAAGAAAGAAAAAAAAAAAAATGAGGAGAGAAAAGTAAAATCACAAGTGATTATATCTGTTACACGATACCACTAAGGTTTCCACCATGATTTTGAAGATTAAAGTTATGTAAAATTAAGTAACTGCTCTTTGTAGAATATGCACTTTAGTAAAGTGAAGTTGTTTGTAATAGATTAAAGTTAAGTTCCCTTATGTTGCATCTATTAAAACACTGTCAAGTGGTTAAGTCTAAATAAGACTACTGATACAAGTATATTTTTTCTAGTTGCATCCCCTCATCTTCTATTCTTATATTCCATTTCCTTTTCTACCCACCTGCTCCTTTCTGATGGTCAAGGCATCATTAAGACAGTGCAGTGGGAAGAAAAAAGAGTCTAGAAAATGCTGATGGGAGAAAAATATTGTCATGCATCCTTTTAAGCCCTCAAAGTGGTTAGCTTGTGCAAAGTTGATGTCTGTTGCTAATGATCTTACCCCAGACTCTGATCTCTGTGAGACAGTGCTACAACAAAGCATTTTCTGCTTCTGTCCCTATTGGCTTACCCCATTCACTCTGACATCTGCAAGAAATAGATTATGAAATAATTTTCTTTGGCATCACTTTTGAGAAGTATTTTTTCCCTTTTTTTAGTTTCAGAACATTGGTCTTGAGTAACTTCTCTGAGACCAAGTTCCCAGATGTAGCCATTGATCAGATTGACACTGGGTGCCTGTATCATGGTCCCAGGGCCCATTGTCACTGATGTTACCTGTGGGTACTTTTGTTGTTGCCATTAATCCTCACCTGAGGATATTTTTCCATTGATTTTTAGACAGAATAGAAGGGAGGGAGGGAGACACACACACACACACACACACACACACACACACATTAATGTGAGAGAGACACATTGATTGGTTGCCTTCTGCACCACCCTGACTGGGGTCGGGGATCAAACCTACAATCCAGGTGCTTCTTAATACACTAAATCATACAAAGTAAGTGACCAAAAAAATGCCCCAGCCATTCATGCATCCGTTCAGCAAACATTTATTGATCAGGTGATATTTGCAATATGAAAGTGGTGATTCAATGTTCTACTACTAATGAACTAATATAGTCAAAATCTCTAATCCGCCCCCCCCCCCCCCACACACACACATATACACACCTTCCTGGGAGGGTTGGAGTAAAGTAGAATGTAAGGAGAGACAAATTCACATATGGACTCAATTTCAGGGCACAGAATAAAAGTCTGTAGGGGATCATTCTTGTCCCACCATGTGAAAGTCAAAGGAGCAAGGGAGACTATTGATCTTATTAGTACAGCTGGTTAATAGAATGAGTCAAGGGAAAGCACATCTTTGCTTTGTTGTGGGAGAAGCAAAAGCCAACATATGTATTTTTAAGTCTCACCTCTGCTGCTAATTACCTTTCTATTCTCCTACTCACGACACCACCCACCAAGACTCTCAAGGACAATATACAAAGAAGACAACAGTGGAACAGCATTTTTAAACAACGCAAAGAGAGAAAATGAAAGCCAAAGATTTATAAACAGCTAAGCTGAATTTCAAGTATCTGGGCTTTGGCAGAACAGTTTTAAAAGTATAAGTACTCAAGAAACACTGCACCTATGAGCCTTTTACAAGAAACCTTCCAGGGAATGAGCTGCATTCAGATAAGAAATAACAGGAGAAACATCAGGAAAAGGTACTGATAATGAACAGCTAAAAGATGAATTGGAGTTTGACAAGTAAATCAAGGTTGGAATATAGGTGGAAGGAGAGTATATATACATGATGTGCTCTGACGAAGTTGAAAGAAGGCATCTAGAAAATGTGTGGGTAAGGCAGACAAGGAAAGAAGAAAGCAGAATATAGTCATCATTGTATAAGTAAAAGAGGAAGTCAAGGAATGCCCCTCACAACTGACAAACCAGGTAATTGAGGTTAAATAAGAAAAAATACAGGAGAAAATCTTCATGAACTTGAGTTAAAATATTTTAGATATCAAAAGCATAATGTAAAAAATGACTACTTGAGAAATTGGATACTTAACCATGGAGATATCTGTCTGAAAGACCCAGGTAGGAGAATGAAAACATAAGCAACAGAGAAAAAAATCCACATATCTAAAAAAAGACTTTTATCTAGAATATAGAGACAGCCCAGCCAGTGTGGCTCAGTGGTTGAGCGTCAACCCATGCACCAAGAGGTCGCCAGTTCGATTCCTAGTCAGGGCACATGCCCAGATTGTGGGGATCCCCAGTGAGTGACATGCAGGAGGCGGCCAATTGATGTTCTCTCTCATCAATGTTTCTATCTCTCTCTCCCTCTCCCTTCCTCTCTCTCTAAAAATCAATAAAGAAAAGAACATTTTTTAGAATATATAGAGAACTCTCAAAACTTGGCAATATGAAAATAAACAACTCGGTTAAGATACAGGCAGAAGACCTGAATAGACACTTTTTCCAAAGAGGAAATACAGATAGCAAAGACGCGCATGAAAAGATATCCAACATCATTAGTTAATAGGGAAATGAAATTAAAGCCAAGTACTGAGTAACTAAAACTCTCACATATTTCTGGCGGGAATCCAAATTGCACAGCCACTTTGGCAAAGGGCTTGAAAGTTTCTTAAAAATTAAACATACACAGGCACAAGCGGCCCACGGATCTGTCTCTTTATTCAACAGTGTTTGGGCGGAACAGACCCGTGAACTCCCTTGGAATGTTTTCCAACCTCCTTCCAGCCGAGATCTCTGGCACCACCTTCACCACCATCCCAAGTCTGGAACAGGCCATCTCCACTTTGGGTGGTTAGCCTGTTACTGCCAACCAACCACGGGCTTCCAGATTCCATGAATCATTCCACAAAGGTGGAGGCCACGGTGAAACCTCCATCTCAACCAGTGTCTGTGGGCCTCCCGCACCTGCCTCTCTGTGGCTTCTGTTTTCAGTGACACGTGGCTCTGGAGGGCAGGGCCACCTCCTGCAGGAGAGCTCCTAGTGCCTCTGGAAGATGCAAATCCAGGGAGGCATCCAGGCTCGCAGCCGGGAGGAAGCCTCCCCAGATGAGTGGGGTGAGATCTGGGATCCCATGGAAGCACCATGGCCCTTTGGAATCTGTGTGCACTGGGTTCTGCCCACACAGACCCCCATCGGTGTCCTCCTGGAGAGCCGCTTTTTAGAGGAGCAGGTGAAACCCATCAAGGAGATGGTGCCCATGGACAGTCAGTAGTGCAGTGAAGGCCTGGGGTGGGCAGGAGCTGGGTGGAGAGGGGCAGTGGGGGATAGATGGGGGACATCTGTAATACTCTCAAGAATAAAGATACATTTTAAAAAAGAAGAGAGACTTCCAGGCAAGGTGGCAGCATAGAAACCATGGTACTCACCTCCTCCCACAACCACATCAAAATTACAACTACAGCACAACCATCATTCAGAACCACCTGATATCAAGCTGAATGGAAGTCCTACAACTACAAAATTAAAGAAGCAGCCACACGAGACTGGTAGGAGGGGCGGAGGCAGATGGGTTGGTCCCACACCCACATGTGGCGGATAAAAATCAGGACACCTTGGCTGGGAAGGTCCTCCCTGAGGACTGAGGGGTCCCCATCCCATACCAGGTGCACAGCTCAGGGTCCCAGTGCCAGGAAGAGAATCCCCATCACTTCTGGCTGT
The DNA here is from genome assembly GCF_014108415.1 of Molossus molossus. Taxonomy (NCBI): domain Eukaryota; kingdom Metazoa; phylum Chordata; class Mammalia; order Chiroptera; family Molossidae; genus Molossus; species Molossus molossus. The sequence goes on from NW_023425401.1 coordinate 21,619,427, forward strand.
AAAGCCAGTGGGAACTGAGGCTCAGGGAGGCTGAGGCTGTGGGAGCCCCAGGCACCTCCCCTTAAAGGACCCGAGCACATACTTACTCGGACTCACTCCTGGGCTCCAGCGTTGGGGAGGCAGCTGGAAAGGCACCAGAGACATACAAGTGAAGAACTGAGTTGTTTGGCATCAGGGTCAGAATTGGAAGGGCAACTTTCTCTCAGACAGACATGCTGGCGGAGGCTGTTCCTTTGCTGAGCCCTTCCCCCACAGGACAGGCAGACGGGCGCCATATCTGAGACTCCAGCAACCTGGCTCACACTGTTTGTCCCACCCTGGTGACTCCCTGAGGCCCCGCCCCACCCAACTTTTAGGCCCACCCAAGCTGTTTCTAAAGGCTTTACCATAGGATTGGCCTGTCTTGGATCCTGCTTCACATTTTCCTAAAATATCTCAAACAAGCAGCATCTGGTCTCAGCGAGCCCCATACCTCTCATTACGTGGCTGAGGCCTGGCACTAGAAGCAGCCAGCCTTGGTTCACAACTTGGCTTTGCCTGGGCACCTCCAAGCCCAGCACAAGAAGCAGCCATCTTCAGATCGCTTTGTAGCTTATGTTGGGTGACCCCGGGTAGACCACAGGCAGTGGCTGACTTTGCCCCAGAGCCAGCACATCCAGTGGACAGCTTCAGACCACATCGAAGCACCATCACCCAACCACCTCCACAAGTGACACACTCAGTGAGTGGACTCAGTGGGTACCAGAACCCTGCTGAAGTAAGTCTTGCTCTGTGTGCTGGGCCCCTACACAGCTGATCCTTCAAGGTAATCAGAGGCCAGTGGTCAATGGGCACAGCCAGTCTTTACAGCTGATCAGCCTGAGTAAATTCCTCCCATTGACATGCCAACAGCAATCAAGACTCAATTACAACAGAAGGGTATACAGTCCACACTAGGGGTGTACCTCCAGGGCCAAGCTGGGGCAATCAGGGAGACTGTGCCACTGGATCCTAAAGGACATCTACAATAATATGCTACCCTATGAAGCCTAGGAGAAATAGCAACTCTACCTAATACGTAGAAACAATCACAGGAAAGCAGCCAAAATGAAGAGGCAAAGAAACATGTCCCAAATGAAAGAAAAGAACAAAACTCCAGGAAAAGAATTAAACAGAATGGAGATAAGCAATCGATCAGGTACAGAGTTCAAAACACTGGTTATAAGGATGCTCAAGAAACTTAGTGAGAACTTGAAGGAACTTAGTGACAACTTCAAGGAATTGAAGAAGAACATGAACAACATAAAAAAGGACCAGTCAGAAATAAAGGATGCACTAACTGAAATAAAGAATTATTTACAGAGAATCAATAGTGGAGTAGGTAAAGCCATGAAGCAAACCAATCAATAATTTGGAATATAAGGAAGCAAAAAACACCCAATCAGAACAGCAAAAAGAAGAATAAAAAAAAAAAAAATGAGGATAGTGTAAGGAGCCTCTGGGACAACTTCAAGTATACTAACATTTGCATCATAGGGGTGCCAAAAGCAGAAGAGAGAGAGCAAGAAATTAAAAACCTATTTGAAAAAATAATGAAAGAAAACTTCCCTAACTTGGTGAAGGAAACAGACATACAAGTCCAGGAAGCACAGAGTCCCAAACTAGATGAATCCAGAAAAGGTTCACACCAAGATACATCATCATCAAAATACCAAAGGTTAAAGACAAAGAGAGAATTTTAAAAGCAGCAAGAGAAAAGCAGTTTGTTACCTACAAAGGAGATCCCATAAGACTGTCAGCTGACTTCTCAAAAGAAACTTTGCAGGCCAGAAGGGAGTGGCAAGAAATATTCAAGGTGATGAAAAGCAACAACCTACAACCCAGATTACTCTATCCTGCAAGACTATCATTTAGAATCAATGGACATATCAAGTGTCCCAGACAAGAAAAAGCTCAAGGAGTTCATCACCACCAAACCATTATTATATGAAATGTTGAAGGGTCTTCTTGAAGACAAAGAACAAAAATATAAACAATGAAATGGTGATAAATACATAGCTATCAATAATTGAATCTACAAACAAAATGAGCAAGCAGAACAGAAACAGACTCATAGATACAGAGAACTTTTTATTGCTTGCCCGATGGGAGGGGGCTGGGGAGATGGGTGAAAATGATGAAGGAATTAAGAAATATAAATTGGTTGTTAGACTGATGAACCTCAAAGGAAAGGGGGGAGGGAGGGCGGGATGAGATAAACCAAAGAACTTCTATGCACATATGCATAACCATTGGATACTGACAATAGTGTGGGAAAGGTAGGGGTGGGGGGGATTGGGGAGCAGGGAGTCAATGGGGAAACAAAGGGTGGGGGGACATCTGTAATACAGTCAACAATAAAGATAAGTTAGAAAAGGGAGAAGATCGGTCTCCACCTGATTAACTGCAGGCTGGGCTGGGCGAGTATCTCTTCCAACATCTCTCCACCAGTCCTGCTGGACCTCGAGCCTGTGGCCTTGAGAGGCTGTCTGCGTCCTCCTGGTTGTCAGGGCTTCCACCTGAGCCTCTGTCTGCAGCCAGCACACACCTGGTTAACCCCGCCAGGAGCCCTCTCCACACTGAGGAGCTAACGGAAGTGATGATCTTGAGCAGAGGGGGTTTGCAGGAAAAAATAATTAAATATACACTTACCACTTGACCTAGCAAGCCACCTTTACCTAGAGAAATGAAAACTTATTTTCTCTCTCTCTCTCTCTCTCTCTCTCTCTCTCTCTCTCACACACACACACACACACACACACACACACAGTATAAAAACATTTACAGTGGCATTATTCATAATCATCAGACAGTGGAAACAACCCAAATGTTCTTCAATGAGTAAGTACATGAATAAAATTTTAAAAAAATCACACTATATTTATATAATGGGCAATCAACAATAAAAAGGAAGGATCTCTTGATACACACAAGGAATGAACTCTTGATACACAAAAAACACAGATAAAACACAAATGCATTATGCTTAAGTTTAAAAAAAAAGTCAAATTCAAGAGGTTACATGCTATCGGATTCCATTTATATGACATTCTGGAAAAAGTAGCTGTAGGACAGAGTTAACTGTGGGTAACCATTGGTTACCAGAGGTTATAGGCAGAGGGAAGGGATTGACTACAAAGGAACAGGTGAGAACATGTTCTGAGGTGATGAAACTCTTCTGTATTCTAATTGTAGTTGTGATTATATGAATTTAAACAAGTGTTAAAAGTCACATAAGTATACATCCCAAAATTGAATTTAGCTATAGGTAAATTAAAAATAATATTTAATAGGAAAATTGTCCTACATTGAGAGAGTCTAAAAGTATACAACAATTAATTGCAATGCATGAACCTGGATCGGACACTGATGCTGTTATTTTTCTTTTTCACAAAGTAAATATAAAAGGGATTCTTGTGAAAATTTGAACATGAACCTTGTATTAGATTTTCTTAGGTATATGAAGAATATAGTGGATTCGTTGTAAATTACTCTCATACTCAGGAGATGAATGCTGATATATTTAACTGTAAATTTCACAATACCAGCCACTTACCTTCAAATGGTACAGAAAAGACAAAAAAAGGTAGGGTACAGATAGGGATATGTATATTTATATATTCACTATCTATAAAACCAGGTAAATATATGCAACTATTCATTTTACTATTTTTCTCTATTTGAACAATATTATGATAAAATGAGGAGAAAATATATCACTTAGTAAAAGGAAAGCTTGTTCTGAAAATGTACAAAAGCTTAGGAAAATGAGAAAAAAATAATATTTCATAAATTTCTACTTTTGTTCAATTTCATATCTACCTCTTTGAATTTTGTGTTTATGTTACAGGGTTATTCAGTTTTATATACTGACAGTTGTATGTAGTAAACTATTTAGAGTAAAAACATACTTCCTAACTGCTTTTCTTCAAGAAGCTATAGAAGGATACACTCCAGCAACTGAGGGAATAATCCAAGCCTTAGAAAGATAGGGGTCTCAGCCCTGGCCGGCTAGAGCGTCGGCCTGTGTAGAGTCATGGGTTTGATTCCCAGTCAAGGGCATGTACCTGAATTACAGGTTCAATCCCTGCCCCAGTCAGGGCACATGTGGGAGGCAACCAATCCATGTGCCTGTATCACCTGACCCTCCTCATGTCACCCGGTGGGAAGCACAGTTCAAGGAACCAATACCAATGCTGATGCTCTGGCTACTGCTGTTGCTGTGAGTCATAAAGACTCCTCTTTCTGACGCAGGTGTCACCTGTCTTCTACCAGGATCCATGAAACTGTGACAGGCCATTTGTTAGCTTGTGAAGGATCTTGCAAATCACAGACACTTTGCAGTTCTTGACAGATAAAATAGACAGTAAGTATTCGTCTGTTTGCAAGATGAAAATGATGTTCAGGGAGATAATCAGTGTCCCCTAATATCACGCAGCAAGAACCGAGACGCCTTCTTCTCACCCCTCACCCACCTAAGCTGCTCTTGGGGCACCAGGAATGGTCTCGGTGACAGCAGTGGGAAGTGGCTATTTGTCTTCGGAGCTGTGCAAGGACTAGGATGCTGCACGTGGCCCCCAGAGGCAACACTGAAGGAGGAGCTAGCTCTCCCTTAGGTGCCAAGCCTGCACTGGCATGGGCCTGAGAGTGAGTGGTGCTCCAAATACAACAGTATGCCCTGAGACATTACCCTGTGTGGAGTAGCAGTCACAGAAGGACAATACAGCATGCTTCCATTTCTATGTGGGGTCTGAAATAGTCGATCACAGGAACGGAGAGGAGAATGTGATTCCAGGGGCTGGGAGGAAGGGGAAATGGAGAGTTGCTGGTCAGCAGGCACAAAGCTTCAGTTATGCAAGATGGGTAAGTTATAGAGATATTCTTGCTGCACAATATTGTGCCTAGAGTTATCAACACTACACTGTACCCTTAAAAATCTGTTAAAATAGCTACCATCTTAAGCGTGTGTGTGTATATATATATATATATATATATACACATACATACACACACACACACACACACACACACACACACACTCTAACTTTTCTACCCAGTATTCTCAATATTTGGGACTGTAAGCAATTGATATACCTATTGCATATTGGCAAAGAGTTTATCTTTCTGGCCCTGGTCAGTTTTTCTCAGTGGTTAGAGTGTTGGCCCATGGACCAGAGAGACCCGGGTTCGGTTCCTGCTAAGGACACATATCTCAGTTGCAGTTTGTCCCTGGACCTCGTTCGGGTCTTGTGGGTGGCAGCCAGTCGATGTGTCTCTCTCACATTGATGTCTCTCTCTCTCTCTCTCTCTCTCTCTCTCTGTCTCTCTCTCTCTCTTCCTCCTTCTCTCCTTCCCACTCTATCTGAAGATAAATGCAAAACTATCCTCCAGTGAGGATTAAAATAAATAAATAATAATAAATAAAAACAGGCAATCTTTAAAAAAAAAAAAAAAAAGAATTTATCTTTCTGCCAAATGTATTTTTAGAGAAATGTGAAGTAGTTTGAATGAGAATTCAAACCTTGTGTGTTTTCATGTACCAACATATGATTCCAGACCTTTTTTTGTTTCAGTTAACTTGCTCATGTACCAAAACTTGCACCTGTTATTTTTCCATAAACTTGTTGGTGGCATATGTGAGTTTTATTTTTGAAAAACATTTAACATTACTTTTGTTAACTTTTTATATTTTTCAGAATTAGAAGCACACTTAGGAGGGGGAAGGGAACAAATATATGTTACGTCCTGGGATCCTCATTTGCTTCACCTCAATCCCAGCCTGCTTAGAAGTCTCCAACACCAGTTTCTGCTTTTCCGACTTCAGGTTCACTTCCTTCTCAGGTACACTGCCCTCACCCTTTCTGATCCCCACATTTACTTGTTCTCAAAATCTATACGCTGAAATCGATCTGAAATATATTCATACCAGCATCAAACAACTGGTAACAGATTAACACTCTTCTCCCATGACTGCTGGAATTTAAAAAGCAAGCTTTTGCCAAAGGAATACACTCTAAAAGTAGAATTTCAACTATTCTAACTAGAATTTTACCCTGTTTTATATGGGATTTCTGACAGAGGTTTCTGTTTGGGAGGAGCACTGATAAAAATACCTTTATGACATGGAAAAATCAGACCACTCCATACTGCCAGTTACCTACCATGTTCCTCCCTGAAACCTCTAGTCCGTTATATTAGTTATTAGTGGCAAATATAATTTTTTGAGAAATCCTGTCATTTCATTCATTCCAGAAGAAGAAATTACCTTATTTGTCCCTTTAAAAATGGAGATAACTTGCCCTGCCCAGTTTGGCTCAGCGGTTAGAGCATCAGCCTGCGGTCCAGAGAGACCCGGGTTCGGTTCCCGCTAAGGGCACATATCACGGTTGCGGTTTGTCCCCGGCCCTGGCTGGGTCGTGCGGGTGGCAGCCACTCGATGTGTCCCTTCACGTCGATGTTTCTCTCTCCCTCCCTCCCTCCCTCCCACTCTATCTGAACAAAAAATGAAAAAATGTCCTCAGGTGAGGATTAAAAAGAAAAAATGGAGATAAGTGAAGGCCAAAAAGTGGAGGCCAGTTCTACTCATAGCCCCTCTCGCTTCGGTAGAGCCACGGATACCAGAAAGACCTCTCCACCACCAAGTGAGAAGTCCAATGAAGACAAACCCTCAATTCTCTGTCTGCCTGGAAGCTGCTGGCATCCCCGTCCAAGGGCTGAACAAACGAACCTTTGTGTGAGCTCTCATGATGGATCTCTTTGAAGCTCTGGCATCCTGATTGGCAACTTTTCCTATCTGCCCATCTCGGAGCAGGGGCGATTGGGAAACGGAGGGGGTAGGACCAGCAGCAGTAGGCAACACTCCACTGGCTCCGAGCCCACTGGGTAAACATGCTAGGTCCCTTCCCACACAGATAGTTTTTCAAAAATGCAAAGGGAGTGTCCAGCTTCATGTGGAATAAAGATGAGGAAATGACTCTCAGCTGTCCACACACAATCAAACAGCCCACCGCTCCGCAGTAGCTGAGCCTTCCAAACAAGGTAGACCAGATGGGATTTCTCTCCCAGATCCCGAGTGCATGTTCCCCTTCAAGAGTGTTTACAGGGCCGGTGTCTGCCGCATGCTGGGGAAGAGGACGTCTTAATGAGATCCATAGGCTCTCCTTTCTACAAAGTGTGCACAGCCACCAACTCTCCTTCAGGAAAAGAGCAGCTTTGCTTTTCTGAATGCTTCCCTGAATCTAATCGTATGGATGCGGCTGTGTGGCTTTGCTATTGAGTTTAGGATTATGAATTTGAAACGCTGAGGTCCAATTTTAGCTCCAAATCTAACTTCGTGTGTGGCCCCTGACAAGCAATTATGTCCTGCCCTATCTTTCCGCACTATTAAAGGGACAATGGTGATGGTGGCGGGAGGAGGAAAGACTGGGATATATCCCGTTTTAGATACTTTCAACTGGTTTCCAAACAACAAAGTATATTTATCAAGCATCTACTCTATTTATCCATGGGCTACGAGAAAAAGGAAGATGAACGAGAGAAGATTAATATAGGGACCTGGAATTCAAGACACCTAAAGTAAATGACATGATAAAACTTAAGGACTTAACATATACACAAGAATTAACAAGGCAGTTTATAATAAAATACAAAATTGGTTAACATTAACTATAATTAGCATAAGAACTTAAAAAAATAACGTCATTATTGGTGGGGTTATTTAGGGTAGGCTTTATGAAACAAATGGCCTTCAGATTAACCATAGGAAAAAAATAATATATTGACTTGTGAAGAGGAAAGGTAGTTTTTTTTAAAAAAAGTAATAACATCTTACACATATAAAATAAGCACCAAATACTTTTATAAAGGTTATTAACATCAAGGTCAATCAAATTATGATTTGATTCTCCTTAATAATTCAGACACTTATTAAGTAAAAAGCAAATGCTATGAAGAGATAATTGGCTGAATTACTAGGAATATCACATAAGTGACTTTTTAGGATTTTAAGCCATGTGTCTGGTCCCCAGACTCCTAACTTCACCCAAAAGTATTTTATTGACCTACTGTTTCTTCCGTTTCCATTTTCTCTTTGCCAAATGCCAGTCTTATTTAAGGGCTATAAAAGCTGAACTTGACAATTTATATGCTCACATTTCACCCAGTAACAAAGGTCATTGAAAGTAGCTTTACAGCCCTGGCAGGTTTGGCTCAGCGGTTAGAGCATCAGCCTGCGGTCCAGAGAGACCGGGGTTCGGTTCCCACTAAGGGCACGTACCTCGGTTGCAGTTTGTCCCCGGCCCTGGTTGGGTCGGGCCCTGGTTGGGTTGTGCGAGAGGCAGCCACTGATGTGTCCCTTTCCCGTCAATGCCCACCCCCCTTCCGCTCTATCTGAACAAAAAATGGAAAAATGTCCTTGAGTGAGAATTTAAAAAAAGAAAGAAAGAAAGTAGTTTTACATGAGAGATGTAGGAACCACATATCATTTCCCCACTTTTTTTTTTTTTTTTTGTAATTTCGCTAGAAATTAACAGAAAGCCTCAGTTTCTGCAGCTTTGTGCCTTATGAGGAGTTATTTTCTTCTAAAATTGTTAGGTGTTCATCATATTTGCAGGGTTCCCATTCCTGTGATCTGTGCCACTCACATTTTCATATTCACCATATTACACACACACACACAAAGTATTTACTTGCCACAAATAAGTTTAATATATCTTAGGAAGTCTTCCAGTAAAAATCAAACAGAATCTAAAGGAAGCGTAAAGTATATTCAGCTTTATTATTGAGTTTATTGTCTCAGGTCTACTTTTATTGATACTATTCTAATTTCTTCTAGATCTGTGGTATATGAACCAGGACTTATTTTTAAGACTAGATAAGGCAAAATAATGTGGCTGGCATTTACACTCACAGATCTGTTAGCGATTATATATCCCAAAGGTCACCCCACTATGTGCCCCAGAGATGCAGCTATAAAAAAGAGAGAAGAGAGAGATCTCATAAAACAGATCTCCATCTGCATACTTTCCATCTGCAAACTAGATTTTATCTTATTTATACGAGAAAGCAAAATCAAGACTAAAGCTAACCATCACGGTGATCAATCTGCAGCTAATTAATTCCACAGGGACACCTATAGTACCACTAAGGAAACTTGCCGTCTCCCATCTGACACCTGTCATGACAGTGCCCTCCCCTAATGCTAAGAGGGTCCAACAACTCCTCAGTCTAAACAATAAAATGTGTTTGGAGTTATGAGCACTTTTTAATGGAGAGAGCAATAAAAAAGAATTGTTTTCTATGGAAGTAGGGTACAGACTGACAACCCTCAGAAGAAGGGGTGGTGGGGGAAGGGAGGAGATAAACCACAGAACTTACATGCATGTACGCATAACCAATGGACATGGACAACAAAGCCGGGGACGGGGTGGGGGGAATGGGCAGGAGGGTATCAATGGGGTAAAAAAGAAGAAACATCTGTAACAAAAATACAATTAAAAATTAAATTAAATTTTAAAAAATTGTTTTCTAATTTAAAGTCTATGGGGTTGCTTCCAGCCAAGATGAAGTAACAGAGACTGGATCGACCCTCCCCCCGAAACAACTAGAAAATGGAAAAAGGTAAGAAACAATGATTCAGACACTGGTATCGGGCAGCATGGGGCAGTGACCTAAGACTGCGGAAACAAAGGAAGTGGCCCTGGGTTGGCCCAGTTTGCTCCTGGAGAGAGTTTCCAGGCCGCAGCTCGCAGAGCCGGGGTCCAGGTGGAGCCTGGAGAGTCCCCAAGTTGAACAGGACTAGGAGTCTGGGGAAGCCAGGAAGACACAAGCAGACTCCTAAAAGGGGAGAGAGAGAGAGGGAGAGAGGGGGGGGGGTGAGAGAGAGAGAACACTCAGGAGATTTACAGAGGGTTCCTTTGAATCTTCAGCCGAATTCTGATGAGTGAGAAGAAACTGCCTGAATCTGGGGAGAAAACCACCTAAGGAATGGACGTCGGACTCCTAGATGATATAAGTAGATTGAGTTCCCACAGTCGAAGTGGAAAACCTTCGTAATCCATGAACATTCAGAAAGGTATGGCCTCAGCAGCGAAGAAAAAAATAAACAGTACTCAACTAGAGGCTGTTCTATTCCCACCCGAATGGTTGAAATAACTTATTTTTCTTTTTTTTATTAAATAATTAATTTTTGTTACAGATGTTTCTCCTTCCCCCCCAATTCCCCCCTCCCCCACCCTCCCCGCCCTGTCCCCAGCTTTGTTGGCCATGTGCATTGTTCATGCATACATGCATATAAGTTCTGTGGTTTATCTCTCCCCCACTACCCCCTCTTCTGGGGATTGTCAGTCTGTACCCCACTTCCACGTCTCTGGGACTACCCCATTCCTCAGACTGTTATGTTCATTATACTCCATAAATAAGTGAGATCATATGATACTTGTCTTTCTCTGTTTGCCTTGTTTCGCTTAGGATGATACTTTCCAGGTCCCTCCATGTCGTATCCAAGGATAAGAGATCTTTCTTTCTTACAGCTGCATAGTACTCCATTGTGTATATGTACCACTGCTTTTTTATCCATTCGTCTACTGATGGACATTTGGGTTGTTTCCAGATCTTAACTATTGTAAATAGTTCTGCTACAAACATGGGGATACATATATTCTTTGTGATTGGTGTTTCAGGCTTCTTAGGGTATATTCCTAGAAGTGGGATCACTGGGTCAAATGGAAGTTCAATTTTTAATTTTTTGAGGTAACACCATATTGTTTTCCATAGCGGATGCACCAGTCTGCATTCCCACCAGCAGTGTACTAGAGTCCCCTTTTCTCCACACCCTCGCCAGCACTTGTTGTTTGATGATTTGTTGATGGCGGCCATTCTGACAGGTGTAAGGTGATACCCCATTTGAAACAACTTATTTCTATCTTTGAGGATCGCTGTCTTTCTATCTGGTCCCTGAATAAATATTCATTAAATGACTGTGAAGTTGAATAGTGACTTTGTCCAGATTTCAGCATCAGATCCCCTCCCCCCCCCATGATACCAGTGCAAAGATGAACGCACGTGAGGACACCACAGAGGTGGATGAGACACGTCACTCAGTGTAGACTGTCTCCTCTGCCGTGATTGTTTTCCATTTAGCAGCAAGTGGATCCAACTCTCCCATTAAAGTTATAAAATCTCATGTGCTCATAAGTTCAAATAAGTGTTTAGGGAACTTGTGATGGCAACACTGGAAACTGTTTACTTCCTCATTTTGAAGAGACAATGTATCCTTTGTTCAGTAACATAACTGCATCAGCATCATGCAATTATGCACATAATATCATTCAGGCGGTGCGCTCCCAAAGCTCCCAAAGCCCCTGCTGCTGATCTTCCCTCCCCGACATTTGCTCCCAGCTCAGTTTCACTGTTAATTACACCGTGAATTTGATCAATTTAGTAAGGCCGCTGCTGGAATTGTAAGTCAGCCTTCCAAGGTAGATCTCATAAGCCTTTGCTAAAAAGAGAGATTTATTATTCTCTTTTTCTTTTTTTAAAAGGGAGGGTACCATGGTCTTACTTGAAAAACAAACAAACGAAAAACCAAAGTTGTGATTTCTCACAGGATTTCGCAGCTGTAGTGATAAAAAATCTGATGTTCCTCAGAAAAACCCTGATGACGCAATGCTAAGCTGGTAACACTTGCCGTCTCCAACGAGCCTGGGAGGATGCAAGGCACCGCAGGACATGGCTGGTGCTCTTTGATTTCTGAAGCCAGTTGCGATGGCCACAGAACATCTGTTTACTTCCCCATCGAGAGGCTGCCTGGGAGGCAGTTGCCTGCAAGACTTCAGGGGCTGCCTGGATAACATCTCGTCTGATGCTCCTCCCTGCCTTCTTGCTGCTGCTAACTGTTTACCCCTCTGTGGGTCTGCGCGGACGGGAACAAGCCTGAGGATAAAACCATATTCTTCTTTGCTGGTATTTAAACATCTGATGAAATGTCCACAGGCATCTCTACTATCATCGTCCTGTGTGGACTACCCCATCTTAGGTCCTTCCTGGATTTAGCCACAGACCAGAGAAAGTCCTAAAATTGAAATACAAGTCATGGGGGGGAGGATAACCCCAGATACCACCCCTCTTTGGTTTGAATTCATTCCAGCCCTTACTGAGCGCCTATAACTTTGCAAGGCAACTGAGAGAGGGTCTGTTCACTCCTACCCAACATGCTCTGAATCGTTACACTCATTCATGATGTGAAAAGATGTGTTCCTTCTCTATGATGCAATGAGCACTCTCCTGGAAAATGAGAGGCTCGTATTAATACATATCTCGTTAAGATTCATTCCAAGGGCACAGGATAAGAGAAAAGTGTAAAATCAATTAATCAAGCCCAGAGTTCAGAATAAAATGCCAACTTGATTTGAATTTCTTCCAGTGATTTATTGAAATACTTTTTTTTTTTTATTGTCTTAGAGATTCTTTAGAACTTAGTACCCTTTATGGTAAAGATGGTTTTATCAGAGGTGTAGCATTTTCTTCATTTTTATTTCAATTTTTTTTTCTTTATTGATTTTATAGAGAGAGGAAAGGAGAAGGAGAGAGAGACAGAAACATCAATGAGAGAGAGCATTGATTGGCCACCTCCTGCACGCCCCCCACTGGGGATTGGGCCCACAACCTGGTCATGCTCTGACTGGGAATTGAACCAGTGACCTCTTGGTGCATGGATCAATGCTCAATCCACTGGGCCACACTGGCCAGGTTTTACTTCATTTTTAAAATTAAAGTGTAACATTAAATGTAAGCTTATTATTTTTAAAAAGCATTATAGTATGCTAACATTTTTATAATTATATTTCTATCCATCCACTCACCCAACTATAATGTGTATGTATATGTGTACATGTGTGCACATACACACACAGGTACATAGATATATGCATAGAGAAATGTCTGGAATAACTTTCACCTGAAAATATCTATATGTACACATAGAGAAATGTCTGAAATAATGTCATTGCTGGGCATTTCTAGGTGGTAGGATTTGGGTGAACTTTTTAAAAATGTCTTTAAGCTTTTCAGTGTTTCTTGAAAGGGTTTTGTATTTTGTTTGGTTTTGTTATTTAGAGTAATTTTTATTTATTTATTATATTCTTGTTTTCAAATTTCTATTAAAAATACAGTTGTTTAATTTTTTTAAAAAAAGAAAAATAAGAGTGAATTTTAAGAAGTCCTTGTAAAGATATCAAAATACTTAGGGACTCTTTAGAAAATGTGTCCCCACATCATTCCCTTAGGGCTGCAGTATTGAGTGTGGGTCAAACGGGTGGAAAACCATTCTGAGAGGAGACGTCTTTCAGATGACCGTCATCACTGGCACACACCACAAGTCTCAAACAGGGGACCCTCAGGCATCAATGCTCAACAAACTTCAGGTGACTCTTCTTTATATGTAGCCTAGACCATGTCCCTAGATTTTGTCCCCACAAGTTCCCTCTATCAATGGGAACACAGGCTTTGTACACCGCCCACTTGTTCATTCCTACCTGTCAAATGACAATTTAATGTCCTAGCCATGCTGAACTGCTATCACAGGAGAATGAGGGGCAGTGTCCAGCCCATTGCTGTGGCACCCAGGGAACAAGAGTCAGTTTTGAGTTGTCAGTGGTGATAAACATTGTCACAAACAGGCAGAAAGGACTTGACTACCGTACTGAGGTGGTCAAGCAGAAGAAAAAGCAGCACAGAAATGCAGGCAGGACTCGGAATGGGGTGAAGAAACCCTGTGAGAAGGGTGTAGAAGAACAGATGCTATTCTTGTGCAATGAAGGGCTTTTCTCTGGAGACATTCTATTGTCAACCCAAATGAAGCTTGCAAGAGTCAAGAAATCTAGAGAGTGTATGCCAGCTAATAAATGCATTCATTAATAAATAAATTAAAAAGTTAAGAAAAGTGCGAGGAAGTGGGAATAATCATGGGGAAGGAAATCCTTTTATTTAGAAACATATTTTATTCTGAATATTTTTTTGGAAAAGTGTTCCAGAATTCAAAGAAAATAATAACTAAGAAATCATAAACGATGAGGTAACACGTGATAAAGGAAAAAAAATATTAGTACATATTTTATTCACTGGATTACATTATAGAGATTTTCAAGGAGAAACAACGATGTTCCTGGATTCTGTACTCAGCAGACCAAGTCTTGAATTGTAGCAACAGGAATTATCTATCATGTAATTAAGGACTCAGCAGTCTTTACAGAAAAGAAGCAGAAAACATGAGATAAAACCTAGACAGAGAAGTCAAGTCAGATATTCCACTCCCAAGAGGAGTCTGGTTTCAAGAACCAAAAATAAGAAATAGGATAAAATGATAGGAGGTTATTTATTCCTCAAAACATCTCACTAAGTTCTACAAAAGAGCACCCAACGTGTTCATGGACTGTTACTGTCAGAACAAACAAGTGTGGGCCTCAGTCTGCAGAAGTAACCACAACACGCATGGTGACATTTTTACAGCATAAACAAATGCTGGGTATCTGTCTACTTGGAGCTCCAAGAAAATCACCCCCAGCCACAGAGCAATCTCTTCCAGTTGCCCAACCTGTTTGAAAATGTCTGTAATTAGGTGGGGACACAATTTGCTCCGACTGAAAGCATACCCCTCTGCATGTCCAACCCCAGTGTGGATTCTGAAGCACATGCGAGTTGTCTGGCTCATCTGCTCTCTTCTCCAGATAAACTGTGCCTTCATTATATTTAGGAAAGCTGTCTCCTTTGTCCCATGTAAATTCCAGGAACTCTAATTTGGGATCAAATCTCTAAGGAAAAGTCTGTCCATCTGAAAAGCCTTTTTTTATGTAAGTCTCTGATAAAAGAGTCTAATTGGCTCCCTTTCTTTTTGAACATTCTCTTTACCCATCTAATTATCCTGGGAAAACTGACATGTTTATCAAATTAAACTAAACAATTACACAGTAGAACAAACCAATAAAACAGGGTTTTTCAGGAGGAGCCACAGCGCTGTCGGCCACTGGCTTGTGAGGAGTTTGTCTTATTTATAAGAGTATCATATTCAGGAGTTTGGGGGTTGAAAAGAGAAAATTAAATTCTCGTAAAGAAACGGGTACCTCGTTAAACACAGTGATTAAAACACAGTTTGTTTTATGAACTATGTGATCATGACAGGTCTGTGTAAATCACCATAATTAAAATGCAGTAAGCATTCATATATGTAACAACATTTATGGGCTTGTTTTAATCTGACTTCTTTAATACAATCAAGCGAATTATCTCTCACATGCTTGAGTCCAGAACTGCTGCAGAATAGTGCCCTCTGCTGATCACTCCAAAGCACTACTCAATAGGAATAATACATGGAAAGGAAGGAAGGACCTACCGGAGGAAGGAAAAGCAAGGGAAATGAAGGAGAAAGGGGGTAGGAGGAGAAAAGGAGAGAAAAAAAAAAAGGAAAGAAAGGGGAAGGGAGGAGAGGGGAGAAGAAAGGAAGGAAAAAGCAAGTAAAAGAAAGAAAGAGAAGGAAAGAAAAAAAGATTGGGATAAATAATCTTTAACTGAGGCTTTGGCATACGTTAAAAATAGAGAAATAATTATGTATGGCATCAGATGGGCACTAGACTCATCAGGGTGGTTGCTTCGTAAGACATAAATGTCTAATCACCACCTTGTACCCTGAAAGTAATATAATATTGTATGTAAAGGGTAACTGAATCATTAAATAGGTATGTTTGCCCCATACTTACGATTGTTTTGTAAGTAGAAATGTTGCCTTCATGCCAAAAATGCCATACCTAAAAGATTAAACTATTGTGTTATTACTATTATTGAAACTATTCTGAAATTATTGTCTGGTCATGTTAAATTAATTTATGAGATTTTCAAATTTAAGAGTTAGTCAAAGACCAACTAACTAGTGATAGTTAGTAATATCGTAATTAATGCTTATATTACCTGCCCCTCCAGTGTCTCAATCCTGAGGTCAAGATTCTCATATTTTAACAGGCACAAGAGCCTCCTAGGGAGATTGTTAAACATACAGCTGACGAGGGCTCTACCTTAAGGGTTCTGAGTGTCTAGTGCTGTGGACTTAGGACTCTACATTTTAATAGTTACTCCACAGGACAATAATAAGGTATTTTATTTTGTTCAGTTAGGAACACAAGGGCCACTGAGGACCTGGTCTGTCATTCAGGGTACCAGAACCCCAACATCCACGCTTTGGGAAGTTTTACCATACCCAGGCGTATATCATCATCATCACCATAATTGCCATTATTTATGGAATAGTTCCTGTGTACCAGGCACTAAATTCCCCTTTTCCTTAGACAGATGACTTGGAAAACACTCTTGGTTTCTTTCCTTTGACTATCAAGTTCTGCGTAAAAGGAAACTGAACCATGCCTAGCACATACTTGACCCTCCACAGATAGCAGCTTTGCTTCCCTTTCCCTGTGTCCCTTGACCTTTTAGACTGAAATGGTTGCTTAATTATATCAGGGTTCTTATCACTCGTGAAGGATTCCTAGGTGCTTTCCAGGGTGGATCAAGTTCAAGTCCTATAGAACAGAGGCAGCTTTAGCTGATTTCTAAAGAGCCTTCCATTTCCTTGCCAACATCTGAACGGTGCCTGCTCCCAGCTGTCCGAAATGCCTTCATCTGTGCCTCGCTCTGCTTTTCCCTCTGGCCACAGCCACGTTTCGGGTCAGTTGCCTCTGTGTTCTCCGCGTGCAGAGAGGAGAGCGAACAGAGAAACTGGTGAGATTGGGTCCCGGTTGAAACTGACGCCTTGATTTCATACAAGCGTGGGACCTGGTGCTTTCTCCGCAGCAGCTGAGCAGACACGTGTGTCATACCACATTAGGCCACGCTTCAGTCTCAGACGGGCCCTCTCTCCGCATGGCGTTGGGGATGGCCCCTAACAAACTCAGGAGAGACGGAGCCCCCTGCTGTGGTTGCAGTAAAGACATCAGTTGGGTCACTTGCTCATCCTGAAGCAAATGCTATGAAGAGGAAACAAGAGGATGTTAACCAGATCAGGACCCATGCGCAGCCTTTGCAGAAGGAGGTAGAAGCCCTGGCTAGATCACACAGACTGCAAATGGGGCAAGAGGCTGGCAAGGAAAAAAGCCAGAGGCTTCCTGGTTAGATACACCCCCATGATCACGTACGAAGGACAGCTTTTCAAAAATGAAGAGGAAAAAGATTCACAGCTCCATGACCTCAGTATCTGGAAGTGACTGTGACCCGACGTGGTAGAGAGCCAACAAAAATGTGCTCTGATTGAGTAATTGCTAATCTCACAAGAGGACTAAGCGGGGAGGAAGCTAGACAACCCCATGTGGATACACAGAAACAGTAATGAAAACAAACATAAAAGCACGGGAAGAAGGCTCCGTTTCACGATGCAAAATGTTTATATGCTTTTGTGGTCAATAAAATGGGCTGATTACTGAAGTCTAAGGCAAAAAGTTGGTCAAAAATACTAGGATGCATCCCTAGGGCAAATACGTTTTTGAAGGACATAAAGAAAAAAACTCCTAGTTCCTCTTTAGCTTGTCTTTTCTTGGAGTTTTAGCAGAAGTGACTGGTTGCCACCCAAAAGCTGTTCACGTCTTCTAAGTAATAGAAAGCAGTTCTCATTGAGGTTGTGGCACACCTGGTCAAAGATGGTATATCCAGCCTCCCTCACAGCTAAGTCTGGCTCACAGTTCTAGCAAAATTACAGCAGTCTGTTTAAAGAAAGCGGGCTCAGCAGTGAGTCGCCTCACCCCTTCTACTTCCAGCTACCTGAAAGATGGACGTGATGGCTGGGGCTCCAGCAGCATGTTGGGTCATGAGGCCGAAAACCAAGTATTAGAATAATAGAGCAGAAAGAGAGAAGGAGCTGGATCCTTACTCACTGGGGACTGCTTTTACCTCTATTTGATTGAAGGTGCTGTGATTTTGTGCGCTCTGTTATTTACAGCCAATTTTCACAAGTAATATTATCGTCTGACTGAAAAATGTTAAATCAACTTTAACATTTTTGTTAAGTCAAGATTAGGAAAGAGTCATTTGTCCACAAAGTCCAAAGATGCTTTGTGTGGTAAGACCTGGATAGACCCTGGGGGGATGCAGCCCCTTATCCTAGAGGGACTTATACATTACCTAATGACTCCAAATTAATGTACCACCCTGGCAGAAAATGCCCAGCTAGGATAACTAAGAGTTTGAAAATGAGAAATGAGAATAACTGAATAATCACAAAGCAGAGAAAGATGCAGAAAAGTTAGATGTGGGGAATTCATTCTAGTTTGCCCAAAGGGGGAGATCATTGAGAAACGTGAGTCACTGAATCTAATTTCTCAGGATCTCTAACAAGAGACCCCCGGCCGGCACGTGCCCCCTCCGGAAAAGCTGCCTGCAGAGCAGGTCCCTGCACGCGCAGCCTCCACCCTCAATCCCGGGGTGGCTCACTTTCCCACTTAAACATCCCTAGTCGCAACCGGCTTCTGCCCAGCCCCCTTCTCTCTGCCCGGTCACCCCTAATCTGTGTCATGGTCCCCACACGATGCTTATCTCCGTTTGCGCCACGGCTGCCGTTTATGCTCTTGTATCATCTGAATCCCTCGACGCCGGGCCACGCCGTCCCTAAGGTTCGTCTAGCTTGTCATTATGTGACTCACACACGGGTAATTTTGTGATGCCCCTAAACAGATTAATTTCAACATCGTCTTTTATATTTTTCTCCTGAATGTCCAGGAGGGAGACAAAATCCACAGCACAGATGTCCCCCGGCGCCTGGCCCGACTCCGCCTGTTCCCTTTGAAAGCACCCGGGAGCATCCCAGAATGGAAAACACACACACACACACACACACACACACTCCAGAAATAACGAATTTTGCAAGTAGGGAAATTCTAAACTAAACGAGAGTGGCCTTCTAGTCAAACGACAGTCTTTTCCTAACAGAAAGATTCCAGGGGCAAATCTGCAGGGAAAAAACGCCTTTTCTGCGAGGCTCTGCCCTGCGGATCAAAGCCAGGCTTGTTCAGCCACCATGAGAACAACCATCCAACCTTCTGAAGCAGTCAGTAAGCTGAATCACTGCCGATTAAATAAACATGCTGAGTTGAATCAAAAAGTAAATAAAAGCCCTCTTCTGACATAAGTTTGTATTTACAGAAATCCTGTGACTAAAAGCAACTTAATTTTGGATCATTAAAAACAACACAAAACAAAACAAAGTTCCTCAAGTTTATGTTAATTATATGTCGTATCCAGAAACCCAGGACCCAACAAATGTCTTAAAAAGCAGTGGCTTAAGCCAAAGGTATTTTTAGCAAAACTGAAACTTTTAAAAATTTAAGCTTATTTTCAGACTAATTCTAACTATTGATGGAAAAAAACTTCCCCTTATCATCATTATGGAACAAAAGTTCATGAAAATATTACAGATACTGTCTTTTAAGAAATTCAGCATCACCTAAATGAAACATCTCTGGTTACTTGACAAACACTACAGTAGAACTAAATAATTCATACCTCTAAGTAAAATTAATGTGTGGCATATTTCAATATTTAGGGAAGGACTTGATCAGACTCCATGATCTTTGACATTTTTTTTTTCAGTCTCACAGAATAAAAAAATAGAAAACAAAGCCAACTCTTGAGCAGAACCTCTGAGAAGTCTGTGAGTCTCAGATCAAGAATATTGCCCTTCGGCGGTGCGACGGGCTGGTCCCACACCCACATGTGGCAGATAAAAATCAGGAGGACACCTCGCTGGGAAGGTCCTCCCTGAGGACTGAGGGGTCCCTGTCCCACACCAGGTGCCCCGCTCAGGGTCCCAGTGCCAGGAAGAGCATCCCCATAACTTCTGGCTGGAAAACCAGCGGGAACTGAGGCTCAGGGAGGCTGAGGCGGCTGGAGCCCCAGGCAGCTCCTTAAAGGGCCCGCGCACGGACTTATCGGACTCGCTCCCTCTAAGCTCGGAGGGGAGGCAGCTCAAGGGGCACCAGAGACACACAGGGAAGAACTGAGCTGTTTGGCACTGGAGCAAGGGCTGGAGAGGGGGCTTTCTCCTGGACAAACGTGCTGTCAGAGGCCTTTGTTCCTTTGGTGAGCCCTTCCCTGGGGCGGCAGACAGAAGCCATATCTGGGACTCCAGCAACCTGGCTCACACTGGTAGCCCCGCCCTGCTGACTCCCTGAGGCCCCGCCCCACCCCACCCAATTTTCAGGCCCACCAAGCTGTTGCTACTTGCTTAACCATAGGATTGGCCTGTCTTGGATCCTGCTTCAGGTTTTTCCTAAATTCTTTCAAACAAGCAGCATCTGGTCTCAGCGAGCCCCATACCTCTCATTAAGTAATACACAGAAACAAACACAGGGAGGGAGCCAAAATGAGGAGACAAAGAAACAGGTCCCAAGTGAAAGAACAGAACAAAACCCCAAGAAAAGAACTAAGCGAAATGGAGATAAGCAACCTAACAGATGCTGAGTTCAAAATACTGCATATAAGGATGCTCAATGAACTTAGTGAAAACCTCAGTGAACTCAGGGAGGGCCTCAAGAGCATAAAAAAGGACCAGTTAGAAATCAAGGATGCACAGTTAGAATTGAAGGAGGCATTAACTGAAAATAAAGAATAATTTACACAGCTTCAATAATAGAGTATGTAAATCCAAGGAGCAAACCATCGATTTGGAATATAAGGAAGCAAAAAATGCCCAATCAGAACAGCAAAAAGAAAAAAGAATCCAAAAAAATGAGGATAGTGTAAGGAGCCTCTGGGACAACTTCAAGCATGCCAACATTCGCATCTTGGGGGTGCCAGAAGGAGAAGAGCGAGAACAAGAAATTGAAAACCTGTTTGAAACAATAATGGCAGAAAACTTTCCTAACTTGGTGAAGGAAACAGACATACAAGTCCAGGAAGCACAGAGAGTCCCAAACAAGATGAACCCCAAGAGGCACACACCAAGACACATCATCATCAAAATGCAAAAGGTTCAAGACAAAGAGAGAACATTAAAAGCAGCAAGAGAAAGGCAGCTAGTTACCTACAAGGGAGTACCCATTAGGCTGTCAGCTGATTTCTCAAAAGAAACTTTGCAGGCCAGAAGGGAGTGGCGAGAAATATTCAGAGTGATGAAAAGCAAGAACCTACAACCAAGATGACTCTATCCTGCAAAGCTGTCATTTAGAATTGATGGCCATGTAAAGACTTTCCCAGACAAGAAAAAGTGAAAGGAGTTCATCACCACCAAACAATTATTATATGAAATTATGAAGGGTCTTTTTGAAGAAAAAGATAAAATATATGAACAAACAAAATGGCAATGAATACATATCTATCAACAATGGAATCTGCAAACAAAATGAATAGGTAGAACAGAAACATCCTCGTAGATACAGAGAACATTTTGTTGGTTGCCAGTTGGGAGGGGGGTTGGGGGAATGGGTGAAAAAGGTGAAGAGATTAAGAAGTACAAATTCATTGCTAGACTGACAAACCTCAAAGGGAAAGGGGTTGGGGGGGGTGGGTGGGAAGAAATTAACCAAAGAACTTATATGCAAGACAATAATGTGGGAAAAGGCGGGAGGGGGGCGGGAGTGGGGAGGAGAGGGTCAATGGGGGAAAAATGTGGAACATCTGTAATACATTTTACATCCAACAATAAAGATTAAAAATGGAAAAAAAAAAAGATATTCTAAAAGCACCAAAAAAAAAGAATATTTCCCTTCTGTGGGTCTGCCCTTACATCCCGGGCAGCTTGCTGCCTACCAGAGATGCAAATGTAATAAATAAGACATCATCAACTGGACTCTAAGATTTAGAAAGCAAGGGAACAGAAAACACTGGTCCCTATTGTGACAGTATTCCAGAGTCCTTCGAAATTTGGATTCTGAA
This sequence comes from Molossus molossus, assembly GCF_014108415.1. NCBI lineage: Eukaryota > Metazoa > Chordata > Mammalia > Chiroptera > Molossidae > Molossus > Molossus molossus. The sequence continues at coordinate 21,641,345 of NW_023425401.1, forward strand.
GTTATAGCTTTCTGAGTGTAGTTGAGCTCTCCAGACTGAGGAGTTATATTGAGGAAGTGACTGCATCAGAGACAGGTTAAAGGACAGTGGGGAGAGCAAAGGAGACAAAACTGGAGTTCAAAATGAATATGTAGCCTACTGCAATAGTCCAAGCAAGGGAGGGGGAAGAGCTGAACTAGATACTGGCATTAATAGAGAAAAGAAGGGATAGATGCAGGAGAGATGTGGAAATTCCCAGGTTGGTAACTTTGGTGCCATAATAGTACCGAACACACACAGAGCCCCAGATACTGTCAACTAGCCTGACTGTTGTCTTGCACAATCAGGACAAGTGGATGGTGTTGTTCCATAAATGTATCCTTTAGAAATGTCAGTGGCAGAGACTTACTAATTTGTGGATCTCTAGACCTGAGAACTGTCCTAGGAGTATAGCAAGTACTAGGCAAATATTTACATGCATATTTGCATGCCAGCACTCGGAAAAACAACAACATTAAGGCAATCTTGAAAGTGCTCAGAGGTAATTGCACATATTTACCAATCTGTATCCACATACAAATTCCTGCATACTTTTGAGTGCTTGGAGGATTTCAAGATTCAATGCCTTGAGCTGTTTGAATGCTATTTCCAAGCAAACAACCCAAGTGACTTTTAAAATAGTTCCAAGTTGCTAATGAAAACTATTAGCACAGCACAATCATCTTTTCTAATTACACAATTTAGATGATAACAATAACCAAACTTTTACATTCTTGCATGAATGTAAGGACACTCTTATGTCTGCAGGATAATCAAATACAACTTAAGACTTAAGACTGCTGACAGTATCCCAGAGTGATTCTTCAAGTTTTCTTCTCATTTTTTTGGCATAATCAAAATCAAGCATTTTTGGAAAACGCATTTTCCTTTTCATCTGTGGGCATTTTGAAGGTTTAATGGTTGTCATTCTTATGACAGGAGGAGTACAATGATATTGATATTGAGAGTGTCAGGAACAAATTTCCAAGTTACAGGTAGGGGAGGGGACATCCTTCCTTGGCCCTCACTTGGAGGAGGGTTAAGATGGAACTCTCTGGCTTCTCCCTCTGATCCTTGCGTTGGCTCCTTCAGGACAGAGGAATGACTGACCTGACACCAGAGCCTGACATTCAGGGCCTCTGTTTTACTGGTGGCGGCTTGCTGCCGCTCCAAAGCAAGAAATAGTGTGGACACATCTTCTTTCTCTTCTTCCCCGGAGGCACAGTACAGCCTATTGCTCCTACTACTGCTTCATTTCAAGTGGAGAGCAAACCGAGACTGCTTTCTCCACCGTCTCAGGGGGTGCCACTCCACCCTCTGAAAGCAGCTGGAAGACGGGTGTCTATGGGCTGTTCCGGTGGGACCCCAACTCTGCTCTGCCTCAACCCACTCCTCCAACAGCATCCCTGAGCATCTTTTGTTCTCAGATTTCTATTCAGTGAAGGAGGAAGAACACCTCACCGATCCTCAAGCCGAGGCCACAGTGTGTTTAACCAAAAAGCCACTCATTGGACAGTTTTCGGTCCTTGTCCTAATATTTTTGTTAAAGAAATTCAATCATTATTCATTTGATTGGGAAACTTTGTGTGTATTCTCCATATGAAGACCCCACCAAAGGGACTGTGAATGATCAGCCAAGCCTACTCAGAATGCATATATTCTCAACAACAATTGTTCATGAGAATCTCTGATGAGCAAGTGGGAAAGTGATTTGTAAATGGAAACGAATGAACAAATTGATTTAGGTGTTTGATTTCTACTTTGTATATAATCTGAGTGCTAGACTCCAAGTAACTTAAAAGCAGGAAACTTAAACTTTTAACTTTAAAACTGTTGTGTGGATGGGTGGACCAAAATAGGTTCTATGGAAAATAACCTCACAGGTCTATCTGATCATAAATTCCTAACTGGGCAGGTCATGGTGGGGAGTCATGCTCCAGGCATATAACATTTTAGTAAAAAGTTTATCTTTGCCTTAAGCAAGCCATGTCCATTGTTCTCGGGCATCCAAGTGAACACACCTTTGAAATAAACCACAAGCGTCTTGAAGAGAGTAGGAGATCCTGTTAACTATCCTGTAATCTGATCCCCCCCTTGCGTTCTCCCGCCTCCATGGACTCCTTACTTTCCCTCCTTAATTTCACACGCATAAAAAAATAACTGTAAAAACTCGTATTCTCTGAAATATTTGAGGTATTGCTCCCCCAGCATATGTCGTCAGGTTGACTCAAATAAACTGTTATAAAAATTCTCTACAGGTTGGGCGTTTCTTCCGTTGACAGATATATTTTTAGATAAACCCATAAATAAGGGATTTACATACTGGGTGAGGTTTTTAATGTATTTTTTCCCCACAGTTCTTTCCTTTCCTCCTTTTTATGCCCATCGGATCTCCTCCTACAACCATTCATCCCATTTTAACCACCTTGGAAGTAGTCTGTTTTTCTCTGTGATATCGTTGTATGCAATTTGAAGTATGCACATCAGAGAAATGGGATGCCGTGCCCACCTTGGAAACCTACATTTGCACGTTTTCCCGTTGCTGGGCATCCATTTTTCTTTCAGTTCTTTGCCATTTCAAGCAACTTCGCAGCAACTATTCTGTTCTATATTCTGTGTACTGATCTTTTTATTTATTTACTTTTATTTCTGTGGGCTAGAGGAAATGACGAGTCTGTTTATAATTTTATGAACTCTGCCAGATAGATTGCCCAATACGCTGTAACAGCTCAGACTTCCACCAGCATTTCCAGAGAGCGCTCATTTTTCCACATTCCAGGTAACAGACTTTTTTCTTTTTCATATTTGTCAGTCCATTGGATGTGAAATGCCACCTCATTGTTAGTTTGCAGTCTTCTTACTAGCAAACAGGGTATTTTGAATATGCATCTATATCCAAAATATATGATGCCTGAACTTATTCACCTAAGAAATTTATCTTCATAGTTTTTGCCCTTTTTTCTATAGGATAGTATTTTACTACTTGTCCATTTGTTTTGCTTATGATGTGTTTTCATCCAAGAAAATGGTATAGCTTTCCATTTATTCTGATCTTTTATGTAATTCAAACAGCAATAAGATTTTTCAAATTTTTTTTCCTTTATTAATTTGAGGGGGGGGAGGGGAGAAGGAGAGAAAGAAAAAAACATTGATGAGAGAGAACAGGGATTGGCTGCCTCCTGCATGCCCCCCTCTGGGGATCTGGCCCACAAGCTGGGCATGTGCCCTGACCAGGAATCAAACCGGTGACCTCTTGGTGCATGGGTCCACGCACAACCACTCCGGCTGGGCTAAACAGCAATAAGATTTAATTGTCATCTATATCCTGTACTTTTCTTGTTAAATTTAATTATACATAGATTAATATTTCTCAATATTTTGATGAAATACTTTTACATTCCACTTCTAGGTGCATACTGCTAAAAGAAAAATCTATCAATTTTTGTATGTTTATATTGCAACCATACACCTCACATTTTTGTATTCTAAAGTTTTCAATATAAAACCTTGGCTTTTTTATCATCAGCAGAATTTTGTATCACTTTCTTTTCTGTGTTTATTTCCTGTATTTCTAGTATTTGTCATAAATGTCTTGACATTATCAACACTGGAGCTTTGGCAAAACACCTAACTCACATCATATCCAAGTCAATTCCTGATGATTAAAAAAAAGAATGTTCTAAAGCTAAAGGTGTGATTAAACCTAATCTATATAAACCAATAGTTATTTCAAACTCAGATCTGATGCCAAAAGCATCTCTACCATTCGCCGGGGGTCAGAAATGCAACCTTCATTCCTGCCATGCTGACCAGCCCCCGTTCCTCCCTTCTCCCCTACTGTCTTTCAGCCATCAGGCCTATTATTGGTTGACTTGAGTCCCCCGCAAAAGATATGTTCAAGTCCTAACTTCTGCTACCTCAGAATGTGACCTTATTTGTAAATAGGGTCATTGCACATCAGTTAAGATGAGGTTATACTGGGTTAGAATGGCCCCTTAATCAAACATGACTGGTGTCCTTATGAGAAGAAGGTCATGTGTACATACTGAGACACAAGAAGAGTGACCTGGGAAAATGGAGACAGAGACTGAAGTGATACATCTACCAACCAAGGACCACCTAGGACTGACAGCAGCTACAGAAGAGACATGGAAGAGATTCTTCCGCACAGTCCTCAGAACAAACCAACTCCCTGGCTTTGGACTGTAGCCTCCAGAAGTGGAAGAGTACAAACTTCTACTGTGGTAAGCCACTGAGTTTGTGGTACTTGGTTATGGAAGCTTGTAAAAGTACTATCTTAGTCCCCCTTACCTATGGGGGATAGGCCCCCAGGGGATGCCTGGGACCAAAGGTAGTACCGAACCCTAAATACACTGTGTTTTTTCCTATACACGCACAACTATGATAAAGTTTCATGTATAAATTAGGCACAATAAAAGATTAACAATAACTATTAGTACAATAGATTATAATATACTTTAAAAGTATATATTATACTTTGTATAAAGTATATTATACAAATTATAATATACTTTAACACAAGTTATATAAATGTGGGAGGGAAATAAATAAATATCTTGACATTAAATTAGGGAAATTTCCAACTTTTTCTATGACTTGGAGGAATTTAAACAACACCGGAAATATGTATATATATATATGTTATATATATATTTAATTTTTTAACTTTATAGGTAACAATATGTGGTAAAAACCACCTGACGATGGTGAAAAATTTCATGATAAATATTTAGTCATCTTTCCTATGTTTTCTATGACAAGTGCCTTATTTGACTTTTCTATTATTTTATTGGGTCCATTTCTGGTCATTTATATTTTGATAGAAAAGCATGTGTTAAATCCAGATTTTTACATTTGTGGCTATGGATCTGCATGTATCCCCTTATCCTTTTAAATATTGTCCTTTATTCCATATCAAGTGATTTACAAATAAAATAATATGATGCCTGGGATGAGCAACAAAATAATCCAATCAAGTGGGTAAGGTAGAGATAAAACAGGGTTGGCTTTGTGTTCATAATTGTTGAAGCTAAGTAGTGAATTAATGGAGGTTGATTATTCTATTCTATTTTTATATTTCTCTGAAATTTTTCCATAATAAAAACTTTTTTAAAATTTGGGACTGAGTTCTAATTTTGTGCGTGATAATAAAGTGACTGTCCAGACTTACCCACACCCGTTAATCTTTTTCTGTTACTGTCAGGATGAGCCATAATCAAATGCTTTGGCAGGGATCTTCTTCTATTAAAGAGATTAAGACCATCAACTGTGAATTTCTCACGCCTGCCCCCACCCCCCATGGACTTTAAATATTTAGTCCAAGTGAATCCCCTTTGCTTTCTGTTTTGGCTAAAGAGGAATCTCTTGTCCTCTCAACACAAATTCCCCCGACTTCTTCCGAGAGCCTCCCTAATTACTCTGTCAGGTTTACACGCATTCCATACTTCTCACATTCAAGTAGGCACAGGCTCATCTAGCCTCTAAACGAATTGCACAACGCAGCCGCCTAGCAAGCTCAGAAGAACGAATTACAAGAGGTAATTTGTGTTTCTTCTCTATTAAAGGAGGTACCAGAACATTCACTGGAGGGGACTGAGGTGGTTTCTCCTTCCAGGGATGCATGCATCTTAGCCTCGCCCTCAGAAGGGAAGGTGACGCGTGAGGTTGCGGAGGGTGACTTCCTTTGGAAAGCTAGGCAAGTAGGCACCTGTCCAGGGAAAGGGAGGTCTTCGATACCCACTGGCCTGCACCGTACAGGGCCCAGGTCCTGGAGGTCTCTCCACGTGCTCAGCTTGTTCATTCCGTTTTCTTTTTTCTCTGCAGATGCAAACAAGTCCTTTGGATGACTGAATCGTCATTTCTTTAACCATATATTTTGCATCTGAAACTTTAAAATAGAAAACTGTTGTATCTTTGAGGGGAGGAAAAGACAGGGAAACAGAAATGGACCAGCAAAGTCCCCTCCCCCCCTGAGCCGGCTCTGCGCGTCAGGCTGCATGGGACGCGGTTGCCACTGGGCCCCGTGGATCAGTGCCGTGTGCACCCGCGTGGGCGTGGGAGGAGGCTGACGCCCCGCCTTTGCTCTGTAAGCCTTTGCTCTCTCCTACAACCGAAGGGGAGGGCAGCCTCCGGAAGGGGATACCAGAGCGTCTGCTGAAAGGCAGGTGGATGCTTACATTACTTATTGGAAAGGTCAGAAGGTGTGTCCATATTAAACCTAAAGCTTGAAGAGAGCTAAATTGAATACATAATATATCTAATTTATTAGTGATAATAAAATATCTGCTGCTGATAATACCACTAATTATCTTTTTTAAGCCTGCTTTGCTTTATCTATTATAAAATAACTCAAAAAAATATTTAATGAATATATGACTACCAAATCTTTCATAATCTCTATTTGTCTTTGTGTCTCTACTTGACACGTGTCTCTGTTAAAATAGTAACAGAGCAAGCTGAATTTTCCATCCTGCTTGAAATTCTATTTTTTCATTTCACTAATTCCTTGCTAGCCATATTCTCTTCCTATTTCTCTGATCATTCCTCTAATTGACCTTGTTTGTTCCTCATCTTTAAACTCTGACTTCCATAATGACTAAGATTTAATGTATACATTAAATACATATCTAATGTATATATCAATACATATCCTCATGTATGAAGAGATAGAAAGATTAAAAATGAAAGGATAGAAAAGCTCTATATCACAAAAATACAAAGCAAAAGAAATTGTATAGCTTTCATGATATTAAACGAAGAGGGCTTTAAGAAACAGTACTAGACCAAATTGGTTATTTACAGAATAGTCACAGAGATGTAAAGTACAGCATAGGGAATATGGTCAATAATGTTATAATAACTCTGTGTGGTGCCAGATGGGAACAGGAAATATCAGGGGGAACACTTTGTAAAGTATATGATTGTCTAATTAGTATGCTGTACACTTAAAACTAATACTGAAAGTAAGTGAAAAAAATTTAAATAAATTTAAAATGGTAAAAAAAAAAGGAGTACTAGACACAGATATATTTCAGAGTGATAAAATATTATTTTAACAGAAGGATATAACAAGCTTAAATCCATCTGTAAGAATAAAACTTCAAGATCTATGAAGAAAATAAGAGAGAGAACTAAACCAACTTAGTAACTGACAGGACAGACAAACAAAAAAGCAATAAAATATAGAAGCTTTAACACTATGATTAACAAACTTGACCTAATTGACATTTATTTATAGAACATTGTACTCAAGATTTCAGAGTACACACTCTTACACTTATTCTTTCCCAATACGGAACATTTACCAACAGAAAATTTGTCAGACCATAAAGCAAGCCTTAACAAATTTCAAAGGATTGAAATACTACCAAGAATGTTTTCTGACTTCAGTGGGATTAAGCTAAAATCAATAACAGAAAGAAAACTAGAAGACTTCCAAATTTGTTAAAATTAAGCAATATATTTCTGAATAACCCATGGGTCAAATTAGAAAAGATACAGCTCAAAGCCATAATGTTGATCAAAAGAAGTCAGACACAAAAGAACACATACCATACTGTATGTTTTCAATTATACAACGTTCCAAAACATCTCCGGTGATAGAGATCTATTGGAGGAGGGTTACTGAGAGAGGCTTTTGTTTCTAGGGTGGGGATTATATTATAGATCATAATCTTTGTGGTACATAGGTGTATCCCATTGTAAAATTTCACTTAAAATTTCTACATCTTATTATTTATAGTTCAACACCAATGTTTATTAAAAAGAAGTGACTTATTACTTCTTTTATGGACGTTCTCTTTAACATCAATCTTTGCTTTTCCTCATCAACAACCACAGTTCCAGTTACTTCCTCTATGTCTGTGCTCTGTAACTCTATTCTGTTTCTGACATAACTTTAGTACCAGTCCTGAATATTTAAATTCCATCCAATTGACTGTGTAGTTCACAATCTCAATTGCAACACTGAATTCTGCTTGAAAGGATGATTATTCTGCCTTCCCAAGGGTACCATGATTTGCCCAGTTATACAGGCTCACTGTACAGTTGTCTTTAAATTTTCCCTCTTTGTAAGTGCCCTTACCTTATCATGAATACCTGACGATAGTTCCTTTATATTATCTCTTGAGTACCCCATTATTTCCACTTCCACTAGTCTGACAAAGGATCCATATCTGTACACGGAGAACTCCAGTTACCTTGCTAAGGCTGTTGGAATAGTCTCCTCACTGGTCTCAACTTTCGGCCTCTCCTTCCAAAACTTCCTTTGCGCAGCTGTTGCATGGGTTTCCTTTAAGCACTGTTTTCATCATTGCTTCTCGTATTAAAAATACCTTTTATTGCCCAGCCAGTGTGGCTCAGTGGTTGAGCATTGACCCATGCACCAAGAGGTCGCTGGTTTGATTCCCGGCCAGGACGCATGCCCAGGTTGTGGGCCTGATCCCCAGTAGGGGGCATGTAGGAGGCGGCCAATCAGTGTTCTCTCTCATTGATGTTTCTATCTCTCTCTCCCTCTCCCCTCCTCTCTCTTTCTCTAAAATCAATAAAGAAAAAAACATTTTTTAATAAATAAAAAGTATCTTTTATTATTTTCTACTAACTAAAAGTAAATGATATATTTTCAGCCTAATATTATATAGAGTATTTCTGAATCTGACCCCAACCTGTTTCCAGCTTGCCTATTATTACCACAGGTAAATTGGTCTATTAGTTATGCCTCTAGGATCTTCTTCATGTTTATGCTCCCAATTGGCATGTCCTTCTCATTTCTCTCCAACTCTTTAAATCATATTCATCACTGAGGAGCATTGCAACATAATGGACCTGAGGCTTTGCAATCCATAGACTAATGCAAACCCCAGCTTCGCTTCTTACTGGCACTGTGAGTTTGAGCAAATTACTTACCCTTGGATTCTTGGTTTACTCATCCGTACTCCACACATAATTATTGGCTACTTTGTACCGCAGGCCGACACTCTAACCGCTGAGCCAAACCCGCCAGGGCTTATTGGCTACTTTGCATCTGCCAGAAACCATCTGAGGCCTAAAGACACAAGGATGAACGAAAGCAAATAAATCAATCCCTGTCATCATGGAACTTCCAGTCCATTGAAATGACAGACATTAATATAAACATGCAATACCCATTTTTGCAGGTGTTAGACTAGAGGGAATTTATGCAAAGCTTATAACACAAAGTAGGTAGACAAATCATAACAGTTCTCATTATTAAAAGCCTCAAAACCCAGTCAAATATTCATCTTTGTGATACATTCTTACACTTCTCCAGTTTCCTGTGGAAATCAGATGACTCTCACACTACCGTGTGTCTCCAAAGATTCCCTCGTTTGCTGAACTCTTCTGACTTTACCATGCATTTGAAAACTGGACTTTTTTGAGTTATGTCTATGTGTCAAATTGCCATTAAATGTTGCAAACATTTCATCTCCATATAACTGAACATTTGAAGAGTGTGCAGTACATTTTTTTAAAGTTCTCTGTTGACTAAAGCTCCCAGCACATGCTAAATACTTGTTGATGTAATGAGTCCAGCCCTATGAGCCTGAATCTCGGTGGAGCACTTGAAATGTTTCCAGGGTTTTCTCCTCCCACACAGAAAGCAGATCTGGCCAAGAATATTAGGAAGTGGAAACATCATTTCTCACCCTCTTTGTGAGCTTCTCCCACCCATTTTCCTCTTTAGCCTGCCAAAATGTTTCAATTCCCTCGGAGCCCAGGAAAAGGCTGGTTTGGGCAGCTGACCAGAGAGGGATGAAATGTTGATGAAGAGGGAAAGAAATTTAAAGAGTCAGAGCCAGAATTGCTGAAAAAATATTTTAAAATTCAATTTCCAAAAGGATCCTTGATTCTTGAAGTGTGTTTATTCCCCAGCCCCCAGCTTGGGAGATTTTCCAAAACCAAAATAATTCCCACTAGGGATAGTAGAAATGTGCTTGCCAAGTTTAGAATCTGCTAACTCACTGGGTCCTAGATTCTGGAAAGTAGTCAAAAAGAATTCCATTTCATTTTTTTTCTTGTTCTATTTTAATGGAACTTATTGGGGTGACATTGGTTAATAAAATAATATAGGTTTTACGTGTCTGATTCTATAACACATTGTCTGTGTATTGTATTGTGTGTTTACCAGCCCAAGTCACATGTCCTTCTATTTCGTTTTTTTCCCTGGGAAGTAATTTCCAGTTTCAAAGCCTTAAAGTGTTAAGATAATTAAGTTATACTCAAGAAATATTTTATGAATGTTATATCAAATAATTAAAAACACAAGGATTTTGTTTCCTGTCAATACATTTATACTTAAAAACTGACGAGAAGGCTAGTTTTAAGAATCTGAAATCTTTTCAAATCCATAATACTGGGAGAAAGAGAGAGCAGGTGATAGTAAATCCTAAAACAATATGATTCTAAACATCAATATTTGTAGTAGTCTGTTTCACTACACTACCCTGAAGATATCTAAAACCAATATTCTAAATTATTGTTAGAAAATCAGCACCCTCACCTATCCATGCACCTGCTGCTCACCAACTAATAAATGTCTGTTAACATCAACCATCACATTTGATGGATCAGCCATATTTGTTCCGTTTCTATTAAATTCCACCTCATGTAGGAGGAATGTAAGGGCGATGTAGCTGATTTTATGACCCAGGGCCAAGATGCAATGACTCTAATGTCACCTCCATGACCATTTGGAAAACAGATGGTTTTCTTGTCTACATAATACAAAATAACTGGCCACATACATCTTTTGAGTTTGATTTGACTGATTCTCTCAGAATTAATAAAGCTAGTCTTCCTTTTACATGAATTCAGAGATGACTTAGCAGATGCGCTAATACATGTTTTGTTTTGCACAACATGTTTTTTTAATAGGAATGGATCCATAGCACACATTGTAGATTCTACAGATTATATCCCCAGCCTTTTTCATATTAGTATTTTAGAAAATGCCCATATTTCTCATAAGTCTTACAATTAATGAGACATTTAATAATTATTTTTATATACTTGAGGGAAAAAACAGAAAATGTTATAGTTCTTAAATATAGTAAGACACCAAAGGTAGCGTCGCACATTAGAAAACCAACATATTTATTCTACCTAATTTTATTTTGTATCTGTAGTATTTAAAAATTTAGTAGCTTATTTTAGAGAGAAGCTGACATAAAATTTCTGCTAATGCCCAACTCCTCAGACCCCTTTAACACATCCCAACTCTCTTTCATCCAGCTTCCAACCTTCTAATTTATTTTTAGCATTTCTTTTTCTCCAAAAACTAAAACATATTTTCCTGCATGATTTCATGTTGCAATCATCAGTGTACAGCACACAAACTAGTCTACCCCCTCGTTTACATACGAGGACAGGAACGGGGATTATCTCCTGAAGGGTGGTCTCCTTTTCTTGTAATACCACCCCAAACACTTGTTTCTTACAAGATTTGCCTGATGAAGGGGAGAAAAAATTACAAATAAAAGAGTACAGATGAGAAAGTGAGAAAAGAATCTGAAAGACCAACAATGATCTTCAGAAAGCATCAAGGTAAGTCCAAGAAACAGGAAGAGATGTAAATAAATGAACTTAAGCCTGGCCAGTGTGGCTCAATGGGTTGAGCATTGTCCCATGGACTGAGAGGTCCTGGTTTGATCCCTGGTCAGGGCACATGCCTGGTTGTGGGCTTGATCCCAAGTAGGGGACATGCAGGAGGCAGCCAATAGATGTTTCTCTCTCTCTCTCCCCCCTTCCCCTCTCTCTAAAAAATCAACAAAAACATACTTAATAATTAATTAAAGACAAAAAATATGAAGAGCAGTGAAAATTTAGAGTGTGGTAATAGGCTGCAAGTGTTAGAATGAGGTGTTTGACCCTTGTCCAGAGACTATTAGTTCCTGCTAAAAGATTTTAATCATTTGTTCTTAGCTTTATTGATATATAATTGAATATCACATGTGTAAGTTTCAAGGTGTTGGACGTGATATGGTAAAATGATTACCACAATAAGGTTAGAAAATGGATAATAAAAGATGTCATTGGTGTATACCAATAATATATTATCAATCCTTAAAAATAAATTTTACAGTTGTTAACACTTCAATGTGTGAATCACACCAAAATACTTACATAAAGCAGGATACAAACAGAAGAAAAAGATTTTAAGCCACGAGGTAAAAATTGCGGTATGTCTAAGATAATCCTTATGTTCCTGACTTAAGCAACCACTGAAATAAGCAACTCCGGGAGAGACCAAGGTCTGGGCAGCAGAGTGGCTGCGGAGAGGAAAACATCTGAGGAGCAATCAGTTGGAGAATGTGGAGACTTCCCGAGTTTTAATTCCTTGCTCCCAGCCTGGGTGAAATGCCTGCCCTACAACTCCATAATTCTCTGCCATGGCAGATATCACACCACATCAGAATTGTTTTCATTCATGTGTTTGCTTGCTTGCTTTGTTTTATTGTGTTTAGTTTATGAAGTTTTGTTTTTTAAATGGAGAACGTACACAACCACTCACATTTTGGAGCACAGAAAATGCGCCTGTTACCCTGTGCCAGGCGTCCCTCGAATGATCAGCAAACGAGATTATGTTCCATGATCATCCCCCTTCCACCCAGAAATAAAAGGTTGAGAAAGTTGTCAAAGGCAGCCAAGCTTGGGAGTCTCAGAACAGACTTAAACCCCAGGAGGCATAGTTCCCAAGTTCCCTTAAACTCTCTGCGCTCCGTTTCCACGTATCAGTGATTATTCGATATCCAAACAGTCTCTGTGTTCTCTTCACTTCTTGTTTTTTCATTATTTCACTACAGGAAAATATTTATTAGAGTATATTCACTAACTCTAAGAAATTGGCAATAAAGCTGTAACAAATCCTTTTCTCCATGTTGATACATCACAGTACAGGTGTTTCATACGTCTCTCTGGTCATTTTTTACAAAGGCAACCATGTAGTTCAGCAGAGATCACTTGGGTTTTAGCCCCAGGCCTGTCATTTGCAGAATGACCTTGGTATTCTAGGCCTCATTTAGATGGAGGATTTTGGATTCGCATCTCTAACACCCTCCAGCTCTGTAATTCTGCTATTCTACCCTGCTCACATTACTTTAATCCTCATAAAACATCTTTATGATATAGAAGACATTTAATCCAAACGTCTTGCATGAATTTGCACATGAAAACCTCACTGTTGCAGAAAGGAGCAATAAGGCAGCCTTCCCATTAAATTCTTATTGTTGGGGGCAGGGTGGAGACCCAGCTATCCTCCCTCTCTTCCATCCACCAGTTCTTGCTCATTCCAAGGCTATGATTTAACTGCCTTTATTGGCCATCCAAAAGCCTGTGATTCACCACATAGTTTAGCATTTACTCTGTAGACTCAATATAGAGCGCTGCCAAGCCCCTCTCCGCGGCCTGCATGTGCCCTGAGCCCAGCCCAGCCCCAGGACAGCGATCAGCACAGCCGGTGCCCACCCCTCCCTGAGCCTATCTCCAGAGTGAAACAAATGTTTGCACAAAGGCAGAAGCCACTGCTTACATTTCACTTCTTCAAAGCACTGGTCTCCCGGGTAGTTGTGCTTCCTCAAAATGCCCTGCAGTGGTGGGATTTCCAAGAAGCAATTTTTCCAAGTCTTTTCACTTCCTGTAAGAGTACATCCCTTAAATTCAGATGCAGGATCTTCCCAAGTCCCCACGCCAAAGAGGACACATGGTTAAAATCTAGTTTCTTAATATTTAAAACAAAAAGCATGCAATTTTATAAAAAACGCTATGGCAAGCCTCCTCGATGCATGGTTAATGTTCACTCTCAAAGACTCCAAATACTTTTTATTCTCATCTGAGAGTGCATATGTTTACAACTTAAAAGCATCCAGTTATTAAAATTTTATAACTGAGCTAAGAGTTTCTGGCCAATTTAATCCCATCATTTTAATTTAGAAACAAGAGCAATGAGAAGCTAGTGGCAAGGTTCAAAGAAGAAACACAATTTCAAGCTGTAAAAGAAGCTTGAGATGATTCAGTCCATCATTTTCTTCCTCTGCACGGGGATTTTAGACCCCCAGAAGAAATATTAAATAAATGTAAGTGACATAAATGTAAATAATATATAAATACAAAAATATAAGCATAGCCCTGGCCGGTTTGGCCCAGAGGTTAGAGCGTCGGCCTACGGACAGTAGAGACCCGGGTTCGGTTCCCGCTAAGGGCACATACCTCGGTTGCAGTTTGTCCCCGGCCCAGTTGGGGTTGTGTGGGTGGTGGCCACTCAATGTGTCTCTCTCACATCGATGTTTCCCCTTTTCTCCCTCCCACTTTATCTGAAGATAAATGCAAAATGTCCTCAAGTGAGGATTAAAAATATATACATATAAGCATAATACAAATGTAAATTTGTGACATTTGAAAATTGAGAAATACTGAAATAAGTAGAAAAAGTTTACTTTTATGTAACTGGAGCAACCGTTTTATGCATATAATATACAAATGATTAAAAAATAATTACTTCTAAATATATTTTAGAGTGCATAAAATGATGGATTATAAAACTTAATATCCCAGACAGCCCTGAAAAAAGAATCCAATAATTTTATGAGCGATCAAACACAAAGAGAGAGACAGAAAATGAGGCACAGGGAACCTAGTACCCGATTTAAAATTAAATCAAGGATAAGAGTCCCTCCAACCCTAAATTCTGGAGCAGCCAATGCACTAAGCTGGCAGACGAGGGTGTGCAAACAGAACCATGATAACTCTGTGGGCCAGAGTCAAGTGTGTTGGTCTTGATGTTTGAGTGACAGGCCTGAGAAAGACAAGGCAGAACAGCCACCTCCAGGGGTGTCCTCGTCGAGTCTAACTGGGGACTCGGTATCTGGGAACATCAGCTGGACAGATGGGAGAGGCCCTCATGAGGCCATTACTGTGGGCCTGGGAAGACCCCTGGAAGGAACACCCTGGACCTCTGTCCACAGCTGGGCTTCGAGCAGATGTGACCCCGTGGAGCTGCTTGCAGGAAGGCAAATGAAACTCTTTTCAGAATATGTTTTTGCAGAAGGAAAAGCAGCAGTCACATAGTAACCATTATCCAGTGACAAAGCCTTAGTGTCAAAAGGGGCCAAGTGATTTTATTTTTATTCTTTATTGGTTTTAAAGAGAGAGAAAAGACAGAAACATCGATGAGCGAGTACATCGATTGGCCGCCTCCTGCACGCCCCCCACTGGGGATCAGGCCCACAACCTGGGCATGTGCCCTGACTGGGAATGGAACCCGTGACCTTTTGGTGCCTGGGTCGACGTTCATCCCCTGAACCACACCAGCCAGGCATAAGGGGTCAAGTGATTTTAGTCCCACATTGACACTTGTTACTTTAGCTAATACTTAGCTGAGCCTGGACACATATTTGGGTCCTGTTTAGAGGGGTTTAAGTAAGAAAATAGAGACTAGTTTTATTAACTGCCTGAGGCCAATCAGGGTGAACATAGGCCTCTAGTCCAACATAAATCTCACAGGAAAGAACCTTTCTTCCTCATTCCACCACATCTACCAGGAAATGTTAACACCTTTAGAACCAAAAGGGAATTCTGTCTGGAAAAGAAGCAGGAAAAACAATATAGTATAGTCTAGTAAAACAGAGCAGATCGATTCTACAGGAGAGCTACACGTGTGATTTAGGTGCTTTCAAAAATACTTGGAGATAATGTTGAGGGGAATGGAGTTTTTGCATTCGTATAAAAACAATAAAATTTATGTATATGTTCTGTGACCTTATGTGTACCTATTGGCTGGTGAGGCTGGAGTTATAGGCTATGCTTTAATGTGGTGTAACTACTAACTACTAATAAATAATAAAAGAAGCTACAAACTGGCCAGTGCGGCTCAGTGGACTGAGCATTGTCCCACGGACTGAGAGGTGCTGGTTCAATTCCCAGTTTGGGGGTTGATCCCTGGTCGGGGGGGTGCAGGAGGCAGCCAATTGATGTTTCTCTCTGACATTGATGTTTCTACCTCTCTCTCTCCCTTCTTCTTTCTCTAAAAACATCAATAAAAACATATTTTTTTAAAAAGAAGCTACAGCCCTGGTCGGTTTGGCTCAGCGGACAGAGTGTCAGCCTGCGGTCCAGAGACACCTGGGTTCGGTTCCCGCTAAGGGCACGTACCTTGGTTGCAGTTTGTCTTCCGCCCTGGTTGGGTCGTGTGGGTGGCAACCACTTGATGTGTCCCTTTCACGTCGATGTTTCCCTCTCTCTCTCTCCTTTCCACTCTATTTGAACAACAACAACAACAAAGAAAAAATGTTCTAGGGTAAGGATAAAAAAAAAAGAATAAACTGCAACCATAGCTTTCATGTCTCTGTCCACCTCCCTCCTAGCTCCCCTCCCCCAAGTAGGAGGACTTCACTAATCAGACTGGTCAGAAATGGAGGAATTGACTGGTCATGGGGACCCCCTGGGCAGGGTCATTACGCCTTACAAGACAAGGACCTGTGAGTCATTCTGTCCTTGTAGCAGAATGAATGAGCCAAGTTGGAGCATCCATTTGGAGGCCTGTTCCCTCCCACTCCCAGATTCCACAGAATCCCATCTAAGTGGTGCGAGTTTTAGGAGGGGCTGGGAGAAGTGTGGATCGAGGATGGAGGAGGAAGTTTTCCTCAAAACTCTAGTCTAAATCATAGAATGCAACTTGGCCTATGACCAGAGTTCTACTTTGCAATATAGACTTGTCTGCAGGTATTAATAAAGGGGTCAGTTTACAGTCCTTTTAGCCTACATGGAAAAGAGATCTATAGGCAAGATTTATTTATGTGCATCAAATATGTCAACATCTTCTGCCCTCATCTCTCACAACACCACAATAATTGTGTTAATGCTGAAGGATGTACAAATCTCCATGAGAATGGTTTAAATAAGTACTCTGGGATGAATGATCACAGTAGAACATTTCTATATCACAGATCCGCATCAAACTCTTGACCCCTTCTTTCCCAGTACAATATTGTGAATGGATATGTGACCTCTTGATGTCCTCTGCCAAGAGACATTCTCTTGGGAATTTATATCCATCCTCTGCTGGAAAGCATCCATTCACATGACTTCCTCAGATAGCTTAGGAACCAGGCTTCTCTCTGCCACTGTATACCCACTATACATCTCAAATACACCTGTTTTAGGTAACTCTATCCAGTGTTTGTGTGTGTGTGTATGTGTGTGTGTGTGTGTTGACCGTGCAATATTAAAATACTGTCATCCATCTTGTTTGCTGTTTGCCATTTGTCTAAAATATGTCTATGCATCTGTATTTTCTTAAAAATCAATGGTAAAGCAATATTTCATGAAATACTTCAATGTACCCATTGCTGCTCTAATTTCCAAATGCTGCCATTGCATTAGGCATATAGGTACTAAATACCTACTATGCAACTACTGTTAAATGTTGTGGAGATACAAATGGGATGCCCGCAAAGATTTTTAAGAGAATTTTCGAGAGTTGCTTAGAAAACATGGTGATTCCACCACGCTGAGTCACAGGGATCCCTGCTGGGATCATTGGCAGACTGATATCTATGAGGACACAGGGTGTGTGACCTAGCTCCACGTGGATTTTCACTGTGGTTTCTGGATGCTACCCCTTAACCATTCCAGATGTTGGGAGTGGTGCCTGTGGCAGATCCAAGACCAGGTACCACTTGGTGTGCTGACCACCACAATGTATTGCTAAACTTGAGCTTGGTCCAGAAAACTTGATTCCATCTTGGAATGTTGGCACTCAAACAGAGTGACAAGGAACACATGTAATGTTCCTTTATTCTTTTAATCTCTTCTGTCATGTCATCTTGTACAGCTAAGGCATCATAATTCTAACGGCCTCACCACAGGATTCACAGCGACTTCTGGGAGGTCCCTAACTCAACCCTCTAAAACTCGCCCAATTAGTCCAATAAACACCCAACACCTTATGATATATTTTATTCTTTCAGAAGATTATTACATACTTAACCTAAAAAGATGTGCAGCATACTATTTAAAATACACTTAGTATTATGAAATATTTGTAGCTGAAATGAAATGATATCTTAGATTTGTTTGAAAATTAACTGACTGGGTTGGGGAGATGGGGTAAGGGTATAGAAAAAATAAGATTGCTCATGTATAATTACTGAAGCTCTGTCATGAGCAAATCAAGCTTATTATACCCTTCTATTTACTGTTATGTGTGTCTAATTCTCTATAATAAAATGTTTTTTGAAAAATGAAGGTAGTACTAAGACATCAGCTCTCATCATCTTTTTGGGGGGTTAATTTATTTATTACAAAGTCTGGTACTTGCCCTTATTAGGAAAATTTGTAAAAGACTTTGAAATGAGCAGAGGTTGCTAGGTGTCTCTATTGGTTTCCTCTCCCTATTGTAACAAATCACCACCAACTTAGTGAAGTCAATCAGTGCAAATATATCCTCTTCTACTTCTGGGGGTCAGAAGTCTGAAATGGGTCTTACTGGGCCTATCAGGAGGACCACACTGCTTCTGGGGAGGTAGGGGAGAATCTGTTTTCTTGACTTCTCCTGATTCTGGAGGCCACCTGCATTTCCTGGCTTGTATTCTTCTCCTTCATCTTCAAAGTCATCAGTGTATGTAGCTGCTTCAAATCTCTGACTGTGACCTCTCCTCTTGTCTCTCTTTTCCACTTTAAAGGACCTGCTAGTTACATTTGGGCCCACCTGGATAACCCAGGACAATTCCTTTATCTTAAAATTCAACTGTAATCTTTATTTCCATGGATATCCAATCAAAGTTGCTCAATCAAGAACCAATTGTCAAAAAAAAAAAAGAACCAGTTGTCAATTTGTCATAAATAAGTCCTGAGGTCTTACCTGAATGTGGCTGTAAGAAGTACCTATTAACCAATTGACAAATGTTTGAGTTGCTATTATGTATAAGCACTGTTGGAAATTAAAGGTAAATCAGACATAGATCCAGTCCCCAAATAATTTTTAGCCTAATAACAAAGGTAAAGCTTGAATATATGTTAGAGTAAAACAAGAAAGTGTTAAGGGCCAGAGACAGAGCTCTCTGAGAGAAAGTTATATAATTTTAACAGTATGTCCAAGATGGAGAGAGATGGCCAAGACTCCCAAGCCTACTACTGGCTACCTGTCAGAGCCTGGCCTACTCCCAAAATGGGTCTCTCATGCCTCATAATTGTGCATGTGCTCATGTGCACACCCACCTGCACATGCATGGGCATGCATACATGCACACGCAAAGGAAAAGGACATCCAAAATCTTTGACCCAGCCCTGGCCGGTTTGGCTCAGCGGTTGGAGCATCGACCTGCGGTCTGGAGAGACCCGGGTTCGGCCCCCGTTGGGGACACGTATCCCAGTTGCAGTTTGTCCCCGGCCCTGATTGGGTCATGCGGTGGCAGCCACTCGATGTGTCCCTTTCACGTCGATGTCTCTCTCTCTCTCTCCCTCCCACTCTGTCTGAACAAAGTATCGAAGAATGTCCTCAGGTGAGGATAAAAAAAAAGCTTTGACCCAAACATGAATGAAGCTCCGGGCCATGGCTTTGGTTGGACGCAGACGCAAAGTGCTCCTTTCGGCTGAGGACAGGCCTCAGCCCACCTGGCGCCCTCTCCCGCTCCAGGTGGAGGTGAGTAGCTCTCAGCCCCGGTGCCTCTGCTGGCATCCTGACCTGGGCCTACCGGTCGGCAGTAGTCCAAAAGGGAAAAGGACCCGGAAAAGATGAATTCATGCAAACGCCTGTCTGTGCGCCGGTGGGTGAGCTTTGCTGTCTCCTCCCAAACAGGAGCAAGCCCCAGCCCTCCTCAGCTTCATGGCAGAAAAACAGAAAGTGAATCCAAACTCCGAGTTAGTCACAAAAGAGACGCCACTACTCCGGAAAGACAAAATCGAATTAACAAGTCATGTGTCAACACTTGCACCTTAGCCTTCTGGAGCTTTACATTAAAGTGCCTGTGCCCAGTTATCCCACACGGAGGCTGCGGAATCCACTCTGTCCCTCACCCGGGTCGCTGTCACTCCCTCTGCTTCCTGACTCAGAAATGAGAGAAAGAACAGATGAAAAAGAGTCTTGATTTCCCATTAGACGAACACACAGAGCATTGAATGAGACACTTAACCCCTGTTGGAATCCCTCATGCCTCACAATTGTTTCCTTTGTGCATTTTTATCCTTCTTACAGGAAATTGAAAAGAAAAGTATTCAGGGCTATCACTATTTCTGACCTAACTCGGAATCTGAACTACAATTCAGTTTTATATACTTTTCATTTTAACGCACACATTATTTTCTCTATGCGCAAGAACGAACCAATCTTAACATTCAATGATCCATGACTACATCAGAAGGGCGTATAGCCACCCCGGAATATTTACTGTACAGACTCAGTGCATTGCTCTAAGTGTATGAAATGAAGTCATATATTTTCAATTACTCCATTCATGGAAATGCCTTTTCAAGCACAGCTTCTTATTGTGAGCCCAGCTGTTAGTTTCATATTACAGCTCAAGAGCCAAGTGTCAAGGGCAATAAAGTTTGGCTATACATCACTGTCTAAAAGACAATGACATACCAGCTAAGCCAAAAAATGGGGTTTTACAGGCTTTTCCATAATATAAAATCTCCCACAGGTCAAGGGCAATCGTTTTCAACATTGATGAGGATTACAGAAAGAGTAGCATATACCTAAGAAAACTTCCAAATGTTGGCTGAAGGTGGGTTTTGGTGTCGTTAGTTTGTTTGTTGTTGTTATTGTTTTGGCTATAGAATCATGCCATTGGGAAGATGTACTTGCCTGAAAAACAGAATTAAAGTATAATAGATTATGTTATAGGTGTTGACTAGACCAGACAATCGGATCCTATGTCTGGTTTAGCAAAAAACTTTAAACAGAATAATTTATATTACTGTTGAAAAAAATATATACGGCTGAGGAATCCATTTCTGTTGTAAGCTTAATGAGCTCAGTTTTACCTGCCACTGGTACTTTGGAATGGAGACAATGAGCGTGAGTAGCAACCTGTTTAATCTTTGGGATGCTAAATTACAGAGGCTGTTTTTACTCCCACGTGAGAAAATCACCTGAAGTTACATTTACTCGGCTAAAAGTACGTGTTCAGGAAACAAGAGGAGATGGAGAAAGCAGGAGATAAGTAGAGCTTCTATAACCTAAATTTAACCCAGCTTACACTGAGCTAGAGCATCGCACTGTCCATAGGAACCCTAATCTTCTCCCCACACATATATCCAATTTTTAAAAAATTCTCACCCAAGGATATGTTTTTATTGATTTTAGAGAGAGGGGAAGGGAAAGAGAGAGAGAGAGGAGAAACATTGATGTGAGAAACATCAATCAGTTGCTTCCCATACACTCCCCAACTGGGGATTGAACCCACAGCCAAGGTATGTTTCCTGACTGGGAATTGACCCCAAAACTTTCTGGTGTATGGGACGACACTTCAACCAACTGAGCCACCTGGCCAGGGCCATGTATTGTATTCAATGAAATAAAGAATACATTCAGTGCATTTAGGGAACACATTAGAAAGGCTCTCCAGGATGAAAGAAGAGTAACCTAATTCCTTCATAACTTCATAAAAACCATATACACAGTTACATGCGTGGTTTAAAAATAATATACATTGGCATTCAAGGTCACAGGTAAAATGCTGAGTTTAACCCTTGAACACTTTATTGAGAAAAGATTTGTTGTATAGCCTCGATCAGTATCTCTGAGTTTATCCAATAACATTGAAATTGAATACCGGATTCTGTTCATTTTCTCAAAGTAATCATCCCGCATAGGACTGAAATGAAATTGTGTAATAATCCCTCACAATGAGCAAACCAACACCATTTTCAATATTACGTGCTCAAGCAATTCAGCCGTTAACAATAGCCATGGTTGGACAGTTTACTACCCCTGAGAGCCTTAGACTTAATGCTTCCTTGTAGTGTAAGAACTTTGGGAAGGAAAGTGACTATGCCCACTCTCACTGACCAGCTTTGGGGACTTTGCAAGGCCTTGTGCCTGACCCTATGGGACATCTCTGCTGTTTGCTCCAGCAAAGTAAATGTGTGCTTTTATCTCCTTGACTCTTACTTGTCTCTGGAGATATGCATTCAATTCTATTCTCCACCTGTAGACTAAAAGGATGTTTTTCGACGATACATGGTGTTCAGTTTTTGTTTTTGCATGGTCATGAGAGAAAAATGGAGGAAAATAAAAGTAAATATTTTTCTGGCAGATACACACAATCTAATACTTTCTTTTACAATCTAAGACTGTAACTCTGTAGTAGGTCTAACCCTTACTCCAGCTAACCTCCTTTGATTCTTCCTGTTTATATACAAGTTAATATATTTAGAATGCTAAGGATTTCACTTTACCTAATCTAAGCTAAGGAACTAAAACTACATAAACAGGAAGACTGAAAAAAATTAATTTATTAAGTAGACCCAGGTTAGATCCAAGGTTAGCCTCAGATTTGGCAAAGAAAGTGACTTTTGTGCAAACATGTGTATATTTTTCTCTGTAGACTATTTTAAAACACTATTTGTATGATTGAACTATTTATATATACAGTAGTGTAGCGATTTCTTATACGAATACTATTATTATTTTTATTGGTTTTAGAGAGAGAGGGAGAGATAGAAACATTGATGAGAGAGAATATCAATTGGCTGCCTCCCACATCCCCCCCCCCCCCCCCCCGAGGATATGGCCCACAACCTGGGCATGTGCCCTGACCAGGAATTGAACTGGTGACCTCTTGGTGCATGGGTCAATGCTCAACCACTGAGCCACACCGGCTGGGCTCTCATATGAATATTATTAAACACATAAGGAAGTCTAAATGTCATCCATCATTTTTTTAAAACATTATTCTAAATATAAAATTAGCCCAGTCAGTATGGCTCAGTGGACTGAACCACATCCCATGGACTGAGAGGTCTTGGTTCAATTCCCGGTCAGGGCACATGCCTGGGTTTCGGGCTCGACCCCCAGTAGGGTGCATGCAGGAGGTGGCCAATAGATATTTTTACCTCTCTCCCTTCCTCTCTAACAAATCAATTAATATATAAATATATATATATATATATATATATATATATATATATATATATAATTAAAATGTCAGATCTTCAGACTCTAATCTGCTAAACATGTCAAATTCATCCTAAAAATGACGAGAGCTTTTGGAAAGATAAACTCCTTTAGACATGGCCATGACTTTGTTGTCATTTTACTCATTTCTTGTCATGCTTGATGTAGTCATGATGATGTACAAGTTCAAATAATATTTAATATATTTTTGATTGTTACCATCTATCAGATAATTCCAAATAACATATTCCAGGAATGACGGTACATGAGCAGAAAGTACTCCTATTTGGAGGATGTGAAAGACAACATCTTTTTAATGTTATTTCATATTTTGATAAGATTACTTAAAATTTACTATATACTAATACCCATGATTACTAAAGTGGATAAAGATATATATGTTTAAATTCTTCTAAGCGACAGTTTCTCAACAGTAATATTATCTCAAAGAGTAGGTGTTTTTTTGTTTTGTTTTTTTAAAACATCTTCTTTACCTAAATTATTTGTTTTTTAATACTTGAATAATGATGCCATACCTCCAACATAAATTTTTTGGTAGACTTGTGAAATCGAGAAAAATAGTGACATATAAATAAAAAGGCAAACCATAAATATAGTCCTAGTAGTAATGTGTTAATTTCATAAGCAATTATAAAACAGAAATTTCATTCATCCAAGTGAAGTTCATAATTATTCAGGTCTTTCTAAAAATATCCTGTTAGTGAAGATCTGTAGTTTAAACTTCTTAAGTTATGGATGAGATAAAACAAAGAACTTATACGCATGTATGCATAACCAATGAACATAGACAACAATGCTGGGGGCAGGACCTAGGGGGTGTCTAGGGGGGGAAAAGGAGAAACGTCTGTAACAAAAATAAATCAATAAAAATTGCAAAAAAAATAGTTAAAATTTTAAAAGAAAAGTTAATCTTAGTCAGTTTATATTTTTTACCATTTTTTTTCGAACCCACTGTATTTCCCATATATTGCTTA
Source organism: Molossus molossus (assembly GCF_014108415.1). NCBI lineage: Eukaryota > Metazoa > Chordata > Mammalia > Chiroptera > Molossidae > Molossus > Molossus molossus. The sequence continues at coordinate 21,665,510 of NW_023425401.1, forward strand.
TAAATTGAGGCACTTTCCATTTCTGTTTATTGTCTCATTAAGTAGCCAACTTGCCTCATCACCTGTTGGTTTCAGTTCTTAGTTTTTCAAAGAAGAAAACCAAAAATGCAAATACTGATACTTTTTCTTCTGGAGCTTTTTTTTTTTCTGTATTGATATTAGAGAGAGAGAGAATGGAGAGGGAAAGAGAGAGAGAAACATCGATGAGAGAGAACATTGATTGGCTGCCTCCTGCATGCCCCCTACTGGGGCTCTGGCCCACAACCTGGGCATGCGCCCTGACTGGGAATCAAACCGGTGTCCTCTTGGTGCATGGGTCAGTGCTTAACCACTGAACCACACCAGCTGGGCTAGAACTATTTTTTTTATATCACAGTTCTTATTGCACTGATGAGAATTTCTCAAATGACATGAAATAATAGTGGTGTTAAAATTAGTACCTTTGATGTTATACTACTAGGTATGCTCTTGGCTCCTATTTTACACTGAATATTCTACATTATGTCAGAAAACTCTCTTCCTAGTCCTAATTTACTAACTTTTCATCCACAATTGATACCGAATTTAATTCAATGTTGTTGATTATCTTCTGAGATTTTTTCTCATGTGAGTTTTTAATGTGATCAATTTTGACATAGTCTTCTAAAATTATCCTTGAGCTAATGGACTTTGCACTACTTTGTTCGTATAGTGACCAAATTTTCACACCTTCTGATGTTTAGAAAAGCTTATGCATTATCAAATCTGTGAGTCCCCAAGTGAGAAGCCAGAACCTCATTTCTTCAGCCTCCCTTACAAAGAGAAGTCCCAACATGTAGCCAGATCAACTCTCTCAGATATCCACATGGAATGCGCTCACGTCAAAGGCAGTGGCCTGGAGAACAAGTATTACGTAACCTCCAGTCTTGGGGGCATGGTTGCTGGGAAGATCGGTGTTGAAAACCCAATGGCCAAAGATTCCAAAATAGAGGCGGAGTGACTGGAAGCTACACAGACCGTCGACCAGAACCAAACTGGAATTACAACTATAACACAGACAAATCAACGGGAAAAAGCAACAGAAAAGCAGCCTGGAGGACCATATAACGAGGGACACTGACTCCATCCCGGTAGGCTTGCGAAGGCGTGAGACGGGGGCTGGGAGCCCACGGTCAGCAGCTCAGCAGCGGCCTTAGCTGGGAGGAGCGCCCTCGGTTATGCTCCCTGGGGGCTCCACAGCGCAGAGCCGGGACAGAGGCTGAAACAGCCACAGCCACTCACCTTGGGCTCCGGCAGAGGGAGGGCGGACTGGACTGGAACTGTGTGGGGACACTCGGGGTTTGGAGGGCGCTCAGAGCTTTTGCTGAGTGGCAGCCACGCAGGACAGTGGCCACATTGCTCCTTCCCAGGGCTCTGGGGAGAGGCAGCAGCACCTCCCTCAGAGATCCAACCCCGCCCTGTGGGCCATTGAAGTGCATATTGCACTTCATTAACAACCAGCATCTGCCCCACCCTTGTGAAATCCCTTTATGCTGAGCACCTGAGGGAGTTTTTCAATCAACTGACAACCCAAAACCCATCAAGTAACCTAGACTGCTAGCCTCCAGGCAAAAACCTCCAGGGTAACAGTACCTTTCCTGGGCTGGCAACTTTAACCAGGAAAGTAAGACTTGACAGTGGTGTTCAACGCGGGTCCTCCCTCGCTCATCTAAACCCAGGAGAGGGAGCCACAAACAGCAGAACACCAACACCCACAGGGAAAACTTGACAGGCTTCAAAGGCACTGTGATAGCCAAAATGGTGAAACACAGAAACATGAAAGAGCAAGAGACCTCCACCGAACATGAGATCAATGTGGAGCAGTTAGGCATGTTAACAAAGCTAGAAATCAGAGCCATGATCTTGAGAAAGCTCAACAGCATGAGTAAGGACATAGAGATGCTGAAAATAAGCCAATTGGAAATTAAAAACCATCAAGAAGAGATAAAAAATGACATATCAGAAATGAAAAACACATTGGAAGGTTTAAAAAGCAGAGTAGAGGAAGCTGAGGACCAGATCAGTAAATTAGAATAGAGGGTAGAAAAAATCAACCAATTAGAAATCCAAAAGGAAAAAATGATTAAAAAACAGGAAGACGTCTTAAGAGAACTGTGGGACAACTGGAAACGTAATAATATTCGCATCATAGGAGTCCCCAAAGAAGAAGAAAATGAGCAAGGGATAGAGAATATATTCAAAAAAACAGTGACGGAAAACTTCCCTAATTTGGTGAAGGAAGAAGGCATTCAAGTTCAAGAAGCACATAGAGTCCCAAGTAAGAAGAACCCAAACAGGCCCACACCAAGACACATAGTTATTAAAATGCCAAAAATTAAAGACAAAGAAAGAATCCTAAAAGCAGCAAGAGATAGGCAACAGGTTACCTGCAAAGGAAACCCCATAAAGCTCTCAGCTGACTTCTCACAAGAAACACTACAGGCGAGACGGGAATGGCATGAAGTAATCAAGGTCATGAAAAACAAGGATCTGAATCCAAGACTACTCTAACCAGCAAGGCTATCATTCAAACTAGAAGGTCAAATAAAGAGCTTCCCAGACAAAAAAAGGCTAAGGGAATACATTAGCACTAAACCAGTACTGCAAGAAATGTTAAAAGGACTGCTGTAATTAGCAGGAGAAATGGGAAGAAAAATATAACCAAACTAAACAAAAATGGCAATAAACAAGTACATATCAATAATCACCTTAAATAGAAATAGACTGAATGCACCCATAAAAAGACAGAGTAGCTGATTGGATAAGAAAGCATGACTCATCTATACGTTTTTTACAAGAGACACACCTCACAACAAAAGACTCACATAGGTTGAAAGTGAAGGGATGGAAACGAATTTTCCAAGCAAATGGAAAGCAAAAAAAGCTGAGGTAGCAATACTCATATCTGATAAAATAGATTTCAAAATGAAGGCCATAACTAGAGACAAAGAAGGCCACTACATAATATTGAAAGGAACATGCAACAGGAAGATATAACCTTGATAAACATATATGCACCCAATATAGGAGCACCAAAATATATTAAAAATCTTCTGGAGGACTTTCAAGGAGAAAACGACAGCAATACAATCATAGCAGGGGACTTCAACACCCCGTTGACACCACTGGATAGATCTTCTAGACAAAAAATTAGCAAGGAAACAGAGACTCTAAATGAAGCACTAGACCAAATGGATTTAATAGATATCTACAGAGAATTACACCCCAAAACTACAGAATACACATTCTTCTCAAGTGCACATGGGACATTCTCAAAGATAGACCATATGATAGGACACAAACTAAATCTCTATAAGTTCAAGCAGATTGAAATCATATCAAGCATCTTCTCAGATCACAATGGCATGAAACTAGAAATCAATTGCAAGAAGAACATACAAAGACATTCGAACACATAGAAGCTAAACAGCATGCTCTTAAACAATGAATGGGTTACCGAGGAGATCAAGGAAGAAATAAAAAACTTCCTGGAAACCAATGAAAATGAACACACAACACAAAATCTATGGGATGCAGCAAAAGCAGTTCTGAGAGAGAAGTTCATAGCACTACAGGCCTACCTCAAGAAACAAGAAAAATTTCTAATCGACTGTATAACCTCACAACTTAAAGAATTGGAAAGCAAACAAAAAACCCCAGAGCAAGTAGAAGAAAGGAAATAGTAAGGATCAGAGCAGAAATGAATGACATAGAGACCAAAAAAACAATTCGAAGGATCAATGAAACAAAGAGCTGGTTCTTTGAAAAGAGAAACAAGATTGATAGACCCTTAGCTAGACTCACCAAGAAACAAAGAGAGAGAACCCAAATACACAAAATCAGAAATGAAAGAGGAGAAGTAACAACCGACACAACAGAAATACAAAAGATTGTTAACAGACTATGAACAACTATATGGCAACAAATTCGACAATCTAAGCGAAATGGACAAATTTCTAGAAACACACAGTCTCCCAAAACTGGACCAGGAAGAGATAGAAAACTTGAACAGACCAATAACAACTAAGGAAATTGAAGATGTAATCGAGACTCTCCCAGCAATCAAAAGCCCAGGCCCAGATGGCTTCACGGGGGAGTTTTACCGAACATTCAAAAAAGAACTAACACCCGTTCTCCCAAACTATTTCAAAAAATTCAAGAAGAAGGAAGACTTCCAAACACGGTCTATGAGGCCAGCATAATTCTAATTCCAAAACCAGAAAAAGACACTACAAAGAAAGAAAACTACAGGCCAATATCCCTGATGAACATAGACGCCAAAATCCTGAACAAAATACTATCAAATCAGATCCAGCAATACATCAAAAAAATTATTCACCATGACCAAGTGGGATTCATTCCAGGGATGCAAGGCTGGTACAATATTCGCAAATCAATAAATGTGATACACCACATAAACAAAATGAAGAATAAAAACCACATGATCATATCAATAGATGCTGAAAAAGCATTAGACAAAATCCAGCATCCATTTCCCATAAAAACGCCCAACCATGTAGGAATAGAGGGATCATATCTCGACATAATACAGGCCATATATAAAAGACCTACAGCCAATATCATACTCAATGGACAGAAACTAAAAACATTTTCATTAAGAACAGGAAAAAAACAGGGATGTCCACTTTCGCCACTCTTATTTAACATTGTACTGGAAGTCTTAGCCACAGCAATCAGACATGAAGAAAAAATAAAAAGGATCCAAATTGGAAAGGAGGAAGTGAAACTGTCATTATTTGCAGATGACATGATATTATACATAGAAAACCCTAAAGACTCCATCAAAAATCTACTAGACTTAATAAATGAATTTGGAAAAGTAGCAGGATACAAATTAACATCAAGAAGTCGACGGCATTCTTATACACCAATGATGAACTCACAGAAAGAGAAACCAAAAAAACAATCCCATTTACCATCACACCAAAAAAATTAAGATACCTAGGAATAAACTTAACCAAAGAAGTAAAGGACCTATTTGCAGAAAACTACAGGACATTGAAAAAAGAAAAAAAGAAATAGAGGAAGCACCTACCTTGTTCATGGATTGGAAGAATTAACATCATTAAAATGTCCATACTACCCAAAGCAATCTGTAGATTCAATGCAATCCCCATCAAAATACCAATGGCATATTTCACAGAACTAGAACAAATACTTCAAAATTTCATATGGAACCAAAAAAGACCTCGAATAGCCACAGCTATTTTGAAAAAGAAGGACAAAGTAGGTGGGATCACAATACCAGATATCAGGTTATACTACAAAGCCACTGTCACCAAAACAGCCTGGTACTGGCACAGGAACAGGGAGATAGACCAGTGAAACAGAACTGAAAACCCAGAAATGGACCCAAGGCAATATGCTCAATTAATACTTGACAAAGGTGGCAAGAGCATACAGTGGAGTAAAGACAGCCTCTTTAATAAATGGTGTTGGACAAATTGGACAGCTACATGCAAAAAAATGAAACTAGACCATCAACTTACACCATACACAAAAATAAACTCAAAATGAATAAAAGACTTAAATGTGACCCATGCATCCATAAAAATTCTAGAAGAAAATGTAGGCAACAAAATTTCGGACATCGTACACAGCAGAATTTTCACTGATATGTCACCTAAGGCAACAGAAACAAAGGAAAAAATGAACACATGGGACTACATCAAACTGAAAAGTTTCTACACAGCAAAAGATACAATCATCAAAATGGAAAGGCAACCCTCTGTATGGGAGAACATTATTGCCAATGATGTATCAGATAAAGGATCAATTTCCAATATATATAGAGTGCTCCTACGACTCAACAAAAGGAAGACAAAGAACCCAATTAAAAAATGGGCAGAGGAGCTGAATAGACACCTCTCCAAACAGGACATACAAAATGCCAAGAGACATATGAAGAAATGCTCAACATCACTAATCATCAGAGAGATGCAAATTAAAACAACAATGAGGTATCACCTCACACCTGTCAGAATGGCCGCCATCAACAAATCATCAAACAACAAGTGTTGGCGAGGGTGTGGAGAAAAGGGGACTCTAGTACACTGCTGGTGGAAATGCAGACTGGTGCAGCCACTATGGAAAACAATATGGTGTTACCTCAAAAAATTAAAAATTGAACTTCCATTTGACCCAGTGTTTCCACTTCTAGGAATATACACTAAGAATCCTGAAACACTAATCAGAAAGAATATATGTACCCCCATGTTCATAGCAGCACTATTTACAATAGCTAAGATCTGGAAATAGCCCAAGTGTCCATCAGTAGAAGAATGGATAAAAAAGCAGTGGTACACGGGGGAGTTTTACCGAACATTCAAAAAAGAACTAACACCCATTCTCCTCAAACTATTTCAAAAAATTCAAGAAGAAGGAAGACTTCCAAACACGTTCTATGAGGCCAGCATAATTCTAATTCCAAAACCAGAAAAAGACACTACGAAGAAAGAAAACTACAGGCCAATATCCCTGATGAACATAGACGCCAAAATCCTGAACAAAATATTAGCAAATCGGATCCAGAAATACATCAAAAAAATTATTCACCATGAGCAAGTGGGATTCATTCCAGGGATGCAAGGCTGGTACAATATTCGCAAATCAATAAACGTGATACACCACATAAACAAAATGAAGAATAAAAACCACATGATCATATCAATAGATGCTGAAAAAGCATTAGACAAAATCCAGCATCCATTTCTGATAAAAACGCTCAGCCATGTAGGAATAGAGGGATCATATCTCGACATAATAAAGGCCATATATGAAAGACCTACAGCCAACATCATACTCAATGGACAGAGACTAAAAACATTTCCATTAAGAACAGGAACAAGACAGGGATGTCCACTTTCGCCACTCTTATTTAACATTGTACTGGAAGTCTTAGCCACAGCAATCAGACATGAAGAAAAAATAAAAGGGATCTAAATAGGAAAGGAGGAAGTGAAACTGTCATTATTTGCAGATGACATGATATTATACATAGAAAACCCTAAAGACTCCATCAAAAATCTACTAGACTTAATAAATGAATTTGGCAAAGTAGCAGGATACAAAATTAACGTCAAGAAATCGACGGCATTCTTGTACACCAATGATGAACTCAGAGAAAGAGAAACTGAAAAAACAATCCCATTTACCATCGCGCCAAAAAAATTAAGATACCTAGGAATAAACTTAACCGAAGAAGTAAAGGACCTATCTGCAGAAAACTACAGGTCATTTAAAAAAAGAAATAGAGGAAGATATAAAAAAGTGGAAGCACATACCCTGTTCATGGATTGGAAGAATTAACATCATTAAAATGTCCATACTACCCAAAGCAATCTATAGATTCAATGCAATCCCCATCAAAATACCAATGACATATTTCATAGAACTAGAACAAATACTTCAAAAGTTCATATGGAACCAAAAAAGACCCCAAATAGCCACAGCAATTTTGAAAAAAAAGAACAAAGTAGGTGGGATCACAATACCAGATATCAGGTTATACCTCAAAGCGACTCTAACCAAAACAGCCTGATACTGGCACAAGAACAGACATATAGACCAGTGGAACAGAACTGAAAACCCAGAAATGGACCCAAGGCAATATGCTCAATTAATATTTGACAAGAGTGGCAAGAGCATACAGTGGAGTAAAGACAGCCTCTTTAATAAATGGTGTTGGACAAATTGGACAGCTACATGCAAAAAAATGAAACTAGACCATCAACTTATACCATACACAAAAATAAACTCAAAATGGATAAAAGACTTAAATGTGACCCGTGAATCCACAAAAATTCTAGAAGAAAATGTAGGCCACAAAATTTCGGACATCATACGGAGCAGAATTTTCACTGATACATCACCTAAGGCAACAGAAATAAAGGAGAAAATGAACACATGGGACTACATTAAACTAAAAAGCTTCTGCACAGCAAAAGAAACAATCATCAAAATGGAAAGGCAACCCACTGTATGGGAGAACATCATTGCCAATGATGTATCAGATAAGGGGTTAATTTCCAATATATATAGAGTGCTCCTACAACTCAACAAAAGGAAGACAAAGAACCCAATTAAAAAATGGGCAGAGGAGCTGAATAGACACCTCTCCAAACAGGACATACAAATGGCCAAAAGACATATGAAGAAATGCTCAACATCACTAATCATCAGAGAGATGCAAATTAAAACAACAATGAGGTATCACCTCACACCTGTCAGAATGGCCGCCATCAACAAATCATCAAACAACAAGTGTTGGCGAGGGTGTGGAGAAAAGGGGACTCTAGTACACTGCTGGTGGGAATGCAGACTGGTGCAGCCGCTATGGAAAACAATATGGTGCTACCTCAAAAAATTAAAAATTGAACTTCCATTTGACCCAGTGATCCCACTGCCGGGAATATACCCTAAGAAGCCTGAAACACCAATCAGGAAGAATATATGTACCCCCATGTTCATAGCAGCACTATTTACAATAGCTAAGACCTGGAAACAGCCCAAGTGTCCACCAGTAGACGAATGGATAAAAAAGCGGTGGTACATCTACACAATGGAGTACTATGCATCGGTAAGAAAGAAAGATCTCTTATTCTTTGAGACAACATGGAGGAACCTAGAAAGTATTATCCTAAGTGAAAGAAGCCAAGCAGAAAAAGACAAATACCACATGATCTCACTTATATACGGAATATAATGAACATAACAGTCTGAGGAATACAGTAGACCCAGAAACATGGAAGTAGGGCACAGACTGACATCCCTCAGAAGAGGGGGTGGGGGTGGGGGAGTGGGAAGAGATAAACCACAGAACTTATATGCATGTATGCATGACCAATGGACATGGACAACTAAGCCGGGGACAGGGCGGAGGTGGGGTGCCAATGGGGTAAAAAGGTAAAATATCTGTAACAAAAAAATAAATAAAAAATTCATAAAAAAAAAAAAAAAAAAAAAGCAGTGGTACATATACACAATGGAGTACTATGCAGCTATAAGAAAGAAAGATCTCTTATCCTTTGAGATGACATGGAGGGACCTGGAAAGTATTATCCTAAGTGAAATAAGCCAAGCAGAAAAAGACAAATACCACATGATCTCACTTATATACAGAATATAATGAGTATAACAGTCTGAGGAATACGGTAGACCCAGAAACATGGAAGTAGGGCACAGACTGACATCCGTCAGAAGAGGGGGTGTGGGGGGTGGGAAGAGATAAACCACAGAACTTATATGCATGTATACATAACCAATAGACATGGACAACAAAACTGGGGACGGGGCGGGTGTGGGGTGGGGAGGGGGGTGCCAATGGGTAAAAAAGGAGAAACATCTGTAACAAAAAAAATAAATTAATTTATTTTTAAAAAAATCACTATTATCCTAATAGTTCATAATATCTAGGTTTCGAGTGAGAAAGCAAGGCTGCTATTTCTGTAATTTATTTTTAAAATAAAGTAAATGAACTTAAAAAGAAAGAAAGAAAGAAAGAAAACCCAATGGCCAGGCTCCTGCATTCTTCACATCAGCAGCAGCACCTGACACTCATTGTTTTGCGAGCTGACACTCTAACCACTGAACCAAACAGGCCAGGGCTAGTAACTTTATTTCTACTAAAGCCACAGTGAAATCTGTGTTACAACCGACTGAATTAATAATCTCCAATTAAATTAAATTACTGAGGACTTCAGTTTTCTAGCATTTTAAAAAAATGTATTGTTGACATTATTATAGAAACCCATTTCCCCTCCTGTACCCGCCTCTACCAAGCCCTCTACACATTTTAGTAAGAATGTTTTTGCAAGGTACAAATGTGAAAAGGTACTCTATAATTGTCTTTGCTGAGGGGAAGTGAAGTGAAGGTTCTTTTTGTCAAACATTGATACTGAACACTGGTAAAATGAATTGATACGTGACTTTGGTCAAATTGGAGACATCTACCTTTTTTCTTTCCTACCCTGAAAGAGCTGAAATAGCTGGTAAATTTTGTTTCTGAAATATTTGAAAGAAATCCTCATATATGTGAAACAGTGTAGACAATTTATTTTTTTCAAAAGTTCATTTTATTCACATTTTTATATCAACAACAAAAATCTCAATTTTTAATCTCCTCTATATCTGATTATACCTATTCCAGAGCCTTTATAAATTTACCTCCTTTTCCACTACTTTTTCAGAAACTTTTTCTATTTTATTGTCCTTCCTCATTTTTAAATCGAGGTTCCCATAAGTAGTGAAATGGTCGAGAGTGGCGATGACAGTGACGTCCTCCGTTGGCGAAACTGCTTCTCATATATATAATCTTATTTGATTATTATTCCTCAACAATGGGAAGGATGCTGTGTGTGTGTATATGTGTGTGTGTGTGTGTGTGTGTGTGTGTATATATATATATATATATATATATTTTATAAATAAATTTTTAAAACTAAGCTTCAGAGAGGTTGGAACTTGCCAAAGTCACTTAGATAAACATGTTTTCATTTCTGATGCAAATTCTTCTCACTTGTCATTTTTGCATAAAGATGAAAATGTCATTAGAACCACTACCATTGGTTGATATTTCTATATAATAGGCACTGTTCTGATGCCTTCCTATTTGAGTCTCATTAATGACTTAAAACAAAAAACACTATAAAAGTGCAATTATTTTCCCCATAATTGATACACCAAAAATAGTTCATTCACCCCAGGCAAGGGAGCCTGAAACAGAGGCCCAGTTGTTCCTTCAGATGTAAGAAATGGTATAATGTTTCATGTCTCCTTCAGCAAAATTAATCTAAGAGTTAATGTCTCGGTTAATTATCCAGAGGGATGGGATGGGATAGGATGGGAAGGGGAGGGGACGGGAGGGGAGGGGAGGGGAGGGGAGGGGAGAAGGAGAGAAGGAAAAGAGAGGTTGTACTCCATAATACTCTGCTTTAAATAATGTTGCATTTCTTTGTTAAAGTGAAAAATAGTACTTGACGCTTACTAAAATAGCAGGAAAGCAAGAATCTCGGAGGGAAGGGGGCAAGGATGGGGTGGGAAGAGATTAACCTAAGAATCTATATGCATATATGCATTGCCCAAGGACGCAGACAATAGGGTGGTGAAGGCCTGGGGTGGGGCAGGAGCTGGGTGGAGGGGGACAATGGGGGGGGGGCAGAGGAGGGATGATATCTTTATATTTTTATTTTTTAAATTTTGTTTTCTTCATTGATTTTAGGGAGAGAGGAAGAGGGAGAGAAAGAACATTGATTGGCTGCCTCCTGCATGCCCCCCACTGGGGATTGGGCCCACAACCTGGGCATGTGCCCTGACCAGGAATCGAACTAGCGACCTCTTGGTGCATGGGGTTGATATTTAACCACTGAGCACACCAGCTTGGTTGGGGGATGACATCTTTAATATTCTCAACAATAAATTATTAAATTCTCAGGTCTTTGAGAAAGACATCCTGGATTGTAGAAAATTTACACGTCAAAGAGGCGGAGAAGAATTTACAGTTGTAAATCAGGGGCCCCCGGTCTGGACAAGACCTGTCTAAAGTTTTGCCAAGGTGAGAGAAACGTTAAGGCTGTGTTGGTTTTGTGAGGTATGTCATTTTCTAACTGCTATGTACATCTGACAGTAATACAAAATAATATTGAATGTCAATTACAACTGGAAAAAATAATAATAATAATAAGGCTGTGTTGGTCGTCTGTGTCTCTAAATCTGATAAATCCACCCCAAACCTCATCTCCTAGCTGTCAAGATCTTCTAAATCATATGTGGTTAAGGAGAGGAACTCTCTTCAGTGTTTTGGACAAATTTCAAATGCTTCACAAAACTGAGAACACTGGGGGCGGGGGGGGGGGGCGGGGGTGTGTTCTATCTTCAGTCCACCCCGGACTCCGCTGACATGCTTGCTGCTCGAGTTCTCATGGGCACTCACTAGAAAGCTCGGAGCTCCCCGGCTTCCTTGCCCATGTCCTCCAGGAACTCTTTTTTTAAATATGTTTGTATTGATTTTTTAGAGAGAGAGGAAGGGAGAGAGAGATAGAAACATTGATGTTAGAGAGAAACATCAATTGGCTGGCTCCTGCACACCCCACACTGGGGATCCAGCCTGCAACCCAGGCATGTGCCCTGACTGGGAATCGAACCGGGACCTCTCAGTCCATGCGAGGACGTTCACTCCACTGAGCCGCACTGGCTGAGCTACCTGGGGAATTCTTCATTGACCTCCCAGGATCATAACTCTTGGCTATCTCCAGATTACACCTGCCACCTCCCATCCTTCATGATATGCCCTGTGACCCATAATCCTCAGAGAAACATCGACATGAAAGGGACACATCAAGTGGTTGCCACCCGCATGACCCAACCAGGACCGGGAACAAACTGCAACCAAGCTATGTGCCCTTAGCAGGAACCAAACCCAGGTCTCTCTGGACCACAGGCCAACACTCTAACCGCTGAGCCAAACCGACAAGGGCTACATTTTCTATGATAGGCAACAAAATATCATGGATTTGTTTCGAAATAAAGAAATAACAAAAGAATAGTCATGTGGTAGAGGGGGCCGATAGGGGGGAAAACAAGGGGCATCTGTAATACTTTCAACAATAAAAAAATAAATTAATAAATCATCAAAAAGAAAATCATTAAATGTTTAATGTTGGTGAAACTAATGAAGAAAATAGAAAAAAAAAACCTTTATATTGATAATGTAGCACTTTCAGAAAATGTGTTTTTTTAGGTGGAAACTTGAAATGAGGAGCTAATATGTTATTTAGGCATAGCAATCCAATTTTGTTTCCATAATAATCTCATCTATAATTGTCTTAGGAGACATGAAGGGTGAAAGTCATATGTTGATAGAGACTTGAGCATGCACTGGGACATTCTGGAACAAAAAAAGTCTACTAATAACCTGTGTGTGTCTTTTGCAACAGAGTATCTGTTACAAACACATTTCTATCTTCTACTCCACACAATACCAAGCCACTACTACAGCCTCAACTATTGAAATAGTTCAGCAAACATTAGTCCAGTAAGCTATTCTTCTCTTCAAAATTGTGCTTCAAATGTCAAGAAAGCTCTGCATTCTGTGGGGAGTTAGTTACATTAAAAAGCTACTATTGAGAACAGAATGAAGGTGAACTGTACTGCAAAGAAGTTCTTACTTTCATATTTTCATTGTCTACCTCCCCTCACACACCCCCGCCCCCCCGGTCTTGCCCCAGTTCCTCAAACAAAGCTTCCAATTAACTAAAAGGAAGTCCTGTCTAGACTAGATAACATCAGGTTTTTCTTATCTAAAGGATAACATTTCATATTTCTTGTTAACGTTATAGATATATTTGCCTATTTCAGCTAGAATTTTACAATTCTTACAATCTTCTTTCTGAAATCAGTGATCAAGGAAAGCAGCCTTAGAATAATTAGTGACACTACAAATGGCTACCTTTTACTTTTAAGAATCAAGAATTGTTTTTAATAAATGTTTTTGGGAAAACTGGACAAATACCTACAAAAAAATTCAAAATGAACCACTTTTCTTACACCATATACAAAAAAATAAACTCAAAATGGAAAAAGACTTAAATGTAATACCTGAAACCATAAAACATATGAAGAAAACATAGGCAATAAACTCTATGACATTGTTCTTAGCCTCTCAGGCAAGGGCAACAAAAGCAAAAATAAAAACTGGGACTACATCAAAGAAAGCCATCAACAGAACAAACGGGAAAAACAAAAACCTACTGAGTGAGAGAAGATGTTTGCAAATGGTATCTCCCATAAGGGTTTAATATCTAAAACATATAGAGCTTATATAACTCAACATAAAAAAATTAAGAAAAAAAACACCCACAAATAATCTGATTTAAAAATGGGCAGAGGACCTGCATTTCCCCAAATAAGACACACAGATGGCCAACAGACACATGAAAAGATGTTTGACCTCGCTAATCATTAAAGGAAACGCAAATCAAAATTTCAATGTGTTATCACCTCACACCTGTCAGAATGGCCATCATCAAAAAAGTCAACAAATAAAAGTGTTGACCAGAATATAGAAAAAAGGAACTCTTGTGCATTGTTGTTGGGATTATAAACTGCTGCAGCCACTATAGAAAACAGTATGGAGGTTCCTCAAAAAATTCAAAATAGAACTAGCATACAATCTTGCAATTCCCCTTTAGATATTTATCTGAAGAATACAAACACACTAATTCCAAAAGATATATGCATGCCTATGTTCTTCATGGCAAGAAATAGAAGCAACCTGGGCATCCATTGATAGATGACTGGATAAAGAAGATGTGGTACATATGTACAATGAAATATCACTCAGCCATAAAAAAGAATGAAATCTTGCCATTTGCAACAACATGGATGGACCTAGAGGGTGTTCTGCTAAGTGAATTAAGTCAGAACGAGAAAGGCAAATACTGTATGATATCACTTGTATGTGCAATCTTAAAAAACAAACACCAAATGAAAAAAACAAACAAAAGCAGAAACAGACTTATAGATACAGAGAACAAACTAATAGTTGCCAGAGGAAAGGGGATGGGGAGAAAGGTTGAAAAGGTTAAGGAAAATAAGAGGTACAAACTTCTAGTTATAAAATACGTAAGTTATGGGGATGTAATAATATACAGCACATGGAATACAATCAATAATATCAAGCCCTGGCTGGTTTGGCTCAGCAGTTAGAGTGTCGGCCTGTGGTCCAGAGAGACCTCTGTTCGGTTCCTGCTAAGGGCACGTACCTCGGTTGCCGTTGGTTCCCAGCCCTGATTGGGTCGTGTGGGTGGCAGTCACTCGATGTGTCCCTTTCACGTCAATGTTTCTCTCCCTCTCTCTCTCTCTCTCTCTCTCTCTCTCTCTCTCCCTCTCCCTCTCCCCCTCCCCCTCCCCCTCTCTCTCTCTCTCTCTCTCTCCTACTCTATCTGAACAAAAAATGAAAAAATGTCCTTGGGTGAGGATAATAATAATAATAATAATATCATAATAACTTTGTACAGTGACAGATGGTTACTAGATTTGTAGTGATCACTTCTTAAGGTTTATACATGTCAAATCATTACACTGTACACCTGAAACTAATGGAATACTCTATGTCATCTATAATTTTAAAATAACATCAAGATACTTTTACTTGGAAAACTGATTCCAAAACTGTATTTGGTTAACGGGATCACATGTATTGAGTCCATCTAGAATCTACTCTAAAGTCAGTACACTAAATAAAAAATAAAATGATATGTAGATAGATGACAGACGGGAGGGTGCATGGATGAATGGAGGGATGGATGAATGCATGGCCAGATGGCTGGATAGACAGACAGACAGACATGACTATTTCCCAACAATCTTAGAATTGTTCAGATATTTCCCCAAATAGCAGATCCCGCCTTACCATTCTACTTTTTTCTAATGACTGCTTGATTTAAACTTCCAAATTTCAAATATACATTTCACAGAGTCTTAAGCCTATGAGATACTTATTTAAAATAAGGATTGGGAATGCCACTTGCTTTGTCTTAGGTCTTCACAATGCACGTTAGAATTGATTCCTACGTACTCCGCAGTAAGGAAGCCTGTTTAGGTGTGTTTGACCAGCATTTCCTAAACTTACCTGACTTTGGCACTCTCTCTTGGTGTACACTTTGAGGAAGATGGCTCTTTTCTATTTGATTTAGTTTTGTAGATCCCAGGTATTTCACTTGCTTGGGATAGAGAAGATACAAATCAATTAAATCTGTCTATTTAACAGGCAAATAATATTAAATACATCACCTTCGCACAGATTTGAGCACACACATTTCTTTTTAATTTTTCTATGCATTATAATTTGCTACTATTTTTATAAATCAACACATGCTCACTCTAAAACAATTCAGGCACAAATATTTTAACTATTGATTTTAGATTAAACTCCCTTCTGCTGATAACTTCAGAAATCTGATGTAGCTTGGGGACATTCATGCTCTGGTTCTAGCCCTTTGCTTGAAATAGGGGTATGAATCAGACACAGCAAATGAGCCTTCCTAAATCTAACTGCAGGGGAGGTGGAGCTCAGCAACCACAGATCACATCAGTAACACACCTGTAACAGGTGAGGGGCCAAATATAGTAGTTCAAAAGGCAAATAGGGAATAGAGTAATCAATTGGAATCATTTTTAATACAAAACAAAAAAAGAAATCTGGCCCTGGCCGGTTTGGCTCAGCGGTTAGAGCATCCGCCTGCGGTCCAGAGAGACCCGGGTTCGGTTCCCGCTAGGGGCATGTACCTCGGTTGCAGTTTGTCCCCGGCCCTGATTGGTCGTGCGGGTGGCAGCCACTCGATGTGTCCCTTTCACATCGATGTTTTCCTCTCTCTCTCTCTTTCTCTCTCTCCCTCCCACTCTATCTGTGCAAAAAATGGAAAAATGTCCTCGGGTGAGGATAAAAAAAAAATTAAAAAAAAAAAAAAAAAAAGAAATCTGGTTAATTGGATACAAATAAAGCAAAGTAGTTTCAATAATCCAGCAGAGTAGGAATATCATTACAGGGGTAAATTTTCTTAAATATATATATTTTTAATTTCAAACAATACCTTAATTTGATGGTGTTAATAAAACAGTCTATTATATTTTAATTGTTATTAAAGTAATGTGTATATGTTTTTAAATAAAAAATCAAGCACTATAAAAGGATCTTAAAATGAAAAGCAAATGTCTCCAGCCCCACCCCTCCCCACCCAACCCCATGTGTCACTTCCTAGTTCTGTTTCTGTTTTCAATTCTTGCTGTGGTTCCCTCTCCACTCAAAATAATATGCATATTGCACGATTTTTTTATTTAAACAATTAAGGCATTATCTGTTTACTTCAGCTCTCAGAATGAGAATTTATTTTGTTATGTTTCTTTTAGTTCTATTAGTTACATTTATATCTCTTAACAGTATATTTATTTTGTTATTCTGAAACATTGATAGTATTTATGTTCTATGCTACAGCTATTTTTTTAATATGTTTTTATTGATTTTACAGAGAGAGGGGGGGAGAAAGAGATAGAAACATCAATGTCAGAGGGAAACATTGATTGGCTGCCTCCTGCATACCCCCTACTGGGGATCTAGCCGAAAGCTGGGCATGTGCCCTGATCTGGAATCGAACCATGACCAGTTCATGGAACGACGTTCAATCCACTGAGCCCCACTGGCCAGGCTACAGTTATTTTTTTACATCTTCCATATCTGGCCTATAGGTTGACTCTAAAAATTTGAAATAAATTAACTGACATTATCCTTAATGGAGGATTTTGCTTATTGATAATTCATATGATTCCCAATTCTAAACACTGTCTTCTCCTTCAGGGGTGGGACACATTTCCCTCACACTCCCTCACTAACGGGTTCTAGATTCAATCAGTCCAGTGCGATGCATGTGGAGAAATGTCGGTCAGCAGAAAGGAGGTGGTGGCTGGCACACCCAGACTTGCAGTGATGTGTTTGCGGCAGCCAGGTCGATTCCACGTGACCTTCCAGTCCCTTGCTCTGGGGCCAGCAGAGTGCCCGTAACTTCTTGGATGACTTCCTGCAGTTTTCCCCCACCTGGGGCAGTTGCAGCTTCCAGACCTTCAGATCCAACTTGTACACGTGGGACCCAAGATTCTACTAGTGGTGGCTTACTTCCCACTCCTCCTGTCCTTCAGTGATCACGTGAGCACGTGATTCCCCACCTCAAACCCCATTCTCCTTAGAAGACTTTTAAGTGTTTTTCCACAAAAGAATCTGATTGGTACCTAGTTAGGTATATTTATTGAGAGAATAGCCAAGTAATGTGTTAGAAGTACATTTTCTTCTCCAAAGGTCCAATGTCATTACCACTGTGCCACTCAAAAGAGAATATTCTCATATTCCATGTCACATTCCATATCATGCATCATGCATGTTTGCCTCCCACTTGAGCCACAGCTCTGCTTATCATGGGATCGGCCCATTTTCTGGTTGAGGAAAATTAACATATGTTTTTGTTATCATGTCATTAATATCAACTAGCGTCTTAATCATATCAATTTGCTTCTTTAAAACAATGAGACCTACTCTTTAGAACTATTGTTTTCCAAGTCTGCTAATATAACCACCATCCTAGGATTAACTCAAACTAAACTCCTGAATTAGTACCACAGTTTATCATATGCTTTAAAATCATCCTTTCCCTTCCCTTTCTTCTTAGCTTATTTATTTGAGTAACTTCTTCCAAATAAAGGTACATAAATATATGGTAAAGGAAGGAGATTTGACTTTGGGTGGTGACCATACAAAGCAATATACAGTTGATGTATTATAGAATTGTAAACTTGAAACCTACATAATATTAACCAATGTCACCCCCAATAAACTTAATTTAAAAAACAAAAACAAAAAACTATACTTTCTAGATCCCTGTGTTTTGAAATTTTTTAGTGTGCTTTCTCACTTGATTGTTTGGCTAAGGATAAAATTCTGGGTTGAAAGGTTTTTTCACTCAGACCTTTCATGGCATCGATGTTGTTCTGTGGTACCCAGGATTCCTATGCTGTTCGGATGCCTCCTAATATATGTGAGCATTTTCCCTGACTCTCCAGAAGCATTTAAGACCTTTTAATTCTTACTATCAGATGGGAATCCAGGTATATCCTCATTTACTCTGAAGACCCAGTTCTCTCTTGAGCTGTGGGAAATTCCTTCCTCACATTTCTTTGGAAATTTCCACCCCCCACTTCTCTTTGTTCCCCCTTTCTGGACCACATATAACACTTAGGTTGATTTTTCTCTGTTTTTTCTTTCCAGTTTCCTCAATTTTTGTCACTGCTTTACATTCTAGGCGATTTCTTTAATGTTCAAACACTTGTAGGGAAGATTTTACTTTAGTAAAGACATGTTTAATTTATAAAATTTTCTTCTTATTCTCTAATAGATTCTTGATTTTGGTTGTTGTTACATTATCCTCTATTTACTGAAATATCTGTTTCTACTGGAACCTCTGCTGTTTCTTTTTATTTATTTTTTTTCTCTTTCATGTTATTAGCCTTCTTCATATATCTGGGATATTTTCTGAATTTGAGAATGAGGGCCTGGGTTGTATTTTCCAAGTAGTTGGTAAGTTTCCTCTGCCTGGTATGTGTTGACTTCCTTCACTTGGATATATAAATATATGCATTTATATTTTAATTCTAATCCTTTTCAAAGTGTAGGAATGTGTGTACATGAGCAGGACTTGGAACTCGCTGCCTTTGCTTGGGTCCTCAGATTAGGTGAGGAAGTCCTCCAAATGCCAGAATGGAGAAGGATTTAATCTAGGGCACAGGGACCCCTCCTGGGAGCCTGGCATTTTAGAACAGAAATTCCATATTTTTTGCCTGCCTTTGACAGGAATGAGGGGAAGGCAAGGAACCTAAGAAGGAGACAGCTGTAGAGAAAATGGAGATCAACCTGGTGAGGCTGTTAGAGGAAGTTTGGGTTAGAAAGAAAACCACAGCAAGAGATCCTCCTGAGGAATCGTCAGACAACCTAAGTGACTGTGAATTAGAAAAAAATGTAGAGAAAGTAGTACCGCAGTGGAATAAAATACACCACAGTGCTCAACCATTCCAATATTTGTTAATAATAATTGAGCACTCCCTCTGTGCTTAGCCTTGCCCATTTGCCATCCAGTTTTTAAAACTTGGTTGTACCATTGCCTACAGGAAGTAATTTTTCTTACTCCTGACTTCATCTATCTAAATAAAGCGTTTTCTTCCTGCTTCCTGCCTCTCAGAAGACTACACACAAGTAAGAGTGGCCTGTGCCTGCCCTTACCTGCTGGCATGACCCTGGCACCTTGGAGGGGCAGAACCTTGGCCCGGTTAACATTTATATCACCACAGTCTTAGAAAAGGGAACTCCGTGAAGAACTTGCAAAAATCAGTCAGGCTGGGAGCAGCTCCTAGTTCTGATCATGTTATACATACTTCCAATTATACACATTATATACACGGTATTTTCAGAGTTACTGTAACTGTATATAAAATTATTACTTGATTTTTATAAGCTCTTACATATATAGGATATCTCTATATTGTATATTTATATTCATCATTAGCTTATTTTTTAGTCCCTGGAAAACCTGATGGTTTTTTTTTTCTTTTTTTAACTATTTGAATATTTTTCCTAAGTCAAGATTTCACAAAGTGTGGTCTGTGACTCAACCAACCAGAGGTGCTTGGGAACAAAGGAGCCTTCTGGAAAGTTACGACAAACCCAGGCTATTAAAATGGACCTCCCAGGCATCTGCATTTAAACATGTGCCCCTAGGGTGATACATTAGCTCCAAATCTTTATGTGCATGTGCATAATTAAGTACTGTGGGGATGCAAAGAAATGCCTTGAGTGGTGAGGAATGAATCTTTATGTGCATAATTAAGTACTGTGGGGGATGCACAGAAATGCCCTGCCTGGTGAGGACTTGGAGGGTTGCAGGGGAGGCCCACAACCTTTCACTGCCAAGTGCAAAGGGAGTGACTATAGCAGCTGTATGTTCAACTGCTCCAGGGCCCTTAGGCCTCTTGAGTGCAGTTGCCCAGTGTGGGAGCGTAAGCTTGTAAAAGCCCATGCCATTAAGAGTTGGGTCCAGGATCTGTCAAGGATAAGCCTAGACAAGAATAAGAAAAAGTTTGGTCAGTATCAGCATCAGCAATTTCTTAATTAGCAATCCATTGTTTCCCTTTGTAACGTGACCTTAGTATAAACCACACACAAAAGGCAACACCCATTCCTCTCCGCTCACTAGGTGAGTTAGCATCTCACTGACATTTTCTAGAAGGGTAGTTCAGGGCTGCAAGTGTGCATACATAAGGAGAATTAATCACCCAGGCTCAGGGTGGGAAAATGCTCCAGGGAAGAGTAAACATTTGCATTTTTTTGATTATATGAAAATGTTAAATTTCTTCCTTAAAGAGGAGAAAAGAAGTTTGTTTTGGTTAAGACCTGAGGACTGCTGAGAGGTAAATATGCATAAACAGTGAGCAAACAGCCCCACCCTCACAGCCAAAAGTGCAGTCCCATTACCTTCCACGTTCCAAAAAACTAGCAGTCAAAGTGGTTGGTTATTTGAAGATTGAAGGTCATGTTTTTTCCTAACAACTGGATACTGAGCTTACAATCACTTCAATGTTCTTTGGAAAGCAATGGATTCTGATGAAACAAAAATAATTTTTTTCAAATGTTGATTAAAGTATGAGTCAGTATACTGTCACAAACATTATGGATGGGGAAGGAAAGAACTGCACTTAGGAGGAGAAGCCAGAGGAAAGAGGAACCTGGATATCAAAAAGGGAAACAGCTCAGAGGGGCCAGGAAGATGTAGGAAGAGGGAGTAGAGCAGAGGAAGTAGCTGGGCCTGCCCCCAGCCCACAGCCACCAACCTGAGAGACAAACATCCCCACAGCCTACTTACCAGTGTTTTAAGATATAGATGCTGAAAAGTGCTGCCATTTTCCATGGCTCATCTCACAACATCTGAAACAGCTGTTCTCTGCCTTTGGGATTTAAAACCTAAAAAATAAGCCCAGCCGGTGTGGCTCAGTGGTTGAGCATCGACCCATGCAGCAAGAGGTCGCCGGTTCAATTCCAGGTCAGGATACATGCCCAGGTTGTGGGCCAGATCCCCAATGGGGGGCATGCAGGAGGTGGCCAGTCAATGTTCTCTCTCATCGATGTTTCTACCTCTCTCTCCCTCTCATTTCCTCTCTCTGTAAAATCAATAAAGGAAATAAATAAATAAAACCTAAAAAATTAAAATAAAAATGGCACCATAAAACTGTCTACTATTTTGACAGTGTTTTCTCGCATAGATGAAAACCTACAAGGGCCTGTGTGGAAAGATTATAGGCATTCCTTGAGCGGCCAGTCCATTTCATGGCGGGCAAGCCCACAGCAGACACACTGGAAGCATTGTTTGCTCCGGTCTCAGGATGGGCCCCGAAGCTGGGAAGCAAGAGAAGAGAGTTTGAGGACAGGAAGTGCTTGCAAAAGGCCCCGCCACTCCTAGGACTGAGGAGTCATTTTTTTTATTTTTTTTTATTTGATCTTACCATCCTACCTTTTAGTCAATTGAAGAAAAAGAAAGATTTCATTAGTATGCCTTTACAATATTCTAATCTATTAAGGATTTATTTTTTACAGCTGTTTCTCTTATTCTTCTAAGGTAGAAGGCTTATCTCTGTTCTTTTTTTCACTTTTGCTGAGAGAGAAACCGATTCATCCTGTCCTACTTGAGACACACAAGCCACATTCCTCTTGAGACAAGTAATGCACACATGGTTCCTTATTTATAGGACTGTTGGCAGAAAGAAACAAAAAGTTCTCTAAAGCGTCCGGCCAGTGTGGCTCAGTGGTTGAGCACGGACCCATGCACCAAGAGGTCGCCGGTTCGATTCCCAGTCAAGGCACATGCCCAGGTTGTGGGCCAAATCCCCAATGGGGGGGCATACAGGAGGCAGCCAATCGATGTTCTCTCTCTCATCGATGTTTCTATCTCTCTCTCCCTCTCTCTCTAAAATCAATAAAAAGAAAAAAGTTGTATAAAGCAAAAATTAATTCACAGTAGATCCCATGCTGCTACCTTTTCCCATCAGTGGAGATAAAGGTCCCCTTCCCCTCTTCCCCCGACAGTCCTCACAAACCCACAGCAATAGTAGTGCTCTTGCCTTCAGGCGTTCACCCTGCTCTGCCTGGTAACAGCACAGGAAAATGCGCTCCCATTAATAAGAGCCAAGTAGCCGCAAAGAGTATCAGGAGAAATGCAAAGCTCTGCCTAAAATCAAGTATGCCAAACTGTTCAAACACTCTGCATTGGGTGGTCCTACTGAAATAAAAGAGAAATGACTATCTTCATTCTGTTTCAAGCCTTTGTAGTCATAAACAACGTCCAACTTATAAACTCAACATCCAACTTATAAACTCTGTGCCTATCATCTCTGAGGTTAAAAAAGTAAACTCAACCAAAGAAGAAAACTAATGCATTTGCCATCTCAACCTATACCTAAAAAAAAAAATACTATTATTTAAGTGTTAAATAGACATATTTATTATAGAAAAAATTAGAAAGCATTTTGATTTTATGTAATCATTTTGGTTTCTTTTGCTTCTATCATATCACTGAATAGTTGTTTTTAAGTTCAAAATCATGCACGTGGCAAACATTAAGCATTTTGAAAGTAATGTTAAAAAACAAAAACAGCCCTGGCCGGTTTGGCTCAGTGGTTGGAGCATCGGCCTGCAGACCAGAGAGTCCCGGGTTCGGTTCCCGCTAGGGGCACATACCAAAAAACAAAAACAATAATTATTAAATGTTGAACTTTCTAAATGAATTAAAGGTTTTGAGGGGAGAAGAAAAATAACTTCAAAAACCTTTCTCTCACTTCTTCACGTAGATTGACATTCATAAGAGTGTCAATATTATTTCTCTTAATGGTGGGTTCCCTTTTCATTTTGATGCTTGTTTGTTTTTTGTGATTTTTCTCTGTGCAGAAGCTTTTTAGTTTGATGTAGTCCCTGTGCAGAAGCTTTTTAGTTTGATGTAGTCCCATTTATTAATTTTTTCCTTTGTTTCTCTTCCCTATGCATTGGATCAGTGAAAATTCTGCTGCATGTGATGTCTGAAATTTTGCTGCCTACATTTTCTTCTACGATTTTTATGGATTCATGAGTCACATTTAAGTCTTTTATCCATTTTGAGTTTATTCTTATGTATGGTATAAGTAGGTGGACTAGTTTCACCTCATTTTTTTGCATGTAGCTGTCCAATTTTCCCAGCACCATTTATTAAACAGGCTCCATTGTGCGCTCTTGCCACCTTTGTCAAACATTAGTTGAACATAATGTCTTGAGTCAATTTCTGGGTTCTCTATTCCTTTGATCTATATGCCTGTTCTTGTGCCAGTACCAGGCTGTTTTGATTGCAATGGCTTTGTAGTATAACCTAATATTTGGTATTGTGATCCCTTCTATTTTGTTCTTCTTTTTCAAGATTGCTGTGGCTTTTTGGGGTGTTTCTTGGTTCTATCTAAACTTTTGGAGTATTCTAGTTCTGTTAACTATGTCGTTGGTATTTTAATGGGGATTGCATTGAATCTATGGATTGCTTTGGTGAGTATGGACATTTTAATTATGTTAATTCCTCCAATCCATGAACAAGGTATATGCTTCCACTTTTATTTATATTTTCCTCTATTTCTTTTTCCAATGTCCTGTAGTTTTCTGCGAACAGGTCCGTTACTTCTTTGGTTAAGTTTATTCCTAGGTATCTTAATTTTTTTGTTGCAATGGTAAATGGCATTTTTTGTTAGTTTCTCTTTCTGTGTGTTCATTATTAGTGTATAAAAATGCCAACAATTTCTGGATGTTGATTTTGTATCCTGCTACTTTGCCAAATTCATTTACTAGATCTAGTAGTTTTTTGATGGAGTATTTAGGGTGTTCTATGTATAATACTATGTCATCTGTGAATAATAATAGTTTCACTTTTTCTCCAATTTGGATCCCTTTTATTTTTTCTTTTTATCTGATTGTTGTGGCTAAGACTTCAAGTACTGTGTTAAATAATAGTAGTGAAAGTGGAGATCCCAGTCTTGTTCCTGTTCTTAAGGGAAATTCTTTTAGTTTTTGCCTATTCAGTATGATGCTAGCTGTAGGTTTGTCACATATGGCCTTCATTGTGATAAAATAAGATCCTTCTATTTCCAGTTTGCTGAGAGTTTTTTATCAAAAATGGGTGCTGGATTTTGTTAAATGCTTTTTCACTGCCTAGTGATATGATCACATAATTTTTTTTTTTTATCCTCACCCAAGGACATTTTTCCATTTTTTGTTGTTGTTGTTCTTGTTGTTCAGATAGAGAGGAAGGGAGAGAGAAAGAGGGAGAGAGAGAGAGAGAGAGAGAGAGAGAGAGAGAGAGAGAGAAACATCAACGTGAAAGGGACACATCGAGTGGCTGCCACCCACACGACCCAACCAGGGCCAGTAACAAACTGCAACCGAGGTATGCACCCTTAGCGGGAACTGAACCCAGGTCTCTCTGGACCGCAGGCCAACGCTCTAACCTCTGAGCCAAACCGGCCAGGGCGATCACATAACTTTTATCTTTCAGTTTGTTTATGTGGTGTATCACATTTATTGATTCATGAATATTGTACCAGCCTTGCATCCATAGGATGAATCTCACTTGGTTGTGGTGAATACTTTTTTTACTATATTGCTGGATCTGATTTGCTAAGATTTTGTTGAGGATTTTGGCATCTATGTTCATCAGGGATATTGACCTGTAATTTTCTTTCTTTGTAGTGCCTTTATCTGGTTTTGGGATTTGGAGTATGCTGGCTTCATAAAAAAAAAAAAAGCTGGGAAGTCTTCCTTCCTCTTGAATTTTTTGGAATAGTTTTGAATAGGTAATAATTCTTCTTTGGATGTTTGATAAAACTCCCCTGTGAAGCCATCCAGACCAGGGTTTTTGTTTGCTGGGAGTGTATTGATTACTGTTTCTATTTCCTTAAGTGTTATTGGTCTATTTAGGTTTTCTGACTCTTCCCAGTTGAGTTTTGGAAGACTATGATTTTAAGAATTTGTCCATTTCACCTACGTTGTTGAATTTATTGGCATGTAATTGTTCATAGTATTTTCTTACAATCCTTTGTATTCCTGTGGTGTCCGTTGTTACTTCACCTCTTTTGTTTCTGAATTTATTAATTTGGGTCCTCCCTCTTTGTTTCTTGGTGAGTCTGGCTAAAGGTTCATCAATCTTGTTTATCTTTTCAAAGAACCAGCTCTTGGTTTCATTGATCCTTTGTATTGTTTTTTTAGTCTCTATGCCATTTATTTCTGCTTCAATCTTTATTAATTCCTTCATTCTACTAACTCTGGGTTTTTCTGTTTGTTCTCTTTCAAAATCTTTAAGTTGTAGGGTTAGATAGTTTATTAGAAATTTTTCTTGTTTCTTGAGGTAAGCCTGTATTGCTATGAACTTCCCTCTCAGGACTGCTTTTGCTGCGTCCCATAGATTTTTGTGTTGTTTTGTGTTCATTTTCATTAGTTTCCAAAAAGTTTTTTATTTCTTTCTTGATCTCTTTTGTAACCCATTTATTATTTAATAGCACATTATTTAGCCACCATATGTTGGAATGCTTTTGAGTGTTTTTATTATAATTGATTTCTAGTTTCATGCCATTGTGATCTGAGAAGATGCTTGATATGATTTTAATCTTCTTGAATTTGTAGAGACTTGAATTTGTATCCTAACATGTGGTCAATCTTTGAGAATGTTCCATGTGCACTTGAGAAGAAAGTATATTCTGCAGTTTGGGGGTGAAATGTTCTGTAAATATTAATTAAATCCAAGTGATCTAGTTCATCACTTAGAGACTCTGTTAATTTTTTGTCTGGAAGATCTATCCAGTGGTGTCGTGGGGTGTTAAAGTCACCCACTATGATTGTATTGCTATCAGTCTCTCCCTTGAAGTTCTCCAGAAGTTTTTAAATACATTTTTGTGCTCCTATATTTGGTGCATATAAGTTTACCAAGCTTATATCCTCTTGTTGGATCAATCCTTTTAATATGATGTAGTGACTTTCTTTGTCTCTTATTATGGCCCTCATTTTGAAGTTTATCTTATCAGATATGAGTATTGCTGCACCAGTATTTTCCAGCCCTTCATTCTCATTATATGTGAATCTTTTGTTGTGAGGTGAGTCTCTTGTAGACATCATATGTATGGGTCATGTTTTCTTATCCAATCAGCTACCCTATGTATTTTGATTGGAGCATTTATTTTATTTATTTATTCATTTATTCATTCATTTATTTATTTAATCCTCACCCAAGGACACTTTTCCATTTTTTGTTCAGATAGAGTGGGAGGGAGAGAGAGAAACATTGATGTGAAAGGGTCACATTGAGTGGTTGCCACCTGCACGACCCAACCAGAGCTGGGGACAAACTGAAACCGAGGTACAGTTCCTTAGCGGGAACCGAACCCGGGTCTCTCTGGACTGCAGGCCGATGCTCTAACCACTGAGCCAAACCGGCCAGGGCTTGAATGGAGCATTTAAACCATTTACATTTAAGGTTATTATTGATAGGTACTTATTAGTTGCCATTTTTATTTTATGCCTGTGTTCCTTTCTCTCTCCCTATTTCTTCTTACAATAGTCCCTTTAGCATTTCTTGCAGTGCTGGTTTGATGGTGGTAAATTTCTTTAGCTTTTTTTGTCTGTGAAGCTCTTTATTTCTCCTTCAATTTTGAATGATAGCCGTGCTGGATAGAGTAGTCTTGGATTCAGACCCCTGCTTTTCATCACTTTGTATATTTCATCCACTTCCTTCTAGCCTGTAGTGTTTCTATGAGGAAATCAGCTGACAGTCTAATGGGAGCTCCCTTGTAGGTAGCTTTCTGTCTCTCTCCTGATTCCTTTAAGATTCTTTCTTTGTCTTTAATATTTACCATTTTAATGATGATGTGTCTAACTGAGGGTCTTTTGGGGTTCACCTTGCTTGGGACTCTCTCTGTGTGCTGGACTTGTATGAATTTTTCCTTAACCAGATTAGGGAAGTTTTCTGTCATTATTTCTTCAAATAGGTTCTCTATTCCTTTCCCTGATTCTTCTCCTTCTGGTACCCCTATCCTGCTTTTTAATTTTTTTTTCCTACTTGCTACTCTATTTGGCTGTTTTTTATATCTTGTCTTCTAACTTGCTGATTTGGTCTTTAGTTTCTTCTAATCTACTATTGAATTGTTCCGAGGTATTTTTTATATCAGCTATGTCTTCTTTCTTTTCATTTGATTTTTATTCATAGCTTTTACCTTTTTTTATGCTAATATAGTTCCCACTGAACTCCTTATAGTTCTCATTAAGTTGCTTGTAGCTCTCACTAAGTTGTTTGATCACCCTTAAAACCATTCCTTTGAATTCTTTATCTGACAAATTGCTCGCTTCCATTTCATGTAGTTTCTTTTCTGGTGATTCCTCCTTTTCTTTCATTTGGGGGTTGTTTCTTTGTCTCACCAATTTAGCAGTCTGGTAGTTTCAGGACAGGTGAGGCATGCTGGGATGTGTAGACAGATTAGTGTGTATCAAGTAAGATTGCTCTGCCTCCCAGACAGTTCTGGTGCATTGGTGTCTGCTGGGGGTCCTGGAGGATTGACAACTGGTGGCTGGGTGTGGTCTGTTGTGGTAAGTGCTACTGAGGTGCATGAGTCCAGCTGGTGTGCTGCTACGGTGCATGCATCCTCAGCATTGCTGCCTCGTGGGGCTCAGCTCCTGATCAGTCACTGCTGCTTCTGCTGGGGGATGTGTCTCAACTCCCAACCCTCTGCTGCTGTTAGGGGTCAAGGATGCTGAGCTCCCTGGACTTTGCCGCTGCTAGGGGCAGGGCTCCACTCCCAATCCACTGTTGCTGTTGTCAGGGGTGGATCTTGGCTGCCTGAGCCTTACTGCTGCTTGGGCTGGGGCAGTGCTCCTGATCAGCTGCTGCGAATGCTGCTGTGGGGGTTCTTAGCTGCAGAACTGCGCTGCTGCCCGGGGATGGGTGTCCACTCCTGAGCCTCTGCTGCTGAGGGTGTGTCTCAGCTGCTCAGTGTCAACTACTATTAGGGGTGGGGCTCTGATCCAGAGCCAGTCACTGCTGCTGTCTTGGAAGGTGCTTGACTCCCAAGCTGGTGCTACTGATACTGGGGGTGTTGCTGAGCTCCTGGCCTGCTGCTGCTGCCGGGAGCAGATACCTTGATAGTGCTGCTGCTACTGTAGGCTGGTCCATATTGACAAACCAGGGGCCACTGGTCTGATGTGCAAGGTGCAATGGTGGCCTCAGCCACTTCCCACTGCCTCCTCCCAGAGAAGACCCAGCAGATCTTCCAAAATGGCAGGGCCTTCCAGCCTTGAGCAGGAAGACAAGCCTCTCACAGCAGTAACCGGCTGTTTCCCCATCCACAGCACCGTAACCCTCTGCCCTAAGTTCCTGCACTGCTGCACGGTTGCTCGTCCACTCTCACACCCACTCACACTCTCTCGCGCTCGCTCACACTCACACACACTCACCCTGGCTCCGGTCCTGCCCGCCACCATCTTGTTTTTGCATGTTTAAATTTAGTCCTTTAACCAACATTTACAAAGCACCTTTTGCCGGAAACTTATTCATTCCGAGAGAACAGAACACAGAAACTCCTCATTTTCATGGAATTTGAATTGTAGCGAGAAAGAGATGTCATCAATATAAAGGTAAGCCCTGGCCGGTTTGGCTCAGCAGTTAGAGCGTCGGCCTGCAGTCCACAGAGACCCGGGTTCAGTTCCCGCTAAGGGCATGTACCTTGGTTGCGGTTTGTCCCCGGCCCTGGTTGGGTCGTGCAGGTCCCTTTCACATCGATGTTTCTTTCTCTCTCTCTCTCCCCCTCCCTCCCACTCTATCTGAACAAAAAATGGAAAAAATGTCCTTGACTGAGGATTAAAAAAAAAAAAGGCTTATCCAATATAAAGGTAAGTATATGAAAAGTTTTCAAATGCAGTGGAGATAAATAAAGCAGGGCCATGTGTCAGGAAATGGACTCCTGGGGGGAGGGGGGCTGGCAGGCCTTTGTGTAGAACGGTTGAGGAAAGGGGAGGAGGGAAACACGAGGTCAGCGGGGAAGAACATTCCACCACCGAGAGATGGCGATGACAGCACTATCAATGGTTGACAGGAACCGAGGCCTTGCTATGTGCCAGGTAGTGTGCCACAAACTCTGTATGTATTCACATGCTTCACGACAACTCTACGAGGTAGACATCACGCTCACGATACAGATGAGGAAACTGAGGTGTGGAGAAGTCACATGATGCATCACAGTGCACAACTCAAGATATGTACAGCCAGAATTTGAACCCCAATAAAATAAGATAAAATTCTATTGAAAAATAAGCAAACAGAGACGTCCGGTCAAGATGGCAGCGTAGGTGAACGCCGTATCGCCTCCTCCCATGACCACACAAAATTACAGGTAAACTACAGAATAACATCATTCAAAAACGCCTGAAATCGAGCTGAATGAAGTCCTACAACTACGGAATTAAAGCAGCAGCCACACGAGACTGGTAGGAGGGCGGAGGGAATGGGCTGGTCCCACACCCACGTGTGGCGGATAAAAACCAGGAGGACACCTCGGCTGGGAAGGTCCTCCCTGAGGACTGAGGGGTCCCCGTCCCACACCAGGTGCCCCGCTCAGGGTTCCAGTGCCAGGAAGAGAATCCCCATAACTTCTGGCTGGAAAACCAGCAGGAACTGAGGCTCAGGGAGGTTGAGGTGGCTGAGCCCCAGGCAGCCCCTTAAAGGGCCCGCACGTCGACTTACCGGACTTGCTCCCTCTGAGGTCAGAGGGGAGGCAACTTGAAAGTCACCAGAGACAAAGGGAAAGAACTGAGTTGTTTGGCCTCGGGAGGAGTACTGGAGAGGCGGCTTTCTCCCAGACAGACCTGCTGGTGGAGGCCTTTGTTCCTTTGGTGAGCCTTTCCCTGGGGCGGCAGACAGTCGCCATATCTGGGACCCCAGCAATCTGGCTCACACTGGTAGCCCCGCCCTGGTGACTCCCTGACGCCCTGCCCCACCCAAGCTCTCTATTGTGGCTTAACCATAGGATTGGCCTGTCTTGGATCCTGCTTCACATTTTCCTAAAATCTCTCAAACAAGCAGCATCTGGTCTCAGCAAACCCCATATCTCTCATTAGGTGGCCTCAGGCTGGGCACTAGAAGCAGCCAGTGTTGGTTCACAACTTGGCTTTGCCTGGGCACCTCCAAGCCCAGCACAAGAAGCAGCCATCTTCAGATCGCTTTGTAGCTTATGCCTGGTGGCCCCGGGTAGAACACAGGCAGAGGCTGACCTTGCCCCAGAGCCAGCACACTCAGTGGACAGCTTCAGACCACCTCAAAGCACCACCACCCAACCACCTCCACAAGTGACACACTCAGTGGGTACCAGAGCCCTGCTGAAGTAAGTCTTACTCTGTGTGCTGGGCCCCTACACAGCTGATCCTTCAAGGTAGTCAGAGGCCAGTGGTCAGTGAGCACAGCCAGTCCTTGCAGCTGATCAGCCTGAGTAAAACCCTCCCATTGACATGCCAACAGCAATCAAGACTCAATTACAACAGAAGGGTGGACAGTCCACACTAGGGGTGCACCTCGAGGGCCTAACCTGGGTGATTAGGGAGGCTGTACCACTGGATCTTAAAGGAAACCTACAACAATAGGCCACCTTACAAAGCCTTGGAGACATAGCAACTCTATCTAATACATAGAAACAAACACAGAAAAGCAGCCAAAATGAAGTGGCAAAGAAACATGTCCCAAATGAAAGAAAAAAAGAAAACTCCAGGAAAAGAACTAAACAAAATGGAGCTAAGCAATCGATCAGGTACAGAGTTCAAAACACTGGTTATAAGGATGCTCAAGGAACTTAGTGAGAACTTCAACGAACTTAAGGAGAACTCTGAGCAACTTAGAGATACAGCAAAAAATTGAAAACCTATTTGAAGAAATAATGACATAAAACTTCCCTAACTTGGTGAAGGAAACAGACATACAAGTTCAAGAAGCACAGAGCGTCCCAAACAAGATGAACCCAAAGAGATTCACACCAAGACACATCATCATCAAAATGCCAAAGATTAAAGACAAAGAGAGAATTTTAAAAGCATCAAGAGAGCCCTGGCCAGTTTGGTTCAGCAGTTAGAGTATCAGCCCATGGACCAGAGAGTCCTGGGTTCGGTTCCTACTAAGGGCACATACCTGGGTTGTAGTTTGTCCCCAGCCCCGGTTGGGGTTGTGTGGGTGGCAACCACTCGATGTGACTCTCTCACATCAATGTTTTTCTCTCTCTCCCTTCTGCTCTATCTGCAGATAAATGCAAAAATGTCCTCAGGTGAGGATTTTTTTAAAAAGCTGCAAGAGAAAAGCAGTTTGTTACCTACAAAAGAGATCCATAAGACTGTCAGCTGATTTCTCAAAAGAAACTTTGCAGGCCAGGAAGGAGTAGCAAGAGATATTCAACGTGATGAAAAGCAACGACCTACAACCAAGATTACTCTATCCTGCAAAACTATCATTTAGAATTGATGGACACATAAAGAGTTTCCCAGACAAGAAAAAGCTAAAGGAGTTCATCACCACCAAAACCAGTATTATATGAAATGTTGGAGGGTCTTCCTGAAGGAGAAGAAGAACAAAAATATGAACAATAAACTGGCAATTAATACATCTCTATCAACAATTGAATCTACAAACAAAATGAGCAACCAGAACAGAAACAGACTCATAGAGAGAGAGAACTTTTTGTTGCTTGCTAAATGGGGGGTTGGGTGAAAAAGATGAAGGGATTAAGAAGTTCAAATTGGTTGTTAGACTGACAAACTTCAAAGGGAAGTGGGGAGGTGGGGTGGGAAGAGAGAAACCAATGAACTTACATGCATGTGTGCATAACCAATGGACACAGACAATAGCGTGGGGAAGGCAGGAGAGGGGTGGGACTGGGGAGGAGGGGGTCAATGGGGAAAAAGAGAGGGGCCATCTGTAATACAGTCAACAATAAAGATAAGTTAAAAAATAAGTAAGCAAACAACAAAAACAATCGCAAACTTTGGTAAGTGGATAAATGCTATGAATAAAGTGAACTTCTGCTTAAGATAAGGTCAAAAGGACCTCTCCGAGGGGGCCACACTTCACCTGGAAAGTGAAGAAGGAAAGGGAGTCACCCAAAGGGGCAGGTCAGGAGAGGGAAGAGCAGGTGCCTATGCCCTGTGTCAAAGGGTCTGCACTCATTGGAGGAGCAGGAGGAAAACCAGTAAATCTGGAGCCGAAGAATAAAGGGAAGTGTCTTGAGAAATGAGGTAGGACAGACAAGCATTATCCCGGCCTCATAGGGAGGCTGGATTTTATTGTAAGTCACTGGGAAGCCACTGTGGTTTTATCTGGTTTTGCTTTTAAAGAATATCACTTTGGCCCTGGCCAGTTTGCCTCAACAGTTAGAACAAGCATAGGCCTGTGGACCAATGGGTTGTGGGTTCAGTTTCTAGTCAAGAGCATGTACCTGGGTTGCAGGTTCCATCCCCGGCCCTGGTTGGGGTCACTGGGAGACAACCAATCAATATGTCTCTTTCACATCAATGTTTCTCTCTCTCTCTAACTCCCTCCCGCTCTAAAAATCAATAGAAAAACATCCTTGGGTCAAATTAACAACAACAACAGAATCGTTTTGCTGCTAAGTGAGAAAGAAATCAGGTTTTCAGGCACAGCTGATGGAATGTATTAGGGTGGGAGGGGCAATTAAGGCTGGTATTTTCTTTACATAACATAAAGCATACAGGCAAGCAGCCAGTAGAGGTGTATGTAAATGCACATAAAATATATGAATCCTTGCATCCAATATTTACTTACAAACAAATCAGAACTGTTTTTAAGACATCAGTATGGTGATTACCAGAGGGAAATGGGATGGGGGGAGGTAGAAGAGGGTATAGGGAGGGATAAATGGTGATGGAAGGAGGCTTGGCTTGGGGTGGTGAACACACAATATTATATACAGATGATATATTACAAAATTGTGCACCTGAAACTTATATTATTATATTAACCAATGTCATCCCAATAAATGCAATAATAAAAGTAGGAAAAAAACCACACACACACAACAAAACAAAACATCTCTTTTTAGAAAAAAAACTGTCCAGGTTTTGCTCACTTTGTTTTTTTAAAGCTGACCTCATGCATTCTGCCTATGTTTCCTGGGATTTCTGAATCCTTGCCCTCACGGGGTTTACTGAGTGAGGAAGGGAATATGTTCCCTGTTGCTTGTGAACTTCATTCTTTAACTTTTTTTTTTTTTTTTTTTTATCCTCACCCGAGGACATTTTTCCATTTTTTGTTCAGATAGAGCGGGAGGGAGAGAGAGGAAGAGAGAGAGAGAGAAACATCGATGTGAAGGGACACATCGAGTGGCTGCCACCCGCACGACCAACCAGGGCCGGGGACAAACTGCAACCGAGGTACGTGCCCTTAGCGGGAACCGAACCCGGGTCTCTCTGTACCGCAGGCCGACGCTCCAACCGCTGAGCCAAACCGGCCAGGGCCATTCTTTAACTTTTTGACCATGTCTCTAACTACAAGGAGCCGCTAGGATGCTCGTTATGGTTTCCTTGGATGTGACATGTTAAAATACCTTTAGCCACACATTAAATTTACAAATCTCTCTTTGTGAGAAGAAGCTGTTGCCAGAAGACTGGACCTGCACCAACTCTACCTTCATCTGCTCTCGCAGGACTCTTCCACGTCTTAGAGCACACTATGGTTTTGAATCGAGGATTAGATCTGGAACTGAACTGTTTTTTGTCCAGAGAAGCAGAACTAAAATGTCACAGCTGTGAAGATTTTTTTTTTTTTTTTAGACAAGAGACTTGTGTTGTCATGAGCACCACCACATGGCCTGTGTCACTGCTACAAGCCCTCCAAGATGTCCCTCGATGGCAAGCCTACCCAAAGACCCAACTGGCTATCCCCATGGAGTGCACCCAGTCTGAAGCATACCTTTTGATAAATGAAGTCGATGACTCAGAGAATCCATTTGTTCAACTTCTCCAAAATTTAACTGAAGGGTAAAAGTCACGGCTGCAGTTGAAGTCCCAAGAATGGCACTAAAATGTATGTGTGATGTCGTCACTATATTATCATAAGTAGGTACAATGATATAGGGGGGTAAAAGTGAGCCCCAAACTTGGGAATCTCTCTCTTCCTACTAAAGTGGGCTGGCCCCTCACACAGCCCAAGCAACACATTCCTGTCTGGTCCTGGGAGGTAACCCTCCTTCACCCGGAAACAGGAGGAGACGAAGTATCATATTCCCAGTTTCATGATGTAACACTTCTCATTTCATACATGTATTAAAGATTTTTACCTTGATACCTTGTCTCATTTTTTTTTTTTTTTCCAACTCTTAAAAATGTAGGTTTAGAAGCTAGAAAATGTGGCCTCTGTCCTGGAGAAGATGAGACTCTAAGAACAACACATCCCCTTCTCTGGTTACAAACGTACATTGTGTCCTGTGGGAAGGAGGAGGGGCACGCTGGGTGGCCCGAGGGAAGGAGAGTTGACTCAAAAGCAATACCTCAAAGAATGTCTCCTAGAGCCTCAGCCCTCAGCCCTGCCCATTCCCTGTGTGCTTCACTTCCATTTTGACAAACAAAATGAAAACAAATTTTAATTAATGAGGATTTTTCGTTATTTTAGGAATTTTAATTTCTTTTGGGGGGGGTCAAAGAATTTTGTCTGGAAATCATTTCTGTAAGTAATAAACTACAGATTAGATTTCATGAAGCAATGAAAACGTATGTCATTAGCATTGAAGAATAGCATGTCATATGCATAGGAACAGTATTTAAGGGTCTGAAGTATTGCTTTATTAAGAAAAATACACATCAAGGTTGCAGGTTTGATCCCCAGTCAGGGCCCATACAAAAGTCAATCAATGAATGCATGAATAATTGGAGCAACAAATCGATGTTTGTCTCTCTCTCTCCCCCTCTCTCTTCCTCTCTCTCTAAAGTCAATCAATCAGAAAGGGACACAGGAATCTTGCATGATGGGTAAAGAAGACAGCATTGCCAATTAACAAGTTAAAAACTGGCATCAAAGGGGGAAGTGATTTGCCCGAGGTCAGGCAGAGCTAGAGCTGGGAGTAAAATTCTAACCAGTTTCCTTCCCCACTATTCTTTCTGCTGCAATCTGTACTCGAAGTCATCCGCCGTGAGAGTCAAAGCTGAAGTGACCGAGAGACCCATAGAAACGGAGAAACATAATTCGATAGACATTTTCCTAAGGAAAGGTAGGCCCAGAAATGGAGATTATTTACATTGTAAGATCTACATACCATTATAAGAAGGAGTAAAAAAGGCACCAAATGCACAAACGTCATACTTTATTTTATTGATTGATTTTCAGAGTGAGAGGAAGGGAGAGGGAGACAAACATCAATGTGAGAGTGAAACATCAATCATCTGCCTCCTGCACGCCCCCTACCAGGGACTGTGCCTCTGACTGGGAATTGAACCATGAACATTTCGGTGCACAGGACTATGACCAACCAACTGACCTGTACTTGCCAGGGCATAAAAATCACACTTTAAAGTCATACGTTAAAGAAAAAAAATGTCTGTGCCGGGTGATGAGTTAAAAGACAACAATGAGAAACAGGGGAAGTCTGAAACAATGACAGTGAATTTAGACTTCAATTGCCACACATCATTCTTCTGCAATTACTGACCTGAGAAAAATATTCTGAGCTATAAAGAGGGCACTTGCCTAGAGATTTTATATTTAGTAGCAAAAGGATTCAAGAGAGATTTTATATTTAGTAGCAAAAAGGATTCAACAGAGAGCTACAGTCTTCCAGTCAGGTGAATAATCAGGTTTGAAAGTGAGGCTTGTGCTGCCTGTACAGTGGGGTAACGACGGGCAGCTTTGCCCGGGGAGTAGAAAGACCCTCAGTATGAAGCTCACTGCTGAGACGGAAGACTAACCAGCTCTTTCAGCAATAGCATCAGCAACCTCGTTCCAGCTCCTCTCTGCCAATGGGAGTGAGTCAAGTGTTCTCAGCCTCAGTTTCCTCAGTTGCAAAATGATGTGAATAATGAGGTGACCCCATTTGTGCCAACCAAACATTTTCCATGCATTCTCTCAATCACTCTGCACATAACCCCGTTCTATTGATACAGTGGTCCCTCTGCACCTGCGGGGAGTTGGTTCTGGGACACCCCCCCACTAAAAGATACCCAAATCTAAGGATGCTGAAGTTTCTGACATAAAACTGCGTAGCTTTTGTACTTAACCCATATTTGCATATAGGCTACAGCAGGGTATGCCTCCCCGTCGCTTCAGTTGCAAGCATTGAACTTTGTGCTCAGCGCGTGGCAAATTCAAGTTTTGCTTTTTTGGAACTTTCTGGGGTTATTATTTTTTTCCAAATATTTTTAATCCACAGGAGGTTGATTCTGTGGACACAAAACTCCACGGTCCACAGGGCTAACTGTGCTCCCTTATTCCCATTTGACTAAAGCAAGGTCTAGAGAAGTTGCTAACTTGTTGCTCAGAGGCACCACGGGTCTCTTAACCTGCTTTACTGGAAACTAATTTTTTACCTTGGTCAAGTCATAAACTGGCATTCCGGTTTTACATGTGAGTCTCTCGTGAACTTTGTGAATTAGTCCCTACAAGTCCCGCTCTCAGAGTGATGTCAACTGTTTGACACTTCAAAGCTGAAGACTGGATCATCAACAGTGAAGCTTTTGTGCCAATTGGCCAGCGAGCCGGTCACTGGAGACCACCCTCTAGGTCTAGTTCCAGTAGAAATACCGGCAACTCCCATCGTGTTGCCATCACCTGTTAGGAACTGTAACGGGAGAAGAAAAAGCAGTTGGATTCAAGCTGAGGGCTCATTCCCAGGCTGGCTGTGTTAGAACTACCACATTTATCACACAAAAATTGCAAGAGTGAAGAAAGCCAGGACCTTGACCTTATTATACTCTTAACTAAATATCTTTGAGACCACAAAAGAGGTAGTAGGAAGAACAGAAACTGAAAGATGTATTTACCAGAAAGGGAAATTTGAACTCGGCCTTGGGACAGACCTGGACTATACCCTTCTGGATTCTATGTAAAACTAGCTAAGACAGCTTTGCAGGGGAAGCTGGGAGGGGGGTTAAGGGTGTCTCGGAGGGGGCGTTGTGTTGCTTGGGGAAATGGATCTTGGCTGAGGAAAGCTGGAACACTGATTTGACAATAAGGCATGCTCAGATGATCCGCAGGCTGAGACCCCCGTTCCCATTTGCTTGCAATAGATAGGGATTTCGAGACCAAACCAACTGTGAGAGCAGACAGAAAGGAAGGTTCTGTTTGTACAGGTTTGGGGTTAGATAGGGGGCGGTGTGGAGAGGACAAGTGTGACCGACCTGAAATGAAGGGTGTGTGTGTGTGTGTGTGTGTGTGTAAAAAAGCTGGAAGTCCTATAGTTCGGGGCAGTGGAGGTGGGGTGGTATATAAACAGAAACCAAAATCAGTCTTTCACTAGAGAAACACTTTGAACTTATAAGATATTTCAATAAAAATACATTTCCTGCCTGCTCCCTAGGCAAATATTTAAAACAAACAGAGAGAAGAAAGCGCCCTTGCATAGCTAACACTCCACCCGGTCGCTCTCAGACAGACGGCCCGGAATAGGCCCAACTGGTTGAAGGCCTCTGACTGCTGCTCCCTGCGTATCATTTGACACCATCTCCTCCTGGTTGGGGGCTTGGACTGTCTGATGAAAAAGAGAGATTCAAGTGTGAGAAATGATTTATTTGAGAAACCAACCCTCAGGGCGAAGGTAAGTTCTGAGACCCAGGGCCAGGGAACCCATTTCGGAAGGAGGCAGGTGTGCCGCTCAGGTGCTGACCCAGAGCAGCTGCTGGGCCTCCTGCAGGGTAACCTGTTAAATATTAATGAAGCCACAAGCGGCAAAAAACCCCCAGGGGGGCCTAATTGCTTCTAGGACTGCTTAATTCCTGTCAGTAAGCCACTTCGTTAATTTTGCCAAGCAACACGTTAATTTTGCCAAGCAACACTTAGGACCGTGTTAGACTTTTCATGGCTCATTTCCAAAATGTTAACATTAAGGCAACAACATTGTTTGCAAACCACAGTCTGGCAAATAAAACATTAAAAGAAACACCAGAAACTTTGAATTACACTCACTTTCCTGAATTGTTCCACTGAATGCTTTCAAGAGTAAAACCCTTTGATCTAAACCGCAATAGACACGACTCTGTGTTAGATTAAATAATAACTCTCCAA
Organism: Molossus molossus; assembly: GCF_014108415.1. Taxonomy (NCBI): domain Eukaryota; kingdom Metazoa; phylum Chordata; class Mammalia; order Chiroptera; family Molossidae; genus Molossus; species Molossus molossus. Next base: position 21,704,440 of record NW_023425401.1, read on the forward strand.
AGATGTCGACCACCAAACCCCAGAACCCGGGGATGATGTCTTAAATGGCAGTAGAGATTTTGGCAGATATAATCAAGTCCAGGGTCTGCATCAGGGAGATTGTCCTGGATTACCCAGGTGGGGCCAATGTCATCGCAAGGGTCCCCCAAGAAGAACACAGGAAGGTCAGGGACAGGAGAAGGCAAGCAGATGATGGAAACAGGGATTGGACTGAAGCAGCCTCTAGGAGCTGGAAGAACCAAAGAACAGATTTCTCCCGTGCGGTCTCCCAAGGGAGCCTGGCCTGCGACAGCTCAATTCAACTCTGTAGGACTCACTTCAGACTTCTAACCTCCAGAACTGTAAGACAAGAAATTGGTGTTGTTTTAAGCCACTGACAGTATGACAATTTGTTACACAGCAACAAGAAAACTTAAACTAGCCTGGCTGGTGTGGCTCTGGTTCAGCGTTGACCCATGTACCAAGAGGTCGCCGGTTCGATTCCCGGTCAGGGCACATGCCCAAGTTGTGGGCCCGATCCCCAGTGGGGGGCATGCAGGAGGCAGCCAGTCAATGTTCTCTCTCATCAATGTTTCTGTCTCTCTCTCCCTCTCCTTTCCCCTCTCTCTAGAGTCAATAAAGAAAAAATATTTTAAAAAAGAAAACCTAAACTAGACCCACTTGTAAATGTATGAGAAGTTTGTACACAGCCCATAAAACACCCTCCATGTCTGCCTCACCCTCAGCCTCTTTTTGAGAACACAGTGCTCAGGCAATTCCTCAGGCGTTCGCTGTCCCTCCGTTGGCTGGGATACATCTGAGTGGACCACCTCCAGTTACCGTGTAACTGGGGCCTAAGGATACAAGAAAGGCTGGTGCCAGAAGTCTGCCTGGAGACATGCCCCAGGACAGAGAGCAACCAACCAAAGGCGTCGGATTCTCTCCCAGGGCATTTTGAGTACAAGACACCAAGAAGGCAGTAAAAGTACCAGGAAAAGAAATAAAAAAGAGGAGTGAAAAGGTAGATAGGAAAGTTGAGGGATAAAGAGGACAGAGTGAGTAGAAGAGGGAGCAGAGGACACCAAATTCCAGGGACCAGGTAGCCACCCTTCTCCGTGGTCCCCAGTGCTCACAGTGGCCCCACACAGGAAGCTGCAAATAACCATTGGATGGATGAACAGCAATGAACTGCATTCGGTTCTTCAAGAGGCCTGGATAGCTGCTGACATTGGTCCTGACGCTTCCTTATTTCCCACGCAGCTGTGACTGACCCTGCCCTACCTGAGGTGACCTGCGAGATTCTGTCCTTTATAATTGGAAAGAGCTTAAGCCTGATTCTCTCTGCCCTAGTCTCATCCTCTTAGAAGATTACTGAGGGCAAAACAATGACATTTCTTCAAAGAAGCTATACAAATCGCCAACAAGCGCTTGAAAAGATGCTCAAAGTCATTAGGAAAAATGCAAATCAAAACAGGACTACTACTTCCCACACATTAGGTGGCTCAAGAAAGAGTTGGTGAAGATGAGGTGAACTCGGAGCCCTCGGGCACCTGTTGGAATGAGGGCAAACCATGGCAGAAAACAGTTTGGTGAGTCCTCGGGAAATTAAATAGAATTACAGCATGGCAGCAATTGCACTCCCAGGTATACACACAAAAGAATCTAAAAAGATAGGTGTTCAAACAAAAACTTGTACACAAATACTCACAGTGGCACTATTCACATTAGCCAAAAAGTAGAAACAATGAGAATATCCATCAGTCGATGAATGGCTAAACAAATTTTGGTATATACATACAATGGAATATTATTCATCCATAAAAAGGAATGAAGAACTGATACCTGCTGCCACAATGCGGATGAACCCAGAAAAAATATTACGCTAATTGAAAAGCCAGACACAAAAGGCCACATACAATGATTCTATTTGTATAAAATATTCATAGCAGGCAAATCCATAGAGACAGAAAGCAGATGAGTGGTTGCCAGGGTTTGTAGAAAAACGGGAACAGCTCAATTGGTACAGAATATCCTTTGGGAGTGATGAAAATATTCTGGAACTAGACAGTGGAGATGGTTTGTCCAACATTGTAAATGTACCAAGTGCTATGTAATTGTACTTGTTAAAATGGTGGATTTCATGTCATGTGAATTTTACCACAACAAAAATGATTACTGGAGATGTGTTTCATATAGCATGTTTATTTATTCACCACATTTATAGACATTCACTTTTACTTATTGTTATATTGGCAGACACCCCAAATCCTGCTCTTGCTGCAGGTGGTTTTGGGAGTTGGATTATTTCTTAACTATCAAGGGTCCAGTTTAGGATGTGTAACACAGACGTCTCTCCACAATTTCTCAGAATCCGAACCAGGAATTCTTTCACATGGGACTCCTGTCAACATACAGCTCATTTGGTAAAAAAGAAGTCGAACATTATTCATTAACATTTGCCCAGATTATCCTAATTCATGACTAGCCTCTGAGTGAGGTTTGTGCAGACCCTTTATTTCACAATTTTAATATGAGATCAAGATAGCTTTAAACAATGTTTTAATTGATCCTGTAGGGGAGGAAAAGTAATTCTTCCTCTATCCTTCCAGGTTCTTGGCTGAGATCCCCAGTAATAAAAGATAGAGTAATAGGAATAAAAACAAAAGTTTGTATGGGAGATACCCATAAAAACAGTAATGGCCTAAACCACCACCTTAAACACCATCCTCAGCTAAAGACAAGAGAAGATGGGGGGAGGGGGGCAGTTACGGGAGGTTATCAGGAAAAGCACAGTCCACAAGGGTAAAGCTGTTATGCATATGCAAGTTCTTGCCTTCTCCACAGATAAGAGTTTCTAAACATGTAGAGTCATCCTTCTCTTCCTGGTGCAGAGGGAGACACTGCAAATGGAGATGTCTGATGTAACAGTAAATGTATCTCACAAAAGGGTAACTTATACTTGGTTCTCACAGCTTCCTTCTTGTTTGCTTTTTCTTAAGAATAACCAACCCCAAGTAACCCACATGCCAAAGAGGAATGTTTGGGGGTGGCAGATCCTGCTGCTCTGCAATCCCTTGATAATAAGAGTCAGCTACCAAGTGGACAAAGAAATGAGTGATGATACTGAGACAGGCAGTAAGCCAGGACAAGTGGAATGGGGAAACTGAGGCAGAGAGCCAACCAAACTGAGGCAGTGGTTTACAGCAGACACAGACGGTCACCTCCCTAGAGATAACATCTAGGCCTCGGTCCATTTCAGCTCCAGACCCAGAAAAGCAGCAAAACCAGGTGGGTGACACCAGGACCAGCTGCAATGACTACAACCCTCTGCTCGACACCGACCAGTCAGTGGAGACCAGGACCCGAAGGAGTGCGCTTAGAAAACTGATGACTGTTCTGCAGAAACCCTCCCCGGAGGCCTCCCCTGAGATTTCCATCTGCAAAAAGGAAATAAAAGCCTCAAGACAAGGGGCCCAGCTCAGGCTCTCCCTCTGGGGAGCTGCCCCCTGTTCCCTTTCCCCTCTTCTTCTGCAAAAGGCAGAAGGAGCCCTTGAGAACTGTAACCAGGGCAGCAGTGGGCAGCGGCAGCGCCCCCGGGGCTGACCCTGTGAAGTGTCCCCAAGGCCCCCTTCTCTCTGACTCCCCAGAGAGCTAAGGCAGCCCAGCTTAGGCTCTCGTGTTGCTTCTTCTATACTAAGCCCTTTCTTGTTTTACTGTCCCCAGGCTTAATAAACATTCCCTCACAGTCACCTGGACTCTTGTGAATTGTTCCTGCATGAAGTCAAGAGCCCACACACTACCGGCTGGCCCTAGGCAGACCCACCAAGGGCCAGGTCCCCTTTCCTGTGACAATACCATTGGGGAGTCATTTCCGTAAAGACTTACTATAAAAGAATGTTATAGGTATATGTCACCAAGCTCCTTAATAAAATAAAATTTCTTTTTTTGTTAACTGATATTAGAGAGAGAGGAAGGGAGAGAGAGAGAGATAGAAACATCGATGAGAGAGAACATTGATTGGCTGCCTCCTGCATGCCCCGCACTGGGGATCAGGCCCACAACCTGGGCATGTGTCCTGACTGGGAATCGAACTGGTGACCTCTTAGTGCGTGGGTCAATGCTTAACCACTGAGCCACACAGGCCAAGCTAACATTAAATTTCTAAAGTGAAGAAAATCAAGATTGGTCCACCTTTGCTGAAAAGAGATACCAAAAAACAACAAAAAAAGACTCCTTCGAGAGGACACAAAGAGACCTGGAGAGTATTATGCTGAGCGAAATGAGCCAGTCAGAGAAAGACAAGTGCCACATGCTCTCACTTATTTATAGAATATCGTGAACAAAATAAGCTGTCAAAATAGATTCAGAGACGTGGAAGTAGGGAACAGACTGACAAACCTCAAAGGGAAGGGGGTTGGGAAGGTTGGGAAGAGATAAACCAAAGAACTTATAGGCACATATGCATAACCCATGGACACAGACAATAGTTTGGGGGAAGCAGGAGGGAGTGAGAGTGGGGAGGAGGGGTCAATGGGGGAAAAAGAGGGGACATCTGTATTACATTCAACAATAAAGATTTAAAAAATAAGAAGACTAAATGCCATTTCTTGCTTTGCCAAATACTCCGAAGTGTTTTTTCAATCAGCAGGTGGCGCTGCCAAAGCACTGCTCAAATAAAAGGCTGCCCGTCCACTTCCACTAACCCCTGTATCACAGGAGATGCGTTATAATTTGCTGATTTTTGTATCAATGCCATGCTTAGAAAAAAGTCTCCTACTCTTGGCATTAGTTCTGAAATTCTAAGAAATGTAGTTCAACTACTACTTAGAAAGACCCTTTAAAACATTATCTTTTAATGTTTTAATTGTTAAAGAGAAAACCACAGTCCCAAAATGGTATCATTTGTGCTGATAATACCTGATTTAATTGTAGTTTCAATCTGTCCCAGAAATGTAATGTGGTAGTCTGGAGTTGTGTGGTCAAGGGCCCGGAAGGTAATATGTCACCTGGGCCCTCTCCACCCCCACAGAAAGAAAGGGACAATCTGTATGATAAGAACCCTTCTCCTTTTTCTCCCCCAAAGAACAGACATCCCACCCCAGAAACAAGCCCTTCTTTTCTTTTGTTGATAGCTCCCTACAGAAACCTGCCATGTCCTACAACCCCTCTGGGAGGGCCCTTCTAGTTGCTGGATGGGATGCTGCTCAGTTCATGAATCACTTAATAAAGCCAATTAGATCTTTACATTTACTCAGTTGAATTTTTTTTAATCTTCATGCAAGGATTTGCTTTTATTGATTTTAGAAAGAGAGGAAGGGAGAGAAAGAGAGAGAGAGACATCAATGTAGAAGAGAAACATCGATAGGTTGCCTCCCCTGTGTGCCCTGAGCAGGGATCAAACTTGCACCCTTTTGGTGTATGGGATGAGGCTCCAACCAACTGGGCCACCCTGCCAGGGTGAATTTTGTTTTTTAATGTTAATATTAACTAACACGAATTGGGTATTTTCTGTGATGTAGGCACTTGACTGGGTCTTCACATAAGCTTCTTACTTAGTCCTAACAAACCAAACAGATATTATTTCCATTTTACAAAGGAGAAAACTGAGGCTTAAGTAAGTTATATTCTTTGCCCAAACCACACATTTCTGTAAAAGACAGACTCAGGGCTCAACACCAGGTTGGCTCCGTCCAATGCCCATGTCCCGAACCACATTGCCCCCATGGCACACATAGTGCCATAGTCCTACAGTATTCCCAGCACTTTGAAAAAGACAGCCTTACTACATACATATCAAGACAGGCCATCTTAAACCACCAAACATGCAGATGACCCTAGTTCACACCACGTAGTACCCTAATTTGATTTAACTCTCAAATGCTGCTGGTGTCCAGAATTCATTCAGAACTTAAAACAAGTTCGACCTGACATCTATTTTGAGAAAATTAAGAAAAGCGATATCTCACTGAGTCAAATTGCGGGGTCCCAGACCTTGAACGACATCCAGAATAAAAGGCAACGTGAGACACAGACATGATGTCAACGCCACTTAGTGTGCGAACGAAAAGCAGCTAAATGAATTAGACAAAGAGGGAGAAAGAAGTATATTTGCATACTTAAAGTTTGACCGTTTCATGATCAGCTATTTCTCTGAACTGTTCAGAGGAAGACCAGTCGCTTCTTGTGACCCTGTTCTGAATAAAACATGCGATGCGTAGCGCGAACGTGGAAGGAAAAACAGGAAAGGCACAGCAATGATGATTCTACATTGTTCTGGTGGACAAATCCCACGTACTGATTTATAAAGGTTATCTGATAGAAATGGAACCAACACCGTAAGGGTTTTTCCCTCGATCGAAAACCACAAATGCTACTCATCCCTGAAGTACAGGTAAGTGGGGGCTTGTCATAACCCAGCACTCTGCATTCCCTTTCAATCTTTAATGCCACCACCTTTCGGGAGAAGAAGGGACGCTCCAGGGTTGTGAACACCGTTTTAATACACTGAATAAGGTTTTCTCCCCAGGGACCTAAGATAGACTTCAATGAGCTAGACTAGACCACGTTGTTTTTCTTGTTTCTCTGGCATAACACAAAACCAAATGACTCCCTTCACCAGAAAGTGCACCTGAACATTGGCCCGTGACATTTTACCTTTCAGAAGCAAATCAGGACAGATCTGAGATGAGAGGAAGCTTTCCCTGGCTTTCCCAGGACGGCGTGGCCCTTCTGTGCATGACCTATGACACGAATCCCACGGAGGGACTTGGGCACAAAAGCTTAGCTTCTAATGTATTCATTCCTCACCTTGCCCTCCCCACCCCAAGCGGCCCAACGCATCGGTTTTCTCCTTTTAGATATTATTTCTGGTGTGTTGGCTAAGCGTAAGTCAAATTGCATTCAAAACACAAGGAAAACAATCAACAGAAAACAAAAATATCAATCAACTGTCAAATAACAGTTGGACAACTACTACGGGCCCATAATCGAAGCACTGCGATGAGGCAGAAACAGCTCGGACGTGATCATTGCCTGCCCTCCGGGCCCCCACAATCCAGTCTTCCCTCTCCAACCAATATAAATGCCACCGTGTGTATATAATACAGGCTGGCACGTCGGTTATCAGGTGTAATAAAGGAGAGGAGTCCGTCTTCCAGACACTTTAAAACAAATTGTATTTGTCACCAGTACGAAGCACGCCACTCCCATCCCCAACATCAGTATACACTCTGGGATCACCAAGGTCCCCTTCTTATGTCAAATACTCCTCTGGCTTTCCCAGGCCTCAGCAGTGTGAACACATGATGCCCAGCAGAACTGTGAGGGGAGGCGAGTCAAGGCCTCCATCACGGCTTGAGGAAGGGAGATGCTGCAGAGGTGTACAGACCAGCTTTTCCCTAAATCTTTCAGTCTTCCCCGGGGTGCACTCTTCCCATCACTAAGGCCATTTCTCTGAAAAACCAACTAGCAGCAGGAACCGTTATCAAGAGGGAAACAAATTAAACCTTTGGTACATGTATGTAGAGTCTAAACCAGAGATCTTGTGAGCCCTTGATAAGCAAAGTTATATACACATAAGACTGATATTCAACCAGTAGGTACTGATACCATCATTTCCTTTGTTAATATGTTGAATTGCTTCCTCCATGAGTTGATAGTAGGTGCTGCCACAAGTCCCCCCCATACTTGTGGACCCCACTTCTTTGCCACCAGCCACCACCAGCGTTAGCATCCATTGATTTGTTATCCAATGATCTATGGCATTATTGATTGTTAGATACTCTGAATCTGTGCCAACAGTGTGTGCCAATTCATACACATGGGAAAATAAACCGAATACATCTTTTGGGAGGATGGATACTTCAGTTGACCATTTTGCCTATTAATAAAAGGAAATATTAGGTGGGCTCCATTCTCTCCAATACTTTGCAGATGTTTTGCTTAAACAAATGCAGATCACCTGGCAACTGTACACAACACAGAAATGTCAAAACTTCCTTCCAAGTATGAAATAAAAACTTAATTTAAAGCCATTGACCCTTTTGGTTCTTCACACATTTTTCAAGCAAAGGAATTTTTAAACCCCTGATAAGTACACAATTTAAGTTTAAACTTCCTTAGAAGAACGAGTCTCCCGGGCAGCTAGCCCGTGAAATTTGCATTTATAACCTATTAGGATTATTTTGCTTTGAAAATCCTTCAGGGCCTCTCTCAGTTTTATCATTAATTAAGGGAAGAAATAGCAAGATATGCAAACTGGTTAGTACTTGTTTCTAATCAATACTTTAGGAAGATGGATGTTACTGCCATACCTATATTAAGATGTTCTCTTTTTTCCCACCATGGCAATGTGGATTGGTGAATCTTGAGGTCACGGGTTCTTCTCCAAATACTTTGTACCACAATGTAAACGGGTATTTCCTCCTCCATGTTCAAGGTCCATCTCTGATCATTTGCTTCCTTGGCTTTTCCCTTGATTGTAGTGACACCTAATGTCAGAATCAGAGAATGTCTTCAGTTCAGCCCCGGTCAAGTGTCCCAACCTACCGGGCTCTTCAGGTATGAGCTCATTAGAATAACTCGTTGGGCCATGAAATACAAGACCAAAACTGAGGTATGTTTGTTAAAATGAAAATAAAATTATTGCTTGAAACTATTTGAATCATAGTTTTTAAAAACGAGCTGTTTTTTAAGAGACATCTCTGCTTTACCTAAATACCTTTATCCTTAATTCCTAATCAGTCCATCTTATGTATAGTTTTCTTAGTTTCTGGGCTTAGTGGGCTCATTTGAATCATTGTTATAACAATAAATAAGAAAATCAATATTTATTGGGAATTCATCAAACACCATTTTTTAAATATATATATTTGTTTATCATCTCTTCCAAAAAAGAAGGCAGCCCTGGCCGGTTTTGCTCAGCGGTTAGAGCGTCGGCCTGCGGTCCAGAGAGACCAGGGTTCAGTTCCCACTAAGGGCATGTACCTCGGTTGCAGTTTGTCCCCAGCCCTGGTTGGTTGTGTGGATGGCAGCCACTCGATGTGTCCCTTTCACGTCAATGTTTCTCTCTCTCTCTCTCCCTCCCGCTCTATCTGAACAAAAAAATGGAAAAATGTCCTCGGGTGAGGATAAAAAAAAAAAAAAAGCAACGTGAACTTTGCACTCTCTGTCTTATCTCCAATAACTACAAGAAAGCCTGGTCCAGAGGGGAACATGTCTGGGAAGGTACTTTCTGTGACTTTGCATGTTTGCTCTCATTGAATCTTCACAAGGACTCTGTAAGAAGAACATTATTATCATTTCTATTTGCATGAATAACTTGCTGGGGTCACAGTGGTTCGTAATCGGGTATTTGAACCTAGACGTCACGGCCTAGAGCAGGACAGCTGGAGGCGGGCTGCAGCGGGGGAACAGGCTCATGATCACTGTTCCACAAGTGACTTCTATAAGTAATACGCTGCTGTGACCATTGTTAAGGCATTGGTGAAACGTTAGAGGAAGCGTTATGAAATATGAGATTAAAATCAGCGGTCCCATTGTGAAATGTGTAATAAAAAAATTCCCCTTTCATGTTCTTTTTTCCCTCCAATCAGCCTTGGAGAAGGGTGCCTCCCTTAATAGAAAACAAAAAACACCTAATTTGGGTTCTAAAGATCTAAGTTTGAAAATAGTCTGTGCCACTGTGAGCAAGGGCAAATCACTGAACCCATTTGAAGATCCACTTAAAGTGGAGTAAACGGTAACTTTCATTTCCAGATGACAACACTTGCTTCTCCACTCTCCTTTGAATATTGTAGGAAAAAGTTTTTACCTCCTTGTAAACTACAGAAAGGTATACTTAATCAGACTGAAAATTCAAGGAATCTCTCTAAGGCAGCACCGGCAAGATCAGAGGGAAAGAAGGAAAAATAAGCCCATAATCTGAAACAGATAAAGGGAAGCCCCTCGGGGCATGCATGCAGGGACCCCTCGAACAAGTGTGCAGCGACTCATGCAAATAAGGCTAAATCATGGAGTGGTGGGTGGAAGTAAATTTTAATTCTGCTGGAGTTTCTAGAAAGTACAGTATGACTTGGAGTCTTCATACAGTGGGGGAGACACAAAGGCCCCCACGGTGCAAATGTGGCAAAGTGACACTGGCCTAGGAAGCTGAGGAAATCCCAAGGGGTAACATCTGGCTGGACACACCTCTGCAGAGGCCCCTTCCCTGAAATGTATAAAAACAGTATCTGTAGTCACAAACAGAGAACAAAGTAAAAACAGAAAAGAGGTTTATAATTGAGAGGTGTGACGGCTAACTTTTATACTGTGGATGGAATCAGTTAATAATAAACTCAATACTACAAGAATCAAACCAGTTAGTTGGAAAACAAACTTGAGGAATTCTGGTCTCTGAGGAAGAAGCTAAAGAGAGGAAAATGATTAAAGACACATAGATAATAATGTCAAAAATCCAATATACACAAAACAAGGTTTCCAGGAAGAAAAAGTTGAACAAAATGAAAATCAGCAACCAGCTACCTAATCATAAGAGGGAAAAAAAAAAAAAAACTTCTAGGAACTGAACCCAGATTTGGGTGTTTATGTTAAACAATTTCATTGAGTTCTAGGCAAAATTGGAGGATAAAGGTTTATATTTACAATATCTTGATGAACGTCTTTTAATTTCAAGAGACTCAAGTGTTTCTTCTACACTAAACAGAGAAGACACTAAGTAGAACACTAAACAGCTACATCTAGAATTTACTGCACCACAAATAATTCAGCATCCAAGCAAGCTCTCACTCCCGTGAAAGGAACAGAAAGACATTCCCGACTTACACAGATTAATATATATTATCCACGTACCCTTGCTCTAAAATTCTATAAAAGAAGCAAACAAAAAATCCATAAGATATGACAAGAGAAATGTGGATGAGAAGGGAAACCTATGAAACTAAATGTCAAGAAAAGTTGAAAGTTGAATTATCAAACAAGCAAATGCTAAATGATTTTATCAATTAGGATGCTGCTGACTAAGAGTGACAGAAAACTCTGATTTAGCTGGCTTAAACAATAGAAACAAATTTATTTTTATAGAACAAGCCCTAAGTCATGATGGTTCCAAGAATAGTGAAAACAGTGATTCTGATATTTCTCACACACACACACACACACACACACACACACACACACACACACTTTCTCCATCTTTCTATCAGGCAGTTTAAAGCACATCAATCTGTCCTTCTTTACCACCCTCATTAAAGCAAGGTGGCTGCCACAGTTCCATCCATTACATCACACATGACTATATACAATGGAAAAGGGGCCCTTTTCTTTACTTTATTGATTTTTATTAATCAGGGGGGAAAAAAAAACTTTCCTTTACTGCCCCTCAGATTTCACTGGCCAGAATCATATCACGTGTTCATGCTAAACCAACCCAGGTTAAAAGGGGACCATCATGATTGGATTAAAATAGACCAGGGTTCTCAACCTCAACACTGCTGACATTTGGGCTGAATAATTCTTTGTTGTGGGAGCTGTCCTGTGCAGTATAGGGTGTTTAAAATCCCCTAAATATACAGCAACAAAGAGAAAAGAGAATATCTGAATGAAATGAGTGTCTTTCAGAAAAGAGGCCTATATGAAAGAAAATAGTCTTAAGTAAGCAACCAATAGTGTTTAGTACAGTAATTCTTTAAAAGGGAAGCATAGCTTATGTGAAATATGAAAATAAAATCCTGTATTATCTGAAACAAAACAGGGAAAAAATAAAGAGCTTTAGCAGCACTGAGGACCACTAGTGTATGGTTTACTCATCAAGCACACAAAATCTAAGTCTGTACTGAGAAAATGCAATAAGCAACTCAGTTGACATGTAGAATGTCTTTAAGCATTAATTTTCATTGTGGATTTCTATGTATAATACTTAGTCCCTCGAACCCTGACCAAGTATTACATTTGGCTCTGTGAAGTGAAAGATTGGCTGGAAGAGCTCTATGTTTTTTCAGAGAACATTCCTCTATTATTCTTTTTTGAAGCTATCAAACTAAAACGACTCCCTACACAAAGACGCAGAATTCCCCTAGAAACATAATTTATTCTGTGGCTTGGTGCTTTCACATCTGCAGCTTATAAAAATAATTTAATTTTTACAGATTAAATCATAAGCTTTTAAATTCAAATTTATCTCATTATAAACATTCTATTTGCCATCTTAAGTTCTTTATTCTCTAATCTCATGACAAGGCCACATCCACAGTCTATCCAGCGGTTTAACTGGAGCCAGCTGTCCCGCACACCACCCAAGAGCCCTGCCCTGTCCACTCCCCAGACCCACCACTGCCTCCCCCCCCCCACGCCCCCCCGGGCCTCTGACATGCTGGCTCTGCTCTCTGTTTCCTGCTGTCTGTACTGCGTTACCCATTTGAAAACCGTTTTTGGATCCCTCTGTAGTCTTGCCATGGCTGCCTCCCAATTCTGCACTCTGCATTTTTTTCCAAATACATATTTTTTAATTTATTGATTTGAGAGAGAGAGAGACATTGATTTGTTGTTCCACTTATTTATGCATTTATTGGTTGATTCTTGTATGTACCCAGACAGGGGACTGAACCCACATCCTGGGCATATCTGGACTATGCTTTAACCAACTGAGTACCCAGCCAGGGTACACTCTCTATTTTAATTTCACCAATAATTTCCAAAAGAGGCTCTCTCCCAACTGGATTTGGGGAACTGAGTGGCCAATCTAGGTCCCCGATCTTCCTTCCGTGGGAGGAAAAACGCTCTGCCGAGTTAAGGCACAGAGACATCTTTACAGATAAAAGTGAAATGTCACCCCCACAGGCTACAGACAAGAGCCTAATTGAAGGACTTGAACCTCTAATATAAGAGCTACATTCACAATTCTACTTAATTTTATCTGGTTAAGGACAAAGGAGTAAATCCCATTTACATCATTTTGTAAAAATACCACATGTCTACAAAGTATTTAGTAGTACTACCCTGAAAAAGAGACTTGAGATACTTGACAAAACGGTAATTATTTTGCATTGGGCAATGTAACCATTCTTTTTTAAAAATTTTAAAAATTAATTCATTTATTTATATTACAGATGTTTCTCCTTTTAACCCCCTGCAGACACTCTCCTCCTCATCCTGCCTCCCCACCCCCGCAAGCATTTTTATCTATGTCCATTGGTTATGCATACATTCACATAAGTTCTTTGGTTTATCTCATCCCTTCCCCAACCCCCTCCTCTGAGATTGTCAGTCTGAATCACACTCCTTTCTATGTCTCTGGGTCTATTTTGTTCATCAGCTTTTGTTGTTCATTATATTCCACAAATAAGTGAGATCATGTGATATTTGTCTTTCTCTGATTGGCTTATTTCACTTAGCATACTTTCCAGGTCCCTCCATGTGGTCTCAAAGGGTAAGAGATCTTTCTTTCTTATAGCTGCATAGTATTCCATTGTGTATATGTACCACAATTTTATTATCCACTAATCTATTGATGGACACTTGGACTGTTTCCAGAGCAATTGTAAATAGTGCTGCTATGAACATAGGGGCACATATATTCTTTCTGATTGGAGTTTCAGGCTTTTTAGTATATATTCCTAGAAGTGGGATTACAGGATCAAATGGCAGCTCAATTTTTAATTTTTTGAGGAAACATCATATTGATTTCCATAGTGGCTGCACCAGTCTGCATTCCCACCAGCAGTGCACTAGAGTCCCCTTTTCTCCACACCCTCGCCAGCACTTGTTGTTTGATGATTTGTTGATGGCAGCCATTCTGGCAGGTGTGAGGTGATACCTCATTGTGTTTTAATTTGCATCTCTCTGATGATTAGTGATGTTGAGCATTTTTTCATATGTCTCTTGGTCATCTGTATGTCCTGTTTGGAGAGGTGTCTATTTAGGTTCTCTGCCCATTTTTTGATTGGGTTGTCTTCCTTTTTTTTGAGTTGTATGAGTACTCTATATATTTTGGAAATTAACCCCTTATCTGATGTATCATTGGCAATTATGCTCTCCCAAATAGTGGGTTCCCTTTCCATTTTGATGGTTGTTTTCTTGGCCCTGAAGAAGCTTTTTAGTTTGATATAGTCCCACGTATTAATTTTTTCCTTTGTTTCTCTTACCTTAGGCATTGTATCAGTGAAAACTCTGCTGTGTGTAATGTCTGAAATTTTGTTTCTACATTTTCTTCTAGGATTATTATGGATTCAAGAGTCATATTTAAGTCTTTTATTCATTTTGAGTTTATTCTTGTGTATGGTATAAGTCGGTGGTCTAGTTTAATTTTTTTTGCATGTAGCTGCCCAGTTTTCCCAACACTATTTATTAAAAAGGCTGTCTTTACTCCATTGTATATTCTTGCCACTTTTGTCAGATATTAATTAAACATAATGTCTTGGGTCTGTTTCTGGGTTCTCTGTTCTGGTCCACTAATCTATCTGCCTGTTCTTGTGCCAGTACCAGGATGTTTTGATTACAATGGCTTTATAGTATAACCTGAAATCTGGGAATGTGATCCTTCCTACTTTGTTCTTCTATTTCAAGATTGCTGGGCTATTTGGGGTCTTTTTTTTTTTTTTTTTTTTTTTGGTTCCATGTGAACTTTTGAAGTATTTGTTCTAGTTCTGTGAAATATGTCATTGGTATTTTAATGGGGATTGCACTGAATCTATAAATTGCTTTGGGTAGTATAGACATTTTATTCATTTTTCTCTCCAATTTTTATTAATTTATTTTTGTTACAGATGTTTCTCCTTTTTTCCCCCTAGACCCTCTCCTCCCCATCCTATCCCACTCCCCACTCCCCTAGCATTGTTGTCTATGTCCATTGGTTATGCAGGGTAGTATGGACATTTTAACGATGTTAATTCTTCCAATTCATGAACAAGGTATATGCTTTCACTTTTTTATATATTCCTCTATTTCTTTCTTTCAATGTCCTGTAGTTTTCTGAAAATAGGTCCTTTACTTCTCTGGTTAAGTTTATTTCTAGGTATCTTAATTTTTTTGTTGCAATGGTAAATGGAATTTTTTTTTTTTTTTTTTTTTTTAGTTTTTCTTTCTGTGAGTTCATTATTGGTGTATAAAAATGCCATCAATTTCTTGATGTTAATTTTGTATCCTGCTACTTTCCCAATTTCATTTATTAAATCTAGTAGATTTTTGATGGAGTCTTTAAACAATGACAGTTTCACTTCCTCTTTTCCAATTTAGATCCCTTTTTTTTTTCTTCATGTCTAATTGCTGTGGCTAAGACTTCTAGTACTATGTTAAATAAGAGTGGTGAAACTGGGCATCCCTATCTTGTTCCTGTTCTTAAAGAAAATGCTTTCAGTTTTTGCCCTTTGAGGATGATGTTGGCTGTAGGTTTTTCATATATGGCCTTTGTTATATTGAGATCTGATCCCTCTTGTCCCATATTGTTGAGCATTTTTATCAGAAATGGGTGCTGGATTTTGTCAAATGTTTTTTTAGCATCTATTGATATGATCATATGGTTTTTATCTTTCATTTTTTTATGTGGTATATAACATTTATTGGTTTGTGAATATTGTATCAGCCTTGCATCCTGGGATGAATTCCACCTGGTCATGGTGAATAATTTTTTAATGTATTGCTGGATCCAATTTGCTAATATTTTGTTAAGGATTTTGGCATCTATGTTCATCAGGGATATTGGCCTGTAGTTTTCCTTCTTTGTAGTGTCTTTTTCTGGTTTTGGAATTAGAATTATGCTGGCCTCATAAAACGAGTTTGGAAGTCTTCCTTCTTCTTGAATATTTTGGAATAGTTTGAGGAGAATGGGTGTTAATTCGTCTTTGAATGTTCAGAAAAGGGAACAGGCCCAGGCTTTTGTTTGCTGGGAGATTCTTTTTTATTTTATTTTTTATTTTTATTTTTATTCCTTTATTGATTTTAGAGAGAGAGGAAGCAAGAGGGGGAGGGAGACAGAAACATGGATGTGTGAGAACATTGACCGGCTGCCTTCTGCATGCCCCACACCGGGGACAGGGCCCACAAGCTGGGCATGTGCCCCGACCAAGAATTGAACTGGTGACCCCTTGGATCATGGGTCAATGCTCAACAACTGAGCCACACCAGCCAGACTAACAGGTTTACATTTTAGAAGCCAGATAATTTGCAGAATATCAGAATGCAGAAAAGCAAAGACATGGGCTGGCTCTGTGTACTGCCGGGTGACATTTACAAAGTCAAGACGATCTCTCATGGCTTTCCTGTTTTTCTTCATTTCTTCCCATCCCTTCTCCACTGCTCATCACATATAGCCTGGGCTGTTTTCGTCCTTCGTCATTTCTGTGCAGTCCAGAGGCAACCTTATAGCCCCGTGGGAGCAGAGCCGGTCAGATCTGATGATTGGAAGATTCTTTTTCTTTTTTTTTCTTTTTTTAAATTCTGTATTTCTTTTTTTTTATCCTCACCCGAGGACATTTTTCCATTTTTTGTACAGATAGAGTGGGAGGGAGAGAGAGTAAGGGAGAGAGAGAGAGAAACATCGAAGTGAAGGGACACATCGAGTGGCTGCCACCCGCACGACCAACCAGGGCCGGGGACAAACTGCAACCGAAGTACGTGCCCTTAGCGGGAACTGAACCTGGGTCTCTCCGGACCGCAGGCCGACGCTCTAACCGCTGAGCCAAACTGGCCAGGCGGGAGATTCTTGATTACCTCTTCAATTTCCTTAGTTGTTATTGGTCTGTTCAAGTTTTCTGTCTCTTCCCAGTTTAGTTTTGGGAGACTATGTGTTTCTAGAAATTTGTCCATTTTGGCTAGATTGTACAATTTGTTGGCATATAATTGTTCATAGTATTTGTTAACGATCCTTAGTATTTCTGTGGAGTCAGTTGTTACTTCTCTTTTGTTTCTGATTTTGTTTATTTGGGTCCACTCTCTTTGTTTCTCATTGAGTTTAGCTAAGGGTCCATCAATCTTGTTTATCTTTTCAAAGAACCAGCTCTTTGCTTCATTGATTTTTTGAAATTATTTTAGTCTCTATGTCGTTTATTTCTGCTTTGATCTTTACCATTTCTTTCCTTCTACTTGCTCTGGGTCTTTTTGTTTTGTTTTGTTTTCTAGTTGTTTAAGTTGTGAGGTTAGATAGTCAATTCAAAATTTTTTTTGTTTCCTGAGGTAGGCCTGGAGTGCTATGAACTTCCCTCTCAAGACTGTTTTTGCTGTGTCCCACAGATTTTGTTTTGCTGTGTGTTCATTGTCATTGGTTTCCAGGAAATTTTAAATTTCTTCCTTGATCTCCTTGGTAACCCATTTATTGTTTAATAACATGTTATTTAGCCTCCATGTGTTTAAATGTTTTTGTGTATTTTTATCATTAATTTCTAGTTTCATGCCATTGTAATCTGAGAAGATGCTTGATATGATTTCAATCTTCTCAAACTTGTAGAGACTTAGTTTATGTCCTAACATGTGGTCTATCTTTGAGAATGTCCCATGTACACTTAAGAAGAATCTGAATTCTGCAGTTTCAGGATGTAATTCTCTGTAGATATCTATTAAATCCATTTGATCTAGTGCATCATTTAGAGTCTCTGTATCCTTGTTAATTTTTTGTCTAGAGCATTTATCCAGTGATGTCATTGGGGTGTTAAGTCCCCTGCTCTGATTGTATTGCTGTTTATTTCTCCTTTGAAGTCCTCCAGAAGTTTTTAAATATATTTTGGTACTCTTATGTTGGGTGCATATATGTTTACCAAGGTTATATCATCCTGTTGAATAGACCCTTTCAATATTATGTAGTGGTCTTCTTTGTTTCTAGTTAGGCCTTCATTTTGAGGTCTATTTCATTGGATATGAGTATTGCTACCCAGCTCTTTTTTCCTTTCTGTTTGCTTGGAAGATTTTTTCCTATCCCTTCACTTTCAACCTATGTGATTCTTTTGTTATGAGGTGGGTCTCTTGTAAACTATATGTAAGCAATGCTTTCTTAACCAACTAGCTACTCTGTGCCTTTTGATCAGAGTGTTCAATCCATTTACATTTAACGTTATTATTGATATGTACTCGTTTATTGCCATTTTTGTTTATTGTGGATGGGTATAAATATATATTTTTTATCCTCACCTGAGGACATTCTTCCATTTTTTGTTCAGATAGAGTGGGAAGGAGAGAGGAAGAGAGAGAGAGAGAAACATCAACGTGAAAGGGACACATCGAGGGGCTGCCTCCCGCAGGGCTCAACCAGATCCAGGGACAAACTGCAACCAAAGTATGTGCCCTTAGCAGGAACCTAACCCAGGTCTTTCTGGACCACAGGCTGACACTCTAACTGCTGAGCCAAACTGGCCAGGGCTATTGTGGTTATATTTTTCTTCCTATTTCTTCTACTAATTACAGCAGTCCTTTTAACATTTCTTGCAGTGCTGGTTTGGTGCTAATATATTCCCTTAGCTTTTTTTTTTTTTTTTTTTTCTGGGAAGCTCTTTATTTGACCTTCTATTTTGAATGATAGGCTTGCTGGGTAGAGTAGTCTTGGATTCAGATCCTTGTTTTTCATGATCTTGATTACTTCATGCCATTCCCTTCTGGCCTGTAGTGTTTCTGTTGAGAAGTCAGCTGATAACCTTATGGGGGTTCCTTTGTAGGTAACCTGTTGCTTATCTCTTGCTGCCTTTAGGATTCTCTCTTGGTCTTTAATTTTGGGCATTTTAATTATTATGTGTCTTGGTGTGGGCCCGTTTGGATTCTTCTTACTTGGGGCTCTCTGTGCTTCTTGTACCTGTACGCCTTTTTCCTTCACCAAGTTAGGGAAGTTTTCTGTCACTATTTCTTCAAATATATTCTCTAACCTTTGCTCATTTTCTTCTGCAACTCCTATTATATGGATGTTGTTACATTTCATATCATCTCACAGTTTTTTTAGACTGTCTTCCTGTTTTTTAATTGTTTTTTTCTTATTGGTTCTCTGATTGGGCAATTTTTTCTACCATCTTCTAATTCACTGATCTGATCCTCGGTGTCCTCTACTGTGCTGTTTACTCCTTCCAATGTGTTCTTTAGTTCTGCTTTGTCATTCTTCATTTCCAGTTGGTTGGTTTTCAGTGATTCTATATCTTTACTCATGCTGTTGAGCTTCCTTATGATTATTACTCTGAACTCTCCCTCTGATATCTTGCTCAATTCCCTTTCATTTATTTCATCTTTTGTTGAATTATCTTGTTCTTTCATTTGGGATTTGTTTCTTTTTTTTTTTTCACCATTTTGGCTGTCTCAGTGGGTTTTAAAGCCTGCCAAATTTTTGCTGTGGGTGTTGGTATTCTGCTGGTTGTGGCTCCCTCTACTGGGTTTGGATGAGTGTGGAAGGACCAATGTTAAACACCACTGTCAAGTCTTACTTTCCTGGGTAGATTTGCAAGCCCAGGAAAGGTTCAATTATCCTCAGGCTTTTTGTCTGGGTGCTATTAGTCTTAGTTACTTGATGAGCCTTGGGTGTAGCCCTCAACTAAATGAAAAAGAATCCCTCAGGTATTTAGGGAAAGAGGATTTCCAGAGGGTGGGGCAGATGCTTACTGGTCATTAATGAGCCTTCATTTGCATTTCTCTATCCTGGTCAGGTGGTGTTAAATTCCTGAGGGAGGGGTGTTGCTTCTCCCCAGGGTTCTGGCAAGGCACTCTTTGAGTTAGATGGCTACTGTCCTATGAGGGAGTGATTCAGCACAAAACTCCCATTGCCATCCCAGCTTTCCAAGCTTTAAAGTATCTCCACACAGTTCCAATCCAGTCTGCCCTCCAAGGTGAGTGGCTGAAGCTAATTTAGTGCTCTGTTCCCACCCTTTGTGCTGTGGAACCGGCTTGAGATTTTAACCCCGAGGGAGCTGCTCACAGCTAAAATTGCTGCTGTCCGTGGGCTCCCAGTCCACCCTCTTGCACCTTCGCAGTTCCTACCAGGCTCAGTTTAGTGTTCTCTTTCTGACCGTGGTTATATGGGTCCTCTCCAGCTGCTTTTCTGTTGGTTTTTCCTGATGATTTGCCTTTATTTTAGTTGTAATTCCAGTTTTGTCCTGGGAAATGGTCTGGTTAGCTTCCATTCACTCTGCTGCCATTTTGGAATCATCAATGTAACCATTCTTGACAAAGCAAGAACCTATAGGTTGCAGACACTGAGTACAACAAGCTTTCGAAAATATTATGATGTTAAATGTTTTGTATAAAATAACAAATCCTGGAGATATCTATTCCTTTAATGCAAATATGTATTTTGTGGGGTTTTTTTTTCCAGAAACCAACATTTTTGAAGTTAGTTTCTGTCCTTTGTGCTGTGGAACCGGCATCTACAAGATTTAGAAAATAAAGGCAGATAAATGTTCTCTACAGAATATTTTTCTTCTTTGGCTTACTAAATAGTTTCATAAATACCTGTTCTGATATGGTACAATATCCAATGTTATAAATGAAAAATAGAGGGTTAGAAGTATTGACAGAATGGTTACTAAGAAAAAAATGTATAGATATACACAGAGATGATAGATACATCTATAGATAGATATATAGATAATAACTGGATAAGGACATAATTGAATATAGAGAATATATTTCTGGAAGAAAGCTCAAGAAGTTGGTAATTATTGCCTCTAGTTAGGAGAACCACAGACAGGAAGATAGGTGGGAGGGAAATCTATTTTCTACTGTTGCCTTTTTTGTACTGTTTAATTTTTTATATCTTCTAAGGGACTGATAAACTGAAACAGAGAGATGGACAAGCACACACACACACACACACACACACACACACACACACAAAGTGGATAGGTAATCCTAATCCTAAATTCAATTTATGACTATGTGATCAATTTATTATATAAAATATAGGTCACTACTCTTGAAAGAATTAGCTCCTAGTGTGGAATATCTTGACTTATTAAAAGAGTCTTTATTTAATTGGATAAATTTCTATTCTGTTTGCAAATAGAATTAAATAGAAAGGACCTGCACTTTTGAGGCTTGGTAATTTAATGAAACATTTACAATATCAATGAAGAGAAATAACATTTAAAATGTTTCATCTTATAAAATTTTCTCTTGAAGAAATGAATCTCAGCAAGACTAGGCATAGTATTTGAGATAATTTTCAATAATATTAAAATTAGAATTGAAACTATCCTCTACTGAAATAAATTTTCTTGATCTTACTGGTAACCAAGCACTTGAAGAAATAATATTTTCTTAACTAAAAATAGTATAGTCTACAGAGAAGTGCCAACTGAAGTTGATGACAATCCCACATATATTTACCATAAGGACAATTTGAAGATTGCAGGCAATTTAATTAAAAACATAAGCATAAAATCTCATTGAAAAAAAAATATTGATACTATCAGCAAAACCTTCAGAAAAATGCTAGCCACCTGTTATCAGAGACAAGTATGGTTAAGAAACCAATTAACATAAACATATACAAAGAATACTTTTTAAATTTCTGCCATGAAGTATTTTAAATTTTTTTTACTGTTGAGATTAATCTTTAATAAAACTATTTGTGATCTATTATGTAAAAAATTTTACTTGACATATACATATTTCAAAATATTATATAAAAATTATGTAATTCCAATAAATGTTATCTCTTTCTATTCTCAAAGTTGAACTAGTTTAGAAAATATAGACACAGTCACACCAGTGGGAGAGAATCAATGACGCTGATCAACAAGGTACCAGACACCATGGGACCTAGTTTCACTACCCCTTAGGTACTTGACTTCTTTCTCATTCTCATCACATTATCCATTAAATAGATAATATGTGAGCACTGTAACAGGGATGTCAGGCATTTTTTAGATTCTTTCTGTAAACTGCTACCAGTCAAGAACAAGGTAAAAGCATTCCCACCCTCCTTTGAAAGAGGAAAACATGAGTCACTGCCCAGCTCTTTCCTTGCTTTGCAAACTCTGGACTTAAAACTAAAATTGTAGGCCAAGTTTCTTAACCTTCAGCAGGCAGAATTCCATATGAATAGCCTGTCCCAAGGAAGGTTCCCTTTGAGAGTCCTTTATAAGGAAGAAAGCAGAATTTAAACAAATACACAAATCAGTGGGATAGAACAAGAATACTACAACCTGGCTACATGGGGCTTCTCTCAGGATCACAAGGAAGGTTCAGTGAGGAAAATTCTAAATTTTATATATGACATGAGAAAACCCAAGTGTCCATCTATCTAGAATAAAATCCAACATTCCTAATTTTGAGAGATGTAGCATAGGAATACGCAGTGGCTACCTTCCGTGGTCAATCAAACCAGCACTGTGTCTAAAGTTAAAATACTAGAAACGTGCTCATTTTAATGTCAGAAGCTAGACAATCATCTCCCCCTCTTTAGGATTGCACCTGTCAATTTATTGAGTAATTAGACAAAAGGAGGGAAAGAGAGGAAAGAGGGAGGAAGAAAGAAAAGGGAGGAAGAGAAGGGAAGGAAGGAGGAAGGAAGAGAAATTTATGAAACAATATCCTGCCTTAGGGGGTCAGCAAATATCTTCTGTAAAAGGCCAGACAGTAAATATTTTAGGGCTTGCAGACCACACGGCCCCTCACAGACACAGCATTGCAGTTACAGAAGTCGCCAGAGGCAGTACCTAAGGAAATGAACGTGGCTGGGTTCCATCCAGCAATCTCTATTTATGGGCATTGAAATTTGAATTTTGTATAATGTGCACGTGTCACAAAATATGATTCTTCCTTTGATCCTCACCCTCCCCCCCCCAACCATTTAAAAATGTAAAAGCAATTTTTAGTTCCTTGGTTGTTCAAAAACAGGTGGGGCAGATTTGGTAACCCTGCCCTACATCATTCTGACACTGATTAACTTTGGGGAGTGGAACTTGAGAAGTGTGTGTGTGTGTGTGTGTGTGTGTGTGTGTTGGGTGGGGTGCACAAGGAAATGCAGCACTGAAGAGAGAAGAGAGTTATACTTTTTGTTTTGACACAACTCCACTTGAAAGATGCTTTGCCATAATCATAGATTAATGATAAAAATGTAAGTCTATTTGATAAATATTAAACAAATTTATCTAATTGTCTGTTTTCCTATCTGCTGTGTTTTTGCATAATACGGTAAAGGGTTTTATAGAAAGACTGTAAAGAGTAATCAGATTATAAAAATGTTGAATTTTAAAACAGCATTTTTGTTCTCTCTCTCTCTCTCTCTTTCTCTCTTGATAAAATAGGACCTGATCTCTGGCTATTAATTGCATTCCTGTAAAAAGAGTAACCCTTAGGAATTTGTTTGCTTTATGTCTAATCTGCAAGACTCACTGAACTTTCATGGAGAACAATGGTGTACACACAGTTCTTACATTCAGAACAGTCCTTTCTTCCCCACTTATTTTTTTCTGGTGTTGAACCCCAGCCAAACATTAAATTACCTTGGGAAGTAAAAGGTAGACGAGAAAAAAGTCCAAAGACTGTATTTGGCCTCATTTTATAAGGACACTCAATCTCAATTTAGAGAACGAGAGGCGAGGATTTAGCGTGAGAAGCATGAGAACAGGACTTTTCTGACAAGCCTATTTTGTAAGTTTGCAGGTGAATGTGCTCTTGTTTCTATGCAGGCAGGGCTGTAGGTCAGGGGTGTGTATTTGTCTGTGTCTATAAATCCACACCCATTTTTAACCAGAAACATCCAGATTACACTTCCAGCAAGAGCACTGCTCGTTCAGGTAAGCAAGCAAAATCTCCCGATTATTTAATCAGTGGTCAGGCTCTGCTATATTGAAATAATCCATGTGCTGCTATTCAAAAGTGAAGTCCTCGGGAAAGGGTAGGGAGCATTCAATGAAATTCTATATTTTTCTTTTAATGAACTGGATTTCCTTGGCTGACTTCCTATTTTTATTCTCTACTTATATGAATGATATGATAATAAACTAGCATTGACTAAAATCTGGCCCTTCAAAAATTATGCGGCAAGGAACAATTGTTCTTCCTTGTTTTCTCTAAAATTTTGTTTTAAAATAGGAAATATTTTTATATAACATCTAAGTAAGTGATTTGTGCTGGATTACTTTGAAGAAGTAAAATACCAGTGGTATCCAAAGTTCACTGGCCAGTGTTTATAACACCTAGTTGTAGACACTTGGTTAGGAGCCTCCTGAGTGCACTATTGGAGGCAGCGCCAAAGCCAGAATGCATTCTCCTCTGCATCCCCCTGCAGCCTAACGTGCGCCTGGTGTCGGGGACTCAGCAGCCCGCCTTCTATTTGCCCAAGGAAAACATGTTCGTCCAAAAATAGAAATCTATGAATTGATGCAGCGTTATCATAGACTATATTTTCATACCCATTTTACAATTTCTCAAGTTATGTAAAACAGAAATTCAGTATTTTTATTTTTGAAGAATAGTCTGTGATAATAATACATCATAACTTGAAATTTGAAGAAAAAAAGTTTGATTCCCGCTCAACTCTAAACTTGGCAGCTGTAAATCAGGCAAACGGTGAATTTAACTTTTTTCAGTACCGAGTTCACCTACTGATCTCTGTCTCTACCACAGAGAGCCTTTTTGGATGCTTTTCTTCAGATCCACTTTGCTGACCTCTGCGTTCTATCCAAGACCCCTGGGAAAATGCTAAGCACATCAGATCTTCAGGCATCTTCCCCAGGAAAATAAACTGAGGCCCATAAAATTTTACATAGAATTTCAGGGTTTTTTGAGCCTCCTGTAACTCGCTCACAGACTTTCTGGAAGTCACTGGGTCAAGGCTAAGGCCCTGCCCTCGATGTTCACTTCAGTTTCTTTGCTGCAACTTTCAACCTGACTGGGACTACCCTCCCCCACAGTGGACTCTGTGGTCCCCCTTCAGCTGTCTCTGTCCCCTACTGAAGTCTTTCAGGTATAAGAAGACCAGTCCTTAAGGTTCAGGATGGCATTCTAAATGCTTTATGGTATTAATGACTCATAGGAACTTGACTGGACGTTCTTATCAGACACTGTGGTTATTTTTTAACAGGTTTTTTTCAACAATTAAAAAAAAAGAAAATTTTAAAATGGGTTCATTGAAGATTAGGAAAGGAAATAATTTAAATAGGGCTGACCTGGAGTGGCAACCCTTTTCAATCCAGAGGGGGACTGAAGGGCTATACCACGGGCAAAAAAATATACTAGAATGAGTGGGATGAGGAAGCGTCTGGGAAAACCCAGGACACTTAAATTCCCCAGCACCATGTTGTTCTCCGTGACTACAAGTGCTCTGATACATAATGAGCCTGTTACCACTGCCAAACAGTACGTTATTTGAAGGTGCATTTGTCCTACAAATCGTTCTGTTTTCCACCATGCCCAATGCAGTTATATATGGCAATATTCATGTTTGAGCAGAATCACAAAACAGTCATTCACTGTTTTGTTGGGGAATTCACTACTAAGGAATGTAAGTCAACAGGAAAACTGCTTTGAAGGAATTTTAAAGAAACATGAAAGGTTTCTGTACATTTAATATTTTGCGATGCTTTCAGAACTGCATGCTAACTATTTTTCAAATGGGTTTTATATGCTACCAATGCTGTAACTGTACATCTCACAAGCATTAAATGCTCCACGTAAGATATTTATCAAGTGGTTGAACAGGACTTTTCTGACAAACCTCAGATGCAACTCTAGACTTTTTTTTTCTTCTTCTTTATTGATTTTAGAGAGAGAGGAAGGGAGAGTGAGAGACAGAAACATGGATGAGAGAGAACATTGATTGGCCACCTCCTACATGCCCCGACTGGGGATTTGGCCCACAACCTGGGCACACGCCCTGACCGGAAATCGAACTGGCAACCTCTTGGTGTGTGGGTCAATGCTCAGCCACTGAGCCACACTGGCTGGGCTTCAACTCAAGACTTTTAGTTCTATCTTAACGTGCAGAGTAGAAGGGACAGTACCTTGACTTAATTCATTTGAATTCTAGCTAACCAAGAGAAAATTATAGATGCAGTGAGTCTGTTCTTTGCACACATATTTAATTTATAGCACGGTGACAATAAACTTGATTATTAAAAGAGCCAGGTTGTAAACTGAAGGACAAGAGGCTGAGTCACTGATGGAAGAGTGAGAAAGATGAGTGACCACAGAGAACTTGAAAAACAAGAATCTCCCTATTCTATTTTCTTCTCTGAACTCTATTATACGCAATATGTGTTCATGCCTAATGTTAATTATCTTGGCATAGAGTTAAAATGTTTTAATCCACCCGATCAAGAAGAATCAAAAATAATATTTTAAAAATTTATTTATTTTTGTTACAGATGTTTCTCCTTTTCCCCCCACTGATTCCCCCCTCCCTCTCCCATACAGTGGGTTGCCTTTCCATTTTGATGTGCAGAAGCTTTTGAGTTTGATGTAGTCCCATGTGTTCATTTTCTCCTTTGTTTCTGTTGCCTTAGGGGATGTATCAGTGAAAATTCTGCTGCGTATGATGTCTGACATTTTGTTGCCTATGGTTTCTTCTAGGATTTTTATGGATTCATGAGTCACATTTAAGTCTTTTATCCATTTTGAATTTATTCTTGTGTAGGGTGTAAGTTAATGGTCTAGTTTCATTTTTTGGCATGTAGCTGTCCAATTTTCCCAACACCATTTATTAAAGAGGCTGTCTTTACTCCACTGTATGCTCTTGCCTCCTTTGTCAAACATTAATTGAGCATATTGCCTTGGGTCCATTTCTGAGTTCTCTCAAAAAGAATATTTATGCATGTAGCCCTGGCCAGTTTGGCTCAGCAATTAGAGTGTTGGCTTGCGGTCCAGAGAGTCTCGGGTTCGGTTCCCCCTAAGGGCATGTACCTCGGTTGCGGTTTGTCCCCGGCCCTGGTTGGGTTGTGCAGGTGGCAGCCACTCGATGTGTCCCTTTTACGTCAATGTTTCTCTCTCTCTCCCTCCCTCTCTATCTGAACAAAAAAATGGAAAAGTGTCCTTCGGTGAGGATTAAAAAAAAAAAAAAGAATATTTATGCATGCCAAAAGTCACCTTTGCATTGCACTGTAGCATTGAAAGACCTTTAATGCACCTGGTCTTATTTGTGTTTCACTGTAGTGCTGTGAGCACGAAAATGCAGCCAGACGTGAGCTTTGAGTGCCCCGACCCAGTTTTCTTTCAACTTCACTGGACTGCTCCCAGGATGCCCAGAATGTGCCTTCTCACCAAGTGGACATTTATTGAGTTGATTGCATTTTAAAAACATTTTAAAAATAACATGTGAAGGAAAGTTCTAGAAGGTGGTACCATGTCAACTCACACAAGCAGAGCAAACTGTCAGCCCAGGTGTGGTCTGAATCTTAAATGGCAGCTGGAAGTGACCTACTAGATTCTGAAAAGTATGTTCTGTCGTCTAGTTCTTCGGAGGGATTGCCGAGAACACGCGATGCTACACTCAGCTTCGGCTTTCTGCCTCTTACTGGTGGCGGTTTCTTCCAACCTTGCCATCGCAATCAAGAAAGAAAGGAGGCCTCCTCAGACGCTCTCTAGAGGTACCAGAATCTCATTTTATTTTCTAAACTCAGCCTTTTGAATTGTTTTAAAAATTCCCAGTCTCTTACCCATAGACTACTTACAAAGCAAAGTCAACTGGAATATTTTGTTGTTTACCACTTTAAAATAGGCAAAAGCAAAACCCAGAAGAGATCGGTTGGCTTTTAAAAGCGTGAACCAAAGAAACGGAAAAATAATAACAATTTGCTATAGCTTTTGTTGAAATAGTGGTGAATTGGTTTGGTTGCCTGTAACTCTGGTAAACAGAGTCCTGGAAAATAATAATTGATGTGTTATAATAATATCCTAAAGGGAATTAAGATCCCTCAAAATCTGCTCCAATTCCCTGTTCTCTATTCAGGCAAATAATAATAATTTGGAGGGATTCTATACAAGGATCTCCAGAAACTTGCATTTCATCCCGCCCTCTGAGAATTGTGGTTAACCAAGTGTCTGCTATACTGACTCCAGAAAACTGCTGCAATGGTTTTTGACATCATAATCTAGACCTATAATTGGCTACGAAACATTTCTATTTTGTACTTACTGCCTTCCTTTGGCACAAGAAACCAATATATCTTCATCTGTAAAGAAACAGTTTATACAGAAAATTCTCAAAATCAATTCCTACATCCAGATAACAGAATGGGAACAAAATCATTTGTCTCCATATAGCGAATTTAAAACCATTAGAACAAACCTCAAAAATGCTTGTCCACCACTTGGAATAGTATATGAACGGAGCAAACAAATGGAGATCAATTATAGCATAGTTTCAAATTTTAAAATATTGACTTTCCAAGTTTGTTCATTTCTTAACAGCTGTATTGAGCACCAGCCAAGTGTCCATCCAAGTTCAGCCAAGTTAATTCATTCCACTTTAGTTTAAAACCATAGAAACTATAAACCCAAAAAACCAGTGAATTTTTAAAAAGAAATAATTTTAAAAAGGAAATATTTTCCTAAGTATAATTTATCATGTATCTGTCTGTATAAACAACAGTTATAAGCCAATGAGCTCAGTAGTCTTACATACTAACCTTAATGCCCCTAAAGTCCTCCAGGACTGAGTTAAACTGCAAGCTACAACTAACTTGACCATAAGGCATCAACATTCTGTCTATTCATTTTCAAACACCTATTAAAAATGTTTGGTGGCCCTAGGGTGGTGACTTAGTTGGTTGGAGTGTTGTCCTGCACACCAAAAGGTTTTGGGCTTGATTCCCAGTCAGGTCACATACCTAGGTTGCAGGTTTGATCCCCAGTCAGAATGCATATGGGAAGCAGCTGATCAATGTCTCCCTCTCTCTCTCAAAAAAAAAAAAAAAAAGGCAATAAAAAGCATATCCTCAGATGAAAATTAAAAGTTTGGTGAGTTTTCATGAGAAATATACTCAACATATATGGTAATTTTTTTTTTAGTCCTCACTATAGGATATTTTCCCACTGATTTCCAGACAGAGAGGGAAGGAGAGAGAGAGAGAGAGACATTGATGTGAGACAGACACACCAATTGGTTGCCTCCCACATAACCCCAACCAGGGCTGGGACCCAACCAAGGTCCATGTCCTTGACCAGAATCGAACCTGCAACTCTTTATTCCGGGGGCTGACACGCTGACCACTGAGCAAACCAGCCAGGCCTGCATGGTAAATTTCAAACAATTTGATGAGTCTGCTACTTCACTTATTTAAAAACTATTTTTTGCCCTGGCCGGTTTGGCTCAGTGGTTAGAGCGTCGGCCTGCGGTCCTGAGAGACCCGGGTTCGGTTCCCGCTGAGGGCACGTACCTCGGTTGCAGTTTGTCCCCGGCCCTGGTCGGTTGTGCGGGTGGCAGCCACTCGATGTGTCCCTTTCACATCGATGTTTCTCTCTCTCTCTCTCTCTGTTCCTCTCTCTCCCTCCCACTCTACCTGAACAAAAAATGGAAAAATGTCCTCGGGTGAGGATCAAAAAAAAAAAAACCAACTTTTTTTTTTTTTTTAATCCTCACCCGAGGACATTTTTCCATTTTTGTTCAGCTAGAGTGGAAGGGAGAGAGAGAGAGAAAAACATCGACGTGCAAGGGACACATCGAGTGGCTGCCACCTGCACGACCCAACCAGGGTTGGGACAAACTGCAACCGAGGTACATGCCCTTAGCGGGAACCGAACCCGGGTCTCTCTGGTCTGCAGGCCGACTCTCTAAACGCTGAGCCAAACCGGCCAGGGCTATTTTTTCTTAATATATTTTTTTATTGATTTTTTTTTTTTCAGAGAGAGAGAGAAACACCAATATGAGAGAGAGAAGCATGGATCAGCTGCCTCTTGCATGCCCCTCACTGGGGATGGAGCCTGAAACCCAGGCATGTGCCCTGACTGGGAATCGAACCACGACTTCTCAGTGCATGGGATAATGCTCAATCCACTGAGCCATGCTGGCTGGGCTTTAAAAACTATTTTAATCGGGATTATGACTGGTATCTGCTGGGAACTCCATTATTAAGAACTGGTGCACATTCAGTCAAGCCTTTTACCATTTGTGAACATGTAGGGAACAATGGCGGGAATGAGGCTCAGACAAATGAGGACTAAAGTAGGGGTAAGAGGGAAGAGTTGGGGTGCAGTGTACAGAGACACATATGGAGTCCCTTAGAGAAGGGAGCAACACCAGTTAGGTAGAGTATGTTAGGAAGAAGAGGAAAGATTATTGGGAAAAAGGTAATAAATGTTTCAAGAAAAAAAACAAAAAACAAATGAACAGTACCCCCAAATCCTAACTTCCTTTTGAGTCGAACCAACTGTCCAGCATTCAACACCCAGCCCTGTGACTGGCATATAGTAACTACTCAATATGTATATATTCTATGAATAAATTAACTCTCAGAAGACAGAGCTGGAAATAGAATTATGATAATGAACAGAGAATTATGATAATGGACAGAGAGCCTGAAGACAGTTCAAACTCTATCATCTTTGGCCTATTGTGATTATGAGATAAAGTGTGTATAACCGATAATTATAACACAGTATGGCTCCCCTACAATGAACTGTTTGAGAGCAGGGATTGTGTTATTTTACCCAAACATACCCAGTGTTGGAGGAGTAAGGCATACCGCAGATGTTCTAATGTTTCTAGGAATAAGCTGAACAGGAGAGAATAGTAATTCCTCCCATTGCTGAAGTTCCAGAATTGAATGATATTTACAATAAAATAAAATACAAAATTAAGTAGGAGCCCAGTCTCACTGGCTGATCCTAGAATAACTCTTATTTAATGCAAAATATGGTGTGAGTTTACTACACGGATTCGAGCAAAGTTGTAAAGAAAATCTTCCAGTTCTTCGGTTTCTCTCTTCCCTCTATAAGCATAACCAATGGATACAGGCAAGGATGCTGTGAGGGGTGGGCGGGATCGGGAGGAGGGTGTCAGTGGGGGAACAGGAGAAACATCTGTAACAAAAATAAATTAATTTAAATTTTAAAAAAGGAAAATTATTCAGGATTATTACAGATAGAAGGAGTACTAAACTAATATAATATGTCTTCCAAAATCAGGCAAAAACAAACCAACAACATTACTGGTAAGAGTGCAAAATAGTGCAACTACTTGGATAAAAGTCTAGAAGTTCCTTAACCGATTAAATGTAGATACCATGTGACCCAGCAATTCTACTCCTAAGTAGATGACCTAAGATAAATTAAAAATATGTCCACATAAAATATCTTTGGGTGAGGATTAAAAATAAATAAATAAATCAATAAAAATATGTCCGCACGAAAGCTTGTATACTATTGTTTATAGTAGCAGTACTCATAAAAGGAAAAAGTAGAAACAACCTCAATGTCCATCAACTGATGAATGAATAAATAAATGTGATATAGCCATACAATGGAATAATATTTGGCCACATAAAGGAATGAAGTGCTAACACATGCCACAACATGGTGAACCTTGGAAACATTATATTAAGTAAAAGCATCCAGTAACAAAAGACTACATATTGTAGGCATCCATTTATATGAAATATCCAGAATAAGAAATTTATAGATACAGAAAGTAGATTAAGTGTTTCTTAGGGCTGGGGGAGAAGGAGGGATTAGGGGTGATAGCTAAAGGGTACGGGTGTTTTTTTTAAGCGATGAAAATGTTCTAGAATCTATTATGGTGATAGTTGTGCAAATCTGTGTATATAGACAACAGGTGTTCACTTTCAATGTATGTGAACTATATTTTAATACAGTTGTTATAAAAAACAAAACAAGCAAAAATCATGGAAATGTGTTTATCTTGCTTTATAATTCTGCTGTATAATTTCTCACCATCTTTTTTTAAAATTATTTTTTTCTTTATTGATTTTAGAGAGAGAGAAAAGGAGAAGGGGAGAGAGAGAGATAGAAACATCGATGAGAGAGAACATCAATTGGCCGCCTCCTGCGTGCCCTGCACTGGGGATCTGGCCCACAACCTGGGCATGTGCCCTGACCAGGAATTGAACCGGCGACCTCTTGGTGCATGGGTTAACTCTCAACCACTGAGCCACACTGGCTGGGCTCTGGCCATCTTTTAGCTATGGTATCAAAACCAGAAACTTCAGTCTGACAACATGGGAAACACAAGAACATCTGGGTCCAAACTAACCTAGAAATATGTCTATTTTCAAATTAATTCAATCTTCTTCATGCAAAGACCGAGACATTTCCTGAAAATACTCAGTAATATTTCTGAATGTTTTTGTGTATTCTGTTTCTCAATAATGTTATTCTTTAATCTCTAATACACATTTCCAACTACCCATATCACTTTTCTAAAAGCTAGTGGGTCTGCCTCTATTCATTGCTTTCTGTTTCCCTTTCCTTCACTCCTCTAGATGCTTCCAGAACACCTGGGTTTGTTGTGTTTCTCAACCATGAAACACCAGAATTTTTCCAAAGCAAAATTTTGGAACTTTTTTTCATGAGGTATAATGATTTAGAAAGGTCAGCATTTCTTGACACTCAAGATACAAGGGCACTGTATAGCATGGTCCAAAGTATTCCTAATAGATTTACAAAGTATGCAAAGATTGAGTATTATTTTCTGCTGTTCATTCTGAAACTAGAGTTTTTGCATGGTCCAGAGGTAGCCTTTCAACTATCACTAATAGAATTTATTGGGCACTTACTGGGTTCAAAGCCATGGAAGGACCTGGAGGATTGAAACACAGTCACAAAACCTCAGCACTATCATCTGAAAAAATAGCATCTCTTCGCATCTAACTATCATTATATATCCTCTAGTCTATACCATATGTCAGGTGACTGCTTGGGAGCTTAAATATCTGTAGATAGATATCTGCTTGTCACGAGCCTGTTTGGGAGCTGCTCTGAGGTCCTGAGATAATGAACTGATTTCTATTTTAGGATGGGGAGATGACATCACTTGGGTACAGACTTACGAAGAAGGTCTCTTCCATATTCAAAAAAGGTAAAATGTCTCTCCGTTAATTTTGACAGATCACACACAGAGGAGCCAGAAACTAGCAAGCTAGCTTCTAAAAGGATACCTCATGTATTTTGCTCTACTATTGTATGCTCTTTTGACTAAGAGTTACAGTTAGAATATTTTTTTATACACAAGAGCTCTAAATACCTTTGTATTAATGTCTTTTTTAAAAATATTTTTGACTTTTAGAGAGAGTGGGAGAGAGAGAAACATCGATGCAAGGGCAAATATCAATCAATCAGCTGTCTCCTGCACACCCCCTACTGGGGATTGAGCCCGAAACCCGGCATGTGCCCTGACCAGGAATGAAACTGGCAACACTTTGGTGCCTGGGGCAATGCCCCACCAGCTGAGACACACCAGCTACGGCTGTATTAGTTTCTTAATTAGCCAAGCAAGTTTTGGAATTTAGTATAAACGAACAATTATCAGTCAGTAGGCATTATACAAGCTTAAACAGGAAACTGGTTTAGCATAGCAGTTCCCAAGCGTATCTGATCAGAACAATTCAGAGAATTTTCTTTAAAATCCATATTCATGATCAAATAGTTACTGAGTAGCCAATGCTATGTGCCAGGCATTGTTCTATATGCTCAGTGACCAAGAGTGACATGATTTTTATCCTTGCAGACTAACTAAATCCTTGGGGATCGAGCAGAGAAACTTGTTTTTATATTTTTATTATTATTTTTTTCATGTCTTTTTAATTGATATTTTTAGAGCGATGGTAAGGGAGCGAGAGATAGAAACATCCATGTGAGATAGATACATCAATCAGCTGCCTCTTGCACGCCCCCTATTGGGGATTGAGTCAGCAACCCTGGGCATGTGCCCTGACTGGAAATCAAACCAGATCTCTCAGTCCATGGAATGATGCTTAATCGGCAAATTTGTGTTTTTAAAAAGCTCCCCCCAAATTTATTAACTATCTGAAGAATGTTCTATTCCAATATTCTTTAAAGAAGGAGAAAAGATTTGGAAAAAATTCCAAATGAGACAGATTCCATCTGTCTCAACGCTGAACAAATATTACCAAAAAAAGAAGTCAACAAAATAATCATCTCCAAATAGGAATGTAATAAACAAGCAACATATTAGCAAAGAGCAGCCAGCCAGCAGAGCATTTAGAGAATGCACCCGATTAAGTAAGATGTAGTCTGGGAATGCCAGGCAGATTCAAGGTTAAGAAATCTATTAATTTAAATAATTTAATATTTATAAGGAGACAAATCATACAAGTATTTCCTATCTCCCTAAATGCTGAAAGGCATTTAATAGAATGCAAAACCCATGTTTGAATTAGTTTTTTAAAGATTATTTAACAATATTAATTTATTTCATTTATTTCATTATAATAAGGAAATATTAATCCCAGCAAAGAAAAACCCACATCATGCTTAGTAGGAAAACAAACATACAATATACAGATGGTGTATTATAGAATTGTATCCCTGAAACCTATACAATTTTATTAACCAAAGTCACCTCAATAAATTCAATTTAAAAGTTAATTAATTTTTTTAAAAAAAAGGATCCCATTGAAGTCTGGATAAGATGAGGATGTCTACAGCCACCATAATTCGCCCTTAAAATGAAACATTTGGCAAAGCTATAATATAACAATATATCTGTGATAAATAAATCAAAATGGAGATTATAAAAATAAAACTGGGTACTACAGAAACTTTTTACACAACAAAGTGGCATTTTAAATCGTAGGAGGGGAGATAAAATATGTAAAATCAATTAGTGTTAGAGAGAAGTTGGTAGCCATCTGGGAAAAATAAATCAATTTGGATCCATACCTTAAATTTCATCACAATAAATTACAAATATTTCATCCTAAAAATGAAGCTATTAAGGTACTAGGAGAGACTATTGCAAAATTAGAATTCTTTAAATTCTCGGAGCAGGGAAGGGCTGATAGTGAGGCAAGAGAGTTTCCTTGGAAGCAGAGATAAAACACGTAAGTTTTGTTCCCCACATGCTCTTCTTCCCCCCCCCTGGGAACTCTGCTTGCAGTTGTAATGCAGATAAAAATACAATCATTGCCCTGGCCGGTTTGGCTCAGCGGTTGGAGCGTCGACCTGCGGTACAGAGAGACCCGGGTTCGGTTCCCGCTGAAGGCACGTACCTCGGTTGCAGTTTGTCCCCCCGGCCCTGGTTGGTCGTGCTGGTGGCAGCCACTCGATGTGTCCCTTTCACGTCGATGTTTCCCTCTCTCTCTCTTCCTCTCTCTCCCTCCCACTCTATCTGAACAAAAAATGGAAAAAATGTCCTCGGGTGAGGATAAAAAAAATAATAATAATACAATCATTAATAAATTATAATACAAGAATAAACTGTGTTTCATGTACTCACAACTGTAAATTTACTTTTGCCCACCCCTGTATATCAAAATTATAAATGCATATACTCTTTGACCTAGAAATTCAACTTCTGGAAATGTATTTACCCATGTGCAAAATCTTATACAAATAACATCACCAAAGCAGTGTTTGGAGATAATCTAAACACAAAAAATGGGAAGCAATTTAAATATCTGTCTTCAGGGCACTAAAGACTATCCAGGACATGCTATCCAGGAGGTGCCATTATGTTAAAAAGGCAGAATGCAAATACATGTGTATAGTGTGCTGGTATTTATATTTTTAAAAAAGAAAGGACTATATACATACACATACACGTGGGCATGCATATGAACACATGCACTACATGGACATTCATATGCATAAACATAACCATATACATTTATAGATATATGCATGTACATAAACATGAACATATGCTTTTTAATATTCATAAACATGTACATACACATATTCAGGTATATGACCTGAAAACCTGTTTACTTCTGGAAGGCAGGAGTGGGAGGGAAAATGTTTACCTTTTAAACTTTTGAATTTTAAACCATTTGAATTTGTAACCCATTTTAAAAGAAAAAAATGCAGACTTTTAAAAGATGATTCACCAAATGATGCTGAGAAACTGGGCTTGGATGGCGCTGGTTTTAGAGAATCTCAGAAGCGCAGCTATCAAAGATGTTTACTCTTTCTCTCAACGCAAGTTTCTCACAACCCAGGGGGCTAGTCATGAGATTTTTAAACCGGGGACCACCTGTTTGTATTTGATCTGAGACCTAACGATGATTTTTATTTTTTAAAAAATGTTTAATCAAAAGAAAACCACTATTTTGGACCCATGAAAGTTACATGATATTCAAATTTCAGATTCATAAATTAAGTTTCACTGTTAATACAGCCACACTTGTTTTGTTATATATTATCCACGGCTGCTTTTGTGCAATATGGGCCAAGTTGAATAGTTGCAAATAAGACCCCTCAGCCTACAAAACCGCAAATATTTACAATTTGTCTCTGCCGAAAAGAGCCCTTTTCCAGACTGTTCCTACTTCAATGTCTGCCAGAAACACTTCTCCGCTGTTCCTGAGATAGTGTCTTGGTTTGAATGCCTACACAACCTATTCATTGCTGAACTGTTAAGACTGAGATTTCTGTGGTCTTGATACATTTTTCCTTGGACACCAATTATCCAGAAATCTGATGCAGAAATGAGTTTTCTAAGAGTTATATCCATGTCTTTCCCTACACATATCTCCTTGTCTCCAGCTGTTGGACAGGTGCTGGGAAGAAATTCGCTGACTCATGACCCTAAGCTGTTTCGTTTCAGGGTACCTGCACCTACCTAAGCTTAACCAGAGGAAGAGTTATCTAGTGGAAGGGTTACCACTTGATGTTTAGAAGAACTGAGTGCTATGCTTGCCTCTAAAAATATGTCAATAAATATTCCTAGGGTTAGGTTTCTTAAAAAGCGGAATAATATTTCATTCATCAAATTTCTAATCTGGTTTTTCACCAATGAGTTTGAAGTTGTAGGCAAATGTTGGTTTTATATCCATGTCATACATTTTAAAAGTGAGTTATAGGATTTATTCTCACCTAAAATTTACTTATATTTCAAGTCTGATGACTAAATAAAATTAATAACAATCCAAAGTCTGTTATTTAACACTTTTCAAACTAAAGTTAAAAATAGGATTATCTAGGGACAAGTACTTCCCATGATCATCTCTGTTGTTTTTAAAGAGATTTAATATGCATACATGAGGGTCTATCTCTTTTTTGTACCCAGCATTCTCTCAAATTAAAGAAACATTTTCAAAAACATTTTATATATCCAAATCATAATTATTTTCTCCTTCATTATAGTTAATATTCTAATGTTTTTCTTACTATAATGATCAGGAAAGTCAATTAGCTACCACAAAGACTTTTTTTCAGAGAGTTAAAATCAAAATAAAATTAAAAAATGTATAGAGAGGGAACTCTCACTGAGATGGTTTGAATAGAGTGAGTTGTTACAAGAATAAAAGGATGTGAAAATAGTCAAACATTAATAGCATTTTTGCAAAAACTAAGAAAACAAACACCTAAATAAAAACTTTGACTCTCCTGAACTCTTACACCAGCTGGTCATTGGAAATTGATATCTTGTTTATAATATCCTTTCATCTCTGGAGAATTGATTTTCGTTTCTATAACTGTACTACAGTGCACAGCGGAATGAGCTGATGAGCTTGTTCAGTTACCCCAGAGGTTCTGAGTGGGCCTGGGATGGAGCCAGAGAATTTCCATTTCCATTGAGCTACCTGGCGATGTCCAAAGTCCTGGGGCCATGTTCTGAATGACCCGACTGAAGACAACATAGCTATGATTTGTCAATCAGATTGTACTTTAGTCTTGTTAAAAGTACGAAAACTTTACATCTCATTTCACTGTGCATTCTGACCCTGAGTTAATCACCTGACCTCACTCCATACTCTCTCTGTTTAGTAACAAGCCGTTGATGGTTATTCTTCACTTGGAGGACTGTCAATACTGCCAAGGTAATTTTAGCTCCTGAGCTCTTACTGTATTTCCAAAAGAACTAGAAAAGGTGACCTGGTAAAAACTGTTCAGGTCTCACTCAGAAAATCCCATTAAAAAAAAGACAACTCACATACTACCATTTTACTCAGGTGCTTAAAGGCTACGGTGATTGTTAACAATCTTCTGAATATATTTATATGTTCTTTAGAATTTTATTTCCCTTTCCCTCCCACCAAAATAAAAGTGGAAAAACTTGCTGTTTTAACCAGTGTTACATGAAATTATAAAATTGGTGGCTTGCTTAGTAAAAACACCCCCTAATGTCTTCATGGACAAATTCTGTCCATCATTGCTTCCCAGTGACAAAGTGGCCATAGACCAATGTACTGTTTACGTCCAAAATATAGATGCAAGTAAATGGGAAATACCAGTCTTACTTTGCTATGTTATTTATATTGAAAGCATCTTTATTCTTAAAAGTGACTGGTGTTCATTATGTTTTCCCCACAGCACTCAAAAAGGTGTTTGCCCAAAATGAAGAAATACAAGAAATGGCTCAGAATAATTTCATCATGCTGAATCTCATGGTACATGACCTCCACAATGTTTTCTTAACATCACAATTCAATGGAAAATTTGCATCCCTCTTTAAATCTATTTTTAAGACTAAAAGAGCTATAAAATATTGCTGGATATACACTGTTGCATGAAATGGAAAAAGACCACGATGTATAATTTTCTGATAACCTTGTTCACATAAAATATTTTCAAAATCAACTGTCAAAAACAATGCAACCCAATGACATTTTTTTTTTCCTTTTCTTTCTAGCATGAGACCACGGATAAAAATTTATCACCAGATGGACAATATGTGCCTAGAATCATGTTTGTGGGTATGTGTGTAATCTCATTCCATCAGGTTTACAAAATCAGTAGCATTTTTGTTTTTATTTATTTTTAAATGTCAGTTCAAGGGAAGTCATTTCTAACCCAGTCAATAACAAGTATTGTTATTTCTACAATTAAAATTCACTACATCTATAATATGATAATTTAAATATTTTTAAACTAACTGATGCTATTAAATCATTATCCCAGTATAATTTCAGTAAAGTTCCCCAAAGTGTATTGAGAGAGAACTATGACACTGTAAAATGAAAAAAAATTCAGGTTAATTCATCATAAATGTGTTTAACATTTATTTGTTTTAGATTGAGGCAAGAATGATTGTTAACACATTTCAGATAACTCATCAGTAAATTATTTTTTCTTTGCAGATCCTTCTTTAACAGTCAGAGCTGATATAACTGGAAGATACTCTAATAGACTGTATACATATGAACCACAGGATTTACCAATATGTAAGTATTCACAGATTATCTGAACTGTTAGAAGGGCCAGTGATGCCCCACATCGGTGCTTCCCACAAACAGTGCTATCGACAAACCAGAATCACTGGGGTAGGTGGTGGTGGTGGTAGTGTTTAAAATGCAAACCCTTGCACTGGCTGGTTTTGCTCAGTGGTTAGAGCATCAGCCCATGGACCAATGAGTCTCGAGTTTGATTCCAGTCAAGGGCACATACCTGGGTTGCGGTTCGTCCCCAGCCCTGGTTGGGGTTTTGCAGGAAACAACCAGTTGATGTGTCCTTCTCACATCGATGTTTCTCTCTCTCTCCCTCCCACTCACTCTATCTGAAGATAAATAGAAAAATATCCTCTGGTGAGGAATAAAAGAAAAAAAAGCAAACCCTTAGTTCCCATCAAAATTAGAATTTCTGGGGCACCTCAGAATCTTTTTTAACAGAAATATCTAATAACTCTTACAGTCACTAAATTTGGAGACCACTAAAAAGAATAAAGTAGACATTAAAATTAAACAAACTTTAAGAGAGGCAGTCCTTTCTGTGGATATCAAAGATCATATGTGTCAGGTTCAAATGAGGTCCATGAAAGCATAATATTCTTTAATGTTGTAGATACTCATGTTTTCATGGCTATTATTTTAAATGGGCCAGATTTAAGTTCAGAGATTAAAAGATGATAACATTTTACACTTTCATTTACTAATAAACTAATATTTATTTACTTTTATTTTAGTGATCGAAAACATGAAGAAAGCATTAAAACTTATTCAATCCGAGTTATAAGGGATTTCCTCGAAGAGGTTACATGTCATGAAGACAACCTGCTGGTGAACTACTACTAAATATGCAAATATATGGGTTTTGTAACATTAGCATTTAGATTTTTCATGTTTGCAACATTCTTACGAAAGTAAAATTATATTTCAATAAATGTCAAGACCTGAGCATGACAATGTAGTAGTCGTTTGACTTCTGTCTGCATCGGTAACAAAGAAAGTTGTCATGAGCTGAGAGCTAGGTTAGGTTGGAGACAGGAGGGCCTGACCGAGAGATGTGTATATTAGGGGTCTTGATTTCTTCACCTCCCTTTCACGCCATGTAATTTAATCTCATTCTGCTCCTCCGCTGCATTGAACCTGACAGTATAGCTCATGAATGATGTTCATGTTTCCGGAACCAATGGGTGGACCTCTGGCACTTATTATTTGAACTATTAATAGCGTATTTCAGAGTTAACCGTTTACTTCTTTTTTACCTTAAATTAAAATAGACATTTCAAAACTAATTGCAATCAATTAAAATATTTTTAAAAATTTTAATTCTATGTTTTTCTTAATTATTGGGTGGATATTTAATACTTTTAATAATTTTAGAAAGAGTGTATGTAACTGCCTCTAGACGACTGAAAATTTTCTCCAGTTAACTAGCAGGAGAGGTTTGCATCCATTTTGAAATTATCAAAAAACCAACCGCCAATTCAACTCTTCACAGGAAGCTCTGGAAGAGCTGGGAAATATTCTCAGAAGTGAGAAAACGTTTGAGATGGACAGAAAAGATCCTAACCCATAGGATTTTATGGCATTAAAATAATTTGAAAATTTTTGACATTTAAAAGTACACTTTAATATGAGACATATGTTCAATGTCTATGATAGAAATTTTTGATTAATTCCAATGTTTCATGAGTCAGAGAGAGAAAAGTTTTTCCAGGTTTTATTTGATCAATATTCCATTCTTTTTAAGCAGACTTAATAACAGACCTATTTGGATATGAGTGGGTTTCCTGACCAATAACTAGATATCAGTGCCAGATATCCATGTACAAAAGAATATTAAATATCTTATTTTATTCCTTTTTTTTTTTAATGAATGTCAATGCCAATCAGCATTCGCTGATTTAATGGTTTAAAGTATGTAGCTGATCCGTTGTTGCTTTGATAGTACAGAGGCAGAAAAGGTCAGTGGTCATTTGCCATGAACTAAGAAAAGGTCAGTTGACAATTTAGTTGCTGTTTTAAGACCAAGTAAAATAAAATATTTACTTTTTTTTTTTTTTACTGTGGTACATGCCTCTAGCGGGAACCGAACCCGGGACTCTCTGGTCCACAGGCCGATGCTCAACCACTGAGCATATTTACTATTTTTTTCAATTAGTGTAAAAATATTACTAAATGAAAAATTGATTCTTCATCCTAAAAAATATATGTGCCTTTGTATTTTAATATGCATTTGATTATATTTTATTATATAATTTAATTATAGATATAATTACATATATGTGCTAATATTTAATATACATATACACATGATTATTTGGTAAGTTATGTTAGTCAGTGTAATCTTATAACCATTTTAGTTTTGTTCTCTACCCTACTTTAACAATTAAACTCTTATCCCAGTTGATATTTCTGTCTAATTTCTTCACTTTATGAAATTAGTGGTTTAGATTTGATCACTTGTGAGGTGATCCCTAACTTTGAAATGTATTGCTATGCTTAGAATCTATATGCAGAGTTGGACAAAAGTAGGTTTACAGTTGTTCATATGGAAAAGAATACATTAATAAATAATAATACAAGAATAAACTCTGTGTTTCGCATACTCACAAATGTAAAGCGACTTTTGTC
Source organism: Molossus molossus (assembly GCF_014108415.1). Lineage (NCBI taxonomy): Eukaryota > Metazoa > Chordata > Mammalia > Chiroptera > Molossidae > Molossus > Molossus molossus. The sequence continues at coordinate 21,746,250 of NW_023425401.1, forward strand.
CCACTCTGTAGGTATATATAACTTTATTTCCATTTCTCTTAACCTTGTAACTTCCAAAAATTAATTATTCCTTTTCTAACACATCCAATGTTCAAAATTAAATTACTGATATCAACTACCTAAAATAGTACACACAATTCTGTGTGTATAGGGATATTTACAGAGGAGAGTTCAGAACTCTCATTTGCATTTTAAAGAGATAGCGTAGTCAAAAAGTTACAGATTCACAGAGATTAGAGTTGCAGTAAAGGATATTAGTTCAATTTAAAATAGAGATAAACGACAATTTTTTTTTTTTTTTTTAGTATAAGTATGTACTGTGCAATATTTGGGACCTACTTATACTAAAAATATATTCACCATTTATGTGAAATTTAATATTAACTGGGAGACCTGCACTTCCATTTGCTAACAACGGCAACCCTAGCCTGGAATTACTGTACTAGATGCTCCCTCTCCCCTTTTTGGGGCCTAAAATAGCAAGATTTCTTTTATATTTCAAATCAATCTCTCAATTTCTGAGTTTGAAAAACCTCAATGATTTTATAGCATTTACTATTTCCCAATTATTCAAACATTTAATCTCTGCGCTTTGCCAGACACTGTGTTTGGTATTGTGGACCGAAAGATGAATTAGATAAAAATAAGGCCGCTCGGCTCGCCTGCAGCATTCATAGCCCAGCGGTAAGACCTGTAAGTGAGGGGGAGAAATCTTCATTAAGTAATGCAATCGAATGCTGTGGGGGCAGCAGGGAGACTGCCCGTCTTCTTCAGGACTGGGAGGCTGCTCACACCTGGAGCACCTGTGGAGCTTGAGCTACAAGAGTGTCCTCCGCCCCACAGGGATCAATACAGCGAAACCGAGATCAAGGCATGCCGCAGGGCCTTGGGACATTCTTGTTCATGTGCTCACTCTAAAATACAAAAGGAGGCAGGGTTTTCTTGGTAGAGTCTTTCAAAATTTTAGATTAGGTTTAAAAACATATTGTGCCAAGCTCAGACAAATTTACCGTTTTAACATACCGATTGACATCCTATAGAGATTGATAGGGATTAGCCTGAGAGTTTACTGTAGTACTCTTTAAAAAGGGGAGTACTCTTTACGCTTAAAATGATTTATAAGACACAATCTGCATAGTCACACACAACCTTATTGAGTAAACAAAGTTAAGCTTTTTTTTCTGTTTTTAAAAAATTGTTTCTTATACAATGTGTCTTTGTCACTAAATGGAAAACCCGTGAAAGCAATCTCTGTCTCTCTGTCCCTCTACCCCCATTCTCTCTCACACTTACACACATACACACACACACACACACACACACACACACACACACACGAGCTCACAGAACAAATTATGAATGTTGAGCAATCATCCATAGTAAGATGCCATTAGATGTGTAACTCCCTTGGTGTTTTCAGTGATTAGCTTTATGAATTTCGGTTTATAAACATCAGTTTATAACAGATGAAACAAATCCACTGTCTACAACTTTGTAATCATGCAACGGGATTTTTGCTGAGTATTGATTACTGCAAATTCTGGAAGCATATTAGAGTTATTTCCAGGATAGGATGCTGTTACCGGTTAAGGTGTACCGCCCCTCCCCCCCCAAATTCATAAGCTGATGTCCTAAACCCCCAGCACCTCAGAATGTGGCTTTCCTTGGAAATGGAGTCATTGAAGATAGAATTCATCACGTTCATATGAGGTCATATACAAGCAGGATGGCCTCCCATCCTATATGACTGGTGTCCTCATAAAAAGGGGAAACTTGGACACAGAGACAGTACACAGAGACATCGCAGGAAGGCGAAGGCAGAGATCAGGGCCATGCAACAGATGCCAAGGGATGATGCCAAGGTTCCAAGGTTGCCAGGGAAGCATGAGGAGGTGAGAGGTATGAAACAGATCCTCCCGCACAACGTGAGAAGGAGCCGCCCTGGCAACACCTTCATCTCAGACTTCCAGCCTCTGGAACTATGAGGCAATACATTTCTGTTCCTAGTCACCCATGTGTGGTATCTTGTTATGACAGCTCTAGCAAACCAGTGCAGATGATTTCTCCTCCCTTCCACAATTAGTGTGGTTTCCAGGGGTAAGGAAACACCCCAACTTCCCATCACACTCTTGGATAGCAGCCCTGCGAGGATGGAAGGATCATTTCTCACAATGAATTTGTCAGGTTCTAGTTCTACCCTCCAAACACATTTCTGCCCAATTAAATGCTATTTCAGTCCAAAGAGTTTTACAAAATAAATTAATTTAGTGGGGTTTATGAAATACCCAAAGTCAATGCTTTGGCTTTTAATTCAAAAGCAAATGTCATTCCCAGAGAAAGAGCTGATTATTGTATTTGGCATTTTTAGTTATTATTAAAGCAAACATGTGCTGAACGCTTTCTGTGTTCTGGTCACTGTGCTGAGGTCCTTGCATGGATTGTCTCATTCGTACCTCCCCACACACGTGTGAAATACTGTTATCCTCATTCCACTAATGTCATAGCTTAGGTCTGAAGATGTTCAATAACTGGGTTTGAAAAAAAAGAGGTCGCAGCTAGTTAGGGGAGCCAGTACTCAAACCCAGCCTATCTGGCCCCAGAGTCAGCACATTCACCACCATAATATTCTGCTTTTGAGTCACATGTTGTCAAACGCTAAGATTTAACCAAAACTAACATGCAACGACTGAAAATATTCCGAGGAGATCCTTTATAAAAGAACAGTTCACACTGATCTCAAGGAACGTTTTATAGGCAAAGTGTACACGGCTGTCCTTCTCAACTGTGAGCCTCCATCCCCACACACCAAAGGACAACCTTCCACCAGGCTTTGGTGACTCATGGTGACTGTGCTGCTGAACTGGAGAATCGTGGGGGCTGGAGGCGGAGGGGCAGGATCATGTAACTCCAATATTCTCAACACACCCCTCGCTGAAAATCCCTGACCTACACGACCCATCAGTCTTACTTTGTCACGCTGTGCACGGTACCCAGAGGACAATTGTAAAGAAGACACTGTGCCTTTGGCAGCTTTCTTCACTTTCTCAAAACCTCTTCCCAAGTTGCACGTGGTCATCTTGACATGACCACTACCCAAATCCTCCCCCTACCCAGGTGAACCCTTACCCCCACAGCTTTTGGATCGCCGTGACCCATGTTTTCACCTGTATTTCCATGTTTGAGGATGGAAAGCTGGAGATCTCAAAGTTTTAGAGGTTCCAGGTGCTAATAATAAGTGGCCTTTTAACGACCCCTGAAAACCACCTGTTTACCTAAACACCTGCAGCTGGTACCACACAGAAGCCACTCTCTTCTAACCATTCTTTTTTTTTTTTTTGGTATGTGCTCCTAGAGGGAGCCGAACTTGGGACTCTCTGATCCGCAGGCCGACGCTCTAACCGCTGAGCCAAACTGGCGCAAAGGCCACTGCTTCAAGGAACACCGCTCCAGTGCAGACGCATTTCAGGTCCTGTGGGCGTATTGTGAAGCAGGGAGAGCAAGCATTTCAGGGAGAACTCCAAGGTCAAGTGTCAGCCACATATCTGTGTCAGTTAAAATGAGGACTTCTGGTCATTTAACAAGACAAACCCCTGAGCACAGATTGTTCTTTTCTGCCCTCACCCTCTCCACGAATGAACATCTCTTTCTCTTTCAGCTCATGTGGGGAGACAGACCTGCTGTCGCCATAACAAAACATGAGTGACTTAGTTTATGTATTCATTTCATTCCTTGCACTAGATCATCAGCATAAAGAATTCACAAATGCACCCGCGTACCGAAAGCTGATGGTATTTTTTAGCCTCCTTTTGACCCCATTACTGTACACGAAGAGAACTGAAAGTAATCTTTGTGGGTTGCAGAAATGTACACACCCCTTTGCAATTTTATCAGGAAATCTTTGCATGGGGCAGCTCAAACAAACCAGGGCTGCGGAGCGTCCGCTGCCGTCACCGGGGCTGGAGAAACAGGATACCAACCTGTATCCGTCTCCTTGCAGGTGGGTGTTGGCTCGCTCTTAGCAGATGGTGGGTCTGGATTCTAATGTATGATATATTTCTCAATCGACAAATATTTGCACTGGACCAGAATAGACTAGAAAAAACAACTTCCTCAGCTTTGCTTCTAAAGACTATTCAGAGTTCTAGGACACCTCAGCATTGAAGTTCAAAGTAGGAAGTGGGTGAATGAACAGGAGTCCTGTCTTTCATTTCTCTGCTGCTGAAAACCTGCCCTGACCGATGAAGGGAAAAGGTTGGAAGGCAGAGTACGATGAGGTGCATTTGGAAATTACCAGATTTTTCTCGTTTGGAGAGCTCTCTGGAGTGTACCATGCAAGCATACTTTAGCTCTAGTGAAAGGATGCTAGTCAGGTTCCCAGTTGAGCCAAAAAGGTGGCCTATCTAGTTCTCCTTCTCTAGTAATTTATAGTTTTTTTCCACAGTATGCTATGGTCATGTTTTACCCTAAATGTGAATATGCTGATGAAGGAATTTGAATAAATGTTCAACAGGTTTAACAGAGTATTCGTTTCACATTATATTTTTACAGCACACGTATCATAGTCGCCTCTTCCGTGCGGGCCTGTTCTATCGCTTTTGTTTCTTTCATACTTATTGAAAAGGCAGGGATTAGTGTTTGTTCAGCTTCCCTGCTGAACTCGAAAGAGCTGCCCCACCGCAGAGGAAATGAGACAGGCTGATTTCCAGGGGACGATGATATCATGGAAAACATGTCGCCTTCTACAAAGCAGCACCAAAAGAAAACCAAGAGTCAATCCCTGGAATGAGTATAAATTTCACAAATGCAGTAAATGTTTTAAGTCCACTAGAATGGGGTCTTTTGACTTTTGAAAAGTAGTAACAATGGGAAAGCTTATTTGCATGAATACTCCTCCAAAAAGCAAAATAGTTTGATCCATACACCTCATCCACCATGACTGGAAAATTTGATTTGAGAAGGAAGATCATTTGATTCATTTGTATGTCTCCACTAGGAAAAAGCAATCAGGGCAAGACACAATTTCCAAGGGGCTTCCCTCCAGAAAGAAGGTCCAGAGAAATGCAGTGAGTGACTGGGCCTTCCAATCATTCAGGAATGCCCGAAGATAGCTCGTACGAGGACCCAAAATCTCAGCAACCACTGGGAGAGCCAGTGCAATGAGCGTGGAGGAATGTGGAATAAGAGAGAAAGTCAAGGTTGGGCATCTGGGAAAGATTCAGTGAAAATATTAGGGGATTAACATTAACACACAAAATAGTTTGATCCATAAACCTTGTTCTCTCTCTCTCTCTCTCTCTCTCTCTCTCTCTCTCTCTCTCTGTCCCCCCACCCCCCCCCCAGCAACAAGTTTGAGATAATTAGAAAAAGAAAGGAACTTAGACGTGAGGCTATGAGTTATGACATAGATCTTTACTTATGTTCTTTGAGAAATTCAAGTAAAGTGGAAATCATGTCTAATGATTTTTGTTGGATGGAGCTCTATAGGGCCTGAGAGTTATCTGAATTAGAATTATCACTTTCATCAAACATTCTGCTTATTTATGATTCACAATCTATGAAATTTATCTTCAGAGCATAGATATGAGAACATACCGGTCTTAAGAAAAAAATTATTCTTTGATTATTGAGAGCCTTCCAGCATCTCAGATTCAATCATGCCCAAACAAATGGACAGGTGTCTCTCCCCGACTACGCAGACTCTCAGGAGACTTCCCCAGAGTTGGAATCTTTTCCCTTTTGGGTACTTCAACTCTCCGTACTGCAGATTTCCCACCTGCCTTTCTGACCAATTTTTCGTGATCCCGATGCTCTCTAATCAACCTCCCAACTTCTAAAGCACTAAGGCTCCGCACGAGCCCTCCTTCGTCTATTACATACAATCTCTCTGCAAGCTATCTCCTCTAATTCCATGTCATTAAAATCTAATGAGCCAGTGACTCGCAAATTTTATGTTCAGCCCAATTGAAATAGAGGCTTCACTTGATTGAAAAATAATTAGCTATTTGTTTGTTTTTTTGTGTTGTTTTTTTTTGTGAAACAAGAAAACTCTCTGAGGAGGATCAAAGAAACCAATCCTGAAACAACCTTGCTCCTTCAGCAGACAAGAAATTCTGTTTATTCAAGCAACAACCCCACTCAAAGAAGGAATGTAAACTACCAAATTGGGAGGCATTGAGCCAAGGACATACGTTGGTGGCCACCGACGCAGCAGCCCTGATTACAGGCCACGGCGCACCACCTGCTCAGTGGGACGTCTTCCTTGCAGGAGCTCGGCCTAAAGGAATCCCAGTTACTGGTCTGTGAGCATTCTTTCATAAATTGCAAGAACTCGGACCAGTCCACTGTGGTCTATGAGATCTGAGTAAACTCTCAGAACATGACTAATCTTGGAAAATTGGAAGAATCAGCAACATTTAGCACATTTGCTGCTGCACTGATCAAAAACCTATAAATTGGTATAAAAGCTTGCAAATGTTCTGTGATGTTTTAGGAAAAGCTAAATTAACGATAATGGATTTAGAAAAAATAAATTTTACAAGGAAAATGCCAGGATAAAGTGAGGCACCAGAGGCCTCTGATACAGGCGATGCCTTTATTTGTGGAACAGGGGAATGGTTGACAACACAAAGAGTTGCCCCAAAAAATGTCACTGGGTCTTGGATGTACTCCTCTGAAAGCTCACCCTAGCAGAGACCCAGGTAACACTGATGACCAGGTGTCTATATGTGAGTAAGGATGCTGTATTTGTGATACAGGAATGAGACACCAACACTGGCCTCATTTGAAGGCCTTCTGGATTTTTGAGTCTTTTACTTTTCAGTTGAGCACTACACCAGTCATTTAGGACAGCGATTTTCAACTTGCATGCAGCAAGGATTTTTAAAACATGCAATGCCTGATTAGTCAGTCGGGGGCACCGCCTCTTTTTCCTTAGACTGTCAAATCAAAAAATGACAACAGTCAACACAGATGTAGTCTGGTGTGAACAAATCTAAATTATACCTATTCTTTTAATCAGATCGGCAATAAATATATTTTTGGCATGCTGAAGTATTTTAGTAATTAGTTTCTGTGCGCCATGAGATAAAATAGTTTGAAAATTGCTGATTCAGAAGGGTTTTGGAGGTATTTGCTTCCTAGGGTGTGTCTGTGATTGTTGCAACAATACATCAGATACCAGCATCTGGCTGGATGAAGATGTGCAATATGTACATTTTACCAAATTAAGACACAATCTATTGTAAGAAAGATCATTATTTTATATATAACACTAAAAACAACTCAAGTTGATGTAAAATGTTGCCAATTCAACTAGGACACGTGATCATTTGTGAAAAAACATTCCAATTTCAGATCTGGTAAAACACCGAAAATGTACATTTTGAATAGAAGAAATATGTGTGTAAAAAGATGGAATGGAATGCTAATCTTGATTTCTAAGTTCAGACACCAATTCATAATTCCCTGGATCCCAGCAACCAGTTAAAGTTATTAAAAAAAAAAAAAAAGGTAACTTCTTGTTTTTGTAAGTTCAAAAGAAGTAGTTTTAAATAAAACATTTTCAGTATATTATATATACTGAAATTATATATCATTACTTTCACTAGCCTCTGCACTTTTGAATGCAGAATGGTTTTAAAGCCAATGCCTAGTAGACGTATGACTTTGGACAAGTTGTATAACCTGTGGCTTTTTTCATTTGTAAATGAGGATAGCAATAACAGTGTACCTTTTATAGTATTGTTGGAGGATTGAAAGAAGATGTGGAAAGTGCTTGGAATGAATGGGGCCTAGAGCACAGCGAGCACCAAGTAAGTGTAAGTGAACATATCGCTTCACACCCGTTCATACTATTGTGTGCACTGCTTCTGTGGGTTAGGACTTCACACAGAGCACAGCTCTACAATGTTGGGGATCTCAGCTGGGAAGACTTGAGGTGATGGAAGGTACCCATCAACTGAGAATCATTATCTTAAGGTGTCTTGTATGTCTGGCAGTTGATGCTGGTTGTTGGCTGGGACCTTAGCTTGTCTGTCCACCAGAAAATATATATGTGTATTCTCCTTGTGGTCTCCCAATGTGTATTAGTGTGGGTGTCCTCACAGCATGATGGCCGTGTTCCAAGAGCAAGCATCCCAAGAGAACCAGGCAACAGTTGTATTGCTGTTATGCACTAGCTTTAGAAGTTAGATAATGTCACTAAGCCCCACCAGGTTTATTACTAAGAGGAAACATAGAACTCATGTTTTAATGGGAGGAGTGTCAAAGTCACATTGAAAGAAGAGCATGTGGAATGGGGGGTATTTGTTGAAAACTGGTTGGAAAATACAATCTGCCAAAAAAGAGTGAGAGAGAATGAGTGGGAGAAAGACAAACTAAGACGACCGGAAAGAAGAATCCCTCTTTGGCATAGCCATGCAGAGAAACAATTTGGAGAGGCACTTGATTTTGCTGTGTCAGAAAACCATTGCCCAAACACAGAAACTCATTCAGAACGGTCAGAAGTGTACTATGTTCATAGACTCTGAAAGACAGAATATCGTAAAAAGATTTTAAAAGTTGCTTCCTTCTCAAAATAAGTAGAACAAAGAGAACAATAAAATCAAGTTCTTGTTAGATATATCTATACTCGGGATCCAGCATAAACTTGTTAAGGAGAGAAATTCAGCTAGCCTGTGCCTAGAAAACAAAGTGAGCAAAAACAAATCATTTAGGGGATAAAAAAGGCAATTAAAATCTTTTTTATAGCTCTCAAGGGATTACCAGATCTGTCTGTGCTCTTGACATTTGAACCAAGATGGATGAACTTGAACAGAATCACCAGAGACCTATCCAGTGCTTCCGGGCTTATGCAAATGTTCTGGCTGCTGTAACTTCCTGAAGAGAAATAATAATGTCAGATCCTGACACTTGATAAATGTTTATGCTCCTATAAATGATGATGACTCAGAGGGCCACACTTTATCACCTTCAACTTATCTTCAAAAATAGGGAAAATACTCTTTTTTGGGGAATGAACATCATTATTCATCTGCAGCTGAGGATATAAATTCAAATCCATCATTGAGTAGGATACAATTTGAGCAATTTTTTTTTCAAGCTTTGTTTGGAACTGTAAGGGGGACCCAAGGGGAAAGTAAAGTCATCAAAACCTCACCCTCATCTGCTGCACACAGCTTCATAGAAGACTAAAAATGTTTTAGGAGAATATTTTTTAGAAGGAACTATAAACAGTAAAAGAATATGGAGAGTCCCCTTGGGTTAGAAATACTCCAAGGTCTTCCTATCCAGTTCCTACAATTTTTTTTTTTTTAATGTTGGTTTTGTTTGGTACCTTCAGAGTTCTCAGAACATCATAGACACCCATCAACACATTAGTCAATAGAATGATGTAGACTATTGCATTGGTTAACAGATATGGAACTCACCCATATACTCAATGCTTCATTCATACTGTAGGGAACAATATAAAATAGATGTGTTAAAAAGAAATACAGTTTATTTTCAAGTTTAGATAGCAACTGGATCTAGCTTATCCAACTGCTACTAAAGGCTTCACTTCAGTGAATGGACAAATCAGTCTGTTTTTAAAATATAAGATGAATGGCTTAAGAAGCGTTTATCTCAACCTACTGATATTAGGTTTTATGTTAAACTGCTCAGGTTTTTAACTAGTTTGTTGTCTTAAATAAGTAAATGTTCCCACTTGAAATCTTATTTACACTATTTTTTGGCAGAGACTTTTCCAAAGGCATATCAAAGTTTAACGTCAAACTGGCCGGATATACATTATCATAAAGTCCAAATTAATGATAATTGACACATAACTTCATGGCAACAGGAAGTCACTGTTCCAAAGCAGTACTTGTTTATACAGTTGCATTATGAAAAGTTTTCAACCCAAAGTTTCTTTTCCCTCTGCTGTATCTAGAAATTCAGACTCATCAATGGTCAAGATTTGGATTAAAGAACAAAAAGGAACCAGAGGGAAGTAAGGATATATAAGAATAATGCCTTCTCCTTGCAAGTTATGAAGGTACCCAAGGGCTTTCCAGAGAGAACTAACAAAGCAAAGTAAACTTGGAGCAAATGTCTTGAGTCTTATCATCAAGACAAACCACTACCCTCCCTAAAGAGAATAGAGGAAAGAATCAGTAAACTTGAAGACAGAAGAAAAGAAAATCACTCAATCTGAACAACAGAGAATAAATGTACTGGGGGGAGGGGCGATGGACACAGACTCAAGGACATGTAGTACTAAATCAAAAGATTTAACGTTCATGTCAATGGCATCTTGGAAGGAAAGGATAAAGATGTTGGGACTTGAAGTCTGAAAAATAATGGCTGATAAACTGCAAGTTTGGCAATAGACATAAACTTACAGAATTCAAACAGGATAAATTTATAGATATCCACACCAAGACATAAGAGAATTGAAGTTCTGAAAACTAAAGACAAAGGACTTGAAAACAGAGAAACAACACATTGCCTATCTATAGGGGAAAATAATCAAAATGACAGATTTTCATAAGAAATCCTGGAAGCCAGGGGAAAAAAGTGAACCCAGAATCCTGTATCCAGTAAAATATTCTTTGGGAATTAAGTGGAAATCAAGACATTCTCTAGTAAAGGAAACAGAGAATTTGTTGCCAGCACCTACTCAAAATGGATGGCTCAAGAAAATCCTTGAAACAGAATGCAAATGTTGAAAGAAGGAATCTTGAAACTTGAAGGAAGAAAGAACAACATAAAGAATAAAAATACAGGTAAATGCATAGATCTGCCTTTTCCTCTTGAGGTTTCCAAATTATGCTAGATACCTTAAGCAAAAATTATATCATGTGATGCTCATGATGCATAGAGAAAATATTTAAGACTATTATAAAAAGGTAAAGATAAAGAGATTTGAAGGAAGGTAAAGTTTCTACAGTTCATTCAATTGGTAAAGTGTCAACACCAGTAAACTATGATGTGTACTTGCAACATAATACTAGAGCAACAGCTAGAAAATATATACAGAGATACACTCAAAAATACTATATCTAATTCAACATAAAATTTTATAAAATGTTCAAGTAACCTACAAGAAGATAGAAAAGAAAACCTATTCTGCTTAGGTTTGAGTAGAAATGGCTGGTGGCTTAGTCATGTCCTTTACCAACACAAGCTGTGATCCAGCTTTAACCTCCCTCTACTGTGACCATTGATTATAACACATGGGTCTACATACTCAATGGGCCCCACTGCTAGCCACGACAGTTGGACTCAATATTAATCAAAAGTTGTGTTGAAAAAAATAATACTCAGGGCTGAAAGAAAAACAAGAAGCCTATTTTCCCAGTCACTTGGGTCAAGCAAGATCACTAGAGATAAGAACTCTTAAACTACAATGAACCCCTGTCCCTCCTCCCTCATTCCATGCAGAATAGCTTTTATTACAATGCATTTTGGTATGAAGCTATCAGCTACACTGATATGAAGGTTTTTCAAAGAAACAGCCTCTATCTAATAATAACAACATTGGTATCTTCCATTCATTGGGCACCTCTTACATATCAGACATCTTGTATAAATTATCATTAATCCTTAAAACAATCCATTTAGACTGTGACTATACTGAGAACTTCATTGCAAGAATTTTTTTATGACTTTACAATATTCTCATTAAGAGGAGATACTGGGCAGCCCTGGCCGGTTTGGCTCAGCGGTTAGAGCATCGGCCTGCAGTCCAGAGAGACCCGGGTTCAGTTCCCGCTAAGGGCATGTACCTCGGTTGCAGTTTGTCCCCGGCCCTGGTTGGTTGTGCGGGTGGCAGCCACTCAATGTGTCCCTTTCACGTCGATGTTTCTTTCTCTCTCTCTCTCTCTCTCTCTCTCTTCCTCTCTCTCCCTCCCACTCTATCTGTACAAAAAATGGAAAAATGTCCTCGGGTGAGGATAAAAAAATAAAAAATAATAAATAAATAAATAAATAAATAAAGGAGATATTGGGCAAATTCTGAGTTTAGGTGGGAGAATAATTGATAACATGAATTATAATCAAAAGGCTGAAAGACAAATTTAAATGCTACTGGATGTAAGGAGACAATTGAAGGGGCATTTCCTTTTTTATTTATTTTTTTGTTATCCTCACCGGAAGACATTTTTCCATTTTTGTTCAGATGGAGTGGGAGGGAGAGAAAGGAAGAGAGAGAGAGAGAGAGAGAGAGAGAGAGAGAGAGAGAGAGAGAGATAAACATTGACATGAAAGGTACACATCAAATAGCTGCCTCCTGCACAACCCCTACAGGGGCCGGGGACAAACAACCGAGGTACGTGCCCATGGCGGGAACTGAACCCGAGTCTTTATGGACCGCAGGCCAATGCTCTAACTGCTGAGCCAAACCAGCCAGGACTAAAGGGGCAATTCTTATAGTCAGGGCAGTATTGCTATATACTTTCTCAGGGGTTCTTAGTATATTTGCATGTCAAAAGCAATCCAGATTTGGCCCTGGAAATTCCTCCATGCTCTCTTTCACTGTAACAGACATGAAAAGTATTCAACCCAAGCTTCTTGAAAAGTCAGACAGTTGGGATTTTGTCCATTCCTGCACTAAAGCAATAAGTGTGTGGGAGGCCCCTTAACCTCCTCTGCGCCTATGCCCCCATTTGTAAGATAAGGAATCCACAGTAATTTATCTCTAAGCTCACTCTCAAATGAAAAATCCCATGATCCTACTGAAAATATTTTAGAGACAAGCTTCTAGTCCTGATTGTTTGAAGCACGTGCTATTTGTTTGTTTGTTTATTTGTTTATTTTAGAGAGAGAGGAAGGGAGAAAGGGGAGAAGGGGGAGAGAGAGAAACAGAGAGACAGAGAGAGACAGATTTGTTGTTCCACTTATTTATGCATTCATTGGTTGATTCTTTTATGTGCCCTGACCTGGAATTAAATCTGCAACCTTGGCATTTCAGGACAATGCTCTAACCAACTGAGCTACCCAGCCAGGGCAAAGAACATGATATTTATAATTCCTGTTGGCTTCTGGGTGATTACTCAATGTCCAGTAATTTCTGTAAAAGTTAACACAACTTGACAATGACCAATCTTCATCGTGGTGTTTTAGTGTGCTAGCATTGTTTAGTTATTTTAACTGTTTAGAACACACAGTAAAACCACTGTTTCCTCAAAAATTTTTTTCTATTTTTGGTTCCAAGGCCATAAACTTCTTTCCGTAGCAGCCAGATGTTATGTAAGATAGCTCATAGTGGAAACACCACAAAAGATGATAAATCAACACAAACCAGTCACCACAAGGAAAACTACAGCTCCAAGCACACCCCCAACAGTAGTTCAATACACTTATGAAACACAGTGACTGCAACCGTGGCCTCTGGATGTCTGAGGAGCGGGACAGCTCGCCCTGGAGCCACGTTTTTCCTGATGTCACGTGAGATAAGGACAGCTTCCTGCTTTCTCAAACAGCGCTTTTATTTATCTATTTTTAAAATCTTTTTTATTGATTGATTTTAGAGAGAGAGGACGGGAGAGGGAGAGAGAGGTAGAAACATCGATGAGAGAGAATATCGACTGGCTGCCTCCTGCATGCCCCCCACTGGGGATCAGGCCCACAACCTGGGCATGTGCCCTGACCAGGAATCGAACCAGTGACCTCTTGGTGCATGGGTTGATGCTCAACCATTGAACCCACCGGTGGGGCCAAACAGTGCTTTTAAAAATCAGATGAACCTGGCCAGTGTGGCTCAGTGGATTCAGCGTTATCCTATGAACTGAGAGGTCCCAGTTCAATTCCTGGTCAGGGCACATGGCCAGGTTTCGGACTCAATCTCCAAGAGGGGGTGTGCACGAGGCAGCCAACTGATGTTTCTCTCTCACATTGATGTTTCTCTCTCCCTTCCTCTCTCTCTCTAAAAAAATCAATATAAATTTTAATAAATAAAAGATAAAAGTCACACGATATGATGATGTCCATAAAAGAATTTTGTGCATCAAATAGCATACTGACATGGGAAGTTATAAGTAGCTCTATCTTTCTAGGAATAGGTTGTACATTATCATATCAACTAAGCAGCGGTCTCTAATTCTAAAATATCTAATTTGATGAAACTTTTTTTTACATTAATTCAAGATTTCCTCAAGTGTGTCCCATATACTGTTAATAGATATCATGCAAAAATGAACAATAAAATCCCTTCCAAAATATTTTTGTTCAAATAGTCTGAAAAACAAGCTTGTTTAAGTGAAGTCAAACAGACTTCTTTCCTGCAGAACTTAATAAAGCTTTTAATATGCTAATGTGCTATTCTCCATGGACACTGCTTAACGCAGTGAGTTCTAAGCTTATTTGACTGTAGAGCTATTTTCCTAGGGAACATCACTTGGTAATAATGCCCAGTGAGTATCATTAGGAAACATGGCGCTAATACACATTTTTTTCCTGTACAGCTTGCTGACTGAGGCAGAACCTATTCAGCTCCTACCTCAGAGGTGGAATTCCAGGCAGAGCCATAGAAAGATGGCCCAGGAGCTAACACTGATCCAGCTGGGTTAATCTCTATTCACATTACATTAAAATAAAGAGGGCTCTGGGCAGCAGATATTTTAGAAATGGCACATTTTTCTCCCCAGATTTTAAAGCAAAACCACAAGTAAACAGATGTCATCAGGCTCAAAGTCACCCATGTGTATCACCAGGGATATTCTCACCCCCACCCATAGTGTAATAGCCCATGTTCTTTTTCCTTCTGTTCTCTACTCAAAACTTAAGGCCCTAAACTTTCTAGAGCATAATGGGGGTCCATAATAAGAACTTACTTGGCAGCCAGACTACCTGATTCTGAGGTCCATCATCCACAATTTCCCAGCTGGATGGCCCTGAGCAACCTACTTCCCTTTCCTCCCATGTTGAGTAAATATAACAATATAGGCATTCTCACTCCTTCAATTTAAGAACTGAATACACTGGAATAAATCACTTGTTTTCCAAACTCACTACTTGCTGTCTGAAAGTCAGGAACCAAATGGATTTGGACAACATGAAAGCCCTCGTTATCAAACTTTGAAACCCAAACTCAATAACCAAGTAGATCTGAGAGTCAAGAATATGTATGGTCCCTATATGATAGCGTCATTGTGAGAAGTAAATTATTTAATATCCATTAAACACTTATGAGAGTGCTTGGCACCTAGTATTTGCTATTCCTATGCTTCTGGCTAATGTGACATGATATTCCATAAGGGGTATCAATGATAAACCTCTTCTAGGCAATTTATTTTTATTTAACAGACGCTCTTAGTACTTTAATCTGAAGTTCCATTAAGGGTCTGACCCTCATATGTCATTTATGCATTCATTATTTGTTTTTACCAGAGGATGAGGATCTTTTGAGGAAGGAAAAAGAATACAGGGATACGAACCTCATTTCTAGTCCCATCTCTGCCAAGTACTAATCACAACGCATTAGGCACGGACATAATCTCTGAAGCTTCTGTTTCTTCTTTGGAAAAGTGGAACAAATATTACCCTGCCTACCTGGTGAGGTCAAAAGTGTTCTACAAATGGTAACAAGTGACACGCAGGAAAGGAACTGCTTGTCACTCCACTTAGACCCCTGCTTATATTATTTCCATAATATAACCTCAGAATTATAGTCCTAACCCTAACACCCATATGAAACTCAAGAGTCACAAACAAATATTTTGTTGCAGAGGAACTTAGAACATCTTTCACACTAATCAGCAGACTTGGCTGTTATATTCAGTAAGGACATTTTCTAACACAACTTGCTCAAGCACCCAGCATTTATTGAGCACCTAGTAGGGACCAGGAGCTGATATTGGTGCAACCCTGGTTGAATCGTGGAGTACATGACTCATTACCTACACAAGCAGATGTTAATGTAGCTTTTCCCTTGCACCTGCCATATTGCTGATCCTTATCAAGTCACTTAGCCACTGCTCAAGCTTCCTTCTGTGTAAAAGTGTCCTTCTGCTTCATGGGATCAGGACTATTCATAAGATCATGTTACTGAACTGTTTGCATTTCCTCAAAAGGAAAGTATAGCTGAAAACCAGTATACTTATCAGTGAAGTATTAGGGACTGATTTGCAAATGCAATGCCTGCTTTGTTGTTCACTCCCTTTTTTCCCTCGGAAATCTAAAACACTTTATCTAAAAGGTCATGTGTCCTTCCTGAATAGCAGAGCCGAAGGTGTTTGTATAGCATTTAATGTTTAGCCAACCCTTTACCTGTCACTGCTGATTTTCCTCCTAGCAATTCGATGTAATTCATTACTACCATACTCTTTTAAGAAATGGAGAAGCCGGGGACCCAGTGTATACACCGCTATCAGGTGCGACCACCCATATTATCCTAACTCGGTCAGGTGAGAAGTCGTCGAGTTGAGTAGCATTTTTAGCTTCTTTTTAATTTTGTCCCCAAGTATAATTGACCATGCAAAAAAGATTTCATTCTAGCAAGAAAAGAAAAAGGCTCACATAAAATATGAATCCAGTGACAGATAATAAAAAGTATTACTATTATTTAATACAAAAGAAATTCTTCTCTCTCTCTTCAGTATTATTTCCCCTGATCCCAAGTATCTGCTGAATTACCCATAAAATATGCCATCGCCTTATCTCATATAAATATGAAATTAGAAAAAAAAGAAACAAACAAAACAAAACAACTAAAAACCTTAGGTTAAAGTAAATGGGAAGAGCCTGGCTGGTTTAGCTCAGCGGTTGGAGCGTCAACCTGCAGACCAGAGTCCTGGGTTCGGTTCCCACTAGGGGCACGTACCAAAAAAAAAAAGTAAATAAATAAATAGGAAGAGCCTCTAAGAGTGATTTCAACTCCACAACCTCTACTGTGTGAGTTTCCTTATTCAAAAGCAATTTGATTTTCTGAGAAAACACCATAAACCCCAGCTATCTGAGGACCATTTAAAGTCATGCTCTCTGACCTCAGTTGGGCCCTTACTATCTCATACTTTCACAATGACTGCTTTAAATCTTCTCCTTCTCCAATTCCCAACTTCCCTTAAGCAGACAATATATCTCCTTTTTGCAGAGGAGACTAAAACCAACCATACCAATGTCCATCAGCTTCCTTTGACCTTCCATTTCTGCCTGCTAAAGAAAAGATATTGCACTTTCTTGTCAAGCACAACCCTCCACCAAAATTCCTCCACTGTCTCATCATGCCTCCTGTCTCCCTTCAATTCCTCCAGCCCCTCAGGACCCTTTCCCCACAATCTCTAACGAGCTCAGATGGGTTTCTTTCTTAAGTAAACTTTCATCAGCCCTGCTGCTTCTGCAAACTCCCCTCCCCTCTCTTGTGATCAGTTTCTTGAGTTTTCGGTAGTTCATCTTCCACAAAGTATTCTCCACCCAATCACATCTTCAGAAGGGTCTGGCCTTCACTCTCAGTCACTGACTTCTAAAACATCCTTTGCAGAAACTATTCTATTCGTAGTTGACCCATGAGAAAGACAGCTGACTACAGAGTGGTTAAGAAATTTACCAACCTCAGCCCTGGCCGGTTTTCTCAGTGGTTAGAGCACCAGCCCATGGACCAGTCTTGGATTCAGTTCCAGTCAGGGGCACGTACCTCGGTTGTGGTCCAGTCCCTGGGGTTGTGGGGGAGGCAACCAGTCGACATGTCCCCCTCACGTCCATGTTTCTCTTTCTCCCTCCCTCCTACTCTATCTGAAGAGAAATGGAAAAATATCCTCTGCTGAGGATTAAAGAAAAAGAAGAAGAAATTTATTAACATCATGTCTTCAAAATACAACTTGATTTCATATCAAAAAAGAAAGAAGTGGACCTCCAGTCCTTCCTGGTAGGCAGGATTGCAGCCCGAGCTGGTGGTGGCCCAGGCTCCCAGCCCCCCGCTGTGCCAGGTGACCATGCAATCTGACGCACCCCAATACAGGACGCACTTTTACAGGTGCGATGCCCCTATGTTTTACAAATAGCAATGTTCCCACGCACACAGTAACCACGTCCGAAAGTCGCTCAGTGGCAGGATTTTGCGGTGGCCTGTGACCAGGCCTCCCGACCTGCTCCTCCAGCCGGCTCCCCAGGGCCAAGGTTCATGTCTCACTCCCTTTGTCTCCCTGAGGTTCCCAGCACAAGGCCATGAGCAGTCAAGTACAAAAGTCACTTTATGTGTAAAGAATCTAAATTATCTTTGAGTCTTAAAGGAAGTGTATGCTCCAGCGTCCTGCAGAGGCAAAGTGGGCGACAAACTGAGACAGTATCAGCCAGGAACAGGGCAGGGACACAGCAGAGAGCAGGATCCTGAGGAATGCGGGGTGGGGAGCAGGGCAGGCCTGGCGAGGTAGTGGGGGGGCTCTGCCATTCCCGCCGCCCACCGGGTCCTGCTCTGCCGTGTAATCCACGTGTAATCCACATGTAATCCACGTGTAATCCACAGTCAGTGCACAGACATCGCAGCCCCTGGCAAGTGTTCTCGGCTCCATGGACACTGGTGTGGAGCCTTCTGTTGCACCAGGACGTGTACACGGCCCCTGGCAGTCTCTGGCTCCCTCCGACCTCACTCAGCTCCAGCCTCCTCCTTTCCTGGGGCTCCTGCCGCTGCCGGGCTGGCACCCTCACCTCCTCCTCCGGGAGGCCTTCCCTGAGCACCCTGTTCAGCATTACAGACACCGCTGCCAACTCGCTCACTTGCGCTATTTCCTTCTGCCCCACTAACCTCTGACACACTTGTCTCACTAATGCATTTCGTTTACTGTCTGCCTTTCTGCCCTGAAATGTCAATTCCGTGAGACCAGAAATTGCTCCCTTTTAGTCACTACTGAAACTCCTGTGCCTATAAAGGTCCCTGGAAATAGCAGTCACAACTATTTCTTGATTGAAGGAAGTCCCCCTCACCTTTACCAATGATTCATTATCACCAAAGATGCTTAAGCACCTGGTATGTGCACAGGGATAGATGAGATAGATACAGATATAGACAGAGATATATACACACCCATATGGATATGTATACATATATGCATATACATATGTATATACATATACCCCCCTGGATAGTATATTAGATATACAGTGATACCTCGGTTCTTGAACATAATTCGTTCCAGGAGGACGGTCGAGAACCAAATTGTTCGAGAACCGAAGCAATGAAACCCAATAGGAAATAATGGAAACTGGATTAATTCGTTCCAAGCCCCAGAAAATGCCTATTTACTGGCCTAATTTGTATATAATATGTAGAAAAACATAAGTCTCAACAAGAAATAAAAGTGTACAGTATGTCTAAGGGTTAAATTCAGTGTAAAGCGTGACTCTCTCCACAAAGCGTGACTCTCTCTCTGCACTCACACTGACGACGCAAGCAAGGCGCGCTGGGCCGAATGAACGCCATTCGGCTCAACTCGGCTCATCTCGGAAGTTCGAGTTCCAAATATTTGTTCGGATTCCAAGACAAAAGTTTCTCGAATCTCCTGGTCGAATACCGATTTGGTCGAAATCCGAGGCGTTCGAGAACCAAGGTATCACTGTATTAAGAACATAGTTCATATTAAACACTGAGTGTTCTTGCGCATCCCAGGAAATATCCCAACTCACCTCTATTCAATCAGTTTGCTTTCTTAGATGTTTACACTAGAGTACACATATCCTGAATCTTATCACTTCTCATTCTGAGGATAAACACATACAAACAGGAAATAGAGCCTTCTTCTACTTCTCCAGAAAGAAGTAGGCAGTATTGTCCTTCTTCCCACCCCCGCCAGGCCTCTGTCTGGGTACCCATCTGCTGCCCTGTACATTTTAATCACCACCTGACTCGCTCAGGCTTGCTGCCAAGCTCCCGCCTCACCTACATCCCTTCGTCTCCTCACCAATCAATATGGGTAAAGCCCAGGGATGGCTCCACCAGGACCTTAAATAAAGCCACTCCCATGTCACCATGGCAACAACCACTCCCTAAGAATCGCTCCTTAGACAGCACTCTTTATGCTATCCCCACAGGACCCTCTTTTCCAGGGAGCAACTCTGAGTGCCAAGTTATCGCGAGAGCATGAACACAGATGAAGCCAGACCTAGATCTTGCAGGAGACGGGGCTGCTTCTGTACCCCCCTCATCTCCAAGTGACAGTTCCCGGATCCTTCAGAAGTGCAGGATGTGTTTAGGAAGTGATTTTGCTGCAAGGAAGAGAGCTACAGCTGAGAACTCTGCTGAAACTAGGGCCCCTCAGCCAAGAAACAAAGGAAAGCAACTTGTTTTTTGCCGATAGAAAAAATAAAATGTGCTCTTGCAAAAAAGGGAAACTCTACACCTGTGCTATGTGTGAGTGTGGAGAGGAAGTTTATACTATCCTCTGTGCTGGAATCTTCTAGAGGGGATGTCCCTGAACCAGAGATACCACTCAGGCACTTGCCAGACACAAATTCACAAATCCTTCAAAGAAACCTGTCTAGAACCCAGCACACTGGACTCCTGCAGAAAAATAATCTCAATAGATGATGAGTTAACAAATAAAAAGTACAGACATCTGCAAAAATGTTCCCCCCCAAGCAAGAGTCAGCAGACAAAACAAATCTGTTGAGCACTCACCATCCAAAAAGTATGTTTAAAAGTATTAAATGTTTAAAAGGAAAGAAGGTAGAATGCTGTGAAAAATAAACAGGTGGATTGAGAAAGAACGCAATAAAATTTCTAAAAAGAAAAAAATAGCCCTGGCCAGTCTGGCTCAGCAGTTAGAGCGTCAGCCCTCGGACCAATGGGTCGCAGGTTCAATTCTGGTCAAGGGCACCTACCTCGGTTTCGATTTGTCCTCGGCCCTGGTTGGGGTCGTGTGGGAGGCAGTCACACGATGTGTCCCTTTCATGTGGATGTTTCTCTCTCTCCCTCCCACTCTATCTGAACAAAAATAGAAAAGTATTCTCAAGTGAGGATAAAAATAAATAAATACATAAAAACTAAAAAATAAATAAACTTTTTAAAAGTGACCAGAGCCTACCAGGTCCATGGCCTGCAGTGGTGACAGTGGAATCCCCACCCTGATGCTTTTGGCAAGACTCGATGTGATATGCATTTGCATTCGATGAAGGGAAAACTTTCCCAGGATGTCAGAAGGGCAGCACTCCGCTCCAATTCCGGCAATGAGAAGGACAATTCCTTCAGAGCCCAGGGGCATCATGCTAACAGAGAAGGACAGAGGCATCCTGTCTCAGTGCTGATTTACCCCACTTCTTGTCAACAAAGCGCTCCGCCTACTGAATACACAGACATCTTCCCTTGCCTTAAGCACTGAGTACAGGTATATTCCTGGGACCACTTCTTTTTTGGACTTTAGATAACAAGACAGTGCATATTTGTGGCCATATCTTTGATGCTGACCTGGGGTTGGGAATAAAATATAAAACTTTTTGTGCTAAAGTAGCATGTCAGAATCCCGGCAATGAGCGAGCATAACTTGCCCCCTGGGCACCACTTTTGCATTGCGAACTTCCTTTTTCTGAGCTTAATAAATTTTTGCTGCATTATTGCCTAACCTGAAATGATCCTGCAGGGTGTCTTTCAAGGGGGGAAATGACTGCAAAATCAGAACAGTGTGCAAAGCTCCCTGGGAAAGCTGTCATTTTTGAAAACTGTGAGCTAGTTCGATCCATAGTTCCAATGAATCCTGCAGTTTTTGCAGGTAACAAGATGTCAAAGGAAGTATTATTGTTCCTGATATAATATGTCTTGAGGTTTAGTTCTGTTTTGTTTTTTACGTTTAATCTTTCCTTGATCACATGTGCCAGAATAAATATTATATTACTTCCTACATGGTCTCTGCTTTATTCTAGCTCAGAACATGTAGTTAGTCAACAGGGGAGGCAGTTTTGCCAAAATTCATAAATGTACACTGTTTGAAACAGTTACAAAAGTGACACCTGAAACCAACAGAAATAAAAATTCTATTTTTGCTAATGACAGTAATCTGTAGGGAAAAAAAAAACTCTTTATTAAAATGTATGTGTTAGTTGAGTAATCCCAAAGGAATTCTTTTAGGACCTTTTATCCAGTAGTATTAAACTAACTAAATGACTCTACTAGGCAAAATTATGCAGAAAAGCTTACAATAAAAGTTGACAAATGGAGCTGCAGGAAAAGTGGTCTTTTATGGCAACCAATTCACTGCAAAGAATAAAGAGAATATGGAACATAAGATGAGGGGCCAATTATCTTTTGAGAGTATCGTACTTAATAAGTTAGCACTATAATAAAACTTCAAAAATCATAGCTATAGTTATTAAAAGCAATTTAAAACACCCACTAAAATGTAGTCTTTTAGAAATTTTAATAATATTTTACAGTTTTTTGCTTATTTTCTTTCCCATATTAAGGAAACCATTAGTCCCAGTCTTCTAAACTAATCTGAGCCACAAATGATACACATTTTGGACATGTCACAGAAAAGTCTTTGAAAGCACTCTGAGGAAATGAAAGTTTTCATTTAAGAGCAGAATAAAATGAGCCCAAGTTCGACTAGTGAAATGAATCAGATAAGATTAATCTTTAAGTCATAAATAAGATATCCATGTATTTATTTGACATTTTTTAAAACTTCCTATTTATAGTTCGGTGCTTAAAAAACACACAAATCATCTTAGTACCAATTCTTTTATTTTAAACAAGGTGACCTAGCTGATTCCATATAGAAATCATCTTATAGAATATCTATATTTTGTGCCCTGGAAAATTTTGAGTATTCCTTAAACCATCTTTACAGCCTCAGGAAATTCACCAAATGGTTTAATATTTATAGTAATTAGTCGGTAGAATTTCTTGCATTAAGAGACCTGTTACGACTGACATCCCTCAGAAGAGGGGATGGGGGGGTGGGGGTGGGAAGAGATAAACCACAGAACTTATATGCACGTATGCATGACCAATGGACATGGACAACTAAGCCAGGGACGGGGCGGAGGTGGGGTGGGGTGGGGGTTGCCAATGGGGTAAAAAGGTAAAATATCTGTAACAAAAAAATAAATAAAAATTCATTAAAAAAAAAAAGAGACCTGTTACTTGGCAACCTAATATAAAATAGGACTAATAGAAAACTGGTTTAACTGTAATTAAGATACACTTCTAAAATTACATCCCAAATAGTCACTGAATTTAACCCATTAATGTCCATCGTGCAGAGTCGAAAAGCCCATAAATAATGAACAAATGTGATCTTTTCCTATAAAGCACAGATTAGAAAAAATGCAATGTGGTGAACACAGCAAAGCTTAGTCTTCAAATGATGACGAGGTCTTAACAAAATCAGGAAGAAAGTAAATGGGGCAAGTTTCTTTTGTTTGTTTTCAGGGCTGACCTGAGCACTATGAGAATAAGGTTATTACAGGATGAGTCAGATGGAAAACCCAGGCAAACAGAAGAATACTGAGAATGTAATACATGTTATTCTTTCACTGGTAATTAGCTTTAAGGATAAAATATAAAAATTGGACAGTGCAAAGTGTCCCAAAAGCATAGTTTGTGAAAGCAATAAGATATTGTACTTCTTTAAATAACCATAGAAGTTTATCTGAAAATACCCAAATTACCCAAACTCTAATTTTTTAAGCCAATTCTTTCACTAGGAGAAATAATGTCACAGAATCAATTAGTATAAAAGATACATACAAAACCACTCAAGGAATATTTGGAACCAAAGATCACAGAAAGACTATTGTGATCTTCCAAGAAATATATTCAAGTGCATGCACAAAAAATTGGGGTTTTGGAAAGTTACTTATTACGATTAGACAGATGAGAAGATTATAAGCATAATAGTACTTTCCTTTTAAGCCCATTTGTTTAATCTGTTTTCTGCTGTGGGTTCAAAATATTAAAATTTGTGGGGTTTTGCTTGTTAAAAAATAACTTTACAAACTTGGAAGTATTATATTACATGAAATAGTACACCATGTGTTATGTTCACCAAGATAATATTGATGTGAATGTATTTGTTATTTACATATTAAGTGGGTACTCATTTAACAGTCTCTTACAAAACACCTGCCATTTCAGTATATAGACCGCTGAATAATAAGACCGAAGCTGTGGTCATGACCACAGGACGCTCTGCTTACATTGGATAATAAAATAATGATATAATCGTTTTTAAAGGAGTAAATGTGGAAAGAATTATTTGAAAAAAATTCACAGAACTGAGTCCAAGTCAAGTGGGATGATGCTTTATAAAAACTCACTCCCATGCTTCAGGAGGCTGACAGCATCTGACGGCATCTCTGCTTGTTCAGCCTCCACCCTAAGGAGTGTATTTGCCATGTAACAATATTGACTCTAGGATCAGACGCCAACTGCTAAGGACACGTCTCCTTAATGTATAAGAAACTCTTCTTTCATATATGGCTAACGTAGTCACTAGACCCAGACCTATTTTCTCAATGACACTTATTTCCAGCCTGTCTAAACTCGTCAGTAACATGTCACTTCAACTGGAAGTTCTAAGTATTTATGAGATAATTCACTTCAAATTCCGAAAGAATGTTCGTGTGTCCTTTATAACTACCTATCTTCGAAAAGATGAGAGTTCATGGAGAAATGACTTAACCAATTTGGATGCTGACAGTTTCAATTACTTTTGATTTCTCCTTCCGGGTGAGGCCTACCTGCACCGTGATCTAATACGATTTCGGACTGTGGGCCTTTATTCAGGCAGAACAAGAGAACTGAACATCTGTGAGACTAGGATTCCTTCCAGCTTAGTACAAGGTATAACATTTCTGATGGCCAGGGAAGAAATATTAGAGTGTGCTATAAAACAAGTGCAGAGAGCTAAATGCCAAATTCTAAAGCTGTGGGCTCCTTGAGATGGCTAAGCATGGACACTCAAGCAAAAGTTGTCTAACCTGGGTGTACGAATGCCGCAGAGGGCTCCTTGGGTTAGGTCCAGTATATAAATGAGCCCCGTAAAATAATTGTAAAATTGTGTGTATGCCTTTTACCTGGAGAAGAACATTATAGATCTCGTCATCTAGACCATATAATTTATTGTTCAAATTACTGAGCCAAACTAGCCAGGGCAAATTATAATACTTTTAAGAGTAAAATGGAATATCCTCAACTATTATGCTCAGCAACAGGCTTAAAATGAGACTTTTCTGGGGAAAGTGGAAGTATAGTCACTTTAGCAATAACCCAAGAAGGTAATATGCTACTGTACCAGAGAATTTGGTTTTTCATTATTTTTTTATTTTTTTATTTTATCCTCACCCAAGGACATTTTTCCATTTTTTGTTCAGATAGGATGGGAGGGAGAGAGAGGAACAGAGAGAGAGAGGGAAACATCGACATGAAAGGGACACATCGAGGGGCTGCCACCCACACGACTAACCAGGGCCGGGGACAAACTGCAACCGAGGTACGTGCCCTTAGCGGGAACCAAACCCAGGTCTCTCTGGACCACAGGCCGATGCTCTAACCACTGAGCAAACCCGGCCAGGGCTGGCTTTTCATTATTTAAACTCAAAAGCCATTCATGAATTTTTATTTACGGCAATTGATTGTTTACACAATCAGATGTACTCTCCAGGTGTCTGGAAACATATCAGACAGCTTTTGGAAACCATCCCAAAAATTTTAAGCCTACAGTCACCTTCTCCTATCCTAGACTCTCTCACGGGCTCTTGATGTCGGTTGCTACTGTGTGCTTTGCAGTTTGTACTAAACTTGGGTTCAGGGCATGGCACTGGCCTAAATGTCCTCATACTCTTTTCTCTGATTCTTTCTGCAAATTGCAAACACTTCTTCATCCTCCTAAATAAATGAGTATACCAAGGTTTGGGGCTGAGCCATCTGCTCTACATGTTCCCTTGAGAAATAGATTGAATTATACATCTTTCAACAGAATATATCAATGACAGATTCACAGTATTTGATTCAGGCCAGAGCCCCAAACTCGACCCGGGAACTTTGGTCTCCTTGAGGAGCAAACTGATAAAGTTACTCATATTCATAGTATTAAGATTTCTATGTAAGGTTAAGAAAAAAGTTTTTAAAATATTGGAATAACGTTTTTGGGTATTTGTAAGATAGAAGCTTACATTTTACAGAATCTGAATATTAGTCGGTGACTCATTAAAAATGGGACTAGAATTAGGATTTTTACTGGAAAGCTATAATATATTTCCTGGTTTCTGAGCAATATTTATATGGATAATAAAGGTCAAATTACTCCCCAGCAATTTTTATTTATGATAGTTACAAAAAGTGCTAAAGTGCTTAGAAAGGTGTTGCTAAGGAAATTTGTAAATCTGCCCCCTTGAATACTCAAAAAGTTTAAGAGAATTAGATGTATTGGTAGTAAACTTATAAATATAGTTAAAAATATTCAAGGGAGCCCTGGCTGGTGTTGCTCAGTTGGTTGAGCATCCAAAGGGTTGCTGGTTTGATTCCTGGTCAGGGCACATGCACGGGTTGCAGGCTCTGCCCCAGTAGGGGGCATGCAGGAGGCAGCTGAGTGTTCCATGTTATGCTCACATGGATGTTTTTTCTCCCTCTTCCTTCTTCTCTCTCTAAAAGTCAATAAAAATATTAAGAGAATTTAATTAACAAAGTTTGCAAAAGGGGCTTTTTAAAAAATTATAGAATTTATACCTGAAACCTATATAATTGTATTAACCAATGTTATCTCAATAAATTCAATTAAAAAAAAAAATACTGAACACATAGCTACAAAGAACAGACTGGTGGTTGCCAGAGTGGGATGTGGGGGGAATGGTGAAATGGATGATAAAGGTGATCAAAGGGTATAAACTTTATTATTAGACAAATAAGTTTTTATTATAGATATAATTGGGGTGTAATGTATAGCATAATGACTTAGGTAACAGTACAATACTGTGCATTGGAAAGATGCTAAAAGAATAGCTCTTAAAAGTTCTCAAAACAAGAAAAAGTTTGTGGTAGTGATGGATGTTAACTAAATTTACTGTGATGATTGCTTCACAGTATATACATATATCAAATCATTATGTAGTATACCTAAAACTAATTAAATATTATATGTGCAAAACATAAAAAATAAAAAGAATTTCACTCTTGGACAAGAGTTAATAGGTCACTCTGGCCAATCATACTTTAAATATATGCTCTATGCCCTGGCCGGTTTGGCTCAGCGATTAGAGCATCAGCCCATGGATCAGAGAGTCGTGGGTTCGATTCCAGTCAAGGGCACGTACCTCGGTCGCAGTTTAATCCCTGGCCAATCAGGGTTATATGGGAGGCAACCAGTTGATGTGTCTTTCTCATACAGATGTCTCTCTCTCTCCCACTCTAGCTGAAGATAAATGGAAAAATATCCTCGTTGAGGATTAAAATATATATATATATATATATATATATATGCTCTAACGAATCTCCTTTGTTTTTTTTAAAACAGTTAAAAAAACATCTTTATTGTTGAATGTATTTCAGATGTCCCAAAAGGGGCTTTTTAATTGATTGGATTTAATTTAGGTAAATTTATTCTATTGAAATTTATTTTAATTAGACATCAAGAAACAAGTTGTAGAGATCTGTTGTACAACACTGTGTTTACAGTTAACAATAATGTACTGTACACTTTGAAATTTGTTAAGAGGGTAGATTTCATGCTATCTGTTCTTACCACACTAAAAAAGGTAAAAAGAAACAAGCTAAAACAGATTTTCAATTTTATACCAATTTACTATCTTTAAAGACTACATATTTTTGTATGTTTTATACAAATATGCAAAATTTATATATTTTTAAACTCAAACTTGTAGATTTAAGAGAATTAGGTTTTAAAATTTTACCTTTGATACAATGAACAGCAACTAAACCCCAAGGAGTGCCAATTACTTTTGTACACAAAAGTCCCCATTAGACATTAAGATAAACTCAAATGGCAATCAACTCTTCCTATATGTCAAACACTAATACTATCTGTCTAATTCTCTAAGCTAGAGTTTAGGGAGAGCTTATTTATTCAGCAACTTGGTTTGCAGTTAGATATACAGGAAGTCTCGCTCAGTATCTGTAGGGTATCGGTTCCAGGACCCCCGGGGATACCAAAATCTGAGGATGTTCAAGTTCCTTATGTGAAACAGTGTAGTATTTGCATATAATCTATGTACACTCCATTGTATATTAAATCATCTCTAGATTACATGTAATATCTAATACAATGTAAATGCTATGCAAATAGTTGTATTATTTAGTGAATAATGACAAGACAAAAAAAAGTCTGTACTGTACATGTTTAGTGCAGACACAGCTATCATAGGTTTAACTACATAATACATATCAGCAACAACATAAGATGTTTTTTCAAAAATTTCCATCCGTCGTTGATTGAATTCACAGATGTAGAACTCGCAGATAGGAAGGGCTGACTGTGTTTTTGAAAAAGCTCCATTAGGAGCAAGGTGCTTGAGTACTTAGAAGCTATTCTCATTTTCCTCTTCATAAAGCTCATTATCATTATTTTGTGAGGTTAACATTTGCTTATAGGTTTATGTCTTTACTTCTTGACATCAGAGGCTAGATTGGTAGACTGGAAGGAATACTGAATTAATTATCAACTGTTATGGGAGATTTCAGGTCCTCTACTCATAACAGTTTTGTGTCTCTAGGCCAATTATATCCACCCATTTGAGTTTATTTCCTTATTTTTAAAAGAAAATTATAATGTCTTTGGAGGTTGTTATGATGACTAATTTTTTCAAGAATACGTGTTAAAAGTTTAAGCCTTATAATAGGCTATATACAAAGAGGAATCAATAATTCTGTTGTCATGGAGTTAGCAGACATAATATTAGTTAATTAATAGATTGAAATCTAAACAATTTTAATACAGAGAAGCAAATGATACATTCTAAAATAATAACTAGTATTTTTTAATGCTGACTATGTACTATGTACCATTCTAAGCACTTCACTTCTACTATCTTCGTAAAAACACAGATCCTATAAAGTAGGTCTTACTGTCCCCACTTTACAAGGGAGACATCTAACACGGAGAGGGCAGTTAGGTTAGGAGAGTATGGAATAGTCATAAAGCTAGATGTAAACTCAAACCAATCTGAATCTATACTTTGCCCTCTTAACCACCAGACAACACTTCCTTGAAAGTCGAGTCTAAACTCCTTAGAATGGCACTAGAGATTCCAGCCATAAAGCCCCCAAAATGCCTTTCCAATCGTATTTATAAATTTCCCAGATGGCTCTCACGGCAGCAAAGCTAATCCTATTAAATAGCCAACCAAAAAATGTTTTGCAAATTCTAAATCACGGTCTTTATCTGGAAACCTTGCTTTCTACTATCAGTTTGAACATTCTAATGGACAGCTATCTCTGTCTCCTCTGAGAAATAACAACGGATGTCTATACCACTTGGCTGACGTTCATGGCATGCTCTTCTCATGGGAATGGTTAATTTTCAGTGTGGCTCTATCTTAATTCTTCTATCAGATTGTAAGTACCCTCAGGGCAGGAACAGTATCTTCAACTTTGTATTTTCCAGGGCATAACCTGAATTGCGATTATTTCTGCATGAGTCTGGCTACCTTCATAACTGACTATGTCTTTTTCAGCTTTATATCTTTCACATCTGGTTGTAATATCTGCTACGTAAATAGGTTCAATGGATATTTAGTGAGAGGGGTTGCAGGGCTGGGGGGAAAAGATAAAGGAATTAAGGGGAAAAAACCTGACACAGACAAAAGTATGGTGATTACCAGAGAGAAAGGGGCATAGGGCGAGGTGGAAGAGGTACAGGGGGGATAAATGGTGATGGGAAGAGACTTGACTTGGGGTGGTGAACACACAGTACAATATACAGATGATGTACTATCTGAAACCTACATAATTTTATTAACCAATGTAACCCCGATAAATTCAATTAAAAACTTTAAAAAGCTAAAATAAAATCAATAATACTAAATACTGTTTAGTAATATTTGCTAGTTATTATTACTATGTCTTCAAATTTTACTCAAAAATAGAAAATAACCTACTTTAAAATCTGCTTGTACAACAGCCTCTAAAATTACAGTGACACAAATATAGAAAACACAAAGGTGTAGCATCCACTCAATTAGGCTATTAGTAGGGTCATTAGTACTAAGCTTAGTTCCACTCCCAAACATTACTTTATATATCAGATTTTCCAATCCTACTCAGGAAAAAAAAAATGAATTAAAAAAAGTAGCTACCTAGTAACAACAGATTTTTACAGTAGCAGACAAATCTCAAAGACTGATCATATGGCATCATGGTAAAAGTAATGCTGTTTAATAAAATATAAGAAAAACTTTTACGATCTACAAAACCCTAGTTGCTTCACACCAAGACAGTTGTAGGTGTCAAGGATACCAGTCACCATGGTGCAGGTGGGCTATGTTCTATTATCTACTTCCTCCCTGCCATACCTTAGGCACTAAGGCACTAAGGCACGAGGTAGGCACAGGAGCACCGTAGAAAATTATAACATCATCATAAATTATAAGCCAAAGACCCACATTTCAGAGATGATACATGATGGCTCTGAGGTTATCCAGTGAGCGAGCACCAAGGCCCAGGACTCAGGACTCAGACTAGAATCTCTATAAAAAAAAAATACATACTTAAAAATGTTTGGAAATATTATGAACTTAACTCATTTTAAAAAGTAATTTTTGCAAGCTTGCATCCCATTAGTTAATTTCTGTTTTTAAACATTTCTGTATTTTGAGCTTTTAAGAATTGCATACAGCTTCATGAACAAAACACAAGACTGGCTTTTGTTTTATTTTGTTTTTCATAAAAATCTGAATTCAGGCTTAAAATTTTTAGTGAACAATTGCATAATCTTGAATTAAAAAAGAAAAAGTAGCCCTGGCTGGTTTGGCTCAGCCGTTAGAATATTGGCCCTCGGACCAAAGGGTTGCAGGTTCAATTTCCCATCAAAGGTGTACCTACCTGGGTTCCAAGTTCAATCCTGGCCCCATCTGGGTCATTCGGGAGGCAACCAATCAATGTGTCTCTCTCACATCCATGTTTCTCTCCCCCCCCCCTTCCCTTCCACTCCATCTAAACACCAATGGGAAAATATCCTCGAGTGAGGATTAACAACAACAAAAGACAGCTGTGACCTCAGGTTTCTAGGTCTGAAAAACTATGTAAATAGCTTCCTGCATGCCTGGAAGGAAAGTTGGCCATTAAATGAATGAAAATATCTGTGAAATACCTTTGAACTCTTTGGAGGGAAGTTGCTGCATATATACAATTGCAGGGTAATTCATAAGAAAGCATAATATCAGGGCATCCTTTTTCAATCCATTTCTTCAGTCTCGAAATACTATGTAAGTGTTTGATTTGTATGTTGTTCATACCAATAGTCAATGTATATTTTGTTTGTCAGGAAGAGGGGAATATATCATGGAAAATAATTGGTCCCATCATGGAAGATAGCAGGTTATCTGATTGTGAGGTTGCAACTGTGAGTCATCTCTTGTGTGCTTTTTAACTCAGTAAAGGCAGTTTGCCCAAAGGGGAGGGGAAAACAACCTACAAACCGCACACTCCACATCCAATCCTGTAAAGACAAATCAGCCTTCGGGCAAATCAAATGTCTTCATTCCAGAGTTTACCTGGATTTGGCAGTCTGCCCATCTTCTCCAAGTCGCTTAACAATGTGCTTTCACAGTTAAAAACGTGCACACTGAAACAGCACGTCGTTTGCAACATTAAGGACAAGAACTCTTTAGCCCAGGAAAGGCAACTGCTTGGAAAAAGGAAAGTTCCCTTCTGAGTTTGCAACACGTAAACGAGAGACTAGTGGGTGGGACCGAGGTGTGCTCTGGTGCATAAATAGAGGCTGGGCCGAGGGAGCACACTTGGAAGCTTGGACGCATCAAGGCCACCTGGCTCCAAGACAGGTGGGCGGGGAAAGACAGGTAAGGCTCCTGATATTAGCACTTGTTGGAAGGACACTCACTAGCGTATATTCTAGCCTCTGCTTACTGTGTGAAAGAGAGTTTCAAAGGCAATGGAAATGGGATTTGGAGAAGGACTGAATGGAACTTTCACCAAAGGTTTGCGGGGCCTTTCTTTGGCCTGAGCTGGCAGAGCGCTACGCTCCTGAACTGGTTCAAGGTAATGCTTTCTCCCTTAGGAAATAGGAGGTTTGAGAGTGGGTGAACTCTAGGTGTTTTCAAGCGTGGGCCAGGGCTCAGAGTCTTCTGGCACTGGGCACTGGGCACTAGATGCTCTGCTTCTCTCCCACTGTCTAAAGCAGAGGCTTGTGGTGCAGGGAAACCTCAGCTCAGGCTGCCGACTTGCAACTGCAGTTCAGAACATGACTGCAAATCAGAACGACAGTTCTCTTTCTCTGGGTGGTATAAAGAGATTGTTGTTGCATTTTCAACCTTTAAATTGTAGTGTAGACTATCAGAGAAATCTGGGTGCTTTCCTAGAGCAGTTATGAATAGGGACACCAAATCTTCTGCAAGTTCATTTCTTGCTGAAGAAGAAGACAGAGATAGAGTAACTAATAAAAAGTGCTGGTTTCAGAGAGAGACAAAGAACAAATGGTCACTGTCTCCCAAAGCTAGCATTCTGCTTTTTTTTTTTTTTTTTTTAATTAAAAAAATTTCTTTTCTTTATTTATTTTAGAGAGAGAGGAAGGGAAAGGAAGAGAGAGATAGAAACATCAATGAGAGAGAACATCAATTGGTCGCTTCCTGCATGCCCCCCACTGGGGATCGGGCCCACAACCTGGGCATGTGCCCTGACCAGGAATCGAACAAGAGACCTCTTGGTGCATGGGTCAATGCTCAACCACTGAGCCACACTGGCCGGACAAGCATTCTCTTTTGAGATGATTTATATTGGAAGTTTGCAGAGCAGAGTCTATCCGCATTATGAAAACTCAGTAGACTGAATCTCAGAAAGTCAGCCCACAGCAGGATGTTTGTACAGCAGGAGTTATATTAGGCGAAATTCTGTTGTCCTGCCATAAAACATATGCAAATAGCAATAGTTCCAACCTGTAAGCCATAGAGCTATCGCAAGGGCTCCTGACAGTCACTTGCACAGCCAGAATTGTCAATGGATTAAATAGGTAAAGCGCTTCACCACCAGTTTATGATTTTTAAAAGATATACATAGATGCTGTTGCTCTAAATAAAATACAAAATCAAATGAATGTTGATAAATTCAATGTTGATAAAAGTAGCTATTTACAATGATGTTTCTAAATCAACTAATATTCAAAAAGTACAATTATTCTCTCATAAAAGTTCTTGGTTTTTTTAAACACTCAAAATAAGTCTGTGTTCTAAGAGGTCTGGGGATTCGTTGACTTGTAATACATTTGAGTTGTTTCTGCAGAATGCTAGGGTACAAAAAGTGTTATTGGCATCTCCACGAATTTATCAGTGCAGAAAATAAAGAAAATGCATCCTTGATTTTTATTTATTTATTTTGAGTAAGACATTTTGTGGCTGCATACTACTACTTGCATAATAATTAGCCAGTTTAATATATGGGATCAGGTGGATTTGACGATTTAGCAACACTTTTTTTTTTTTTAATTCGCAAAGGTTCCCACTCAAGCAATCAGAACGTGAAAAACTTCCCCCTTTAAAAACACTAAGCGTTGAAAGTCCATCCTACTTCCTTTGCTGAATTTATTTGCTTTCATTCCAAGCCTACACCAATATTAGAGTTAGATATTTCTTTCAAGCAATTTCAGTCTTTGGCTTTACTGAACTCCCAGGTCTGTGGCTTCGCGTGTCACGTTCCCTGGATAACCAGCCTGCTCTCGCTCTCTCACTCATTCGGATCTTCCCCCATTCACCCTCCTGTTCACGGGCATCTGCTTCACAGCAGTGCAACCTTCCCTAAGAATTAACTGTGAAATACAGGAAAAAGACAAAAACTAACAAAGAGACACCCACGGGGTTGCTTTCTCTGTTATGAGTCCCATCAAATACTTTCGTGCACACAAGTACGTGCCCACAGCCACCTGCTATACCAGGCCAAGAGTCAAGGTTGTGTCGGTAGAAGGAACTTGGTGGATATATTTCAGTCCATTCAGAACTAATGTATGGTGTTTCAATGAATAGTACACTGGGGAGTTATGTGGGTGCAAGTTTTCAGTTAAATGACAATGTTGGCAGGTTTTAAATTAAATAAGGAATCACTTTACTCTGATCATATTCTTCAAAGGCAATGTCCCCATTTTAACAGAAGACTAACGAAGTATCTATGATTAGAGTCACTGTTTCAAGATGAGAAAACAGGAGCCAACACTGCAAAGGTGCAAGATCAAGGAGCCTTTGGGTGATTTATCAGCACCCATCTCATAAATCTTCATCTCTCTGAATTTCAGATGCTTAATCTATAAAATGAGGCATTGGGGAGGTGGGAAAACTGGAGGGAACCGATAAGGTACCTCCCAGTACTAAATGTTTTAAATATAAAATTTAAGTGTAGATTTCTTTAGCTATAAGAGTATATACATCTACTTATTTTAATAATATATTTATATCTACATTGTAGATTTCTATGGAGATCTATATCAGTAAATTTATATCTGTATGGAGATTGAAAGATAGATGATCAATAGATAAGATAGATGATAGATAGATAGATAGATAGATAGATAGATAGATAGATAGCAAGCAGACATTCACACTCTGTATTCTTAGGAAATTTCTGTGGAAGGTAGTTTCTCACTTCAATTCCATGTTTTTGATCTCAGCTAATCCTGTTTCTGTTGTAATCCATAGCTGTGATGTGGTCTGAAGATTTTAAAGACTGCTAATTCCCTTTTGTTTCATTGATTTCTTGTTTGTTTGTTTGTTTCATTATCAGATTTGCCATGGAGAAGATTTCAGTGTCAACATTCTTACTCCTGGTGGCCCTCTCCTACACCCTGGCCAAGGATACCACTGTCAAACCAGGAGCCAAGAAGGATACAAAGGTCTCTTCACCCAAACTGCCCCAGACCCTCTCCAGAGGTAGGTAGGAGTCAGTGTCTCCCGAGCTTCCAATGCTACTTAATTGGGAAGCTGAGACTTGTGTGCTGAACATATTTTTTCATGTGTTCCCTCTAGATTTATCAAAATGTGTAATTATTTCTACTTCGGTTTTTCTCCTTTGGTATCAAGTATATATCCCAGTCATTATCATTGCTTTTCAACAGCTTTGGGTCTGAAATGATAACAGCTTTAACTCTACGGGTTCGTTTGGTCCTAGGTTGGGGTGATCAACTCATCTGGACCCAGACATATGAAGAAGCTTTGTACAAATCCAAGACAAGGTAAAGAGGGTTCCACAGCTTCCTCACACCTCTCAGGAGCACCATCTAGTGGTGTTTAGCTGTACATGAAACCCTCATCAGTAAAATTGTCCAATCTCTCTTTTTCTTTTAAAGCAATAAACCCTTGATGATTATTCACCACTTGGATGAGTGCCCACATAGTCAAGGTAATTTATGCTTCTAAATATAATTTCCTTTATAGGCTTTGAGCTTTAGGGCCAAGGTTTAGATCACTCATTTTGATACCCTTAGCACCTAGCTCAGTTGAACAAAAAATAGTATTTCATGTAGTAGAAAGATATTTAAAGTAACTTCCAATATTTCCATGTTTTGTGTAAACCACTGTTGCATTATTGGGAAAAAACCCCACAAGCTCTAGGATTCATCCTTGACATCCTCCTCTTTTACCCCACACCCAGTACATCAGCAAACACCATTGGCTTTGCCTCCAAAATATATCCCCAAGCCAGTGCCAGCTTCGCGGGCATGAGCGGCACAGGGCCCCACGCTTCGTTTAAAAGCTCTGTAGTCGCTGTCTTCAAATTCTTAATAATTTTTGAACAAGGGGCTCCATATTTTTATTATGCACTGAGCTCCATGTATCATGTAGTCCTGCCCAAGCCCAACCACTTCCTGTTGTCTAACTGCTCCTGCCCTGCTCCAAACCACGCTCTGGACTTCTGTAACAGCCACCTGCTGGCCACCCTACAGGCAGGTCTCCGTACAGAAGCCCGCATGAAGCTGTTAAACGTAAATTAGATCCTATCAGGCAATGTGCTCAAGTGGCTTCTACTCACAGGTAAAATTAAATCCAGATTCCTGACCACGGCTACGAGGCTGGACACAATCTGGCCTCTGGACCCTTCCTTTCTTACCGCTCTCTCTTGTTTCTCTCCACTCCATCGAGTCTGGCCTCTGAGCTCACTTCTACCCCAGGACTATTGCTCTCAGCGTCCCCTCCACATAGTGTGGCATACCCTCGACATCTTAGAATGGGCCGCTCTCTCACTTCAATGTCACCTCCGCACAGAGATCTATCCACTCCACAGCGACCTCTTACTTTGTTTCATTTATCTTTAAAGCACATTATCCCCACCTGAAGTTATTAGATATGTATTTGTTTACTTATTTGTGATCTGTCTCCTACATGGGGCATTTGAGCTCCATGAATAAAGCACATTACCTTTTTTTTTTTTTTTACTGCGCTATTTCCGGTGCATAAAACAGTGCTTACCATAGAGTATCCACTCAATAAATATAGGCTGGGGGAAAAAAATAAAAGAATGATGGACACATGATGATAGATGAATGAATGAATGTCAAAGGTGGTCAATAGGCTAGGTACTACCACATTAATCATTTGCTGAAAGGGAAACGTTGAACATACTGTTAAAAATACAGTTCAACTTAAAATATAACAGAAAACAGTGCTTTTACTTGTGCTGAGATGGATGCTTACTGATTTTTCTTTATATTATAGCTTTAAAGAAAGTGTTCGCCGAAAATAAAGAAATCCAGAAACTGGCAGAGCAGTTCGTCCTCCTCAATCTAGTTGTAAGTTTCCTTTTCATCAACACTGACCTTTCTCCAGGGCTCACCATTCAAGATGGGTAATTAATTTTTCCTATACATCTTAATCATGTGTAGGATGAACTGGGATCTGTTCCAAAAACTCATCTCAAACACTGGAGAGAAAAACGATACTTTATTTTATTAATTATCTATCTTCCATGTCAATGTTCTTATTTAGTAATTAATAACTCCAGGTTGTCTGAAAAGTACTCTCCTGTTAGGATTTTCTCTGTTGCTGTAGTAATTGGAAGGTTTTGGTATTTTGCAAATTACCTCCTGTGCCCCTTCCTGCAGGCTTGGCTGCTCCTCAGGCATCCTTAGTCCTGTCTCCTCTCTCCCTGGAACAGACAGCTCTCTGGTTGTCCAACTCTAATCCTGCCTTTGTGCCTTAGCCTCCTGCATGCCCACTGACTTCACCATCACCCCCCTCCTGAAGTTCAAGCTTTCTGCCAGACTCTATCATAATCCTCAACTCAAGTGAGTCAGTCAGTCTCCCTCCCTCCCTCCCTCTCCCACTCTTCATAGGTTGACAGGTTGGCTTCTAAGAACAGCAACCCCATCAATAGTTCTTCTTCTCCTCCCCTCCACAGGGTCTTCTTCTTCTTCCTATCCCTAAATATTAAGTGATTTGGTGAATCTCTGTTTGATCTACTCTCTTATTTTTGTAGTTTATATTCTCTATGGATCACATCTTACCATGTCTTTAACCATCGTCCACACACTGATAATTCCTACATCTTACCCACACATGCCACAACTTCCAACTGATGTATGCAACCGTGTTCCAGGCATCCCATAATTCGCTTCAACTCAACATGTTCAACTGAATTGCTCAGCTGGGTCCAGGCTGTTCAAATTGCTCCTCCTTCTTTATTCCCTATTTCATCGGAAGTGTTATTGTAGATTGGACTTTCCTACACACCTACGGTCGTCAAAAAGACCTGTGGTTCTAACTTTTAAATATTTTTGTGCTTGGTCACTGTCCTATACACTGAGGATCACCGTTTTAGTGTAAGAATTGTTCACTTTGACCCTGGCCAGTTTGGCTCAGTGGTTAGAGCGTCGGCCTGTGGTCCAGAGAGACTTGGGTTTGGTTCCCGCTAAGGGCACGAACCTCGGTTGCAGTTTGTCCCCAGCCCTGGTTGGTTGTGTGGGTGGCAACCACTCGATGTGTCCCTTTCACATCGATGTTTCTCTCTCTGTCTCTGTCTCTCTCTCTTCCTCTCTCTCCCTCCCACTCTATCTGAACAAAAAAATGGAAAAATGTCCTCGAGTGAAGATAAAATTAAATTAAATTAAATTAAAATAAAAAATAAAAACAACATATAAGCCCTGGCCAGTTTGGCTCAGCGGTTAGAGCGTCGGCCTGCGGTACAGAGAGACCCGGGTTCGGTTCCCGCTAAGGGCGCATACCTCAGTTGCACTTTTTCCCCGGCCCTGGTTGGTATTGCGGGTGGCAGCCACTCAATGTGTCCCTTTCACGTTGATGTTTCTCTATCTCTTCCTTTCTCTCCTTCCCACTCTATCTGAACAGAAAAATGGAAAAATGTCCTTGGGTGAGGATAAAAAAAAACAGAATTGTTCACTTTGCGTAGCTCACTGCCATATTACTAAATGGCTCCCTGCCTACAAGGTAAATTCCATCTCATCTCACATGCCATTCGGGTGATCACTTTGAAGACCAAGTGGAGATCATGTACCTCTTCTAACAAGCCTCCATTGCTTCTTAGCTAGTTATGAACACATGTAAACACAGCGGCATGGTGCGCAAGAAAATACCTGAGCTGGCCCCGAAGCAGCTCTCCATTATCTTCTCTCACACCCCCTCCTGCACCCCTCTGCTTTAGTCCTTCCCAAGCACCTGGCCCTATCAGAAAGTGCTATGCATGTCCTCCGCCTTGCAGTCTCTCCCCTCTGCCCAGCATGGCCTTCGTTTTCATGTAACTGACTTATTTTCAGTTTTTAAGATTCCTCCTTACCCACTTCCTGAAGTCCGAATAGAGCTTGCATACTGGGCTAAATGTCCTGCTTGGGGCACCCATGGCACCTGCATATCCTCCATCATAGCATTTCAGCCACCGGGTCCCCAGTATTCATTTTCCTACCTGTATCTTCCAGTAGAACATGCATCTATAAGGGATAAGTGCTATACATTGCTACATAAAAAAACTTTTAAGTAAAAATGTGATAAATGGGTAAATGAATGCTCAAGAAAATCCTGTTTCTTTCTGTACGTTCTCCAAAAATGACTTCTGCATTTTTTCATTAATCTACTTCCTCCTACCTCATAAAAGATGTGTTTGCCAAACACGATAACTCCTTTTGAATTCTTCCTTCATGGACATTTTTGCTCTTTGTCACAGACATTCAGCTCTTTTCTTATTTTTATTGTTGAATGTATTACAGATGTTTCTCATTTTTCCCTCATTAACCCCCTCCTCCCCACTCCCACCCTCCTCCTGCCTTTCCCCACACTGTTGTCTGGGTCCATTGGTTATGCATATAAGTTCTTTGGTTTATTTCTTCCCCTCCTCCAACTGCCTTCCCTTTGAGGTTGTCTAGCGACTAATTTGTACTCCTTAATCCCTTCACCTTTTTCACCCATTCCCCCATCCTCCCTCCCACCTGGCAACCAACAAAATGTTCTCTGTATCTATGAGAATGTTTCTGTTCTGCTTGTTCATTTTGTTTGTAGATTCAATTGTTGGTAGATATGTAATCATTGCCATTTTGTTTGTTCATATTTTTTATCTTTTTCTTCAAAAAGACCCTTCAACATTTCGTATAATAATGCTTTGGTGGTGATGAACTCCTTTAGCTTTTCCTTGTCTGCGAAAGTCTTTATATGGCCATCAATTCTAAATGACAACTTTGCAGGAGAGAATAATCTTGGTTGTAGGTTCTTGCTTTTCATCACTCTGAGTATTTCTTGCCACTCCCTCCTGGCCTGCAAAGTTTCTTTTGAGAAATCAGCTGACAGCCTAATGGGAACTCCCTTGTAGGTAACTAACTGATTTTCTCTTGCTGCTTTTAAGATTCTCTCTTTGTCTTGAATCTTTTGCATTTTGATGATGATGGTCTTGGTGTGGGCCTCTTGGGGTTTATCTTGTTTGGGACTCTGTGCTTCCTGGACTTATATGTCTGTTTCCTTCACCAGGTTAGGAAAGTTTTCTGCCATTATTGTTTCAAATAGGTTTTCAATTTCTTGTTCTCTCTCTTCTCTTTCTGGCACCTCCAAGATGCGAATGTTGGCACGCTTGAAGTTGTCCCAGAGGTTCCGTACACTATCCTCATTTGTTTTGGATTCTTTTTTCTTTTAGCTGTTCTGCTTGGGTGTTTCTTACTTCCTTATATTCCAAATTGATGGTTTGCTTCTTGGCTTTACCTAGTCTACTATTGAATCTGTGTAAATTATTCTTTATTTCAGTTAATGCCTCCTTCATTTCTGACTGTGCCTCCTTCATTTCTGACTGGTCCTCTTTTATGCTCTTGCGGCCCTCACTAAGTTCATTGAGCATCCTTATAAGCAGTGTTTTGAACTCAGCCATCTGTTAGGTTGCTTATCTCCATTTTGCTTAGTTCTTTTCCTGGGGTTTTGTTCTGTTCTTTCATTTGGGACCTGTTTCTTTGTCTCCCCATTTTGGCTGCCTCCCTGTTTGTTTCTGTGTGTTACTTAATGAGAGGTATGGGGCTAGCTGAGACCAGATGCTGCTTGTTTGAAAGAATTTAGGAAACCCTGAGGCAGGAGCCAAGACAGGTCAATCCTATGGTAAAGCAAGGGCAACAGCTTGGGTGGGCCTGAAAGTTGGGTGGGGCGGGGCCTGAGGGAGTCAGCAGGGCGGGGCTACCAGTGTGAGCCAGGTTGCTGGAGTCCCAGATAAGGCGGCTGTCTGCCGCCCCAGGGAAGGGCTCACCAAAGGAACAAAGGTCTCTGACAGCATGTTTGTCCTGGAGAAAGCCCCCTCTCCAGCCCTCGCTCCAG
The DNA here is from genome assembly GCF_014108415.1 of Molossus molossus. Classification (NCBI taxonomy): domain Eukaryota; kingdom Metazoa; phylum Chordata; class Mammalia; order Chiroptera; family Molossidae; genus Molossus; species Molossus molossus. Next base: position 21,787,110 of record NW_023425401.1, read on the forward strand.
TGCCAAACAGCTCAGTTCTTCCCTGTATGTCTCTGGCGCCCCTCAAGCTGCCTCCCCTCCAAGCTTAGAGGGAGAGAGTCCGATAAGTCCGTGCGCGGGCCCTTTAGGGAGCTGCCTGGGGCTCCAGCCCCTCAGCCTCCCTGAGCCTCAGTTCCCGCTGGTTTTTCCAGCCAGAAGTGATGGGGACTCTCTTCCTGGCACTGGAACCCTGAGCGGGGTGCCTGGTGTGGGACGGGGACCCCTCAGTCCTTAGGAAGGACCTTCCCAGGCGCGGGAGCCTCCTGATTTTTATCCGCCACACGTGGGTGTGGGCCCAGCCCGTCCCCTCCGCCCTCCTACCAGTCTTGTGTGGCTGCTGCTTTAATTCCGTAGCTGTCGGACTTCCATTCAGCTGGATTTCAGGCGGTTTTGAAAGATGGTTGTTCTGTAGTTTAGTTGTAACTTGGATGTGGCTGTGGGAGGACGGGTACCGCGTTTCCCTACCCGCCATCTTGACCGGAAGTCGACGATCAGCTCTCGCCTCCGGCTCTGCATCCCGCTCTGCACTAACTGATCAGTTCATGGGTCTGCCTTGTCTCCACGTCTGAGTTACAACTCCCTGTGGACGACATGTGCCTTCAAGTGTCTTAAGATGCCTAGCCCAGTAATGGACATACTTTTGTATTAAAAAGTTTGAAAACAACTAGAGATTAAACAAACAAAAAGCTGATTTTTTTTTATGTATATATTTTAGTATGAAACAACTGACAAGCACCTTTCTCCTGACGGCCAGTATGTCCCCAGGATTATGTTTATCGGTAAGTGACAATGACCGGAAACACACTTGGACAATGAGATACTGCTCCCATATTTCCTCCCTCGCCCTCCCCGGCTCCAGTGAGGGGTTCAACAGTCCTTGAAGTTTCACAAAATATCTTCATCAGAAAGTGTGAGCTTCCAGCTCTTTCCACAGATGACACTTTTTCCTCCTATGCTAATTTTCACTTTTCATCTGCCACAAATACATCTGAGTAGGAAGCACCCCGTTAACTGTTTAAATGTATTGATCCTTTTCCTCAGTACAGGGGTGGGCAAAAGTAGGTGACTAATAAAAGTAGGTGAATAATAATAATAAATAATATAATAATTAATAAATAATAGTCCAAGAATCAACTGTGTTTCATGCACTCTCCACTGTGAACCTCCTTTCCCCCCACCCCCCACCCCCGTACCTCAGGCCTATTCATGCGGGTTGGTAATCAGGCAAGCTTTCAGTTTGTTTGTTCGCTAGTTCTTTCTGGCTTTGTTGATGATTTTAGGAAAGTAAAGAATATCGGTTAAAAATAAAAATCAAAGTTATTATGCTCCTTCCTGCCACTGGAACTGGTTGAATGCTGTCCCCTCTGCTGGGCTGCTTTCTCCCTGGCACCTAGTGAACCTCCAACATCACTGCCATTCACCGCCCTGGCCGAAGCCCAGCGACACGGGCTTTGGTGGCACCATGTTCCTTTCAGGGGTCGTATTTCCCTGAGTTATAATTTTATAATTATTGATATTTTTTATTTTATTTATCCTCCTCTGAGGACATTTTTGCATTTACCTTCAAATAGAGCGGGAGGGAGGGGGAAGAGAAAGAGAGAAGCATCGATGTGAGAGAGACACATTGACTGGTTGCCACCCACACAACCCCAACCAGGGCTGGGGACAAACTGCAACAGAGGTACGTGCCCTTAGTGGGAACCGAACCCTGGTCGCTCTGGTCCGCGGGCCGACACTGAGCCAAACCGCCCAGGGCAATTATTGGTATTTTTTAAATAAATATTTTCCCCCATGGGACTATAAACTCCATGTGCCAGGGACCATAACCGTTTCTGCTCACCATTATATTTTCAGTGTGATCCTGTGTGAGCTCACAATATTTCTTAGATGACTGAACGAATTGATTGAGTCTGGCTCTGATCAATATCATACTGATTTTAAGACAGTCCATGACAACAGTGTGGTGATGACCAGAGGGAAGGAGGGGTAGAAGAAGGAAAAGGGGGGATAAATGGTGATGGAAGGAGACTTGACTTGGGGTGGTGAACACACAATACAATACACAGATGATGTATAGAATTATACACCTGAAACCTATATAATTGTATTAACTACTGTCACCCCAATAAATTCAATAAAAAGAAAAATAAAGACAGGCCATGTTTAAATCCATCACATAAAAAGAGCTCACTCGAATCAATTAAAAATACTTTCCTGGCTCACCTAAGTAATTCCACCAAGTTCACACTAAATGCACAAAACAGGGAAGAGAAAATGTGAAGGAAGAAAGGAGGAAGGCTGAACTAGAACTTTATAGATTCAATTTTGTTACAATTTAGAAAATTTTGAGCCCTTGAAATTGAAAGAGATTTTAGAGGTCATCTAGTTTTACCTTGTGCTCAGGTTCTGTTCTCAGTATTCCCATCTCAGGGCATTTAAACCCACGTTTGGTCCCTTCGGTCCTAAGAGCCAACCCCACCTCCCAGGCAGCTTGCTCTCCAGCTCAGTGCCCTCCAGCTGCCTGCGCATGACACTCACCTGGAAGGTTTTTAAAAACCAGCTGCCCAGGCCACACCTCACACCACTTAAACAGAATGTCTGGGGGTGGGGTGCAGGCTTCCATGTTCTTTTACGGCTCTGCAGGTGATTCCATTGTGCAGCCAGGCTTGTGAGCCAACGGCGGGTGTTAAAAGCCTTGATTTAATGTAGTACCAAGATCAGGCCAGGTGTTTGTATCCTCTGCATCAAGCCGTAGCAGGTCTTAAGTCTTTGTTGAACAAAAGAATATCTGCTTTTTGTAAAGCATGTTGGTCCTAGTCCCATATTCTGAAATGAGAGACTGTCCTTTCAAATACTGTGACAGACACTGCAAACATGCAGGTGTCGCACATGTCCTCTTCACCTAGGTTTCAGGGAATAACCCTGGGCTCCTTCAGTCACCTCTACGAAGGTGATGCTTCTAGGCATCCCGGTACTACCTTGCTGTTGGATGCATCTTATTTTAAAAATACTTTTCTGGCTCATTGATAACTATAAGTTAATATAAAACATGAAAGCATAGATTTAAACAATGCATAAGGGATGACTCCTAAATTTGTATTTTTTAAATAAAAAGTAGAGTGGGGTACTACATTCTTATTTGACCTTTGTTACTCTTAGGGCTTATCTTCTTTTATTCATTAAAACATATATATATATATATATATATATATATATATATATATATATATATATATATATAAAATTTGAACAGCAGCATTGGATGTGGGTTTCTAATCTACGTTGTTCCTAGTAACAACACATCACAATTACAAGAAAATAATTTCAAAAGTTTAAAATAATTCCTTGGTAGAGAATGCTAATGTTTTTACCCACAATGAAAACACCAGACCAACAATATGTATTATCCTGTTCTCAGGTTGCTATAGATAGCACAGCAGGGTCATATCCTTTTCCACAAATAGCTGCACAGAGCTGTGGCTGGTCCCAGCCTGGCTCGAGGTCCTGACCGCCCCAGCTGCTGCAGAGCGGATGGGGAAGAAAAGAAAGGACACGCGGGGTTGCTCTTACAGGTCATGGGCTTCACCCCGCAATAGTGCTCCTGCTAACACATCACCCTAGCACTTCATCCCCTTTCGCTTTTTCCTTTGCAGACCCATCCCTGACGGTTAGAGCAGACATCACCGGGAGATACTCAAACCGCCTCTACGCTTACGAACCTTCGGACGCAGCTCTGCGTAAGTCGCCGCCTTGGCAGGGGTACAGGCCACCTTGCTGAGAGGAAGGCCGGGGGAGCTGCGCGGGGACCCCGGGAATCAGCTGGACTAGTCTGGTCACTTTGGTCTCATTTTTAAAAAATTGTAACTGAAGATGAATAATTTAAATTAGGTGTCATTTTCTCTAGGAGGATGCTGTGGCCATATGACCTGCTTTCCGGGTTTTTCTCTTAGGCACACTAATGTGCACTCCTTGTATCCCAGACCTGAGTACCACCGTTGTAGTAATCTAGTGCTTTGTTAAATGTTTCTTTTTTTTTCCCTCCAAATAATGAAAGGGAAATAATTTAGTCTAGCTTGTTGACATTGAATTCAACTTCAATTTTATTTTTAAAAACATGTTTTTATTTTTAGTTTTTACAGAGAGAGAGGAAGGGAGATAGGGCTAGAAACATTGATATGAGAAACATTGATTGGCCAACTCCTACATGCCCCCTACTGGGGATGGAGCTCACAACCCAGGCATGTGCCTTGACTGGGAATCGAACCGACAACCTCTCAGTCCATGGGACGACACTCAATCCACTGAGCCACACCAGCCATGCTCAACTTCAATTTTATTTTATCTATTTTTTAAATATTTTTTCTTTATTGGTTTTAGAGAGAGGAAGGGAGGGAGAGAGAGAAACAATGATGAAAGAGAACATTTACAGGTCACCTCCTGCATGCCTTCCACTGGGAATTGGGCCCATAACCTGGGTATGTGCCCTGACTGGGAATTGAACTGGTGACCTCTTGGTGCATGGGTCGACGCTCAACCACTGAGCCACACTGGCTGGGCTTAATTTCAATTTTAAAGAGCAGTAGGAAAGATATCTCCACATAGTTTCCAAGAGACTCACTTTCCAGAGAGAGAGACCCACTCAAGGAAGCCAAGTTACCTCCATATGAGACTGTACCTGCTTGTGACATCTAATTAGTCCTTCTGGGAAGAAAACTGGGTTTTGTCCTAGGAACCAGTTCCGCTCAATGACTAGTGGCTGCCTAGAATTGCACTGCCCAATGTGCTAGCCCTTAGCCACATGAAGCTGTTTAATAGTACATTTAAATTACTTACAATGAAAGATTCAGGTCCTCTGGCATACTGATCACATTTCAAGTACTAAGTGCAAAGACACTGAATATTTTTTTTTTATTATCACAGAAAGTCTCATTGGGAGGCACATAAAGATTCTCGTTACTTGGCGAAGGGTTTGGAGGCTGTGTCTGGGCAGCAGAAGGATTACCAGGGTCCATTAGCAGCGCCTTCAGGGGGTGCTGGGAGAGCCAGGAGAAGCACATTCCAAGCATTGACCATTCTCAAAGTAATACCATATATCTTAACAAGCCTTTAGACTCCTTAAAGGCAGGTCTCCTGAACAAGTAATATTGTAGTATCTTGTAGAAAAGGCATTTAATAAATATTGGAAGAGAACTGGATTGTGATAAAAGCCATTTCACATAATTTTAGAAAAAAATTACACAAAGATTACCAACTTTACACCCTATGATAAAATAGAACCTCATTAAACAATCAATAGAGAATACTCAAGTTGGGAAGATTACTATTATCTATTAATATAATTTCTGGTCACGTCTTGACTCTTGTAACCTTTTTGCCCATCAGTTGTTGACAACATGAAGAAAGCACTCAAGTTGTTGAAGACTGAATTGTAGAGAGAGAAAACAACATTTGCAAGCTCTTCTCTCTGTGTTTGGCCATGACCTGGGACCAGAGGGGACTTCAGAAGACTCTGGAGAAGACAGGAGCGTGGGTGGACATGCTCATTAGATTATGGTTTAATGTTACAACAGCTATTTTTTTTAAATTTGGTTTTAAGTATACATGTATGAAAACAATATTGTATACTACCATAGTGAGCCATACTTTTTAAAAAAATAAATCCTTTGGGGGTGTTAAACTGTTGTTGTTGTTTTTCCGCCAACTTGGTCCTTCACAGAAAAGCTATTGGGTTCATTCACCAAATAGAACTTCTGGACACACAAAATGTTTGGGAGCGGAGGGGGTTGACAAGAAGGAAATAGTTCAAGCAATGAAGACTAAAGACAGTCAAAGCTATCATCTCAGCTCACCATAGTTTCTCACTGGGAGACTAAAGCGACATGAGCTTAATCAACAGCAGTATCAAACAGAACATGCTTTAGTGTGAAAGAACATGTAGACAGGCATCCCCAAGAAAATCAGGTACCTAAATGGAAGACAATCCCCTCCCCCAACCATAGCCAGAAACTCCTATGTACTCACTTTAATTTAGTAATTCAATTTTACTTAGATTTTGCCCAACTCAGCGCTCTCAGAGAAAACCTCTGGCAGGTAGCTTTCCCCTTCAGAAGACTAATTTTGTGAAAAGGTCATTTAAAGAACATCTGTACTTATGAACACACGCTAAAGATATTATGAGAATTAGACTTATAATAAATACATTGGGTCTCTCAAGGGCTTAGAATCCTGTCCTGGTAAAGTCAGTTGAATTGTTCCCATTTTTGTCACCAAAATGTGACTGGCTAAGAGAAGAGCAAAGGGCAGTGATGTCCTGTCCGTGGGGTACAGATCACAGGTCACTATCTTAGGGAAAGTTGAGAGGTGTGGCATCCTATAGGGGAGCAGAGTTAGCTACTTTTAACTCTATTCTGCCTGACAAAAATTAGAACTGTATTAATTTCTTCATTACATGTTAAATAACCTCACATTTATTATATGGAATTCTTTTGTTACCCACCCGCCATGGACTTCCTTAGCTCCTCAATGACTGTGGTGATCTATACAATGCTTTTCATAATGATTACCTATTGGCTTGTCTTGAAAAAACTTTTTTAGATAGGTCCTTCTCTGAATAGATTCTTTGACATTATTAACTTTTCCAGGGCAGATAAGATGTTTTCAGTAGTTTTCTTGCTCGCTGTATTCTGACACACCTATTCACTACTAGGTTCTGAGCATAGACTGTTGGTTCAATGACATACATACAAATCTTCAGCAGAAGGGTCAACAGAGGGACTGGGCTCCCTTCGAATAAGCAGGTAACCTCCATATGCTTAAAGAGGTAAAATAGTCCATTCACAAAGTTCCCTGAGGGTCAATGAGAGGGGAGAAAAGGAGTTTTCACTTATATAAACAAACATTTTGAATTATAACTTCTGAGTTATTCAGGTTTCATCCGTAGTACAGAGATATGTTTACTTTTTCATTGGGCTGATGCTAAATAAGATTAAGTCTTTAACATTTAATGAATGACAAAAGGTTATTTTATTTATTTTTTTATCCTCACCAGAGGACATTTTTCCATTTTTTGTTCAGATAGAGTGGGAGGGAGAGAAAGAGAAAAACATCAACATGAAAGGGACACATCGAGTTGCTGCCACCCGCACAACCGAACCAGGGCCGGGAACAAACTGCAACCGAGGTACGTGCCCTTAGCGGGAACCGAACCCGGGTCTCTCTGGACCGCAGGCCAACACTCCAACCACTGAGCCAAACCAGCCAGGGCACAAAAGGTTATTTTAAATTGCTGACAGCTCACAAGTTAACAGCTCACCAGTTAACTCGTGCTTTCCTGCCCAAATTTTGTGGACCGATTGTGAGTTAACTCACGTTTGCACTTGCATTAGCTATTTCAATTTTTGAAACTCAGGGTAATATAGGATTATTGTATTTGTGACTCTTTGCCGGGAGGGTCGAAGTTCAAAAACCAGCACATGGTTCTATATGCTCATGCGGAGTCCTTTACCCCCCAGTCCTCCGGGCGTGAGACCGCACCATGGAAGGTCCGGTGAACAGAAACAATAGTATTGAGCCATCTAACCTTGGACTGTCTTCTAACCGCTCGCAGGTTGAACATACATATCAAGGATATTGGAAAACTTTTCTTCGTCGTGTTGAATTGTGTTCAGTTTATTATAAAAAAAGTGACTTTTCTTGATATCTAGGTTTTTATCACAATTATAGTATTACAAAAGTTTCAACCATGATGGATCGTGAAGGTGAAGAACTTTTCAATGAATTATATGCAGACACTTTATCTGATTGATTTTGAAATATATTGTGGTGATGTAGAAACTGTCGGAAGACAGTAATGAGTCAGATATTAGACCACCTAAACGACAAAAAAGAAATGTAATAAGATCTGATAGTGAACGTATTTTGAAGGGTGGATTGAAAATGATATCACACCAATTTTGGAGGATTATTCAAGTATTTCGGGTGTAACTGCTGAAACTTAGTCATCCACAGAGCATCAGGGAAGCGACGGAATCACTTTTTAGCGATAATTTTTTGGATTTAGTTGTTTCTCAAACCAATTTATACCACCACCAAATGGAACAATTTTACAAAAAAATCTGCTGACACTGTACCATGGACGAAAGTTACCAATACCAATTTCAAGAAGTTTCTCGGTTTGTTGATATTGATGGGACAAATGGAAAAATCGCATTGGAGGGATTACTGGTCAATGGACCCTTTGGCTGAAGCTCTGTTTCCTAAAACTATGAGCAGAATGAGGTTCAAGCAAATTCTAACATTTTTCCATCTTAGTGATAATTCACAACATACATCTAATGAAGACAGACTGTATAAAATTAAGCCTGTTTTGGATAACTTTCTTCCAAAATTTCAGTCTTTGTATGTACCTACGCAGGAGTTAGCCCTAGATGAAGCAATGATATCATATAGAGGACGTATCAGCTTCAGAACATATAATCCGGCAAAAATAATAAAATATGGGATTTTAGTGAGAATGCTTTGTGAAAGCAAGGATACATTTGCAACTTCGAGATGTATTTGGATGAAGGCAAAAGGCTGCAAGAAACTGTATTATCTGTCTTAGAGCCACATCTTGATTCTTGGCATCATGTATACCGAGATAATTACTACAACAGTGTTTCTACAGCTGAAATATTTTTAGAAAACATTAATCTGTGGTACCATAAGAGAAAACCGTGGCTTGCCAAAGGTACTAAAAAAAAAGTCAAAAAATATTCAGAGAGGGGAAATGACATTTTTATGGAAAGGACCCATTGTCCTTATATCAGGGAAAGATAGAAGACTAGTGAATATGATATCAACTATCCACGATGCCTCTATGAAAACAACTGGAAAACTAAAAAGAAATTCTACAGAAGATATAGTTAAACCTGTGTGCATATTAGACTACAGCAAATACATGAAAGGAGTCGACCGGGCAGACCAATATTTGGCAAATAGCAGTATCTTTCAAAAAAGTATAAAGTGGTTTAAAAAAGTAGCATTCTTTCTGATCAATTGCGCTTTATTCAGTGCATTCAAAATTTACTGTAATTACAATAGACAAAATAAGATACAAAAAATTTCTACTTGAAGTAGCTAGGGAATGGATATCTGCTGGTTCACATGAGTGCAGCTCAGAACCTAACACTTCTGGTCCTTCTAAAGGAGCTCCTTACATTGATTCACCTTTTGGGCTTTCAGGGCAACTAAAAGACCACGTTTTGGAAAAAATAGTCACTAAATTTTTTTTGGTATGAAAAAAAATCCAACTAGAACATGTAAAGTGTGTGTTTCAAAAGGAAAGCGCAGCAAAACCAGATATATTTGCAAAACATGTTGCGTACCATCACACGTAGGTGATTGCTATGCAGTCTACCGCACTAAAAAATTACTAAAATATATAATATGTATCAAATATAATATGTAGCAGATATGTACAAAGTTCCACTCAAATTCATTACGTATAAATAAAGTATACTGAAGTTTATTTAGATTGTTTCACTTTCATACTCAATTACGAAAAAATAGCTGGTGACATGAGATAACTTCTACATAAAATTGCTGGTCAACAATGTGTTAACAACACATATAATTTTAAAAGTGTAAACAAACCTTTGGGAAGTCAAGTTTGCAAGGAAAACAACTCTCCCTTAGAAAAGTACTAAACACAGAACAATAGTCATTGAAAAAAAAACTGATTGACTTTGAAGATGCCAATGGCAACATGATTTAAACATACCAAAAAAAAAAAAAATCACGACATCCAAATATATTGATTACATGGTTTATTAACACAGTGGAGTATGTTGTCATCTATAAAAGTAATAAACGGTATGGAGAAATAAAAAGGATACGTGAAGAATTTAAGAATTTTTGTGCTTTTTGCAACTACACAAAATGTGTACAAATACAAGTTAGAAAGAAAAGTGAAGATGCAAACATCAAACTGCTGTTTTAAGCTCCTAGAAATATTAGCAAGGTCTATCCTATCAAACCTTTATAGGCGTCTCACAATTTTTCCGTTGTGTTTAAATAAATTTAAATGAAAGCATTTTTGTTGTTAATTCTTTCTGAAGGATATTTTTTTTCGCATTGATCTTCAGATAGAGTGGAAGGGAGGGAGGGAGAGAAAGAGAAACACGGATGTGAGAGAGAGGCATTGATTGGTTGCTTCCCACATGATCCCTATGCAGGGCTGGGGATCAAACCTGCAACCCAAGTATGTGTCCTTGACCAGGAATCGAACCCACAGCCCTTCAGTCTGCAGGCAGACACTCTTAACCGCTGAGCCAAATCGGCCAGGGCTGAAAGCATTTCTTGACTACTTCTCTGACTGCAAAGGAGCGAAAGAATGCTATAAGATGAGAGAGTATTATTTCAAACAGCTGAATGAAAATGTTGGTAACATAGTGGGACTGTAAAATGGTGCAGCCACTATAGAAAAAAGATGAGTGTTCCTCTAGAACCTACATACAGAATGATCATACGATGTGGTAATTCCACGTCTGAGAGTGTACCCACAACTGCAAGCAAGAAGTTATTTGCACACTCACTTTCACAGCTCCATTATTCATAATAGCCAGGAAGTGGAAGCAACCCAAATACCCATTGATGGATGAATGGATGAACAAAATGTACCATATACATAAAATGGAATATTTCAAAAGGAAGGAAATTCTGACATATGTTACAACATGGATGGATTTTGAGGACATTATGGTAAGTAAAGCAGTCACAGAGAGACAAATACTGTGAGTCCACTAATTTGAGGTATATATTGTAGTCAAGTTCGCAGACAGAAAGTAGACTGGTGGTTGCCAGGAAACGGAGATGGGGAGTTACTGCTCAACAGGTGCAGGTTTTCAGTTTGGGAAAATGAAAAAGTTCTGGAATGGGATGGAGGTAATGGCTGTGGAACAATGTGAATATACTTAATGACACTGAATGATACACTTAAAACTGGTTACAGTGATACGTTTTGTTGTTTATCTCTTACCCCATTAAAATCGTTTTCATAAGATTTATCTGAGGCCTCACAACTTAGGGAGAAAGAAAGAACTAACTTGTAGAAGAGTTGGTGTAACATAAGTCATCTGTAAAAGTCATTTACATGGACAACCGACATGCTTGATGAAATCGTTTTTGCCTGTTTGGAGCCACAGTTGTCTTCGAATGATTGTTCATGACCCACTTTCTCGGCCTCCGGTTTCTTGCCTGTTCTGTGCATCCAGTAATCCTAAAGAGCACCGAAGTCCTTATATTTAGCGACCACTGGTGAATGGGAGCAGGGGAAAGGACAGAAAACACTCAAAGGCAAAAACAGAGCTTTCTTCGGTGCTCACCAGGCGGGCTTCCAAGTCCAAGTCAGCCTTTATTAAAAAGCCCCTTGTCGCCCTGGCCGGTTTGGCCCAGCGGTTAGAGTATCGGCCTGCGGTCCAGAGAGACCCGGGTTCAGTTCCCGCTAAGGGCACGTACCTCGGTTGCAGTTTGTCTCCGGCCCTGGTTGGGTCGTGCGGGAGGCAGCCACTCGATGTGTTCCGTTCACGTCGATGTTTCTCTCTCTCTTCCTCTCTCTCCCTCCCACTCTATCTGAACAAAAAAATTGAAATATGTCCTCAGGTGAGGATAAAAAAAAAAAAAGGCCCCTTGTCATTGTGACCTCATCTACCTGGAAAAAGCAAAATCTGAAAGTAAGCAAAAGTATTTTCACCCTCCAGACGATATAAAAGTCCATTCTTTGACATGCATTTTAAACTCAAAGGCAACTCCCTCAAGCCTTCATTTGAAAATGAATTCCAAAGGCTGATTTTCCTTCGGAGAGTAATTGAGAAGCCTGATACATGGCAGGAGGGTCTGATTTTTCCCTTTTCCCATTGTCTCGAGAGGTATTTCAACGATTACAATCACTAGGTTACGATTTGACGTTCCAGAAACACGTCAAGAAGAAGAGTTTTGTTCTCTGTCTCTCGCTTCCTCTCCAGTGTTGGACAGGTATTGCTGCTTGCTCCCTTAAAACGGTTTAGAAAAAACATTCCCCAACAACACATCTTGTAATTGCACTTGGATTAGAGAGCCAGGAGTAAAAGTTAACCGCTAGCCCCAAACACACCAAGTGCAGAGCAGCTACACACAAATCCCCTCACTGAACCAGAAACTGAGAAAACCCGGCCTGGAGCGTCATCAGCACCTCTAATTACGCAGCGGACACGTGGAGGATCACAGGTGCACAATCACAATGCCTGCAAGTGTTTTTCTCCTATGCAATACGATGTAAAAATGTGACTCTAACTTTTCTGTGCCAGCTAAAAGGTAAAGTAGTTTCATATATTGACTCAGTGCATTTTCAAAAGGCTGAATAAACTTTCCTAGGGTTCAACAAATATTTATGAAAATTGTAGAAGGAGGTTTGGGGCTAAGGACTTAAAAGGAAAGCCACACTCTGGTTCTTCTCCTACTCTGAAAGGTTCTATTCAGCGGCATATTACTTGGGCTGACCACGCAAAACTGGTTTTCATACCAAACTCATTGCTGCTTAGAAAACAGAGTACCTGGGATGAATTTATGCCACACAAACTCAGATTCTAGAAATTATAGTCTGACATTTCCCCTTTGTATTCGCATTATATTCTCTAATTAAAACTTCACCTTGAACATCAAGGAGTCTGGGCGAATGTTCTAAGAAATATCCCAAGCAAACAACAACAAAGAAATACTACCCTAAATGGAATATGTAAACAAGGCATAATAGTAGTATAGTTTCTCTTTTTAAATAAATGCCAGGCTTAGAAGGACCTCCTGACGGCCATTTGTTGTAATTCGAGGACAGACTGATCTGAAATACACCCTCCTCTGACACCATATAAGTGTGGCTTTTCTGTGCACAAACGTGGTGGCCCTCCTGGAATTCTGACATCAGTCTGACTCCCCCAGGCTCACCAGCAGCCATTGGGATTCAGGATAGACCTGTTCAGAGGCCTTTCCAGCAGGCACTAAAATATCCCTGCATCCAGACATGAAGATCACAGGAGACCTCCAAGAAGAGAGCTGGATAATCGATCACTTTTAGATCTTCCCGAGGCAACAGGAAGCTCAGATTATTCTGACAAGGCTGCTCTTGGTTCTTAAAAATTTGTATTTCTTGTGTAGCTAATCACTAGCTATTACTCACTCGTATAATTCTATCATTTATAGTCCTAAAGATGCATGCTTCCCAGCCTTTGATTTGTAATTAGGTTGACCCAAATAAAGGCCATTGCAATTAGTGCACAGACCAAGGCTATGGGTATTTTCTCTCTGAAACAGCCCCTTCCACATATAATTATTTGTAGCTAGAAATTTGCTATACAAGAAGATTCCAGAAACTCATGTGAAGTTCAAAATGTCACAAAGCAAACAAAATCCCTTAAAGGAACAAAGACACAGTTCGAAAGTTCACTTTCTGTTCACAACCTCATCTTATGGTGTAAGTAGGACCTTGTTAGGACTGGCCAGTGCTCAATATACACTGGAGGGTATCAGAATATGCTACCCCACAATATTCTTCTTAGGCATAAAAATTATTTTGAGCTGATTGTTTTTGAGAAACAGCAGATACAGGAGAAGGTCTGAAAACAGAGAAGCTTATCCCGCTATAGGGGACATTTACGTTTACTATGGAAAGCTCCATTTGTAGGGTATCTCCTCTGTACCTGGAAGAGAAGGATGGCTCCAAGTCACAAGCTCTTATCAATGTAGGTCACTGACTTAGTTCTGCATAACAAACCTTACCTTTCCTTTGTTTACCGTGCTGCTCCTGGTAACCCCCATGACTGGCCTACACACACACACACACACACACACACACACACACACACCTTGCTTTTGTTTTTAGCTAAAGATGGTATTTAATATGGTGGCTTGGGCCATCTCAGGAAGCTACTCAGTTTTTCTGGGTATCTCCTGTGTACTCATAAGGTATACATGTGAATAAACTTCTGTTTTTCTCTTGTTAATTTGTCTTTTATTACATGGGGTCTCAGTCAAGAACTCAGAAGAGTAGAGGGACAATCCTTTTCTTCCCTTACAACATTATAGGAATTGCATGACTCCGTTTTCTTGAAAGATTAGCCAGCCTTCCGGTCCTGAAAGTGACACACACAGAATACTCTAAAATTCTGTAGATCAACATTTACCCTCTTTCTTGGTCTAAAACCCATCAAGACAATTGCCAATAAAATACCATAGAATGCAAGACAAGAAATGAGTCATTCTGAGTAACAGGAAAGAACTTACATATTTTCCCCAAATATGAATGACTTCTCTTTTAAAAACAATTCTCACCATGGAGAAGATATTTAACACTGAAACATTTTAAGAAAGGATGTTGGGGATGACTACCAGTAGATATTAGCACTAGAAGTTCATTTCCATGACTGGATTATACATTAAAATAGCAATACTCAGCTCTGGGTTGCGAAGAGAACCCACTGTAAAAATAAAAGTATTCATTTCACTTAATCCATGCATCAATTTTTCCATTACTTTCTTTTATTTTTTTATTTTTATTTTTTTTTTTATCCTCACCCGAGGATATTTTTCCATTTTTTGTACAGATAGAGTGGGAGGGAGAGAGAGGAAGGGAGAGAGAGAGAGAAACATCGACGTGAAGGGACACATCGAGTGGCTGCCACCCGCACGACCAACCAGGGCCGGGGACAAACTGCAACCGAAGTACGTGCCCTTAGCGGGAACCGAACCCAGGTCTCTCTGTACCGCAGGCCGACGCTCTAACCGCTGAGCCAAACTGGCCAGGGCTCCATTACTTTCTTTTAATTCAAACACTCATACACGAAGAAAGGTTACCATCCTTTAATTTTTTAACATAATATACAGAATTCACAATACTATTTCAATTTCAAATTATGGGAAGTCACATTCAAATATGCTTGGATTTGACAAGCTGCTTTTACAATACTGAAAATTTTCATGAAAAATTTATTTAACAATTTGTAAGATAATCAAATATCTTTTTGCTACGTGGGCCAATGCATTAATAGTAACTTGTTTAAAAATGCAATCTTTCGGATTTTAAATTATTAAAAAAGAATATCAAGAGTATACAGATATACTTTCTGCATTTCTCAAACTCCATTTTGAAAGCTGAAGGCATATGTCACATATTAGGACATTCATAAGACCATTTCTCCTTCACACTTACCTGTAAAAATCAAAAACTAAACCACACTTCCCTAAAGACATAGCTGTTTCTAGAATACATTAGTGTAATCATAAAAGACCACTAGACTACATGATCACTTTTTTGTTAATTTTCACAAGACATACTTCCTACAAAGACAAAAAATTTGGGAATTTGATTTCCCATTCTGAACTTAATGTAATAGAATCTCATACTTACTGGCTTTAATAAACTTGAACTCTTTTTTTCCAGTAGGACCTATCTACACAGCACAGCGCCACATACAATGAGTTATTCCGGTAGGATGTATATTTAGAATCACAATATGATTAACACAGTAGTGCCATACAAAGTTTTCTGCAGGTAAAAATGCTAAGAAAGGCCACAGTGGACAGTGTCAGACACTGTGAATACAGTAGATTACAGGTACCACTGAGG
The DNA here is from genome assembly GCF_014108415.1 of Molossus molossus. NCBI lineage: Eukaryota > Metazoa > Chordata > Mammalia > Chiroptera > Molossidae > Molossus > Molossus molossus. The sequence goes on from NW_023425401.1 coordinate 21,802,762, forward strand.
TTCAGAGGAGACCACACGTTTCAACTTTTTTTTTTCAGCAATGGAAAAAGAAAAACATATAGAGAAACATTAAGAGTAAAAATATATAATTCCACTGTCAATAATGAAATTTCTCAGACACTGTTTCCTTAAACAGGCAAATTAGCATAACTTAAAGTTAGCTGTGAACAAGATCAGAACGTGAACATCTTTCCTCGTTTTCTCATCAAAGGAACGCACTAGGATTAGCACGAGGATCTTTCTGGTTCCTGTATCTGTAGGTCAGCCAAACGCCCAGGATCTGCAACGGCAGAGAAAAAAGGAGAAAGAAAAAGTAACAGTTGTGTATATTTATTCAGTTTATCAATAAAGTAATCTGGAACCTCGGAAGCACTTAGCATTATTTGTTTAGAAAGAAAAACATTTTTCTTTTCAAGATGTAGCCAGTAACCCAAATGGGAGGCCCTAAGAAAAAGGAATATAAACACTGTGGTAGGCTGAAGACAGCTCTCCAAGGATGTCGTCATCCCCAGGTGTCGCCTTACACAGTACCAGGGACAGATGTGACTGAGCGGAGGATTTTGAGAGTGGCAGACTATCTAGGTGGGCTCAGCTATAATCACTGGGCTCCTTGTGAGAGAGGGAAGGATGCAATCCGAGACAGAGAGAAAGGTGACGTGAGGACATCTGGAGGCAGCTGGAAGCAGAGTCAGGGAGAGAAGAGGCGACCCAGCCGGCTCTGGAGGTGGAGAAAGGGGCCGAGGAGTGCTGGCCGCCTCCAGCGCTGGGAAACTCGAGGGAGGGAGCAGGTTCCCCGCTGGCGCCCCTAGAAGCAGCTCCCCTTTGAGGCTGTTGACCTCCAGGAGGGAGGACAGTAAACGTGCGTTGCTTTAAGCTACCACGTGTGTGTGTGTTTCCTTGTTAGAGCAGCAATAGAAAACGAATACAAACATTGCACTGCCTGAGTGGCTAATTTTGGTAATTCAGAAACACACTGGCTCATCAACAATTAAACAATAACACAAGTTATATAATAAATAAAATTTACAACACAGATCATAGAAATGTTATAATTCCTACCTATCCACGGGCGGGGGGGGGGGGGCAGGGAGGAAGGCTATAATTTTAGAAAATAGGTTATTATTGTGCCATGTCCCACACCAGGTTCACTAAAGACTTAACCAGTATAAATTATTTTTTAAATTAAGAAATGTGTTCATTTTGTTACTTTAAGTTGATTTATTTAAAATAATTAAAAATTCTTTTAAAAAAAGATACAAAATTTTAATGGAAAAAAATGAATTTCAAATTATATTTCCCACTTTCGATCCGTGTCAACTTTTAATCTAAATTTTGTTTATTTGACTTCATAACTACTAATTACTTCCTTAAACTACTTCTAGAAAATTATGGGAAGTCCCAAATTTTCTCCATTTACCATAATGGTAATTGCTGAGTTACTGTATAATTTATGACTGGCGACGTTTATAGCTACAACACACGAGGGCTTGGGAAACTATGGTTTGTGAATTCAATCAAGAAAATAGAATTTAAGGAAGTAGAAAGCCTAGTGGGGAGTCTGTGTGACTGGGGAAAGAAGGAACTTACTGAAACACACAGACTACTTTGTGACAGGCTCCTTACAAATGCATGCAATCCTCCCAACACCCCTACATGACAGGCATTATCATTCTCCTCATTTTATCCGTGAGGGAACTGAGGCAGATAGGTTTTATGGGTAACAGTCAAAGAGATCATAAGGGGTAGAACCAGGGTTCCAATCTGGAGTCCATGCTCTTAATGACATTTATAATTTTATGTGAGAATTTCGGGGTAACATTTCAGCTGCGCTGGTCGTTACAATACTGAGACACTTACTCCTTGTTGTCAAACAGCTACTTCTCTGATGCCCCGCAACCTGCCCACGCGTCGTTTATTTCCCTGACCCTGCCTCGGAAATGCTGCACCCAGGTACCTTCTGGTTAGACTTTTTGAGATTGTGAAATATTTTTATCATCATCTCTGGATATATATCGATTGTGTAAATTGCAATTCTTAGGGGAAACAAAGCAGTTGGGTGAATTAAATACTCATAATCTGGAGCTATATTTTATTACTAGAATTGAATTCCTCCAATTCGGCTTTAAGTGACAAAACAAGGCAATCCCTTCCTTTGCCTCAGTGCTGAATCGCTGTCTCCTCCCTCGGTCCCAGGCCCAGCCCGGAAGGGAGGCCACACTCAGGGTGCAAAAAGATCACAGTTAGAATTAACTGGGTCTTGAGCTTACAAAGGTGCTCATAATTTAAAGATTTCCAAGGGTAACTTTGACTAGACCTGATCATGAACCCTGCAGACTCTAGAACCTACGTCCAGTAATGCAGTAAGTCGCCCAATTACAATTGATAACATAGAATGTATAGAGTATGTAAGAATAAGTCTGCATTCATTCAACTTAATATAAATATAGAAAGGCAGAGGAAATGTGCCAAAATATAAATATTGACTATTTCTGAGTAGGTCGTTATAGTTAGTAGATACATTTAATCTTTCTTCTTCTTAATTTTCTGTATTTTCTAAAGTTTCTACAAAGAACATGTACTAATTGTCATAACATTTTTTTCAGATTCTAAATCAATCTTATTTTGATGGCTTAAATTTATTTTCAGGTATTAATAGTTTAAATCAAATCTGTTTCACCTATGAAAGGAAATCATTAGCCAGTGAGCCTCATACCTTCAAACTCTGAGAATGTGATTCTGTGAAATACTAAATAAAATAAAAATTTTAAACTGACAGAGTCTATAAAATATTCGTTATCCAGAAAATATTAGGTTGCACAAATTATGATTAAAATCTCTAGCCAGGGCCCTGGCCGGTTTGGCTCAGCGGTTAGAGCGTAGGCCTGCGGTCTGAAGAGACCCGGGTTCGGTTCCCGCTAAGGGCACGTACCTTGGTTGCAGTTTGTCCCCAGCCCTGGTCGGGTCGTGTGGGTGGCAACCACTCGATGTGTCGCTCTCACGTTGATGTTTCTCTCTCTCTCTCCCTCTCACTCTATCTGAACAAAATATCGAAAAATGTCCTCGGGTGAGGATAAAAAAAAACAAAACAAAATCTCTAGCCAGGTTTCAAAATATAAAACAGAATTCCTTAAAAGAACATTTTAGGAATCTAAGACTCATGAGTTTATATTCTTAAAAAAATAATAATTTTTTAAACACAGCAGGGGGAGATGCCCAGCCGGTGTGGCTCAGTGGTTGAGCATCGACCCAATGCATCAAGAGGTTGCCGGTTCGTTTTCTTAGTAAGGGCACATGTCCATGTTGTGGGCCCGATCCCCAGTGGGGGGCATGCAGGAGGCAGCCAATCGATGTTCTCTCTCATCAATGTTTCTCTCTCTCTCTCCCTCTCCCTTCCCCTCTCTCTAAAAGCAATAAGGAAAAAAATTATAAAAAAAGGCAGGGGAAGAGGTGAAAAAGGCAGAAGAGGATTTGTAGGTAGTGAAAAGACTGTATGTTATTATAAATAATGTATATGTGTCATTATACTTTTGTTCAAAGCCACATAATGTATATCAAGAGTGAACCCTGGACATCTGTAATACTTTCAGCAATAAAGATAAATTTAAAAAATAAAAAAGTGAACTCTAATGTAAACTATGGACTTTGGGTGATTATGACATGTAATGTAGGTTAATCTGCTGTAACAAACGCATCACCATGGTGAGCGATGGTGGTAATGGAGGAGACTGCATGTGCAGGGCTGGGGAGTGTGGGAAACCTCTGCACCTTTTTCTCAGTTTTGCTATGACCCTAAAACTGCTCTTTAAAAAACCAGTCCTTTTTAAAGAAAACAGGCATAACTGAAGGTGGTGTGATCTGGTGAGAAGAAAGAGAGGTGCTCAAAAGAAAAAAAATTCTCAAAATAATTTCCAGATATAGAAAATAAACCATGTGGCAACATTCTGATCACTTGAATCTAGCTAATTGTATGCATGGAGATTGTTGATTCCAGGTTTCTCTATCCATATCAAGTGCTCATAACAAAAACTTATGTTAGTTTTTTTTTTTTTTTTTTTTATCCTCACCTGAGGACATTTTTCCATTTTTTGTTCAGGTAGAGTGGGAGGGAGAGAGAGGAACAGAGAGAGAGAGAGAAACATCGACGTGAAAGGAACACATCTAGTGGCTGCCACCCACACGACCGACCAGGGCCGGGGACAAACTGCAACCGAGGTACGTGCCCTTAGCGGGAACCGAACCCGGGTCTCTCCGGACTGTAGGCCGACGCTCTAACCGCTGAGCCAAACCGGCCAGGGCTTATGTTAGTTTTTTTTAAAGAAAGGAATGGAAGAATGCACAGAGCTGTTTTCAAGCTGTATATGAATTTCCTTGAATCAATGTCAAAGCCAACCCACAAGTAAGGCAGCTTTTTCCTGAGAAGAAAATAAAAATATGTTTAGAGTAGGAAAAGATGTCAGGAAAAACTCCTTTTAAAAAGTAGTTATTGCCCTGGCCAGGTGGCTCAGTTAGTTGGAGTGCCATATCCTACACCAAAAGGTTGCAGGTTCAATTCCTGGTCAGCGCACATACCTAGGGTGCGGATTCAATACCCAGTAGTGGCATGTTCAAGAGGCAACCAATGAATGTTTCTCACATCGATGTTTCTCTCTGTCCCCCCTCTCCCCCCCCCGCCCCCCGTCCCCAACCTCCCTTTCTCTCTCTCTTAAATCAATAAACATATCCTCAGGTGAGGATTTAAGAAAAAAATTTATTAAGCTTGGTCTTTATCTCCACTTTGTTACTAAGAACCAAGTGGATTTTTCATGCTTGAGGGGAAAAAAGAACAATTAGTATAAGATAAATAACATACACATATATATATATATATATAATGTGCTACATATTAATCATACATTATATATATATTTTTTCATTGGGTATACATTATATGCATGTTACATACACACAATCAAAATGAGAGAATCTAATGTATAACATGTCCAGTTATACAATATCATAACACAGTATCATATAATCAAAATTCACTAAGAGTAGAACTTAAATGTTCCCACACACAAAAAGTTATAATAATGGGAAATATATGACCTGGTAATTAACTTTCACAATGTATACCTATGTCAAATCATGATGTACACTGTGAATATCTTACAATTTTGTCAATTAAATCTCAATAAAACTAAAATAAAACCATTTATTGATTGATTGATTGATTGATTGATAAAAATACTTTTCCAGACCCAGGGTGTCACATCAGCAAACCGAAACTTAGATAACTTCTGTGTCCCAGTAAATGCTGCACTTGACCAGAAACTGTATTCAGTCAGTCCCCAGACACTAGGGGCCACTCTGGGCCTTCTCACCCCAAACAAGGCCCCAGCCAATCAGATATTTTCCATTTTTCTCTTTCTTGTTCTTTATTCCTTATCTTACAAAAGCTTCTTATTTTCTGCCCTATGTTTACACTTCTCCAAAAGGAGATTGTCATCTTCGTGAAGTATTGAAGTTTGTGCCACCTAGATTTTCTTCTTTAATCATTACTGAACACATAAAATCAAAATGAGAAGGGCCTTTCTAACCACAAAAATCAATTGGATAAACCTCAGACGAAAAAAGCAATAAATTTAACTATATAAAAACTGAAATCTTCTGCAAATTTTATTTAAAAGTTATTAAAAAGTTAAATAAATGCCAAAGAAATTGAAAGCAGAACAAAGAAGCCGAGTAAAGTGAGGAAGGAGTGGGGGGGGGGGGATAAAAGGGGAGTGGGCAACATTCTTGCACACCTGGGTTTTTGGACCCTCTCATGAGCCCCAGCTGTGTGCCTACTTCTCAGTTCCAGGCCCTGAGGCCCACTCTGGTATTCTTATACTGACTTCCCTTTTGTGTGTTTGCTACTTTGAGTTTGTTTCATGCAACTTAAAGGGCCTCCATCAAGACAAAAAAGTGGGCAATTCACAAAAGAAGAAATGCAGATGGTCACCTAAGTATAATGTCAAATTCACTAGAACATTTTCAAAAGAGCAGATAGAATTGTAATGCTATTTTTAGCTATCAAACTGACAAATATTTTTATAAATGAAAACATCTGGAATTAGTGGTTGAATCAAAATTTGGCAAAATTCCCCAAAAGGCAAGTTAGCAATATTTATCAAACTCTTTTAAAATGTCAATCTACTGAGTGTGTGGTGTTTTACTTTTAGAGATGTCATCTAAGAAAAAAAAATACATACTTTAAAAATTACATTACAAGGAAGTTGACCATGTTGACCATTATTTATTATAGAGACATTTTAAAGAGACAATTTAATGTCCAAGAGATTAAGTGAACACATTAAACTTCAACCATACAAAACACTTAGGATTTTTCTGGTTTTCTTTTAAAGATACACGGTCACTCTTACAACGGTGTACTATATTTCTATAGTTATATATACAATCTTACTTAATAGCATTATTCTATACATGTTATTCTGTTATCTGTTTAAAATAGGGTTGTGACATGGGCAACTACCATGACAATCACCTGGATCCCATCACCTTTTTTTAATGAGGCATAATATGGTGACTTATACATCAATAATTTACTAATGGCTACAAAATGACAGCTGACACACAGCACCTGCCATGCACCAGTTATTACAAGTTTTACTTATTCTGATTCCTTTAATTATCGTAACTCGATGGAATAGGGGCTTTCCATCATGATGCCTGTTTTTTTAAACAAGGAAATGGAAGCACAGAAAGGTTATGTATTTTTCCCAAACTCACACAATTACTAAGCAGTGAAGCTAGGTTTCCAACCCTTAACTTTTGTTCCTGTCACATGTACCCGAAATCAACCAGCTCATTTTTGAAGAACACAAGCAGGCCCATCAAAAAAGTCCATGGTTACTGAAAGTTTCATAAAGACACTGAGGAAGGAATTAGCAGTCCTCAAAAATTATCAAATACTATGTATATGGTTTTGCTTAAAGAATAATATATTATACATACATATATTAATTAATATAAAATATATTAATACAGTATAAGTATATATCATATAGATAAGAAATTAATAACAGTGGTTACCTGCAGGTTGTCAAAGGCTAGGAACAAAGAGAAATGCAATTTTTCAAAGCGGACCTTTATATACAGGGTGGGGCAAAAGTAGGTTGACAGTTGTTCATATGGAAAATATTAATAATTAATAAATAATAATATGTACAAGATAAATTCTTTCACGTACTCACAACTGTAACTCTACTTTTCCCCACCCTGTATATGTGTGTATTATATTAACACATATATTAAACAATATGATATCCTACCTATTCCAAAATCCAATTTAAAATTATCATACAACTCTAAAAACACAAGAGATCCTAGAGATAACCCAGTCTAATCTCCTTATTTCATTTGTTCACTAAATTTTATATAATTTCATGATCAAGCATTTCACCCTGTAGAAAGTTTCTGCTAGATCTGTGAGGTCTCCTGATTTCAAGCCAGGGCTCCTCCTATTAAGCATCAGCTCTCAATTAAAGTACCCATGTATACATCCTAAGTGACATGCTTAGGTAAAATGCCATATAAACAAGAATCCCTTTGACAAAGGAGGGCAGATGCTGAGTTATCTGTACATACCTCTGTGAAACTGAAGAAGAGGCCAATGCCCCCAACAAATCTCAAAACCTCTCCAGCGTATTTTCCTATTATCGGAGCACATGATGGACAGTTGTGCCCGTTTTTCATACAGGCCTGAATCAATGAAAGAAAAGAACTTTTATTTCAAAGTCCATTTATAAAGAGCAGATAAAAACTACACCCACAAAAAATTAACGCCTGGAGAATTATATCTGGTTTGGGGCCTTGGTTCTTCAGTAGCATCCAAAATTCTAAGACGGTCCTCAAGATTCCCACTCCCGTCCGTGCCCTGAAGAATCACCCTCTTGAGTGTGGATGAGATTTCTGAATACTATGGATAGTCATGTTTATGCTGCATTGCGTAGAAAACTGTCTTCCCAGAACGGAGAGATCACCACGCTGACTGTGATGCTGCCCTGTTGTGACATGGCTGCCTAGTGAGGACCTGAGGGTAGCCGCTAGGAGCTGAGAGACACGGGGCAAGACAACAAAACTTCAGTCCTACAGTCACCAGGAGCTGAAGATTGGCAGAGGATCCCAAACCTCAGATGAGACTGTAGCCCCAGCCACACCTTGATTTTACCCTGGTTAACCCTGCACAGAAGACCCAGTTACGCCATACCCAGATTCCTGACCCACAGAAACGTAGATAATAAATGGGTGTTGTTGTTTTAAGCCACTATTATTTGTGATACTGTACTACACAGCAATTGAAAACTAATAATCACACAAAAGAAACCTCACTGAGGACATGTCAAGCTCAGGGCTCAGAGAGCTGGTAATAGGAGCTTCTCCAAAATATAAACACATGTGAACTTCCTAGGTGAGCCAAGGTCCAAGTCCATCCTCACACAGAATCAGGTTGGAACTTGAGGGTCAGGGGTCTGGCCTGGGACAAAAGGGTGGCTCTCACTGGTCCATCACTAGCTCAGCTCCCAAAAAGAAAAAGCAAGAAGCTGTGATGGGGAAGAAGAGAGAAAAGACAGTTCCATGCGTCCTCCACCTGACAGTTCCATGCGTCCTCCACCCTGGGGAGGATTAGTAGTTAAAAAGCCCAATTTAGTATAGACTACCTACCACCCTGATACATTTCAAAACAAAGATATTTGAATGCCTCCTCTGCTCTCTAAGGCTGATCTGCTGTTATTTCTCTTCCACAGCTTGTTCTAGGAGGAGTTGAATGGGAAGGAATTACAGGCAAAGCACCAGAAGCACCTGTGTTTGGCAGGACCCTGGAATACTGAGTACTTTCAGAAGTAGGTATTTGAGGACAAATGATACAGTAGTGTGCATGAAATATAAATAAGGCATATGTAAAGCATTTTTAAAATACAATTCAGCACAAAGTCCATTTCTTCTTTGTTCATCATTATATCTCCGAAAAACATTCCATACTTTACTTACAGCCAGACAGGTTTCATTTGTGTTAAAACTTCGGAACCCACAGCAGTTTAAGTTTCTCTGGATGTCATCACGAGCACTTGCGGTATTGTTCCAACCAACTTCCAGAAGCTGACCCTAGAAAATACATTTAACATACACATTAAAATGTGTCATCCCTGAACAAAATGTATAAATCTACAGCCTGCAATTTTTAATACTGCAGGTACCTAAAACAAATACTCTTTATAAGACTATTAAAACTTTTCAAAGGGTGTACCTCAATCTGCAACAAAAATTAAGGCCACTGTTTCTATCCCCAAGAATAAAAAGTCTTAAATTTTACATGCAATTTAACAGAACCACTTGGTCGAAAGGCATAATCCTCAGAGTGTAACAAGAAAAATTTTCCATTGCCCCAAGACTGAGACCCATATGCTTCTGCAAATTACTTTGAAAAGATTAACTGCTAGAATGGAACCATACACATTCTGGAGAAAATGTTTCATTGCGTAATGATGAGGAAAGACTGGGTGAACATCTGTTAGCGTTATCACTTGATTACTCAGCGTAGGCAAAATCCTATTTAAAAGATGCAAAACTACAGCAACAGTTTTAGGGTTCCAATCAGCCCCACTAATGCAATGATTTTCAACTGATGCACTGCAAGAATTTTTAAAACATGCAATACCTGACTATCTAGTCAAGGACACTGACCTCTTTTCCCTTGGACTGTCAAATAAAAAATGACAACAGCCAACACAACAATAGCCGGTGCGAATGAATCAAAATTATACCTATTTTCTTTGTCAGATCATCAAAAAAATATATTTTTGGGTATGCCACAGAATTTTAGTAATTATTTTGTGTGTGCCATGATGAAGAAGGTTGAAAATCGCTGGATTAATGCAGTCAGGAACACAAGATTTTAGCTATGTAGAGTGAAATGGCATTCTGCATAAGAAGAGATATTTTATACTCCAATTATTCCTCCCCCCTTTTTCTTATGTATATTATGTGGCATAATGAAGCAGAAGGGAAAATTCTTTGCTTACCTGTTGTTCCTCGTTCAGGGCCAAACAAGCACACGATACAGAAAACTGAACAATAAATACAAGTAAGAGAATGATCATGTACTGAGAATTAAAGTTAAGGTTATTTCTTAACACTCTTAAAACAGTATAAAACAGAGGTACTAGAAGGAATTCACCTAGAAAACAGAACAAATGTCACTTAGAGGAAGTTCAAATAGAATACATGTAATTATTATTTTGATAATACACAGTAGCTGTAAGTTCAAATAGAAAAATATTGATAGCAATGATAATTACTTAACTAAAAGTTGACCTATTAGACTTTCATTGAGATTAAAATAAAATTCTTACATATATAAAATGGGAAATAAGAATAAACATGTATCACTATAAAATTCTCAACCGAATATTAACATGTTGGAAAGGGCCAGAAGGTTCTGACTCATCGCAGTGCAAATGAACTTGTACCACATAAACAGAACTATACTGACCCTGCAAAATACATTCTGCATGATGTGCAAAGCAGAGAGTGGGAATATGTAAACACACAGTAACCTCACCCTAAGACGTGCTCCTAATGTTGGTTGAACAAATGCACACAGCGCTTGCTGGGAGTTTCTGACAATTTACTAACGATAATTTTTAAATAGTTGTAGTTATTAAAGAGTAACCACTAAAAGTAAGAACAAACCCAACTGGGGTACAAGTCCCCTTTTAAAAAAGGATACAAAGAAAAGCAACACCTGGTGGTGTTTCACAGCTCCGATCAGCCCCACTAAGGCGATCAGGAACAAGAAGATGCCCACCGCAATGACCACGCCGACCACCCGGAGGCTGGAAATCAGCCCGAAGCCAATGCCCCATGCAGCAATTCCAATCAGCAACAGACTGACCAGCTGCAAAAACAAACAAAAAGGGAAGAGAGAAAGAGGGAAAAGCATCAATTTGATAAAATAATATCAAGGACATTGTTTAGGCACCCACTTAGTGTCTTACAAATGATAGCTAATATTCAATATTAGCATACATACAAGATCTCAGTAGAAAATATCACTTTAACAAATTATATCAAATCCTCAGTCATGCTTTTAAAAAACTAACAATAATCTATAAAATTATTATGGAGCCTCAGAGGTCCTCTGGTTGATACTAAGTCTAACTGATTTCTACTTAAGTGTTTGAAATAATAGCATATGTAAAACTTCTAGACTCCAATACATCTCAGTCTAATGTACTGATTTCTTCATGTGGAAATCACTTATCTTTCCTTCAAAGTCTAGCTGGACTGTAACCTTCTCTGTGATGCCCTCCTAGATCCCAACAAACTAAATTAATCTCACCATTCTCTGGGCAACTAGAGAGCAAGACTCCCCCCATCCCCATCTTTTCATTTATCTCCCCCAGAACCTATCACAGAACCTGGTCATTGGGAACAGTAGAACACTTCTCAGAGTTGTTGCAGGAATAAATGGCTTTGGGTGTCATTATCTACTCTAACAGAATTCATACACACTTGGTCCTTGAAGAATACAAGTTTGAACTGTGTGGATCCACATATACGCAAACTTTTCTCAATAAATACCGACAGTACTGTAAATGTATTTTCTCTTCCTTACTATTTTCTTTTCTCCAGCTTACTTTATGGTAAGAACACAGTATATAATACATATAACATAGGAAATATGTGTTAATCAACTGTTTGTGTTATCAGTAGGCTTCCGGTCAACAGTTAAGTTGACTGTTGTTAAATTCTGAGGAAGTCAAAAGTTATATGTGTATTTTCAACTGTGTGGGGGGTCAGTGCCCCAACCCCTGCATTCTTCAAGGGCCCCTCTATGGAGCGAGACCATTAGAACTTTTAGGATGAAAACAGTGTAAGAGACTTTAGCTATTCAGAGTAAAAATGGCATTCTGAGTAAGAAGAAATTATTTTACATTCCAATAATTTTATTTATATATTTATAAAACTAAACCAAGTGAAGAGAGAGAACACATGCCTCAAAAACCGGTCATTATCTATAAAACTCAAAGTTACAATTATTTCTTTAAAATAACACAAATAAATAGCATCCCGTATAAAGATTATAATTAGCTGATAGAAGACACAGCATAAACAGGTAAGTGGGAAGGGTGGGGGTGGGGGGACAGGAAGGAAACAGTATTTTCTTTTTTTCTATATAGCCCTGGAAAATTAGGAAAGGTAATAATGCTAAGTGCTAATATTTTATTGAGCTATAAACTGGCTATTTCATACTTTACATGTAAAAACCTTCCTAACAACCTTAAGATATAGATACTACTATTATTGCACTTTACAGATGGGGAAATGGAGGCATGGAAGTACCAGGTTAACGAGCCTACGATTACATAACTAATAATGACAGAGATGAGCTCTGAATCCAGGCAGTGTGTCTGTTTCTCATGACGTGGCCTCACCATGCAGGGCCTTTATTCTGAAGGTTCTGGGTCTCCTAAAGTAGAAGGCTGGAGACATGGCTGGAAAGATCGTCTTCTATCTCTCTTATTTTTTTTTTAACTCATCTTTATTGTTGAATGTATTACAGATGTCCCCTCCCCTTTTTTACCCATTGCCCCCTCCTCTCCAATCCCAGCCCCCTCCTGCCTTGCCCACACTATTATCGGTAGGAGACAGTATTTTCAATTCAATGAAGAGTCAACCACTTCCTGGAACGAGCTGACAGTATAATACCCAGTTGGGAGAAATAAAAATGAATAAAATATACTTGTTTAGCATCATTTCAAGGCGTAATAAAAACGTTCTTTCAAAATAAAAAATAAATCATCACTCATCCCAATGGATCTTTTTACACTCAAATGTATAATTTCTGATATGTGTAATCATAATTTAGACACAAATTTCAAATGTCTTGGCATATAAAACTTCATACACATGTAGAGATGCAAGTGAAACTACTAAATATTGGCAAATATTGCATCTATTTGTATTTCCATCCATTTATCATAAAGAAACAAAGTTTGAGAATGAAAGAAACTATCAGAAGCAGGACAGAAAGAAGTTATGGATTTATTCCGACTTGTTCTCTAGAGCAGTTCGTACACACAGAACACTTTTATTTTTAGAGACAGAGGCGGAGGGGAAAAATTCTGACAAATTTTGCCACCCAGAAATTTGCAGTCCCTCTCATTTTCTCAACAGCTTCTTATCAGCAGCTCTGTTTGCTTCTGTCTCACTCCTATTATTTCATTCACAATCTTCTCACAACTTCAAACAACCTTGGATTGAGAAAAGTCCTCTCTGCCCCATCACAAGTGGGGCTATTTCTGACTCTGTTGTATCCAAATGTAACACATTCTCTTTCAGGAGGCGTGAAAGGCAGAAGCCTGAAGGTGTGTGCAGGGGCGAGATGATGGCAGGAGGGGAGAGGGCAGGAGGGGAGAGGGCTGCACGGCGTCCGCACTGTAGATGGTCCACGCTCTCCCTGCACATCAGAGTGACTTGCCGTATCGTTCAGGGTCTCCCGAGAAACAGAACCAACACGCTATATATGTAGGGAAAGACATTTTAAGGATTTGGCTCATGCAGTTGTGGGGACTAGCAAGCCTGAAGTTGCAGGGCAGGGTGGCAGGTTGGACATCCGAGTAGGATCTGTATGATACAGTCTTTAGAGAGAACTCCTTCTTCCTTAGGAAACCTCAGCCTTTGTCCTTAATGCTTTCATATTTTATATTGTGGATGAGGACCACAATATGGAGGGCAGTTTGCTTTACTTAAAATCGATTGAGTGTAAACGTTAACCACGTCTAAAAACTACCTTCACAGCAACATTTAGACTAGTGTTTGAACAAACATCCGAACATCGCAGCCTAGCCAAGCTGACATGTAAGTTAACCAACACATGACAACTTTGAGTTCTGGATATGATCTCTATTTCTTAATTCAGTTACATTCAAGGGCAGGACTATCATTCTATATTTCTTTATTTGAGTCTTACAGCCAAAAAGTTCTGAAGCATGAATATAATATGATACATAAAATTCTTCTAACCCCATAGTTTTAAAGAATCCTTTTGAGAGTCATACCAAATCCTTACTACATCAATGACATTCTCACCACAAGTTAAATATTTATCAACAAACAGTTGGTGCCCACTATGCACTAAAGCCAAAGACAAAACATCCCAACCAGATCAAAGGTTGGAAAATTTCTCTGTACAGGGCCAGATATTTACCATCTGGCTCTGAGGATCCCATGGTTTCTGCCACAACTATTCAATTATAGCCTGAAAGCAGCAATAGAAAATAGCCACAGAAACGAGCAGGGCAGGGTTTCAACAACACTTCATCGAAAGACATAAAATTTAAATTCATATAATTCTCATATATAACAAAAATATTCTTTCTTTGTCCCCCCTTCCCCCCCACTCGCCATGGAAAACCATTTGCAGGGGGCAGGCTATTCAATAATAGTCAATGGAGTGGATGTGGCCCATGGGCTGTAGTTTGCTGACTCTTGTTCCAGAAGTCAGCATAGGAGAGAATGAAAACTTACACGTCCCTACAAATAATTGCTATGCCAGAGATTTCCTAAAGGTGGGTCAGAGTACAGAACAATAATCCAAAACATCCAAATAACCAGAATAGGACAAAGATTGCAAAGATACGGTAAAAGAGCAGGCAGTCGGCTGAAAAATGATCACACTGTGAATATTACCTTACAGAGCAAAAGAATGACTAGCATCTTATACGGCAAAAGATGTGACTAAATTAAGGATCCTAAAAAGAGGAGCTTACCCTGGATTATCGGGTGGGCCTAAATGTCATTACAAGTACCTTATAAGAGAGAGGCAGTGGGAGATGACAGGGACACCCAGAGAAGGGACGACAATGAAAAGATAGGCAGAGTTTGATGTGGCCACAGGACAAGGAATGCTGGCAGCCATCAGAAGACACAAGAAGCAAGGAAAAGATTCTCCCCCAGGGCCGTCAGAGCCTTGCAACCCTGCTGATACCTCGATTTCGAACTTCTGGTTTCCTGAACTGCGAGAATACATTTCTGCTGTTTCTAAGTGTCTGTGGTAATTTGTCACAGCAGCCCTAGGGAAGTAATACAGAACAATGCACACATCTGGAGTTGGGCAAGTCAGGAACCTCTAACTCTTACAGAAAGCTCCCTGATCTCTTACCACCAATGGCATCCCTACCATGTAGCTGGGGCGAAGTATTCCGGTATCCTGCCAGCACCTCCTGGGAAACCAAATGCCTTCTTTACAACAGCAGCATTTCAGCAAAATGAGAAAACTGTTCTCTGCTCTTCTAGCTCCCAACTGACAGGCTCGTTCCTAATGAGACACTTTTCCCCTTTGAAACATAATGTCTGCAACTAAAAGGTGGGGGCGGGGGCACTTTATCCCTTCTATAAAGTTTCAGGTCTCAGGCTAGACATTATGCTGTTATTGAAAACATTATCCAGAATATTCACAAGTATTTCTGCCGTGATTTTTTCTTCCCTAGCTAGGGGAAAATAAAGGCTACACCCTTCTGTATATCTCTCTGTCAAGAGTCTTCCCCATCAAGTGCACTCTGCTACGTGTCTAATACAGTTTTCAGTCTATCTTCATCACTAATACCAGGTACCTTTCCTTCAAACACACTGAAGAGAGAATTAGTTTCCCACTGTTGCTTTAACAAGTTATCACAAGCTTAGTGGCTTAAAACAATACCGATGAATTCTCTTGCAGTTCTGGAGGTCAGAGTCCAACATGGAGCATGGGTCTCACTCAGCTGAAAGCGTGGTGTCAGCAAGGCTGCATTCCTTCTGGAAGCTCGAGGGGAGAATCCATTTCTTTGCCTTTTCCAGCTTCTAGAATCCATGGCCTGCAGCCGCTATTCCACCTCCAGGGCCAAGGTTTCAATCACACTTCATTGAAGATGCTGTAGCATCCTCAGATCTCGGACTACAGCCTGCTTCCCTAAGCACGTCTCTTTCTCTGCACAAACTCTCCTACAGCCCCTTATAAGGACCTTTGTGATTACATAGGTCCACCCCAGATAATTCAGAATAATCGCTCTATCTCAAGATGCTTAATTTAATCACGTCTGCAAAGTCCCTTTTGCTATATGAAATAATATATTCATAAGTTCCAAGGATTGGAATATGCACCGTTGTGGGGAGAGGGGTATTATTCAGCCAACCACATAGGGTTCTGGGAACATGGACAACTGAGTTACTATAGAATCATTCCTTCTACAAATACTTTGAAATATTGAAAAAGGCTGTAACATTTAATTTAAATATATAGCTGGGCACAGAGAAACTATGAGAAATTCCCAAGGGAAAGAACTTTAAGTCAGAACTAAAAGCATACATGTGGTGCCCTGGCCAGTTTCGCTCAGCAGTTAGAGCGTCAGCCCGTGGACCAGGGAGTCCCGGGTTCAGTTCCCACTAAGGGCACGTACCTCGGTTGCAGTCTGTCCCCGGCCCCAGCTGGGGTTGTGCGGGTGGTAAACAGCTGATGTGTCTCTCTCACACCAATGTTTCTCTCCCACTCTATCTGAAGATAAATGCAAAAAAATATCCTCTGGTGAATATAAAAAATAAAATAAAAAAATTTAAAAAGTGTACAAGTGGTGTTGTGCGGGCCCAGGAGAGGGTGGGAAGGACTTCCTGGATCACGACAGTCCCTGCAAGGGGAAGGACTTGAGTTTTAAACCAGGCAGAATTGGGAAGTGAAACTAAGACCCTTGAATAGCTAGGACCTCCAGAAAGCAGTATTTTCCGTGTAAGGGGTTATAGGAAAACTACGCCACTACACCCAGGAAGACAGTGCAGATTTTTGAGTCTCTTCAGAAAGCCTTCTGCAAGAAAGAGAAACAGCAAGCCCACCATGCCCATGTCTGGGTGTAAATGTGCGCTACCCAGGCATGCAGCAATCGTCAAGCCAAGCAGCTTAGATAAGAGCTGGATCACAGGCGGTGATGGAATTCAGGAAAGAAAAATTCACAGAAACAAATCCGAAATGACTCGGGAGGGGCACGTCTGAATCCCAGTCCTGATACCATTCCCAAAGAAAAAAAATAAAAAGTTTGTTGTTAATCAAAAAATCACAAACACATTAAGAAAAAGAAAAATCTACCATGACAGGGGTGCAAAAGAAGAATTAGCATTCCCAAGAACTTGAGGTAATAGAGACAAATAAATAAGACTAAAATTAAACTCACTAAAAAGATAAAAGGAATAAAAACAACATGGAAAAAAACGAAACTATATTTAAAAATGCAGACCTGAAAAAGAGCCAAACACAGCAAATCCATTAAACACGGAAAGAAGAGAAACATATAACAGGAAGGATAAATAAAGCTTCATTAAAAAAAGAAAAAATTGACTTTTGAGCAAGATGGCAGCATAGGTAAAAGCCTCCTCCCACAACCACATCAAAATTACAACTAAACCATCATTGAGAACCACCTGCCATCGAGCTGATGGCAGTCCTACAACTAGGAAATTAAAGCAGCAGCCACACAACACTGGTGGGAGGGGACAGGCTGGTCCCACACCCACGCGCGGCGATAAAAATCAGGAGGACACCTCGGCTGGGAAGGTCCTTCCTGAGGACTGAGGGGTCCCCGTCCCACACCAGGCCCCCAGCTCAGGGTTCCAGTGCCAGGAAGAGAATCCCCATCACTTCTGGCTGGAAAACCAGCGGGAACTGAGGCTCAGGGAGGCTGAGGCTGCAGGAGCCCCAGGCAGCTCCTCTTAAAGGGCCCGTGCACGGACTTACTCAGACTCGAACCCTCCAGGCTCCAAAGTGGGGGAGGCAGCTTGAAAGGCACAGAAGACAACGGGGAAAGAATTGAGTTGTTTGACATCAAGGTAGAGCTGGAGAGGCAGCATTCTCCCAAACAATCATACTGGCGGAGGCCTTTGTTCCTTTGGTGAGCCCTTCCCCCACGAGGCAGGCAGACGGCCACCATATCTGGGACTCCAGCATCCTGACTCATGCTGGTTGTCCGGCCCTGGTGACTCCCTGAGGCCCCGCCCCACCCAACTCTCAGGCCCACCCAAGCTGTTTCCTGTGGCTTTACCATAGGATTGGACAGTTTTGGCTCCTATTTCAGATTTTCCTAAAATCTCTCACACAGCATCTGGCCTCAGTGAGCCCCATACCTCTCACTAAGTGGCCCCAGGCCTGGCACTAGAAGCAGCCAACCTTGGTTCACAGCTTGGCTTCACCTGGGCACCTCCAAGCCCAGCAAAAGAAGCAGCCATCGGTAGCTTTGTAGCTTATGCCTGGTGGCCCCAGATAGAACACAGGCAGTGGCTGACCTTGGCCTGTGCCTCCCGTGAGGCCACAGAGCCAGCACACCCAGTGGACAGCTTCATATCACGTCTAAGCACCATGACCCAATCACCTCCCCAAGTGACACATTCAAGGGGTGGACTCAGTGGGTACCAGAGACCTGCTGAAGTAAGTCTTGCTCTGTGTGGTGGGCCCCTGCACAGCTGATCCTCCAAGGTGGTCAGAGGTCAGTGGGCATAGCCAATTCTTACAGCTGATCAGCCTGAGTAAATCCCCCCCATTGACATGCCAGTAGCAATCAAGACTCAATTACAACAGAAGGGTGGACAGTCCACATGAGGGGTGCACCTTGAGTGCCTAGCTGGGGTGATCAGGGAGGCTGTGCCCCTAGACCCTACAGGACACCTACTACAATAGGCCACCCTACTTAGCCTAGGAGACATAGCAACTCTACCTAATACATAGAAACAAACACAGGGAGCCAGCCAAAATGAGGAGACAAAGAAACATGTCCCAAATGAAAGACCAGAATAAAACTCCAGGAAAAGAACTAAAGGAAATGGAGGTAAGCAATCTAACAGATGCAGTGTTCAAAACACTTGTTATAAGGTGCTTTATGAACTTAGTGAGGACCTCAAGAGCATAAAAAAGGACCAGTCAGAAATGAATGATGCACTAACTGAAATAAAGAATAATTTACAGGGAATCAACAGTAGAGTAGGTGAAGCCGAGAATGAAACCATCAATTTGGCATATAAGGTAGCAAAAAATACCCAATCAGAACAGCAAAAAAAAAAAAAAAAAAAAAAAAGAATCCAAAAATATGAGGA
Source organism: Molossus molossus (assembly GCF_014108415.1). NCBI lineage: Eukaryota > Metazoa > Chordata > Mammalia > Chiroptera > Molossidae > Molossus > Molossus molossus. The sequence continues at coordinate 21,821,911 of NW_023425401.1, forward strand.
TAGTGTAACGAGCTTCTGGAAAAATTTCAAGCATACCAATGTTAGTATCATGGGGATGCTGGAAGGAGTAGAGAGAAAGTAAAAAATTGAAAACCAATTTGAAAAAAAACAAAACAACAGAAAACTTCCCTAATTTGGGGAACAAAACAGACATACAAGTCCAGGAAGCACAGAGAGTCCCAAACAAGATGAACCCAATCAAGCCAAGATGCATAATAATTAAAATGCAAAAGGTTAAAGACAAAGACAGAATCCACCCGGCAGGTGTGGCTCAGTAGATTGAGCCACCTCCCATGGACTGAGAGGCCCTGGTTCAATTCCTTGTCAGGGCACATGCCCAGGTTGCAGGCTAGATCCTTAGTAGGGGGTGTGCAGGAGGCAGCCGATCAATGTTTCTTTCTCACATCGATGTTTCTATCTCTCTCCCCCTCCCTCCCTCCCTCTCTAAAAAAGTCAATAAAAACATATTTTTTAAAAAAAGACAATGAGAGAATCTTAAAAGCAACAAGAGAAAATCAGTTAGTTACCTACAAGGGCAATTCCTTAAGAATGTCAGCTGATTTTTCTAAAGAAACTTTGCAGGCCAGAAGAAAGTGACAAGAAATATTCAGTGACAAAAAGCAAGGACCTACTACCAAGATTACTCTATCCTGCAAAGCTGTCATTTAGAATCGATGGTCATATAAAGAGCTTCCCAGACAAGAAAAAGTTAAAGGAGTTCATCACCAGCAAACCAGTATCATATGAAACACTAAAAGGGTATTCGTGAAGAAGATAAAAAATATGAACAATAAAATGGAAATAAATACATATCTATCAACATTTGAATCTACAAACAAAATGAACAAGCAGGACAGAAACAGACTTGTAGATAAGAGATTTTTTGATGGTTGTCAGATAGGAGGGGGTTGAAAGAATGAGTGAAAAAGGTGAAGGGATTAAGAAGTACAAATTGGTTGTTAGTCTGACAATCCTCAGAGTGAAGGGGGTTGACGGGGTTGGGAAGAGATAAAGCAAGGAACTTATTGCATACATGCATAACCAATGGACACAGACAATAGTATGGGTAAGGCAGGAGAGGCGTGGGAGTCATTGGAGGAAAAAGGGGGGATATGTGTAATACTTTCAACAATAAAGATAAATTTTTTTAAAATACAGTAAAAATTTACAAGACTTGAGCAAAACAAAAAAAAAAAAATTAAAGAAAAACAAGAATAAATCTCCCAAAATTTCCTTTACTGATAAAAATAGCTATCGCCCAGCTGGTGTGGCTCAGTGGATTGAGCATCATCCCATGGACTGAAAGGTCCCAGCTGGATTCCCAGTCAGGGCACATATCCAGGCTGCAGGCTTGATCCCCAGTAGGGGGGCATGTAGGAGGCAGCCAATCAATGTTTCTCGCTCGCCAATGTTTCTATCTCTCTCCCCATTCCTCTCTCTCTAAAAAATCAATACAAACATATTTTTTAAAAAATACGTATCAAAAACCCAAAACAAAAATCATACTTAGTGATGAAACCTGAGAAACATTTCTTTCAAAATTCAGGAGTAGGACAAGGGTTCCAGCTATCACCATGTCTGTTTGCACTGTAGTGGAGGTCTTAGACATCTGAATAAGAGTGAACACAGAACAAAGATGAAGGGAAAACACCATTGCCATTATTCTAATTAACAGGAGGCTCTATGAAGGAAATCTAAGAGAATGCAATTATTAAAACTGGAAAGAACCAGAAAAGTAGCTATAGATAGGATCAATACACAAAAATCAGCAGCATACTGATGTACCAAAAAAAAAAAAAGTTGATGCATTTTTAGGATGAAATTTGTAATAGGCCCCAAAATATAAGGTACATATAAATAAACCTAACAAAAATTATTACAAGAGATTTAGGGAGAAAACTGTGAAATGAGTTGAAGAACATGAAAAACTCCTAAATTAAATGAAAAGATATATCATATTCATGGGTGGGAACACTCATTATAATAAAGCATCAACTGACCTCCAATTTAGCCTACAACTTTAATTTCTAGTCAAAGCCTCAACAGATTTTGGGTGAAATGTTTTACTATGACCCATTAATTTACATGGAAGAATAAATGTCACCAAAGAACTATAAACATTTTGAAGATTAAAAAGAAAGACCTGTGATCTGCTGCGCTTGTCCTCAGCCCAGCTGCACCGTCACCAGCACCATGCACAAGAAATGCTCCAAGTGGCAAATCGACCTTTCTCAAAGGTCACATCTAACTGTCCCAAATTGCGCCTTTGCTGTTGTCTTCACCATGCTCTGCAAAACCTGAACCTCACTCTACATCTTTTGGACATGTTTTAGTTTTAAAATTAGTAAATACATAAATGAAACTAAAAGAACTAAAGAAATTAAAAATCATCCAAACCAATATCAGAACTTATTTTAATGGTTCAGTAATTAAAACCAAGGAACTGACACAGATCTAAATAAGCCAACGATGTGGGCCTGGAGAGAGATGAGTTCTAAATCAGGAGGGAAAGAGTAGGCTTCCCTTAATAGCTTCTCATTTTCAAAAGAATAGTAGTCCCTACCTCACACCATAGATGTAAACCCTAAATATAAAAAGCAAAATTTAAACTTTTAGGAAAAAATACAGAAACATGTTTTGATTTTGTGGTTAGTTAAGAAATTCTTCTTAAGCAAGAACCCCCCAAAGCATCTATAATACTAACATTGCATTTACTATGTGCAAGGAAGTACTGTACGTGCTTTGCATTTATGAACTAATCTCCACAACAAGAAGTAGGTAGTACTGTTGCCTCCATTTTCCAGATGAGAAACATCGTGCACAGAGATGTTAAGTAACTTGCTCAAGGTTACACAGCAAGGAAGGGACAGAACTAGGATATGAACCCAGGTTGTCTGGCTACAGATTCTGTCTTCTTACCTACCACACTATACCTCACATTAAAAAAATTTTTTTTAATTTTTCTTTCTTTTATTGATTTTAGAGAGAGAGGAAGGGAGAGGGAGAGAGAGACAGAAACATCGATGAGTGAGAACATCGAATGGCCATCTCCTGCATGCCCCCAACTGGGGATTTGGCCCACAACCTGGGTATGTGCCCTGACTGGGGATCGAACCGGCGACCTCTTGGTGCATGGGTCGATGTTCAACCACTGACTCACACCGGCCAGGTAAAATTTGTAAATATTATATAATAAAAAACACCAGAAAGGGGGAATATCTGTAATACTTTCAACAATAAAGATAATTTTTAATGTAAAAATATAAAAACTAAAAAAAAAATAAAAATAAAAAACACACAAACAAACATAAGATAGGCCTAGGACTAGAAGATATTTCCGGCACACATATATATTAAAAAACACCTACAAATCAACTTAAAAGAACAAAAAGCACACTGAATAGTAGTCAAAGGTAATTTAAAAGGCAATTCGCAGAAAAAGAATCCAAAGGCCAGTCAAGATGATGTGAAATCTCATTATACACCAGGAACACAAATTTTAGAACAACGAGATACCATCTCACATGTACTTGATTGGAAAAAATCAGCCTGATGACACCAAGAACGTGGAGAATCTAGACCTCACATTCCAGCGGAAGTGGAAACTGCTGTAGCCAGATTCTGAACAATTTGGCAGCACCTAGAAAAAGTAAAGACATGTATCCCGTACTAAACAAGAAATTCTGCTTCTGGGTTCACACCCGAGAGAAACACCATGCCCCCAACCAGACACACATCAGGATCTCTGCAGCCTTGCTTGTAATAGTAAAAAATTGAAAACCTCAACACCATGACTAGGGAATTCATAAACTCAGGTGTGATCACACAGCAGAATACAAACGATTTGGATCCATTTTTATTAAGTTGATAAATTTCAAACATAAAAGAAATAAAACAAATTATATAAATATTTATTTTTTATATATATAAATTTTCAAACACAAAAAACAATACTAAATACACTTTGTGGTTGATTAATAGGTCAAATTGTCATAAATATATAAACGTGCATGGAAGTGACATGTTGATTTCAGGACAGTGACTACTTTTGAGAGGAGAAGAATGGGACATGGGATGGAAAGTGCACCTTTAGCTGTATTACAACACTTAACTTCTTGAAAAGAGAGAGATGCGGCAAAACACTGGCATCTGTGAAATCGGGATGTTGGGCTCACAAGAGTCGACCGCGTTATTTTCTGTGCATGTAAAATATATCTTGATTAAAACTGGACTCGAAAATTTAACAGCCCCTTTCTTACTAGGGCGACAATTCTAAATTCTGCTTTGCTTTCCTCTGAAAATTGGTCCAGCTTTCCTCACCCAGCCTTTGTTCTCACAGCTTTGTTCCCAAACAGCTATTTAAATCAAGATCTCATTTGTCTCTCAAGTATTTCACATTAATTCCTCTCTGTGCATCTCCAAGTACTGTCCTCACTCTCCCCTACAACCTGTTCCACGTAGGGAAGAGAAGGCCTTCGGATGAAGGTGGGTACCCCTGAAATCAGAGGCAATAACGCTGCCCCTCCACTTGTTTATGACAGAAAGCAAAGCTCTAGGTTTATCACGCTTGGGTGCTCTTACATGTGGAACAAGACATGACCCTATCACCCCCTTCTCATACCCAATTCTCAAGCACACACATACACACAAATAGACATTCTCATTGGTAAGGTGGGAGAGAAGATAGATGTAGCCGTCCAATCCAAAACAAATTTTGAATATATTATTACAACAATGAAACTGTCCAAACATAAACTTATTTGAGCTAATAATTTTCTGAGAAGCCCCCAAAATATATTAGTTTTTTTTTACCTAAAAAATTGAAAACAATATAAATGTTTTCTTGCCTATGACCAGTGTTTCCAATACATTGTAACAAAAATCCCGAGTAGTCATAATTCACATTTTCAATTAGAAGTAACACCTGAAGATTTATGATATGGCTCTTAAGTAGATATGATTATCAGTGTTTTTCCTATAAAAGAAGCTTTTAAAGATAATAATTAAACTATTTCTGAGTAGCAGTAATTATATGTTATGGTTGGTTTGTAATTCTGAAGGGAACAGAATTATAAAGAAGTCTCCCAAACTAGTGATCTGGTTAATTAATAATTAATTCCATAAAACTAATTCTAACTGTATAAATTAAAAGCCTCTGTTTGTCACTAGAACTTGGTAGACTGCAAGAATCTTTTGTTCAATAATAACAAGTTTCCTTATGAGACAATTGTAACAGAAAGTAAATTTAGACCTATGACAAATAGTTTCCTTCCTCTGAGACAGAATGCTGATAAAAACAGACCATGAATCTGTTAACTCGTTGATAGCAATGTTTTTATGAGCAGGAAGCTCCAACCTTTCCTGTTTTCTCCTTAAAACAAAGAAAAGTGATTCATAAAAAGAGCTTTTCAAAGAGAGATTACGAAAACTACGATCACGCCAAAGCAAGATTATGAAGGTGTCTACAGCTAGCATTGCTTCCCCAAGCAAATTCTACAAGGAGGAGGGGGAGGCAAAGCCACTGCACACACCTGGAGAGACCTGATGAAGGCGCAGAAACAGAGGGCCTAGTGGAAAGGACACGGCCATTCGGAGGCAAGGCTCCCGGGATAGCCCAGGACACCGAGGCGCACAGCGATGGCCAGTGATCTCAGTCCCCTTCAGTTCAGAGCAGAATGACGTGCCCCATGACGCAGAGGCAGAACACTGGCAAACTTGGTGCTTGGTGCATTGTTTTTCTCCCTGTAAGATCATATCATAGTGCCTCACAATACAGCTAAGTAATTTTTAACACTGAGATATGATACTAAAGACGGCATTATACCACCTAAGAAATTGTAGTTTTTTTTCTCTGTGGCCAGATGGAGATGCATTGGAATAGCATCTCTTTAACTTGCTTCCTATTAGACCTGGCTGCACAGCCATGGATAAAAGAACAATAGTCCTCTAAGTCACATGACCTTTCTATTAGTCAACTACCACATGCATCCTGTGCTTTCTTTGCCTTTTACCTGACCTAGAAATGTTGTCACATACGCCTACATTCACACACAATCACGCAGTGCGTTGCCTGGAGCAGCGAGGCAAGAAATTCCATTGTGGATGAAGAACCTTTACGTTTGCACTCATTCTAGCAAATACAATTGTTTAAAGCTAATAAACATGTATCGGTGCACCTTTGGGGTTGTTATAGACAATGCCATTACAGAACAAAGGAAAAATAGGTTGTGCATAATGTTCTTTCTAATCTAGCTTCAGCGGGTGCTGAAGGATTAAACCACTAACTTTTTCAGATAAAGGAGTTACCTTTCTTTTAGAATTAGAAGTAGAAGAATCAGACAAACTGCTACCCAGAGAAGTGACCTCTGTAGTGGACATCTATTGCTTTTACAGCCCAGCATATACATTCCCTCTGAAACTCTTAATCAGACTGCCTCACTGGCCCCTCCCACCACTACCAGCAGCAGAGACACAAGATTTAGGCCTATCAATCATGGTTGCTCATCCTCCTATCGACAGTGATTGATCCATGGGATGGGTCCATAAACCAAAAGGGTCAATCAGTATGTCCTATATGATAATACAAGGATACAGAAAGATTTTAAAAATGGGATCCTCTGGTATAACAAGCTATAAGGGCAATTAAAATCAATTCTGCCATCTCGCAAATGTAAAGATCTCATCTCAAAAGAATCTAAGCAGAGACAAGGTGAGCTGAGAAATAGCAGAAGGAGCAAGAGTTCTGGCCTTTTCTGAGCCCCTTGATCCAGCCATACGTAGTGATCCAACTACTGGATGTCCAATTGTGTTTCTTTTAAGAGTTTGTGTTACCTTGCCAACACATTCTTTTAAGCTCATCTATGAATCTGGTGAATATAAGCTTCATTTTGCAAGCACTTATCATAAATTTGTTCAATACTGCAAATTTGCTTTGACTCTGTCTACCTTCACCGCTGTGACCACCTTCCAAAACAAGGAAATCAATGAGCCAGAGAAATGTCCTAGGCCATTTTCTTTCTGCAAACATCCTCCCTACACTCACTAAATTTAACTCCAGACTATATTTTACCAGTGAGCAGGTCAGTGGTTGCCTGCAGAGTGGGAGCAGAGGGAGGGATTACAAAGGAGGATAAGATAATTTGGGGTGGGGGTAGTGATGGATGTGTTCAGGTCTTGAATGTGGTGATGGGTTTACAAGTGTATACATGGTATGTATATATTATATGTCAAAACTCACCGAACATATACCTTAATGGGAAGCTTACTGTACGTCAGTAATACCTCAATTTAACTGTACCTCCCCACCCCCCCAAAAAGAAACTCAACTTTACAAGGCAAAAGCATTTCATAGCATCATCCTTCTTGATATAATAAATCCTGATGCCTACAGTTCAGATGTAATTTGGTGACAAGGAAGAAAGTCACAGGCCAAGAATGATGGAGCAGGAAAACAGTTAAGACTAGGACTAGACAACATGCTGGGATTGTGCACTTGCTCTGGACACGTTGCTACATGAAAATAATAAAACTTAGTATTTTGAGCAGCAGTAACTGGGTTTCTATTACCTACAGTTGGACTCTTGCTAACATGGTAGTCTTTGATGGTCTTTTTGTTAAAACCAATAGGATCAGGTCATATCCACAATGGCTTTTTTGTTTGTTTATTTGTTTTTATTGATTTTTTAGAGAGAGAGGAAGGGAGAGAAAGAGAGAGAAACATCCATGTGACAGAGAAACATTGATCAACTGCCTCCTGCACGCCCCCTACTGGGGATCGAGCCTGCAGCCCGGGGATGTGCCCTGACCAGGAATCGAGCCAGGACCTCTCAGTCCATGGGATGCTCAATCCACTGAGCCACACTGGCCGGGCTATCTTTTGTTTCTCATCTTAGCATAAAGTCCAAATCCCAGGTTGGCAAACTCAAGAATGCAAAGGGCCTGGGTGACCTCTGAGGTGATTCATGAGTTCCTCTTCACCACCTCCAGTCATACTTTGAATGTTTCTACACTTTAAGTGCCATATAATCAAGGCATGCGTTGATCTGCTAGTCCAAGCACCTGGCTAAGTGCCTGGCACAGAGATACTCTGGATGAAAGAACTCCTAGTATCGCTTCTCATGCTTTAAGGGACAGAGGATACTTATTCCCTACATTATACAGTATTTTCAGGAAAGAAATCCAGCCTAATGATATTCCAGATTATTCTATCTCTATGTCACCTACAAAAGAAATTTTCCTTCTTTCATCGAATATCCACATTTCAAAAACAAGATGCAAAGAAAGACCTGAATTAATCTACAACAGCTACATTTCTTTTTTTTCTAAGCATCCAAATTCTACCAGGGCAAGTGAATAATGAAATGAAAATGAGAATGAAATTGAGAATGAAAAAGGTATGTAGAACATTTGAAAAAACTGGATTCAATTCTGTCATTAAATGATTCACAAATGTTTTGTCAGCACAAAAGCAAGAGCGGCATTGTGGTGGTAGTGGAGGGTAAGAAATTTAAAACAATAATAAGATTTAGAAGGATTACAGCACCAAAATGCAACAGCATCCACAGATGTATAAGAACACAAAGGCTCCAGCCCTAGCTGGTGTGGCTCAGTTGGCTGGAGTGTTGTCCTGTGCACTGGAAGGTCGCGGGTTCAATTCCCGGTCAGGGTGTGTGCTGGAGGCAACTGATTTCTCTGTTCCCCTCTCTCTCCCTCCCTCCCTCCCTCCCTCCCTCCCTCCATTCCTCCTTCCCTCTCTTTCTAAAATTCAATAAACAACACTTTAAAAAAAGAAAACAAAGGGCCCAAATGATCTGCCTCTTACATGGTTCAACATTCCTAATGAGGAATCACACTTGAACACTGAACTGTCCCTCGGAACATCTGCCTGATGTGGAAAAGTAAAGAAAAAGTCAGCAGTGATCCAGCAAGTGTTTCAGTGATGTCCAACATCTGGATGGAAATATGAAAATCCTATAAATAAATCTGGATACCACTAAATATCCAGGCATTTGGTGTTGAAGCCAAAACCTAAGTTCATTCCATTTTCATCCTTCAGATGGCACCGAAGCCCGCCCTGCCTTGGGTACACGCTGTCCCTCCTTATGTTCCCCATAAGCAGATTACTCGATACTTATAGGCACAAAATACATAGTAACAACTGCTCTAAGGGATCCTGACTCATCATTTTCCAAGGATAACTAGTTTGAGGTGGCACCCACAGCTGCCAACAAACCTTGTTGGAGCAGTCTGGGTGACAAGAAATAGAGTTATGGGCAGAGAGCCCTGCACTGATTCCTTTATTCAATTAACTAAAGGCCAACCATATGCCAGGGCTGTGCTGGGCACTCAGGAAAGCAGAACCTTATTGCTGAGGGGCATATAGTCTATAATAGGAAAAATAAAAGGATAATTGCTCTTTTTAATGACTTCTGCACTGATCAATTCAAGTATCAAGCCTTAGTCCTCCTCTTAACTCAGCAGCATTTGACACAGATATTCAATTCTGTCTCCTACAAACAATTTGAACTTGGCTCCTAGAACACTAGCCTTTACCAAGTTTTCCTCCTCCCGGACCAGCCATTCCTTCTCAGACTCTTTTGCTAGCTCCTCTTTGTTTCCCAAAGCTCTTATTATATATAAGAGCATCCTTGGTTCAATCCATGGACCACTGCCCTTCTCCCTTGAGCCTCACTAACTTGTTAATTTCATCCAGCGTCAACCCTAATTGCCATTCTGTATGTTGATGCCTCCATGAATTTAAACCTCCAGCTATTCCTCTCCCCTGAACTCCACCGTTGTTAGTCTAACTGCTACTTGAAATTTCCACTTGGGTATTACTGGCATCCCATCTAATAGTGAACCCCTTACTTTCCTCCCCAAATCTCTCCACCCACAGTCTTCCCCATTCCCATGAACAGTGGATCCATCCAGCCCATCGCTTAGGCCATAAATCATAAGTAATCTGTGATTTCTCTCTTTCTCTCATGCCCTGTTTCAATCCATCAGGAAATTATGTTGGCCCCATCTTCAAAATATACCCCAAATCTGACTATTTCTCTCTCTTTTTAAACTTCTTTATTGATTTGAGAGAGAGAGGAAGAGAGAGGGAGATGGCACATTGATGAGAGAACATGGACTGGCCGCCTCCTGCATGTCCCCCACTGGGGATTTGGCCCTCAACCTGGGCATGTGCCCTGTCCAGGAATCGAACCAGCGACCTCTTGGTGCATGGGTCGATGCTCAACCAGTGAGCCAACTAGCCGGGCTAAATCTACTTCTCTTATTTCCACTGCTATCATACTGGTCCAAGCTGCCATCCATCACCTCTTGCCTAAATTGCTGCAAAAGCCTTACATTCATTCATACATTCACTGCTTCCATTTTTGCCATCTATAATCTATTCTCAATTCACTACTCAGAGAATCTGTTAAATACAAATCAGGTCCAGAGGCACCAATTTCATTTGGTGTAAAAGTACAAAGTCCCTACAGTGCTTTGAAGACCCTTCATAATCTGGGTCCCAGAAATTCTCTGATTCATTTCCTACCACTCCTTCCTATGCTGACTCTGTCCAGTCAAACTAGACTCTTCTCTGTCCCTTGCATGAACCAGGAATACTTCTGCCGGCTCTTTTCAAAGGCCTTACCCTCGGCCTTAAATACTTCCCCAGATATTTGTCCTTCATCACCTTTGAGTCTGATCCAAGCAGGCTAATCCTGACCACTATATATAAAACTATATACCACTCCTCTGCCACACTACTTTATTCTTCTAGCTTCATTTTTCTCCAAAGCACTGTTTTACTTTCTACTATGATATATAATGTATTTACTTATTTGGTTATCATTTATCTCCCCCATAAATGTAAGATTCATGAATGCAGGATGTTTTGTTTTTGGTTTTGTTTATGGCTGTTGATGCCTAATCACGATTATTATTAGAATGAATAAAAGAAAATTATTTGAGTTCATTTGATACTACATTTATATCAGACTAATAATAATATAGTAGATTAATAATATTAAAAATAACTCTAGCCAACTATTATTACAGTACAATTTTACAGGAAGTTGGGGAAAGTTTCAAGAAAACCTTAGAAATGTATGAAAGGTTGGGGAACAATGAAAGAAAAAAAAGAGTATTTAAAGAAACATTAGATTCTACAGTAGATAGATAAAAGTGATTCCTACTTTTTATTTCTTTTAAACCAATGATAACTTTCATGTTTTAAAATATTTGGCTGTATCCCAGCTTTAATTTTGATCAAATTATCCTTTTTATGCCCCATTAGGTATGTCTGACCTCTGGTGAAAAGGGGCAGCCAATTCTGCAAAATTCAATTCAAGAAGTATTTAGAGACTATAGTTTCTGGGTTAAAAAAAAAATACTGCTTACTGAAGGAAGCCACAAACAAGAAGTTATGATCTCTTCCAACAAAAGGTTAGTGACCAGGCTGGGGGAAGAAAAGGAAAGCAAACTGCTACCTACAATGGAGTATTGGTATGGTCAATGGCAAAACCAAAGTAAAACAAAATCTTACAACATAGGCTCTCTGTTCTCACTGCAGTTTACTGTTAGCTAGGAAGCTATTAAATTTTTTTGTTTGTTTGTTTAAAAAAATCACAAGCTCTTCCCCTCCCTGAACCCTGATTGAATTAGTGTGGGGTAGTATTAAGATTCTTAAGTGAAAATTTAAGGAAACAATTCATTCTGACTGAAGGAAGAAAAGGCTCTATTTGAGTAACTTTACAAAGACAGAGCAAGGCATTATAGGTTGTCAGCAGAGGATCAGCAAAGACAAAGGCAAGAAAGGGCAAAATAATGGGAATCCTCTGTGGCTGAGATCTAGAAAGGGATGCGATGGAGGAGCAGATGGTGACAGACCGTGAATAGCATGCTAAAGAATTTGGGTTTATTTTCCAAGAGTTTCATCCATTATTACAAGTGGGTTTGGATTATTCATTTCACCATGGTAAGACAGTCTGGAGGATGAATTCAGGTGAAATGTGATTTTAAAAGGAAAAGGAAGAGGAAGTTAACTTAGCCCGTTCTCACCAGAAATTCAAAGGTGTTTAGAGGACGATGGCCTACTTTCGAACCATCTACAACTACGGAAATTGAACCACTGAGATGTTCAAATCTCACTTTTCATACATGTGCTGAAATACAATTTTCCCCAAAATTAATTATGTCTTTGTCAATGCGTCTTAAACATGCAGTTAAAGTTTGTGAAAGTCGATAACCTCATTTTAAGTGAGAAATGACAAAAATGGCACCTTTTGGTGACTGTGTTTTTAAATCAAAAGTTGGGAAATTTTACAAACAGAATTGGCACAAAGACAGACTATAAATATCAGCACAACAGCATCATGTGACAATTCCCGGTTCTGTATATAAGGAATCCTTTTTAAATTCAAAATGCAAGTAAATATTCAGCAACCAATTAAATATTCTAAATTAATTCAGTAGTTTGAACAAGGGCACAGAGAAAAATAACATAAACCTAACTACACATTAAAATATCAAGCAAGAGCCCTGGTTGGTTTTGCTCAGTGGTTAGAGCATTGGCCTGTGGTCCCGAGAGACCTGGGTTCAGTTCCTGCTAAGGGCACATACCTTGGTTGCAGTTTGTCCCCGGCCCTGGTTGGGTCGTGTGGGTGGCAGCCACTCGATATGTTTCTTTCACGTTGATGTTTCTCTCTCTCTCTCTCTCTCCCCCTCTCTCTCCCTCCTACTCTATCTGAACAAACAAATGAAAAAATGTCCTCGGGTGAGGATAAAAAAAAAAAAATAGATATATATATATCAAGCAAGAATAATTTGAAAAAATGATGGGAATTTTGAAAAATGCTAAATGCAAAAATTTGAAAGCAATAAGATTTTCTTTTGGCTTAAGGACTAGTATTTTTCATTTATTTTGAGACTGAACAAAATTAGAGCACTCTAATAACCACAATAGGACTAAAAAAATTTCAGGTAAATCATTCCAAATTTATACTTACCACATACATCTCAGTCTTTGTGTGTGTGTGTGTGTGTGTGTGTGTGTAACTTGTTTATATCAATAACATCTCAGTCTTTTGTCTTTATACCTGAAAGATTATTACTACTTGGAGGGTATAAATTCTTGCTCCCTAGGGCCTGCATGAATTAACATTAGCCTGTTAGTTTTAGAAATTCCAATAGTTTGAAAATTTCTTCATGATAACATGCAAGTTTGTAATTCAGAAATTTAAAATAATTTCACTTTTCCACCTGAAGCTGTAACAATTTAATTTTTTTTAATTAGTGTATCCAAAGCATTTATCTACATTTTCTCATTTTATCCTCACCACAACCCGATAAGGGGAGAGTAAAAAATATCACCAGTTTATAAATGAAAAAACACAACAAAACAAAAAAGCAAAACAAACCTGAAGCTCAAATAAACCGTTTGCCCAAGGTCACATTCCAAGCAACTTGTAGAGTTAGTATTCAAACTTGAGTTTTCTTCCTTAATCCAGTGCTTTTCCCCCCACAGACTGCATACATAAATATATGCTTTTATCTGATAAAGATGGTATGTTTACCTATTTGGTATGTTCCCAGTGTCAGAGATATTACAGTGTGTATCTTAGAAGGAATGGAAATCTGTATAATTTTTGATGCTGCACAGGCATCTTTTTTCTTTATTAATTTTAGATAGAGGAAGGGAGAGAGAGATAGAAACATCAATGAGAGGAAACATCGACTGCTGCCTCCTGCATGCCCCCTACTGGGGATTGGGCCCACAACCCGGGCATGTGCCCTGACCAGGAATCAAATTGGCAACCTCTTGGTGCATGGGCCAATGCTCAACCACTGAGCCACACTGGCTGGACTGCATGGGAATTTTTGTCAAGGCACTCAAATGTATAGGGAAAAAATTGCAAAAGAAAAAAATAAATAGAAACAAACTTGAAAAAAATGTTAGAAGTTAGAGTGATTATAGAAAAAGGCACAAAATTGCAACTTCTGAAATTGCCTCTTTCATTTTAAGACCACATTTTAACTTATTTTCTGTTCCTTACATTCTTAATTAAAATTACATACATAATCTACATATAATCTCAACAGTGCCGTTTCTAAGTCTTTTCTCTGCTTAAGAAGCACAAGATGTATTATAAATCTTCAAAATGTTATCTATATTGTAATACATCATTTATTTCATATTTCCTAAAATCCCCCACAAATCACTAAGTATAGTTTTTTAAAGTTGTTTTTCACTATTTGCCCAAATATTTTCAATGAAAATTATGTTTTAAAAAACTATTAAAAGGCCCTGCCCAGTTTGGCTCAGCGGTTAGAGCGACGGCCTGTGGTTCCAAAAGACCTGGGTTCAGGTCCCGCTAAGGGCACATACCTCGGTTGCAGTTTGTCCCCGGCCCTGGTTGGGTCGTGCAGGTGGCAACCACTCGATGTGTCCCTTTCACGTCGATGTTTCCCTCTCTCTCTTTCTCTCTCTCCCTCCCTCCCCACTCTATCTGAACAAAAAATAGAAAAATGTCCTCGAGTGAGGATTAAAAAAAAAACTATTAAAAGCCCTGGCCGGTTTGGCTCAGCGGTTGGAGCATCGGCCTGCGGACCGGAGAGTCCCAGGTTCGGTTCCCGCTGGGGGCATGTACCAAAAAAAAAAAAAAAAAAAAAAAAAAAAACTATTAAAGATAAAATAAACCATTTTCCTGAAGAAGCTTTAATTTGGATCTTTTATTATTGATTTATTTAGAGAGAGAAAGAGAAATATCAATGTGGGAGAGAACATCAATTAGCTGCCTCCTGCACGCCCCCTACTGGGGATCAAGCAGGAAACCTGGGCATGTGCCCTGACCTGACCAGAAATTGAAATTGAACTGGGACCTTTCAGTTCAAGGGACAACTTTCAATTCACTGAGCCACACCCGCCAGGCTTAATTTGTATTTTTATCCAAAATAGTATTAAAAGGGGGGGGGGGGGGCTCATGTTATTTCTATTTCCCCAATTCAAATCATACTTTCACTCCCAAATCTCTCTAACCCACCAGATCTGCCCTGAATGTTATGTCACCTGAAGGCAGTCCCTCCCACATACAGCACTTAACTTTCCCATTCCATGAATCTCAAGATCCTGTCTTCATAGAATAGGTACATATTGGCCTATGTATGTGTTTATTATTTCCCATAGTTTTCATCAGACTGTACCCAGTAGACAAATGTTTATTCACTGACTAAAGCTCTTGAGATTGTGTGTATAAAATAGAGTAAATAAAACAGAGGCTTAATAAATGCATATTGCTTTTAAAGCCCAGGTTGCTTTGCTGTTGTATTCCCAAGCTGAGAACAATGCTTAGCACACAGTAGGTACTCAAAGAGAAACTTTCAATTTATTTAAATGTGGCACGTTCTGAAACCAGTCATTCTCTTTCTTATAGCACAATGAAGGAGCACACTGAGACTAGCTTCTTTCTCCCTTTCTTCCCAAACTTATAAACTATTTATATTCACTACATTTAAAGTCACTTGGTACTAAGGATTCTATTAATTAAAACAACCTAAACATAACAATGACAACAAAAATTAACTGCACCTTTGTCTAGTGATCAAATGTCATGACAAGTTTGGGGAACGTTCCTTCCAACCTATTTTAGTGACATGCTTTCTGAACTGATCAGAATTTCTGCTCTAATCTCAGCCCTGCTTGAGTACGTGGTCAGTTTGGCTGGTAGAGTCCTACATTCCTCAAGTAAATGCTTCAACAAGTAAATGCTTCAACACAAAGATGACACAGCAGGCCGTGGCCTTTACCCCTGCCACTCCTTATGTAATTCTGGTCTTACTAAGCAATTTTAGAAATGACTTCAGGACTAATCCTGCAATTTCAAGCATATTTTAGAGGCAGTGACTCAGGTGGGATTGGAACCTACCAAGGGTACTTCTATTCTTGCCTTAAAAAAAAATGTCTCCCAAGTCTTCAATCTCAATCCCACTCCAACCACCTCAAATTTCTCGTCTTAAAATGCTGACAGAGAGACCAGGAAAAATAGAGAATCTAAATAATAGCTGTGGCACATTTTCAGCATTTATTTCATAAGACCTGGTCCAACTTTTACCCTTTGTTCATCTCCAACTTGAACTGATGAAATTGTTTTCGCTTGTTCACAATGTATAAAAAGTAGACACTAACTCATTTAAAGAAAGATCCTTTTGTCTACAAAGCCTAAAATTTAAAAGGGCTAACCATTTTCATAGTCCTGTGAATTCCCAATTAAGTTTTACCGCATAGCTATTAAAATCAATAGAATACACTCTGAAGATCAATAACTGAGAACAGGTATAAAAGTCTTAATATGTTCATTTAGAATTAATTACCTTTCTCCTTGCTTTCCTGATACATAGTAAATGCAACTAGAAATGATATAATTTGAAAACAATAGAATTAGATTTAAAAATAACTTGCCTTTTTAAAAATATCCATATTACACATCATATATAGACATCTCAGTCAAGTAACTATGCAAAGTAGACCTTTTACTGTGTGTAAACAGACACGATAAGATTAAGTGTCTGGTCAACAGGTGACTAAATCATTGGGGGGCGGGGTAGCAGAGGTCACCGCATAAAATGATGAATTTGAAGTTTTATCATGCCAATAAGAGAAAATACCTGGAGAATTGGTCAGCATGTAGTTAATAAATAATCAACGTGATAAGCATAATTCAGGTAAGACAACGGTGGGTTTTAATTTGAAACGTGGCATGGGTCTCCAATTACAAGGAACTGGACCACGAGGTTTTCTAGAATTGTTTTCCCCAAGTCTACCATTAGTGACCGTGTTGATTAAATTCCTAACTAACCAGAAAAGCATATTTTATTCCAACTCTGTTTTGCCTTTACAGCTTTGCAATCCTGTTCACATACAAAGAACCAGTAATGGTAAACTGACCCAGTCTGTCTCTCCTGTTGGTGACCACAAGGCAGTCTTTCCATTCCAAAAATGTAACCTAAGCTTGCACAGATGGTCTAGCTCATTGCTATTGCAGGGGAGCTGTGTTTGTTTCCAGGGTCGGTGCTCTAAAACGCCAGGTGTATTTATAGATGGAAGCAAGGCTATATGATAGAGGGATAATGACAGAAGAGGAAGTATCTTCCGCCTGGTGGAGAAGCCTGTGGAAAGATCTGGATTCCACGGCCTGGGTTCTACTCCTGCCTCTCCAGCTACCAGCTATGTAAACTTATTAAGACTCGTCTGGCCTGTTATCTTAGGGATTTAAATAATACCCCTTGCTTGCGATGGATGTCAGTATGATGAATGAAAATCTCAAGTCAGGGGCTGGTGTGGTACGCAATCAATAAACGGAAACCTGCTCTCCCATCCTCCGGTTCACCCAGAACTGCGCTTCAGAAATCACAAAGAGAGACTGCAGCGTTAAAACTAAAAGGCCCGAGCTGGTTGTAAGGCAGAGAAACGACTAGGGAGGAGGCTCGCGTATTTACTGAACGATTTCGTTTAAAATGGAGTTAGGATGTTGACAAGAGGGAAGACACATGGAAAAAGCATCGGGTATGAGAAAAATTGGACAAAAAAAGAGGCATCCCTTTACGTAAGCACGAGACAAACTTCGGAAGCTGCGGATATCCTGTGAACCTCATCTGTGACCCCAATTAAAATCCCAGTAGCACGTAGAGCTAACCTAGATGCACAAGGTCCACATGCCACCTTGTCAGTTTCAGATCACGCTATTCTGCAAAATTGTCCTCCAACCCGAGGCAGCTCTCCCGCCTCCTACCCCGCCCCAGATGGGTCTGGAAGCCTGGAGCGAGAATCAGAAGGGTCAACGAGAGGAAAGTGGGAAGGTCTGGTCAAATAACTGAAAGACAAGGCGGTGGATGAGGGGGCGGGGTAGAGCAATGTGGCAGAGACCGGGCCAGCGAGCCAGAAAGACCGCGGCTCCATAAAAAAAGGAGAGGAAGAGACTGCGACAACCGCCGGCTCCTGGGCGCCGTCGGGGGCTGACGGCCAGGCCCGGGGCGCACTAAGCGTGGGAAGACGGGAAGGGGGCGTGGGACGAAATAGAGAGTCGCTGGCCAGGCAGGGAAGCCAAGGAGCACCGGACCAAGCAGGTGCAGAGCCCCCAGGCCGGCAGGAGCGGGCTCGGGATACTCACGGTGTAGAGCAGGTTGAGTGCGCACAGGCAGTTCTTGGAACACGCGAAGCCCCCGCAAACCATCTTGGAGCCTGTGGTTCCCGGCAACGGCAGGTAAATCTGGCTCCGGCGGACGCTGCCGAACAGCCTCTTTGTCTTCGCCTTCCGGGCCTGGCCGAGCCAGGAGAGCAGAGCGGACACCGGCGGGGGCCCCGGGCTGGGGTGGCAGTGCGCGGCGCGCCCAGAGCGGCTGCGACCCGCTCAGGAACCTGCGGCTGCTGCAGCTGGAGCCCGAGCCCCGCCCAGCACCCCCGCCTTCTCCCGCGCGCTGATTGGCCGCCAGCAGGGAACAAAGGTAGAAATATGCAAATAAATGCGCTCAGCCGGCCGGGATCCGGGAGGGGCGGGGCGGCCCTGCGGCGAGGGGGAGGAAGCCGCGGGCCGGAGCTGGTGACTCGTCCTCGCGGTGGTTTCCTGGGGAGCAGGTGAGGAGAAGAGGGCGGGGCTTGCTGGAGATCCGCCCCGGCAGGGAGGGACTCGACAGCACCTCGCAGTTCTCGGCCGCGGCGGATGACGTGGAACCATTTTGAATGAGATTTTCAAATTAAGCACGAAACCTTCTTTGAATGAAGGAAGGTAGGCATAAATAAATGAATCAATAAATGAATGACTGGCAGAGATTAAAAAGTGAGAATGAAATAGAGAAAAATGAAAGGAAGGTAATGAGTGAAAGAATAAAAGGAGAGAATGAAATTTCTACTTGTGACTCTTGTCAGGTCAGATTTGTCCTACAGGGATTTGCCAAAGAATATTAATAAACTTATGAATATGTGCATGCAAAAAAAAAAAAAAAAGAGTGAGAGAGAGAGATTATTTTGGGCTTGCAGTCCTGAATTTCAATAAGATTTTTTTTTCACAAATAACTGTGAAAAAAATTTTAGTGACAGTCTTCACATCAGTCAATTCATTATCACTTTATTGTCTCCTGTAGAAACACATCTAGTATCCTCAGATTCCTGACCTATAAATTGTGATATAAACACTATGTTAAGCTTTTTGCAATGTCTGGCTCAGGGTAAGTGCTCAATAAATGACATCTACTAAAAATATAAGATTTTATTATATGTCTCGTTTTTAATATATTTTTTTCTTTTATTGATTTGAGAGAGAGATAGAAACATGGATAACAGAACATCGATTGGCTGCCTCCTGCATGCCCCCCACCAGGGACCAGGCCCACAACCTGGGATGTGCCCTGACCGGGAATGGAACCAGTGACTTCTTGATGTATGATTGGCGCTCAACCACTGAACCACACCAGCCAGGCTAGTATTAGTAGATCTAATAGTTTTGAATACCTAGTATGTTCCAGGCATTAAGCTAAGCCAATAAAAGTTTGGTTATTTCATAGTACCTTCTACCAAAAAAAGTTCTTATAAAGACATTTTCAGATATTTACATGGAACCTAAGAATTTATGTTGAGTAAACAATATGATAGCAAATGCTAAATATATGTTAAATAAAATATAGCAGCTGATTAAAATGATTTATCCCCTTGGAATTCTCTGCTCCCTCTTCTAACCTCTCCTTACCTCTCCAAATCCCACCACATCAAGAAGTCTCAGTGATTCTTTAGCTTTTGTACTCCACATTGACCTTTTGTATATATCAAGAAGTATTCCGAAAAGTCAATCTGGAAAAGGACCCTCTATCTCAAACAATACTTTGATGCTTTGATTTCCATTTTGAAAGCCAAAGGCTTACTAAAGAAGTATTAGCAAGGAGATCTTTTCTTCCTTCCTCTTCCCATTTCTTTATGTCACCAACATTGCTAGCACTTCATCATATTCAATCAACTATGGCAACTCTCTCTTTGTCTTCATAGTATCCTCAACCATCTCCCTGTGGGTTTAATCTTTTTCTTTTTCTCAGAGATATGCCACCTATCAGTCAGGGATCCAGCAGGATGGAGATGGTTCATTCAAATAGCATAATTGAGAAGATTTTAATAAAGGCACTCTTTTTAAAAGTGTGGACAAGGTTAAAGGAAACCAACAATAGATGGTGAAGCAGCTCATACCTAGCAAAAGCAGGTAGTTATGATTTCACTTAAGTCTGAGGGGCAACATATGGGAGCAGTTGCAGAAGCCAGGCAAGAGCTGTAGTTGATAGGAACTGGGGCCTTTAATAGAGAAATCAGAGAAACTACTGCAGATTGGGAAAGAAAACAAATGATTTCTCCTTAGGATTGGGATGTAGGATTTTACAAAAGACCATTTAGTTCCTGTTAACAAGGATCTAGAGAAACTACAAAATCATAGCTTTTAAAAAAACCTATCAGAGAACTGAGGCCCCAAAGACATCTAAAGGAACCAAAATCTAGGAAGTAACGAGACATTCTTAGGAATAGAAAGCCCACAGTTGCTTTGATCTCCTGTGGATTGGCTATAGAAGGAAGACTGTCACGGAAAGGGATAAAAAGAAACCAGTTGATCATTTAAATATCTTTTAATGCCCAAATGTGGACTAGTGTGACAGTTTATAATCCAAGTATTACCGTCTAACGATTTGAAAGGCCAAAATTCAAAATGTCAGAGTTTGAAGGAAAGAAGTTTTTATTGACCAAGAAGGCCCAACTGATAAGATGGGAGCTGTAGTGGTACCCCAAATCTATCTTAAGAAAGTAAAGCCTGCCCTGGCTGGTTTGACTCAGCGGTTAGAGCGTCGGCCTGTGGTCCAGAGAGACCCGGGTTCAGTTCCCGCTAAGGGCATGTACCTCGGTTGCAGTTTATCCCCGGCCCTGGTTGGGTCGTGAGGGTGGCAGCCACTCGATGTGTACCTTTCAGGTCGATGTTTCTCTCTTTCTCTCTCTTCCTCTCTCTCCCTCCCGCTCTATCTGAACAAAAAATGAAAAAATGTCCTCGGGTGAGGATAAAAAAAAAAAGAAAGAAAGAAAGTAAAGCCCTGGCCAGTTGCTCAGTGGTTAGAGCATCACCCATGGACCAGACAGGCCCGGGTTCAGTTCCTGCTAAGGACACATACCTCAGTTGCAGTTTGTCCCCGGCCCAGTTAGGGTCATGTGGGTGGCAACCACTCGGTGTGTCTCTCTCACATCAATGTTTCTCTCTCTCTCTCTTCCAACTTTTCTCCCTCCAGCTCTATCTCAAAATAAATGTGAAAATGTCCTCAGGTGAGGATTACAAAAGAAAGTAAAGATTTCAGGCTTCTTTTATGTCAAAGGAAGGGGAAATGAGAGGGGAAAGAGGTGACTGACTATCACAGACATCTGAGGGCCAGCAGGGGTCCAAGAAAGATTGTGCTAGTTGATGTGAATCTGGTCTTGCAAATCTTTGATAAACAATACATACTTCCCTTGTCTCCTCAGGCTGCAAGCAGAATTCCTCTAATGATAAGTAAGTCTATATGGAAGACTAAAAAGAAGATATTAGTCTGAAGGCCATGGGAACAAAGCAAGCTTGAACAATATGGAATCAGAGAGCCCTGGCCAGTTTTGCTCAGCGTTTAGAGCATCGGCCTGCGGTCCAGAGAGATCCTGGTTCAGTTCCTGCTAAGGGCATGTGCCTCAGTTGCAGTTTGTCCCCGGCCCTGGTTGGGTTGTGCAGGTGGCAGCCACTCAATGTGTCCCTTTCACATTAATGTTTCTCTCTCTCTCTTCCTCTCTCTCCCTCTCTCTCCCTCCCACTCTATTTGCAAAAAATTTTGAAAATAATAATAATAATAATAATAAAAAGATGGAATCAGAGAGACCCAGCATTTTATTACATAAGGAGCCCCAGCCACAAAGTAAGTCTATAATTACTTGCCAACTCTCACCAATGGACCTTCACTTAATACAAGGGTTATAAGTCTCACAGGCTGTGGTCAGACAAGAGAGCTTCCTCCCCAAATATATCAAGGCATATAGGCCTTTTCCAAGTACACGACAATAGCTAAAAGCTGGGGTCAGGACAGGAAAGATAAGAAAACTCCCTACAAAGCAATCTGGGTTTTTATCCAACTTGGTCTTTACCTAAGGCAGTGGCTGCCAAAGGCTAAAAGAATAGTAAAAAGAGGAGAACACTTCAAGGCTGGGGTAAAACAACATGACAGGAAGAGATTTCACAGGACATGACTAGAACCAAAGACATAACTAGAGATGAGAGAATACTCCACAGCAAACAAAAGGTAACAACTAGGTTGTGAAGTTCAGAAATTATCCAAGGCTTAGAGAACCAGTGTCTGGGATATAAAGCACAGAGATTTTTATACAGACTTTCTTCCTGTAACAGGGAAGTCTTGATAAGTCTTGATAGTACCCTCAAAAAATACCTGAAGCCAATGCTGAACTGAATCTAACTAAGCCTTTAACAAATCCTAACCCATCTCAATTACAGTTTAGACTGACTTAGTACCCACAGTAACAGCCTGACAGAATAAAAAAAAAGTATTCTTTTCTGGGGGTAAATATTCTTTACTTCAGTCTCAAATTTTTATACATTATCTGATACACATCAAAAATTGTAAAAGAATTGGATGGTCAAAAAAATATATAGTCAAAATAAGAAATGGACCCTGGCCTGTTTGTCTCAGCAGTTAGAGCATCAACCCACTGACCGAGGTCTTGGGTTCAATTCTTGGTCAAGGGCACCTACCTGGATTGCAGGTTTGGTCCCAGCCCTGGTTGGGGTTGTGAAGGAGGCAACAAATCAATGTGTCTCACATCATTGTTTCTCTCTCTCTCTCTCTTTCTCTCCCCCTCCCTCCCTTCCACTCTATCTAAAAATTAATGGAAAAATATCAGGTGAGGAGGAGGAGGAAGAAGAAGAAGAAGGAGAAGGAGAAGGAGAAGGAGAAGGAGAAGGAGAAGAGGAGGAGGAGGAAGAGGAGGAGGAGGAAGAGGAGGAGGTAGGAGGAGGAAGAGGAGGAGGAGAAGGAAGAATAGGAGGAGGAGGAGAGGAAATGTCAATAGAAGCAGACCCTGAGATGATCCAGATTTTTAAATTATTAAACAGGTTCTGAAAACTCAACATGGTAAATGTGTTAAAAAATTTAGTGTAAAGCATGCAGTAACATATGAGAATTTCAGCAGAAAGATCAAAATTATTGAAAAAAATGAAAATGAAATGAGAAATACAATCAGATAATTTTTAAAATGTCATTTCAACAGATTGGACACAATAGAAGAAAAAAGTGAACTTTATTATAAGTCAATAGAAATTGCTCAAACTAAAACACAAAGATAAAAAGAGTAAACACTGGAGTAGAGCATCTGATATCTGTGGGACAAAATCTAGTCATGTGTGTGGTTGGAGTTCCAGAAGAATAAAAAAAGAAAATGAGGCAAAAGAAATATGTAAAGAGATAATAGTAAGCAATCTTCCAAAGTTAGTAAGAAATATCAACTCACAGAATTTCAGAATGGTTACCTCCCCCAGTCTCTACAGGTCCAATGAAAACTAGTCTACCCACATTCAAGTTGAGGGCACATGAATTTCAAGGCCACACTGCAAAAGAGTGCATGGGATGGGAGATACTATATCTTTGGAAGATAAAATCTGTTACAGGTAAAGTCTTTTATTCTTATTATGCCTCCATATTGCCTCTTTGCTGAAAAATTGCCCTTTTTTATGTGAGAAAAAGAATAGAACATTGGCCCAGCTGGTGTGGCTCAGTGGTTGAACATCAACCCATGCACCAAGAGGTTACCGGTTCAATTCCTGCTCAGGGCCCATGCCCAGGTTTTGGGTCAAATCCCCAGTGTGGGTCATGCAGGAGTGGGCCAACTGATGCTCTCTCTCATCAATGTTTCTCTCTCTCTCTCCCTTTCCCTTCCTCTCTCTCTAAAGTCAAAAGAAAAAAAGAAAAGAAAAGAAAAAGAACAGAACATTGGATTGTAGCTCTTCTCAGAGTTACATGGAGACTAAACTAAGAGACTGCATATTTTATTAAGTGGAAGAGGAAGTTTTATGTTTATGCAATAAATTTGTCTTTGTCCATAAAAATGAATAGAATGGATAATTGAAATTTATTTTTTTAAATGAGTCTTTAAGCAAGTTGGTTTTTTTAAAATAGCTTTTAAATAGGAATAACAAAGACTAAATCTAATCAGTTCTACATATATTTCTTACATTTAAATTACATATCATAATTTAGGTGATTGCTATACTCATTTCTCGTTCTTCATTTTAAATATTTTTTTTGAGCCAAGGCAAACAGAATTCTTGTGCATTAGTCCAGATGCCCTGAGAAGTAGACAGTAAGACTGATTAGATGTGCAAGAGATTTATTGGGAGAAACGTCTGTGAGAGAAAACAGGGAAGGAGCTATAGGAAGCCTGGGAGAGCTAAAAGAACACAATTCAGGTCTGACTTCTGTGAAGGAGAGTAGGAAGGAAGGAAAGGAGAGAGAGAGGAAGACAGAGTGAGGGAAGGAGGAAAAAAGGTCTTAGACAGCAGTGCAATTTTTAAAAAATGTGTCCAGGCCAGCATGGAGTCTAAGCTATAATCAGATATCAGAGACATCCGACACACCTCTCTCTAATGAGCCTGCCTTGGTAACCCTGCCACACTCAGTCATTGGCTGGAAACGTCAGTACAAACGCCATGATAGAGTGTAACATTGGGGCTGGCTTCTATTATGCTCCCCCAATAGATCAGAGAGGTGCATTTTCTTGAAAAATGATTCTAACTAAATTTTTTTTTTATGTCCTAAAAACATTTTTCTAGTGACATTGCAAACCATCCTTCAATTTTCCAGCCCTCATCATTTTATCATGGAAGGAAATTCTCCAACTTATCTGAGTAGTCCATTTCAGGTTTTAACAGTCTAAAAACTCTTCATGGCTTAGATTTAGCTTACTATTATCTTAAATTTTTAAATTCATTTTTATCATTCAAGTTTAAGGTGAACATTTCTTTTTTAATAATTCAGCACCAGGACCCGATTGTGTTTAATAAACTCCAAGCAAAATTACTCCTAAGCTATTGTATAGCACTGTTAACTACCCCACCAAAATACTTCCTATATGACTCAGAAATATAAATGTAAAACTAGATAAACATAAAATTGTTCATGCACAATTTATAGTCACATATAATATCAGTTATGTAGTGAATTTTAAATCACTTCCACTACAGCAAACCTTGATATAGCTACACCCCAGTATATTTCCTTAGCCAATTAAATATTATTATTAAATAAATTAAATGCCAATTTTAAAAATGTCAGCAATTTTAACTAAAATTGATCCAATTAAATAATTTCTAATGATAGTTTTTTTCTTTTTCTTTTTTTAATCCTCAGCTGGGGATATTTTCCAGTTATGTTCAGATAGAGTGGGGGAGAGAGAGAGGGAGAGAAACATCGATGTAAGAGGGACACATCAACTGGTTGCCTCCCCCACAACCCCGACCAGGGCCAGGATGAACCGCAACCGAGGTATGTGCCCTTAGCCAGAATCGAACCTGCGACTCATTGGTCCGTCATTGCTCTACTGCTGAGCCAAACTGGCCAGGGCAATAAATAGTTTTTTTTATTACCAATTTTTCTTGTCCATTATTCCTCTGATATTTTTCTGTCTTTGGGGCAAATAAAGGAAAAAACTGTAGAAACTTTTCTTTGCAATGATTTACAATTTTTTGGATTTAGTGAATCGTGAGAAGAGAGTTTCTTGGCCAAGAATAAAACAAAGAAGCTGATCAATAGCCACCTCTCTCCATCCAAGTCTGTCTCTTGCTCTATTTTCTCTGTTATTCTTTTTGATGTTTTGCCAAACTTTAGCAATTAAATGCGACACATTCTTCCCTCCTACAATAATATCCAGTCTCCCTTTGGCTATGCAAGATGTTTCACTATTCATGCCAAAGGACTTCATATCATAATTCAATTTCAGAAAATGTTTTTCTTTCAATCACAAATTAAACTTGAAGCTTTTTCTTGCTTTTACCAGCTTTCCCGCTCCTCTATATGACACTAATGGGACTAAAATGTATGTGTATGTGTGTGTGTATATATATATATAAAATATATATATATATGTCTTAGCATATAATATGGTACTAAAATCTCAATTCTGAATTTCTGTGACTATTTTTAGTGGCATTTTTATTGCTTGCAGCATTTTATACAATTCCAAGGCCTAATGGGCAAAGCCGGCTTGATGATCAGATAAATCCAACCTGACCACTGATCAGCTGATTTAATGAGTGGGGACAATAGCTTTAATGATGGGATAATCCGTTTACTCGTTGCCTTTTTTTCTCCACACCCTCCCTTCCAATGTTCCTTTATTCACTATGTTAACAATGCATGAATGAAATGACAATTTAGAGTGAATTGATGCTAGTTTGAATGTTACAGTACACCTAAAAACACTTTCTGGAAAGCTACCCTATTTTGATTCTGAGTCCTGAATCTCTTCCTTTGGAGTATGGGTAGATCTATATTTTTGTAGTTATTTAGTCCAATGACTACTTCAGTAACTACATTATTTTTTTGTATCTGAAAGCTAATAATTCTGTCTTCATCCAAATATATCAGAATAAACAGGAAGAGGAGCAATTAGAGTGGTCAACTGAGTTTATTTAAGTAAGTCTTCATTATGTTCCAGGAAATGGAAGAAAACCTGGCATTTATCAGGGTGACTAAGTGTTCTTAAATTTTATAAAAATGTGTTCTTCTGTCTCTTACCTATAAACAGCTTATGAGTTCTGAAAGTGGGGTTGATGTAGTCTAATGCAGCTCCCAGTGCACTGGATATCATCCAAGATGGGAACAACCCAGATACCCATCAATACTGAAATGGATAACTAAATTATGGTACATTTCACGTAATGGAAACCTATCCAAGACCAAAAATGAACAAAATACAGCTACCTCAACAGAATGAATGTCTCACAAACATGGAATTGAGTAAAAGAAACCAGAAATACAAAAATATATAGGACTGGAAGAGATTAACCGAAGGACATGTATGCATATACGCATAGCCCGCGGACTCAGATGATAATGTGGTGAAGGCCTGGGGTGGGGTGGGGGCTGGGTGGAGAGGGGCAAAGGGGTGAAAAGGGGAGAAATCTGTAATAGTGTCAACAATAAAAAGAAAAAACAAAACTTCACGACAGTATTTAGGATAAATGTTCAAGAGTAAAACTACAAATGAAAATGAGGGATTGATAACTGTAAAGGTCAGAGGAGCCGTGCATTTGGGGACATGTGTGGAAAGGCTGAGAGGGGGCTGCTTGGCGTGTTGATAATGTTCCTAGATGATCACTTTGTGATTACACTGTGACGGACTTGGATGGGGGCAGATATTCACTGCCTAAATACTCCTAATCTGAGAGTTTACGTTATTAAACAATCTTACTATAGAAAAATAGTAAAACCATTTATGTATTTGTGTGTGTGTGTGTGTGCGTGTGTGTGTGTGGTATGTGCCCCTAGCGGCAACCGAATCCAGGACTCTCTGGTCTGCAGGCTGACACTCAACCCGAGCCAAACTGCATTTATGCATTTTTCAAACTTATTTTTTGCACAAATGATTGTTTTTAGAACAGTAACTGTTTGTGAGGAAATGTGGCTGGTAGGGTGACGTTGGTCATTTCACTTTTGTATATTGGCTGTTACTGACATAAAGTGCCAAATGTGTCTTCAAGATTTTTTTGGCAAAGTCTACCAGGTACAATGTAGGGCAAAAAGAGTCTTTTTGGAAATAAAAGTTTGCCAGAGTTCAATCATATCCTGTTTACACAAGTTCAAATATATTTGCACTTTCCTAAAATAAGGAGCATGGTAAATATTTTGACTTTATACATTGGTCAGAGAATATTTTTATTCTTCACTCTCATTTCATTGACGGTCTCCCAGTGTACTGAATTCCAGGTTGGAAATGATTTTTCCTTAGAAATTTTAAGGGCTTTATTAAATTTTCTCTTTCAGTGCTGTTGAAAAGTCCAAAGCCATTCTGATTCCAGATATTTTATTTATGTCAATTGATCTTTTTTGTTCTTTAATTTTAAAGCTTGTAGAATCATTCTGTTTGACCTCAGTGTTCTGAAATTTTGGAGGAGCTCTTTAAGGAAAAGAATTATCAAAGTGCAAAAAAACAAAATTAGGTACAAGAGTAAATATTTGTCTAAAATGCATAAAGAAAACACAACAAATTATAAAGTTTTAAAATAGCCCTGGCCAGTTTGGCTCAGCCGTTAGAGCATCAGCCTGTGGCCCAGAGAGACCCGGGTTCGGTTCCTGCTAAGGGCACGTACCACGGTTGCAGTTTGTCCTCCGCCCTGATTGGGTTGCATAGGTGGTAGCCACTCGATGTGTCCCTTTCACATCGATGTTTCTCTCTCTCTCTTCCTTTCTCTCCCTCCTATTCTATCTGAACAAAAAGTGGAAAAATGTCCTTGGGTGAGGATAAAAAATAAAATAAATAAATAAATAAATACTATAAACCTCACAAAGTCCTGAATAATATCATATAGTTTTATTAACTACCTTGTATAACACTATAATATATTTTTCCTACTTTTTTGTCTGCTTACTCTTCAATCTCTTCTTTTTTTTAAAATTTTATTTATTTATTTTTTATCCTCACCTGAGGACATTTTTGCATTTATTTTCAGATAGAGCATGAGGGAGAGAGGGAGGAAGAGAGGGAGAGAGGGAGGAAGAGAGAGAGAGAGAAACATTGACATGAGAGAGACACATCCAGTGGTCGCCACCCACACAACCCCCACCAGGGCCGGGGACAAACCGCACCCGAGGTAGGTGCCCTTAGCGGGAACCGCACCTGGGCCTGTCTGGTCCACGGGACGATGCTGTAACTGCTGAGCCAAACCGGCCAGGGCAAATCTCCTTTTTATATAAAAATATTGTAATAGTTTCTATAGAGAGAATAGAAAGATATTTCAGTCTTTCATCTGACATGGTTAATTGAAACTTATCTTTTATTATTAATAATATAGATTATTTTTCTACTTTAAAACTGATACTCACAATTCATTATTTGGGATGCTATATAAATTTGGGGATGCCTCTAATCCCTATTGTCTATTTCTACATAACACATTATCCCTAAATTTGGTAGCTTAAAACCATAGCCATTTTGTTATAGCTCACAATTTTGTAGGTCAGGAATTTGAGCGGGACTTGACTGGCCATTTTTTCTGTTCTGTATGGTGTTGACAAGGTCATCTGGCCATATTCAGGTGGTGGCCAGCTTGGTTTGGAGGGTTCACCCTCACATGATGGGGTTCAACTGGGACTTTTTCTCTCTCCCTGTGGACTCAGGGCCACTCCATGTGGTCACTGTGTAAATTTACCACAGAATGGTTCAGTGCTCAAGAGACAACATGGAAACTGGCCATCTTCTTAAAGGTAGGTCTCAGACCTAACACCGTATTGCTCCTGCTGTATTTATTGGGCAAAGCAGTCACAGGCCAGGCCTGATTCAAGAGGAGAAAATAGACCCAATCTCTCTTTCTTCCTTCTTTCCTTCCTTCCTTCCTTCCTTCCTTCCTTCCTTCCTTCCTTCCTTCCTTCCTTCCTTCCTTCCTTCCCTCCTTCCCTCCCTCCCTCCCTCCCTCCCTCCCTCCCTCCCTCCCTCCCTCCCTCTTTCCCTCCCTCCCTCCCTCTCTCCCTCGCTTTTTTCACCTGAGGACATTTTTGCATTTATCTTCAGATAGAACAGGAGGCAGAGATGGAAGAAGAGAAAGAAACATTGATTTGAGAGAGACACTTCAAGTGGTTGCCACCCACATGACCCCAACCGGGGCCGGGGACAAACTGCAACCGAGGTAGTGCCCTTAGCAGGAACCGAACCCGGGACTCTCAGGTCCGCGGGCTGACACTTTAACCACTGAGCCAAACCGGCCAGGGCTAGACCCAATCTCGATAGGAGCTTTGGCAATTATTCTGTGACTGTGTCTATTATATCACAGTTATTCTATTTTAGTTATCTATTGCTACGTAACAAACCATCCCCCAAAACATAGAGGCTTAAAACAACGATTTGCTATCATCTCTCATGGTTCTGTGGGTAGTCTGGACTCAGCTTGACATTTCTCAAGGAGAAAACTTGAGAGTTCCCACTCTGTTGCAGTCAGATGGAGGCTGTTTTAAAGTCGTCTGAAAGCTGCATATACAAGACATCTCACTACATGCCTTGACCTTCAGCTGGGATGGCTTTGACTGGTCGGGGATGTTCTCTCCACATAACTAGTTTAAGCTTTCTCACAGTATGGTGACCTCAAGGTAATGGGCTTCTTACAGGATGTATTGCTGTCCCTACAGGGCATGTTCTAAGAGAACCAGGCAAAACCTGCAAGTCTTTTAGGGCTTTGTCTCAGAAATTACCCACATCATGTCTACCATGTTTTATTGGTCAAAACCAAGTACTATGGTCAACCCAGATTTTTTAAAATATGATTTTATTGATTTTTTAGAGAGATATAGACACATCAACGTGAGAGAGAAACATTGATTGGCTGCCTCCGGCACGCCCCCTACTGGGGATAGAGCCCGAAACCCAGGCATGTGCCCTGACTGAGAATCGAACCAGGATCTCTCAGTCCATGAGATGACGCTCAATCCACTGAGCCACACCGGCCGGGCATTTTATTTTATTTTTTATTTTTTTTATCCTCACCCGAGGACATTTTTCCATTTTTTGTACAGACAGAGTGGAAGGGAGAGAGAGGAAGAGAGAGAGAGGAAAACATCGATGTGAAAGGGACACATCGAGTGGCTGCCACCTGCACAACCAACCAGGGCCGGGGACAAACTGCAACCGAGGTACATGCCCTTAGCAGGATCCGAACCCGGGTCTCTCCAGACCGCAGGCGGACGCTCTAACCACTGAGCCAAACCGG
This sequence comes from Molossus molossus, assembly GCF_014108415.1. Lineage (NCBI taxonomy): Eukaryota > Metazoa > Chordata > Mammalia > Chiroptera > Molossidae > Molossus > Molossus molossus. Next base: position 21,852,918 of record NW_023425401.1, read on the forward strand.
CCAGGGCGGGCCGGGCATTTAAAAAAAAAATTATTTTATTTTTTAAAAATCTTCACCCAAGGATATTTTTCCATTTATATTCAGATAGAGTGGAAAGGAGGGAGAAACAGAGAGAGAAACATTGATGTGAGAAAGCTGCATCAAGTGGTTGCCTCCCACACGACCCCAATCAGGGCCAGAGACCAAACCGCAACCAAGGTACATGCCCTTGACCAGAACAGAGCCTGAGATGCCTTGGCCCTTGGGCCGATGCTCTAACCACTGAGCAAACTGGCCAGGGCACCAACACAGATTTAAGGGGAGGAGAGTACAAAAACACATGAATTGAATACCAGGAGGCATTGGGGACTATCTTTCATGTCTGCTATGACACTCTAACACATTTCTTTCATTTATATACTCTTCTTTCAAGGCATTTCATAATCTTAAATACCCTTGCATTGACAACACTTGATAAGTTCTCATTGGTGTCCATATGTAGTGATCTATTATGAGTTTTACGTAATTCTGAATGAGATGAGAAAACTTCCATTTTGGTGAGTTGTGGTTTAGACAGAAATTCCCATTTACAGTTGTTACATGTAATGACTGGAGGAATTTTTCCACAGACTCCCCTCTGACCCCGTAAATCACAAATGTTCTTTCTCCCCATATTATTTTTGTGCCGAACTCCATAGGAAAAATTTATAACACATATGACTTCTGGCACTTCATGTTTGACACAGTGGCAGTATACATTTTCCTGGAAGCCGTTCCTACATGGGACTAACTAAATTATCTATGGAATGTATATGGAATAATATATATTTAAACCACATATGGAAGAGACCGCAGACTACAGAACTGTATCACACTAAACTCAAACTAAATATATCCCCAGCTCAACTTCTCCTACCTTAATCCAAATATGTTGACAGCCTCTATAAAGACACCTGATGAGCCCGGCTGGTGTGGCTCAGTGATTGAGCTTTGACCCATGCACTAAGAGGTCGCCGGTTCGATTCCCAGTCAGGGCACATGCCCAGGTTGTGGGCCTGATCCCCAGTGGGGGGCATGCACGAGGCGGCCAATCAATGTTCTCTCTCATCGATGTTTCTCTCTCTCTCTCCCTCTCCCTTCCTCTCTCTCTAAAAGCAATAAGGGGGTGGGGCACCTGACCAGAGGGAGAAGAGTGACGGGGGAAGTTGAAGTATCGGGAGTCAGCTGATTAGGGTTTAAATGTCTTATGTTTGTAAATTTTACAAAAAATTGCCTATTCAAACACATTGCTTCAAAGAGGCCTGTTTATACTCTTCTCCTCCCTTCACCTCCCGTTTCCCCACCAGTTGAGGATAGATTTCCTCTGGCTTGTTGCTTTAGCCTCTACAGCTAGCCTCTTTCCCTCTGCTTCGATCTACTCTCGATCCTGAAACAAGAGTAATTATTCCGAAACATAAATTTGACCTGATTGTCATTCTAGCTTAAGATCCTCAAGGGCTCTTTGCCATTGGTCAAATTCTTAACATGGTTTACGAGCTCCTCAAAGCCTGGACCATGCCTACCTTTCATCCTAACCCTTCTCCCTGACCTTCAACACTCTTCACCCACTTCCATTGATTATTTTAATTCCCTGACATTTTCACTCTGGGTTTTCCTAACTCTTAGGTCTGGGTCAGGTACTGTATTAGTCGGATATGGTAGATGCTGCAATACAAATTTAACACTAAAATTTCATAATTCTAACAATATAAAGGTTTATTCCTCAGACACGCAAAATTGAAAGTCAAAACAGCTGTCCTCCATATAGTGACTTAGCAACCCAAGCAGCTTCTATCTTAACACATCAGAGAGAGCACATGGAGAACACACACTTGCTCTTAAAGCCTCCAGTCAAAGGGATTCATTCACCTTCTGCTCACAGTACCTTGGCCAGAAGAAATGAAATTCCCAGAATAATTGGTGGGCACCACCAACCTGGTCACATTACCCAGCTAAGCTACTTACATCTGCTATCACCTTCTACAAACCCCATCGTCATCTTTAGCACACGTTTTGCCCAAGTCTATTTATTTCTCTCTCTAATATATATATATATATATATATATATATATATATATATATATGTATATATATATATATATATATAAATTCTGTAAGAGGAAGAAGTATGTTAGTATGGTTTAACATGTTTTCTCTCCTGGTACCCAGCAAATTCTAGGCATTCAATGAATGTTTATTAAATGAGTAAATAAATGCACAAAAGACTGAAGTTATCAAAAGTTTATTAAAAGACTTCTAACTCCAATTTTCCATCAAATTAAATAAATTATAAAACTCATTTACATAAACTCCTTCCCTTGTTTTCATTATATGTCAATAAGATTATTATGGTTTTCTATGTTATTAACTCCATTTTAAAGATCATGAAGTTGAGACTTAGCAATCATAAGGAATTTGTTACTGGTCATACAGCAGAGTTGCTTTGTTTTAATCCCAGATCTCATTCTATGTCTAGACACCAAAAGGTTCACGGTTCACTCAGCAGGCCTGAGTTGCTCAAACCCTGCACATCCCAAAGAAAGGGCAGTCTTCAGGACTGCTCTTGTCCAGTTTCTGGGAGATGACCTGCCCATGGACTATTCCACCTGACACGTGTTTTGTATGACTGAGGCCTTGGGCCATGCTATTAGCCTGGTGAATGCTTATTCTGCTCTGGCACAGGCCGGGGTGGGGCAATGGGGAAATGGAGTCTGAGTTGTGGTCACTCATCCTGGGCTCCATGCCTGACCCCCAATAAAAACTCTGGACGTCAAGGCTAAGGTGAGCGTTCATGGTTTGCTACACTGGGCATGTATTGTCACACATCATTGCTGGGAGAATTGAGTGTCCCTGCGCAACTCCACTGGGAAGGGAACCCCTGGGAACTTGCACTTGATCACTCCCGGACCTCTCCCCATGCACCTTGCCCCTCTGCTCATTTCGATCTGTGTCCTTGCATTGTAGTAAATGGTAACTGTGCATATAACATCTTTTCTGAATCCTAATGAGTCATCAATCTTGCTTTGCTAGGTTCCAGAATATGTTGTAAACTTGGGTTTTAAGTTGGGAAATAAGTGCTTTTTATAATTCACTTCCTTACAATAAAACATCCCCATGCTATTTTCCAGAGATACATAGTTTTAGATTTGGAGGCTGTTTAAAAGGAAACAAACAAACAAAAACACAACTCCCTAGATAACACAAATAAGGGATTTTTAAAGTCATTCTTATGTTTTTGAGAAAGCATCAAGTAAATCCAGCTCTAACCAATTAAGGCAAAATGCAGTAAATTAGCTTATGCTATTAATAGTAAGACTGATTATCATCTCATCTTTTTAGAAAATCACAGGAAATACGATGACTATATTTATTCAGAGAAGTGGTTTTGACATGGGACATGAGGCAAATACCACTGATTTGGGAGTCAGTACATTTTGTGTAGCCAATGGATTAGGCCTTAGGTGAATCTGGTCCTCAGTTTGCTCCTCTATAACCTGCGATGATAATCCCTCTGTCGATACCTCATCAAATCAGAGTGAGGAGGAAAAGAGATTACGCATATGGAAAACATCTGGAAACATTAAAGCAGTATGTAAATGTAAAACATTATACACATTCTCAACTCAGGGGCAACAGAGCTCTGTTTTCAATGTAGCTCATTTGTGTTCTTAGGAAACTCTGTGTTTAAGTGTACCCTTTTATGGTAGGCACCTATGAGATTTGTACTTCAAAGCTTAACTTGTACACCAAATGGCTTGATTAAGGGGAATCCCAGGAGACTTGCCTGAAATACTGGAGTAAAAGTTTCCTCTTGTAGTAGGTAGCTGTAAAACGTGGAATATACTACCCTCCGGGAAAGCAGCCTGAGGATACTGATAACACAAAGAAGGTTCAGACAAAAGAAGAAAAGAGAAATGGAGCCCGAGTCACTGGGTTTTGACTACTCATGAAGCCCTGTCCTTCCTGTAAACTTGCAGGCAGAGGAACCAACGTATGTCTTAATAAGGCCATTGAGTCAGATACTCTCTTAGGTACAGCCGCAGACATTTTCAACAGATTAAATATCTTTATTCCAAAAACACCTGTAGATCTACAGCATTTACAAAAATGCAAATACATATATGCAGTGAGGTGCCTAATGAAACTGCATTCAAGGGTCTGGATAAAGCTAAGCTTGCATGACAGCATCTGTGATCTTAAGAGGGTGAAATTCATGACTTGCCAAGAACACTGCAATGAGTCCCATTGCATTAGGGTTCTCCAGAGAAACAAAAGCAATAGGAGAGAGATATAATAGACAAAAATACTTCCTTATAGGGACTGGCTCACACAATTATGGAGGCTGAGAAGTCCACCATCTGCCCTCTGCAAGCTGAAGGCCCAAGAAAGCCAGTTTGAGTGTGAAGGCCTAAGAACCAGGGGAGCCAAGGGTGTATGTCTGAGTCCAAAGGTCTGGGGGGGGGGGGGGACTGTCAATGGTGTAAGATCAGGTCCAGGTCTGAAGCCAGAGAACAAGGAGTGATGATGTCCAAGGGCAGAAGATGGGTGTTTGAGCTCAAGCAAACGGAGAAAATTCAACCCTCCTCTGACTTTTTGTTCTATTTGGTATCAGTGGAAAGTAGAGTTATTGGGGTACCTCTGGGAAAAGAATTTCCTGAGGCCCCCATGGGAGGATGGGGTTTTGTGGAAAGCTTTTGTGGATGATGTAAAATTAAGGGAGTTCCCCCTCAAAGTCTTGTCTCCGTCTGTCCCACTATGGAAAACATCCTATCTTGTCTTCAGCAGGGCTGGAATTAAAACCAATGTCCATAGTTTCTGCTCCATATTAAAGTCCAGTCCAGCATCTGGCTAGCTTAGCTTGGGTTCCCAGCTGCAGTCCATTGCCTATGGGAAACATGGCCATGGGCCAAGTGGCTGCCTAAGGCCACATGGCAGGCGAGAGCCCTGGTGGGTGTGGGTCACCGAGCAAGAGAGTGAGAGGGAATAGAAGAAGGAACTCTTTGCCTGGGGATTTTTAACCTTCCAAGATTTCCATGCTAGCCAGTTATCTTTATCCAGTCTAGACTGACGGCAGGCACCTGCCCTATGTCACCCCGACTTCACTGCACGTGCACCCATCTCCCCTTTGTTCCATCCCTTCCCCCAGTGATCTGCAGGGAATGGACTGATGGTTCCCTGGCGTGAAGCTGTAGCTTCCTGGTGAAGTTGCCCAGATGATTATGTCTAAGTCTGACCTCCCCTTTGCTTTCTTTCTGTTATTAATATTAACTAGCTAGTTACAACCACAGCTTATTCAGGCCCCTGAGAGACTGAATGGGACCCACCCACATTCCTGAGGATCTTCTAGACTCACTCCACCAATTCAAGTGTTAATCTTTTCTGGAAATGCCCTCCACACACGTGTTTTTACCAGCTATCTAGGAACCCTTTAGCCCGATCAAGCTGACACATGAAATGAATCATCATAACCATAAATAAAATAATCTCTCAAACGCAGCTCAGCCTTAATACCTTTCTTACTCTCTTTAGCTTTTGCTATTGACTTTAGACTATATCCTCTTTATTATTTCTCCTTTCAAATTCATCAAATATGGCTCCTCCCCAGCAGTCTCTGTCTTATGCAGCAATATTTAAAAAGTATACATGTTACTTTTACATGTGACACCTACCAACTGCCCATACTTTATACTTTATGCAGAGTTAATTTAACATGGACTGAAATTTATAATTAACAAGGAAAAATTACAGTGGGAAGGAATTAAAATTAGCTGAGCATTCCATCTTATAGCCAGTTAATGGAGCTCAAAGAAGTAGAAAGAAGAGAAGAAAGAAAAAGTAGACAGACTGAAGGAAAAGAAAATGCAAGCATAATATATACCTGTGCAGGCAAGAATCATATTTGTTTTATTTTTTTGTTAACTATCCAGATTTTAGCACATAGGCTAATACAAAGTATTTGTTTAATGAGAGGTACACGAGGAAGGACAGCTGGACAAGCACAGAAAATAAAAAAAAAACCCACAATTATGAACTATCCCTCAAGGGAAAAAGAACAAACAGCATATTACTAAAACTGAAGGAGAGAAATAGAGATAGAGACAGAGTCAGAGGTACAGAGGGCACAGAGCAGATAGAAAAAGACAAAATAGAGAGAGGCCAGGAGTCTTTTGAACCTTAGGCTGGTGACAGCTCTGTAAAGCTGAGAGACTTCAAAGGTCTGTTATCTTTGATATTTGAAATGCTAATTCACTGATTAAAGACTTTCCACCACTTGTTATTGACACTTAAATTTTCAGGCTCCAACTGCTCACCTGGTGGGAAATGATTCTTTTGGTTGCTCCGACAGTGACTGAAGAGCCTGGTGATGGGGTGAAGTCCTGCCGAGATCTGAGGCTACCGACTCTTTTTTTAAAATAAGGAAAAGGTGTCCCAGCATCTGATGTTTGCATTTGTAAAGGTATGTTCTACAGTACTGCAATAACATGGTTGTTTTCCACAGGATTCTTCTGGTTTGGTGATGCCATCCACCGTCATTCCTTCTCTAAGGAGACTTCTGAATATTAAATTATTTAGAGGATCCCTTAAACTTTAAACTGTTCCTTTGAAGATACCTCCTTTTTTGATTGACCCAAGGTGATTTAATCTAGGCAACAGTGAAGAGCAAAACCCTAGGTATAGAGATAATATAGTGAAAAAGAATGGTCTGTCAGTTAAGTAGTGTTAAGATTCACAAGAACAAGAGAAAATTGGGAAACTGGGTGAAAAGCAACTACTCAATTTTGGCTTATTCCTCATCTGAACCAGTAAATCTTTTATAAATTACTTTTATTTTTTTCAATTACAGTTAACATTCGACATCATTCTGTATTAATTTCAGATGTACAGCACAGTGGTTAGAAAATTGTACTTTACAGAGTGGTCCTCCCAATGTTTCACACATTGTTATGACAATATTATTGGCTATATTCCTATGCTGTGCCTTACATCCCCATAACTGTTTTGTAACCAACAGCTTGTACTTCTTAATCCCTTCACCATTTTCACCCAGCCCCCAACCTCTCTCCCCTCTGACAACTGTAAATCTGAGTCTGTTTCAATTTTATTTGTTTACTTGTTTTGTTCTTTAGATTCTACATATAAGTGAAATCATATGGTATTTGTCTTTCTCTGTCTGACTTATTTTACTTAGCGTAATACCCTCTAGGGTCCATTCATGCTGTCACAAAAGGTTAGCCAGTAATTCTTAATCTTGGTTGCTCATTAGAATCATCTGAGAAAGTGTTTTAAAATATTGATTTCCTGGCCCCACTCCCACATATTTTGATTCGATTACTTCGGAGCAGGTCCTGGACATCATATTAAAAAGACCCAAACACCTCTCTCTAGGAGATTTTAATGAAAATCCAGAATTGAGTACCTCTGCCCTAGGTGATCTGCTAGTCTTCTGTTGTATTAAATATTACCTACACAAACTGAGTTCCTTTCTGATTTATACACTGGTAACTTCACATGTTGTTTGACTTCAAACTTAACTCTTCATTTGTACACCTACCTCCCCCAAATTCAACTTTATTTTTCTTCAATGTTCTCCTTCTCCCACCCAAGTCCTCCGTCACTGCAAATAAACATCATCAGGACTGACTCATGGGAAAAATCTCCTGATTCTTCGTGTAGCTCACACAATCCTCACATTCTGTCATCATGTCCTGCTGATTTTATTGTTATGGCATCTGTCCGCTTCTGTATCTTCACTGCCTTCACAATGCCCCAATCTCGCCTTGTAGTACATCCGAGTTACTAGAAATGGTCTCTGGCCTGCAGTATGTTCATAGCAGTATTATTTACAATAGCTGAGATCTGCAAACGGCCCAAGTGCCCATTCGTGAATGCGTGGATAAAAATCTGTGGTACATTTACACAACGGAATACTATGCAGCTGTAAAGAAGGATTTCTTACCCTTTGTGACAGCATGAATGGACCTGGAGAGTATTGTGCTGAGTGAAATAAGCCAGTCAGAGAAAGACAAATATCACATGATCTCACTTATAAATGGAATCTAAAGAACATAATAAATTGACAAACAAAATAGTTTGAGAGGCATGGAACAGATGAACAGATCTCAGAGAACAGGGTGGAAGATGGGAAGAGGTTAACCAAAAAACTTGTATACATATATACATAACCAATGGACATAGACAATAGTGTGGTGAAGGTCTGGGGTGGGGCAGGAGCTGGGAGGAGCGGGTAAAGGGGGAAAATTGAGGGACATTTGAAATAATTTCAACAATAAAATAAAATTAAAAAGAAATAAAATAAAGACATGGTCTCTGAACCAGTTTCCTTTCTTCCATTCTCGTTCTCCTATAATTCATGCCCCATATAAAAGTGTTTATGACGTTTGGCTGAGAGGGTTCAAGATCTTTCTTAGAGTGGTGGTTCCCAGGGGCTGGGGTTGGAGAAATTGGCAACGTGTTGGTCAAAGGGCACAAACTTCCAGTTGTAAGATTAACTTGTTCTTGGGAACCAAATGTATAGCATGGTGATTATAGCTAATAATACCGTATTATATAGTTGAAAAGTTGTTAAGAGAATAGATCGTAAATGTTCTCACCACAAGAAAGAAATGGGAATCTTGTGACAGGAGGTGTTAGCTGATGCTATGGTGATAATCCTTTTGTAATATATAAAGGTATCAAATCAACACACACTGCACACTTTACACATACACAATGTTGTATCCCAATTATACCTCCATAAAACCAAAGGGAAAAAAAGATCTTCCCTGTGCTCTAAGGATAACATCCAAATTGTTTAATTTGACCTATTAAAGTCTCATGTTCCCTCCCCTCCACTCACTTACCCTGCTTCCAAGACTTCACGGACCTTTTTCTCTTTTTTTGTTTCTAGGTCACATCAAATCTCTGGTCTCCTGAGGGGCCTCACACAGCATCCTTGTCCTTTCTGCCTGGACTGTCCATCCTCACGTCGTTCTTCCCTGAAACCCACCCTCAGTTCTCCACCACTGCCCTATCATTTTGGCCAGACTACATTTTATTCGCTCTTTAGTTTTCAGTTTACATATTACCCTCATTCTAAATTAGGTCCACCTAATCAATGCTCAAATACACTGTATTGTTCCATCAAAGCATTTCCAATAATTGCAATGAAACATTTACTTGTATATTTATGTATTTTTCTCTCCCAGTAGAATGTAAATTCCACAAAGTCACAGACAAGGTCTGTCTTATTAGAACAGAATGCCCAGCACATATCACAGTACAGGTCTTGTAGCCCTCAAACACTGAATATTTAATGAGCAAATTATTAAAATGGGAACATCCTCTTTCCACGGGATTTGCTCGACTCTGGGAGATTGATGAGCATCACGAGTCAGAGCGTGGCTCCCCCAGAGAGGAGCTGAGGATGAACTCAGGATTATAAGAAACTTTAGACAGGACTCTAATTGGGGTGTTGTAGCATTGGGTTTCCTAATAATTTGTGCCCTTTTACCTTGTGTGTGTTTGATAGACTGTGTTCCTGGATGAAAGCATGCTCTTGCTTGCCCAAGGGGTCCCGGGGGATTGCTGTTGCAGTGTTACTTTATTTATTTATTAAAAAAATTTATTTTTCTTTATTGCTTTTAGAGAGAGAGAAAGGGAGAGGGAGAGAAAGCAAGAAACATTGATGAGAGAGAACATTGAATGGCCACCTCCTGCATGCACCACACTGGGGATTGGACCCATAAACTGGGCCTGTGCCCTGACTGGGAATCAAACTGGTGACCTCTTGGTGCACGGGTTGATGCTCAACCACTGAGCCACACCGGCCGGGCTGCAGTGTTACTTTAATGTAGTGTTAGTCTGCCCTGGCTGGTGTGGCTCAGTTGGTTGGGTATCGTCCTGTGCACCAGACAGTTGCTGGTTTGATTTCTGTTGGGCGGGGGGGCAAGGCAAGCAAGAGGCAGCTGATCGATGTTCTGCTCTCACATCTCTCTCTCTCTCTCTCTGCTTTCCTCTCTAAAAATCAATAAAATTATTTAAAAAAATAAACAGTGTTAGTCTGGCATGCAGGATGTGATATAGGTGATAGGACACAGGCAGTGGGGGAGGCATGACTACTTAGAATACCACCTGAGGCCTGGCCGGTGGGCTCAGTGGTTGAGCATCGACCCGTGCACCAAGAGGTCACCAGTTTGATTCCCAGTCAGGGCACATGCCCAGGTTATGGGCCTGATCCCCAGTGGGGGGCATGCAGGAGGCGGCCGATTGATGTTCTCTCTCACTGATGTTTCTCTCTCTCTCTCCCTCTCCCTTCCTCTCTCTCTAAAAAAAAGAACACCACCTGCAGCTCCCACTGACACCTGTCGAACCAGAGATTTCCAATCACTAACATGCTTCAGTGATTCCATCCCTCGGTCCAGCAACATAAATCTCTATGAGGAGATATACAGTCCAGAATCACCTTTACTTTTTACCACATGAATATTTCCAAAGTTCCTACAGTATTATATTAGCTACTTAATTAAAGTTTCTATCTAATTTGAATAGTTGGATCATTTCTGTTTCAGAGGCTAATCACGGAAATATGAAATGCTTCTCCAGTCTGGTTCCGGCCCAAGAATGTATGCGAGATATTAACATCATCAAAGGGCAAGCTACTCTTTTTTTCATTTTGGCAATCATCTAATCAGTAATCAAAAAACTATACACTTCTTATGGCAATCAGAAAAAAAAAAGTGAAATCATAGTACCTAGAACTATGAAGGAAGACAGCACAGCATAATTTCCTGTTTCTCTGGCTCTAGCTACTTGGCCTTGACACAGTTCACTGGCTCTAGAACTCACCAAAGAAATTTCTGAAGCCATTCTCCAGCAGAGGAGATATTCGTCCTTCCAGACATCTGATATCATGAGCTCAGTCATCTGCATGAGGATCTGTGCATGTCAACTGATTTAGCACCTCCACTCAGCAAACAGTGCACAGGGCATTCAACCAAAAGAATCACCCACCAATGTTCTGGTCCCAGGGGAGGTCTTGAGACTGAGACTCAGGTCAGAAAATACCTGTAGGCACCAAGTGACCTCTAAGGTCACTCTGAGCAATCTCGGCCTCCTGGCTTAACTTTCTGGGTATCCCGCCTGATAAGTAAAAGTAGAGAAATATACAGGTATGAAGAGAAAGAAGAAAATATTTTTTGTTATAATTTATTGAGCATAGGCAAAATATTTATTCCCCATTCTTTTTTTTTTTTTTTTTTTTATATCCTCCATTGATTTTTCCGATAGAGTGGGAGAGAGGGAGAGAGAGACACACACACATTGATTGGTTGCCTCCTGCATGACCCCAGCCAGGGCCAGGGATCAAACCGCAACCGAGATACATGCCCCCGACCAGAATTGAACCCATGACTCTTTGGTCCTTGGGAAGACAATCTAACTGCTGAACCAAACCAGCCAGAGCTCCCATTCTTTTTAAAAATTATCAAAGTGTACATGATAATGACTCATTATTATAACATAAGTCTCTATATCGAATATTAAAAGCATCTCATCTTATTGTTGTTATTAACAACCAATATGTAATGTGTGCTCACTATGTGCCTGACAATGTCCTAAGAATATTACGTGCACTATTTCACTAATTGTAACTAAGATTTTGTGAGAAGCTAGCAATTGGCATCATATTGCATAAACTTTGTAATAGGAACTATATTAATATTTATCAAAGAAAGTTTGGGGGACATTTGTGTAAAATTAATAATTGTGGTAAAACCTTAGATAAAGAAGAGCAGAAGAATTTGTTTAAATGAACTTGGTAGGGGAAGACAACAGATCATTTTTTTTATCCCCACTCGAGGACATTTTTCCATATTTTGTTCAGATACAGTGGGAAGGAGAGAAAGAGAGAGAAACATCAACGTGAAAGGGACACGTCGAGTGGCTGCCACCCACACAACCCAACCAGGGCTGGGGACAAACTGCAACCAAGGTACATGTCCTTAGCAGGAACCAAACCCAGGTCTCTCTGGACCGCAGGCCGACGCTCTAACCGCTGAGCAAAACTGTCCAGGGCTAACTATACTTTAATCACATACTTCAAAGAGCCAGACTTAACTTTTAGAGATGGTAAATTCCAAAGATAATCTCCATTTTTAAGTTTGCTATTGAAATGTATTGATAGATTTGCATATTAAACTTATTCAAATTTATACTTGAAATGCATGCATTTTCTTTAAGGGTGGTATAGAATTTAAGTACCTATTTCTAAAATACAGACATCCATGACTTGCTGTCTGTAAAAATATGGTTAAATAAGTCAGCTTTGCTAAACTGGCTCATCAGCAGTAAATCAGATTAATAATAGCTCTACCCTACAGGGTTGTTTTGTAGATAAAAAGAAAATGGATTATTTGACTTTAGGGAATTAAGTGTAATTACTGAAATGACAATGTTGGTTGCCTGGTCACATTTACAGAAGCCTGGGCACGTATCTGAGTACTCTGTGCTTTAATATGGCAAATGTTTAAATGAGCTCTGAGTGGCAAGATGCCCATTATGGAAGCATTTTAGAATGCAGTATTGCCCTGAATATGTAATATGTTTGTTATACTCATCTGTCTCTGATCAATTTTAGGATGCTCATAAATTTGACATTTCATTATAATCATCTTAAACATTTTAAAATACATTTTTATGCTCACTTGATTTCAGACAACCAGTAGAGCTTGTGCTTCTTCATTCAACTCGGAGTTTCAAATGCAGGTTGCCTAGTGTGTTGGTGTCTAAATCAGCTCAGGCTGCTGTAACAGAACATCATGGATTGGGGGGCTTAAAAAGAAACATGTATGTCCCACAGGTTTGGAGGATGGGACGTCAGAACAGTTGGGCTCTGGCGAGATTTCTCTCCCTGGCGGGGCCTTGCTTTCTCGCTGTGTCCTCACAGGGCAGGAGAGGATGCCGGCTCTTGGTGTCTTTTTACAAGGACACAAATCCCATAAAGGGGTTCCCAATCAAACCTAATTACCTCGTAAAGCCTTATTTCCAAATACCACCACACTGAGGGTAAGGACTCCACATATGAATTGGGGGGGACACAAACATTCAGTCCATAATATTTGGCTAGAGCTACCACGGCACAGTACCACACCCTGGGTGGTGTCAATAATGGAAATTGATTGTCTCTCAGTTATGGAGGCTGGAAGTCTAAAATCAAGGCACCAGTGGGGTGCTCCTGCTGAGAGCTGAGCAGGAGACTGTTCCATGTTACTCTCAGCATCAGGCATTTGCTGGCTTCTACTGCATCACCCTGACCTCTGCCCCCACCTTCACGCTTCCTGCTTTTCTGTGTATCTGCATCCGATTTTCTCCTTTTATTTTTTATTTTATTATTTTTTAATTAAAATTTTAATGTTACAGATGTTTCTCCTCCCCCCTTCAGACACCCTGCTCCCCATCCCGCTCCCCCAATCCCCCAGCATTGTTGTCTGTGTCCATTGGTTACACATGAATGCATATAAGTTCTTTGGTTTATCTCATCCATCCTCCCCATTCCCCTCCTCTGAGGTCTGTCAGTCTGAACCGTACTCCTTTCTATGTCTCTGGGTCTATTTTGTTCATCAGCTTATTTTGTTCATTATATTCCACAAATAAATGAGATCATGTGGTATTTGTCTTTCTCTGACTGGCTTATTTAGCTTAGCATAATGCTCTCCAGGTCCCTCCATGTTGTCTCAAAAGATAAGAGATCTTTCTTTCTTACAGCTACCTAGTATTCCATTGTGTAAATGTACCACAACTTTTTCATCCACTCATCTACTGATGGACACTTGGGCTGTTTCCAGATCTTAGCTATTGTTAATAGTGCTGCTATGAACATGGGGGTACATATATTCTTTCTGATTGGTGTTTCAGGCTTCGTAGGGTATATTCCTAGAAGTGGGATCACTGGCGATTTTCCCCTTTTAATAATGACAGCAATCCTATTGAACTAGGAGTCTATTCCACTCCAGAATGACCCTGTCTTTACTAATTATATCTGCAATTGTCCTATTTACAAATAAGCTCACATTCTAAGGTGTTGGGGTTTAGGACATCAACATAGAAATTTGGGGTGGGAGATGCAAGTTAATTCATAATGCCCTTAATATCTATAAAACTTAGATAAAGATATGAAACATTGTTTATCTCCCAAGTTTTCATAGGCTATAGTACTTTTCACATTAATATAAAATATTATTTAATATATGATGTGGTCTATGTTTTCTTACTTGGTATCTTCTCTTCTGTGAAAAGTATTGGCAATATTGAAATAACATTCCAAGCTTTCTGAACAAAAAGGAGCATTCATTTAAAAACAAACAAACAAAAAACAGAATCCTAACTGTCATCTGAGAACACTTTGCCAAATCAAATTAGCCATTTGCTTAGTTTCCTGGTATGGTACTTGCAGTGTTTAAAAGTGCTTTCTAAATTAGCTATTAAAAAGCATTTAATTTTGCATAAAGCAGCTTTCACTACAGAGCCTTAATTAAAAGTCACTATTCAATTATTTATGTACCACTCAGTGTATTCAAATGATTTAGAAAGAACCAGCAAGCAACATTCTACAGATTTGGGCCTATTGGTACACAATACTCAGGGCAAATTCAAAATACTAATTTTACTTCACTGCTTTGGTTTGGTTGCTAGTAGCCTTTAGAAAAGTCTGGCAGCTCATCAGGTCTCTGATGAGATACAAAAGCCAAGAAGATGCTGGAAGCATTCTGAATATTCGTTTAAAAGTCTAGAGAAATTAGAAGCTCTAGAAGTTTTACCAGCTTGCGGGAGAACAATTAGGTTGATAAGACAAACAAATCTGTAAGAGCTGAGTAATAATTAAACCAAAGGAAAGAAGACTCAGGTATCTAACGCAATAGGACATCAGCAGCTCCTTGGAGACCAGGAAGGCTCTGGGGGTGTTGGGATCCTCAATCCAGAGGCCTCTGGCCCTATGCAGTTGCCTTAGGAACTGTTAAAGTGAGAGTCATTTAAGGGCTTGTCCATGGTCCCACAAAACCATGCCAAATGAGTGACAGGGGTACTCACAGCTCCTCTTTGTTACCTTGAGGATGTCCAAGAAGTTTTCTGCCACCTGGACACCTATTGTAGTGGACAGCTACAGAGGGGGACACTGTCCATCACAGACAAGCTGCCAAGGAGGAGCTAGAATTGTTGTATTTCAGACAGAAGCAAATCAAGTAGCTCCAGGTGTGGCTGTTTGGGGGTGTGACGAAGAGTAGGGTCTCTGGCCAATCATAGCTTCGAACAGGCAACCTGAATCTCTGTTTTCACATACATAGTATCCCATAGTTATAAGTTTTAGTATCTTCAGTAGGATCGATGTCACAAATTTACACAATGAGCATCATTTGGAAGACTATTTAATTTCTCTACACTTACTTAGTTTTGAAATATTTGAACAATTTTTTTGTTTTAGTCCCTCTGAAAGATGGCAGACATTAACCAAAACAAAACGTTAAATTAAAAATATATTATTTGGCCAACAAGCAGATGAAAAGATGCTCAGTATCTCTAATCATTAGGAAGATGCAGTCAAAATCCACAGTGATACATATCACCTCATACCCATTGGGAAAGGCTACTGTCAGAAAGGAAGGGAGGGAGGGAGGGAGGGAGGAAGGAAGGAAGGAAGGAAGGGAGGAAGGGAGGAAGGAAGGGAGGAAAGGAGGGAGGAAAGGAGGGAGGGAGGGAGAAAGAAAGGGAGGGAGGAAGGGGAAATAAAGAATAAGAATAAGTATTGGAGCAGGTGTGGAGAAATTAGAACCTTTGTTCATTGTTGGGGGGAATGTAAAATGGTGCAGTTGCTGTGGGAAACACAATGGTGGTTCCAAAAAAAATAGAATGACCATATGATCCAGCAGTCCCACTCCTGGGTATATATCCAAAAGAATTAAAAGCAGGATCTCAAAGAGATAATTGTACACCTATGTTCATAGCAGCTTTATTCGCAATAGCCAGGAGGTGTAATGGGTAAACAGAATGTGGGGGAGGGGAGAACATGATGAAGGGAGGAGACTCAACTTAGGGTGGTGAACACATAATATGATATACAGATGATGTATTATAGAACTGTACACTTAAAACATATATAATTTTATTAACCAAGGTTACCCCAATAAATTCAACAAAAAATTTTTAAAATTAAAAAAAAGAGAGAGAAATGGTTAACATAATAAATTTTATTTTATGGGTTTTCTACCACAATAAAAACTTATTCTGCAAACTTTCTTAAAACCACATAAAATGTAATAAATGTAAATAATTACATCTTCAAAATTTTTTTTGGATTTTGAAGCATTCACACTTCTGAGATTATTAAAATCTAAACTTTAGCCCTGGTCGGTTTGGCTCAGCAGTTAGAGCATCAGCTTGCAGTCCAGAGAGACCCGGGTTCGGTTCCCGCTAAGGGCACGTACCTTGGTTGCAGTTTGTCCCTGGCCCTGGTTGGGTTGTGTGGGTGGCAACCACTCAATGTGTCCCTTTCATGTCAATGTTTCTCTCTCTCGCTTCCTCTCTCTCCCTCCCACTCTATCGGAACCAAAAAAAAAAAAAAAAAAAAAGGAAAAATGTCCTTGGGTGAGGACCAAAAAAAAAAATCTAAACTTTATTAAGACTTTTGAGATACCCTGTTTTGGGTCTTCGCTCCATTTGTGGCTGATGGTGTGCACTCTCAGGTTTCGGTTAGCTGAAGTGTTACCACTCTAAAGCCCATGTAAATACAAGTGTCAATATTATTTTTAAATACTTATAATTTAAAAGTTTGTGTGGATTTGAAATTTATTTGCTTTATCACAGCAATTTCAATTATTAATTTGGCGGTGAAAGAAGTGAAGTGCCATTAGATTCTAAAATATAATTTCAAATATATATTTTAGAATAGTTGTAAGGCCCGGCCGGTGTGCTCAGTGGGTTGAGCACTGTCTCATGGACTGAGAGGTCCCAGGTCCATTCCTGGTCAGGGCACATGCCGGGTTATTGGCTTGATTCCCAGTAGGGGGCGTGCAAGAGGCACCCAATCGATATTTGTCTCTCATATCTATGTTTCTCTCTCTCTCTCCCTTTCTCTTTCTCTAAAAAAATCAGTAAAAACAAACAAATAAAATAATAGTTGTAAGAATAGTTTAAATGTTCTTACTTTTAATTATGAAAAAAATTCAAATATATAAAAAAGAAAAAGGTGTTAGGACAACTGGGTATCCACATTTAAGATTTAATTGCACACTATTCAAAGAGTTGGTAGAAGGATCAAAGACTCATAAAAACTGCTTTTGAAAAATACAGAATTTACATTGAGTTTTAAAAATAACAAAGTATTTACTTACAAAAATCAAGTTTAACAAAATAAGAAGGTACAAGACTCTTCTAATTTAAATTACTAAACTTTTTTTTATTGGCTGAGTTACTTTCAACAAGATCAATGAACTCATAGTAATTTTCATGAGGCTGGTGAGAAATTTTAACCTCCTAAGACAAACATATCTTATTACTATGAATGAGCAAACACTATTCTCTAAAACAAATCATTTGTACAAACATTGCTTTTCATAAACAAAATAGTTCTAAGTCAATGGTACTTAGAGTATATCTAATAAAACAAATATCAAATAAAAATAAAAAAATTGATTAAAAAATGGAAATATTAGGGGAAGTTCCCATTCCCTTCTTTTTGTAAACAGACTAAGATACTTACTTTAAGATGGTAAGAAACAGCCCTGGCCAGTTTGGCTCAGCGGTTAGAGCGTCGGCCTGTGGTCCAGAGAGACGTGGGCTCGGTTCGTGCTAAGGGCACGTGCCTCGGTTGCGGTTTGTCTCCAGACATTGTGGGTCTTGTGGGTGGTGACCACTTGATGTGTCCCTTTCACATCGATGTTTCTTTCTCTCTCTCTTCCTGTTTCTCCCTCCCACTCTTTCTGAACAAAAAATGAAAAAATGTCCTCGAGTGAGGATAAAAAAAGATGAGAAGAAACAGATTAAATGTAGATTAAATTTACTTTTTATAGTAAAGGCTAAATATTATTTGTTCTTCATCTTCCTTATCTTTCTAAACATATACTTAATACATAGTCACGACTAACCTAGTGCTTTGGGTTTTTATGTTTTGTTTTTTATTGTTGACAGTATTACAGATATCCACCATTCTCCCCCTTTTATCTGCTTTTATTTTTTTAGTTACAGTTGACATTCAATATTATTTCATATTAGTTCCAGATAACCTAGTGCTTTGAATTTGTAGTCAATTGATTCAGCACCCTGTTATTTTCCTTCCAGGTTTCACTTTAGGAATCTCTGTTTAATGACTTTCCTTTAATTTAATCAAGGATGAATTAAAGTATGCTGGGCTAATAATTTAGTTTTCCTCATAATAATTTATTGTGAATAAGCATTATAACCAAACTTCTTTATATTCTGATTGGCATTTGAAACTTAAATAATGCTCCCCCAGCCCCCCACCCCAGAAAAGATACCCATGTCCTAATCTTTCAAGCCTGTGAATGTTACTGTACATGGCGGAAGAATTTTGCAGATGTAATTACACTCAGGGTTTTGCGATGGGGCGATTATCCTGGGTTCCCGGTGTAATGGAATCACAATGTATTCACAAGCGCTCCTCCTGTAAGGGGGAGAGTCGCCAGGAACAGAAGCAGAGGCCATGCTGCGGGCTTTGAGGATGGAGGAAGGGCCCACAAGCCAAGGAATGCAGGCAGCCTCTAGAAGCTGAAAAAGGCGAGGACCTGGATTCTTCCCTGCAGCTTGCACAAGAACACAGCTCTGCTGACCCATTTTAGACTTCTGACCTCCAGAACAATAAGATAATAAATCTGTGTGGTTTTCAGCCACTACACTTGTGGTAGTATGTGACAGTACCAATAGGAAACTAATACAATGGTCTGTAAGCAGCTTCCCCTCATCCCCTTTGTGGGATCTGCACATACAATATTGCCTGTGCTGTTGCATTTGTGTGTGTTTGTGAGTGTTACTGAACTGAAGGGGTCCATTTGCCTGTGCACATCAAGCCCAGTAACACATGAACAGGAGTTTGCAGCCAAGAAAGTAAGGATTTATTAAGGACATGGCCCCATGCCCGGAGTCACAGGGAGCTCATCCTCAAAGGCTTGGCTCCCCAATAGCTTCCAGAGGATGGATTAGATAGGGGAAAAACATTAATTATGGTGACTAATAAGTTAGGGTCATAGTCTCTATTGATTGGTTGGTACTAGTGGGTAATTTGATTATTGCATCTGGTCCTGATGTCAGCCATGGAGTTGTTCTGTACAATTTTGCAAGGATTTGTTTTGTGGGATCATCTCACTTTCGTGGGTCCAAGGCTAAAACACAACCGAGGCCAAGATATCATGTTCAGTTTGATTGAAAACTTTGTCTCCACAGTCAATAGACCCAGGACCTTGTTTCTAAGACTACTGGGTGATGACTGCAGCCTCATTGTCCTGAGGGCTTAATGATTAAGCAAGGGAGAGGGAGGTGGGTGAGTCAGGGCACTGGGCGAGGCCGGTTTGGGTCAAAGGAAATAAATAAATAAGTAAAGGCTAGCTTAAAGAAAATAAGGTTTCTGCGTGGTTTCATAAGCCTGGCGTAGTGCAGGCCAGTGCCCCAGCTCCTGGCCGGGAAGGTGGTTGAAACCCTAGGTGAATGGTGCGTATAATAAATGGCTACGTCTGTCCGACGTGTGACTACCTAAGATATAGATTAAAAGGCTATTCACTATAACAAACACACTAACAAATTAATTTGAAATAAGAGACAATCTTGACAAAGATTCAAGGAAATGTCTAATGAGTGGCTCCAATCAGTAAATTTTTTTTTTTTTTTAATCCTCACCCATTTTTTGTTCCGATAGAGTGGGAGGGAGAGACAGAGAGAGAGAGAGAAAGAGAAACATTGATGTGAAAGGGACACATCGAGTGGCTGCCACCCGCACGACCAACCAGGGCCGGGGACAAACTGCAACCGAAGTACGTGCCCTTAGCGGGAACCGAACCCAGGTCTCTCTGGACCGCAGGCCGACGCTCTAACCGCTGAGCCAAGCCGACCAGGGCCAAGCAGTAAATTTTAACTGTTCTTCATCATTGCTTAATCCAATTTGAGTTTACTGTAAATCTGATTAGGATAAATTCATCTTGAACCTTTATTGTTTTGAAATAAATCAGGAACGATCGGGCCAAATTGATACGAAAAATGTTTCCAACCGCAATTCTTTTATTCTTCTTAATTAAATATCGCTCTTTGGGCTTCCCTCTGATTATCCTCTCCCCTATTTGGGTCAGAGCCCAGATGGTCTATGGCTCGCTCCTGCTTCCACGTAGAATTAAGAATATTATTGGTCTCCTTTTATTCTCCTGGGCTGGATTCTGTGATTGCTTTTTCATCTTATTCCTCATTTACCTTCCAAGAGAGTAACCTCAGAGCTGCTCTCTGTGTCCATGCCCTCCAACATTTCCTGCTAAGATCCTGCTGAAAGATGGCCTGTGAGAGACGCTTTTTAAAAAGGCAAGGCATGAAGTTACATTTCGTTCACATCAGTTACTGCATTTCTGGGGGCCAGTACCACCTCCAAACATTCAAAGCAAGTTTCAAAAATTAGATCTTCAGCACCGTGTGCTTTGCTTTTAAAATTTCATTTCCAGTGTTTATAGTGAAGGAGAAAAAAACCAAATTCATCCAAAACAGACACGAATATGCGCAGCGCCGGTGGGAGAGTGCTGGGCATAGCTGCCTTTCAAACCGGACACCAGCAGGCCATTCGTTTCTGAGTTGGCTATTGTGTTATTCAAGTTTATTACCTGAGGTTTCAAAAACAGAACGTACAGTGAGTTATCTAAACTACCTCATATTTCCCGGGAAATGGGCTAGTATTGTTTTGAAATAGTACCCTGTAGTGTCCTAAGGCCAACTCCTAGGAGAGACAAACAAAAAATAAGTAGGTCACTGGAGCAGGTACTTCATTAAATCAACCCCAATTCTTCCTTTTCCTGTCTCTTCAGTTCTCTAGACTCTGAGTTCCCTTTCCTCTTCGCTTTTCCACTGTGAGAATATGTCAAGGAAGGAAGAATGGCCCCCAGGGCAGAAATGAGATGTTTGTAGGGGACTCTGATAACGACATGGCCCAGACATTTCACAATGGGAGCTGGGCTGCAGGGCTATCACTGTGTGACCGGAGTTACCTTCATACCACTATTTGGCAGGTTCTTATCATCTGGCTGCTATTTTGTTGGTTTTTTGTTGTTGTTATTATTGTTGTTTTTAGATCAGAATATTCTTTCATAAGTTCCACATCATTTTCCTCACTGCCCACATTTCTAACATATTTGCAGGTCAGTCTTCAGAGGTGTCTACTGTATTCAGATGGTTACTTGCAGATTTCTCACGATTAGAATCATTATTATGAGCATGCTTTTAAGAACAAAAACATTTTCATCACATCTGAAACAATGCACAAATCATAAAAATCTCTGGGGAGTTCATATGTTTGCTTGAGACTTTTTTGGTCATTGTATAAGAAAATAACTTTTTTTTATATCTACAAGGGGAAAAATAAACAAACCTTTGGACTCCATCTAACCAAAACATCTTTATGAATTAGCATTTGAATAACATGATTTTTTTTTAATCCTCACCCAAGAATATTTTTCCATTTCTCTTGAGATAGAGTAGGAAGGAGGAAGAGAGAGAGAAAGAGAGAGAGAGAGAGAGAGAGAAATATCGATGTGAGAGAGACACATGGACTGGTTGCCTCCCACTCGATCATGATGAGGGAGAGAGAGAGAGAGAGAGAGAGAGAGAGAGAGAGAGAGAGAAATATCGATGTGAGAGAGACACATGGACTGGTTGCCTCCCACTCGACCATGACGAGGGCTGGACAAAACTGCAACTATGAAACCGAGGTACGTGCCCTTGACGGGAATCAAACCAGTGGCTCTTTGGTTCTTGGGCCGATGCTCTAACCGCTGAGCCAAACCGGCCAGGGCATTGCATGATTATTTTTAACCACAGGATGGTTAAGTAACTTAGCAGTGACTTTTGTGAATTTTATTGAGCACTTAAAAAAAATCATGATTTGTGGCATGAGCAAATCTTTAAATCTTTCTATTATAACCAACTTATTTCTAGGGCTTGCTGAAAGGACACAGACAGTGTTCAAAGAGGCCAGGGGGCAGTTCTGGAGCACCTCCAAGTCTTAGGTCCCATGTATAGAATTGTGGAATCATATGGTGCTTAGAGAGATGTGCTCTTCCAGGTCATCATGTCTAACCATATGATTTTGCGAGAGAAGAAACCTAAGTCAAGAAAAAATAAGAGTGAAGAATAGAGAGACTATGGTCTATCTTTTTTTTAATTAAAAAATAATAATTTGGAGACTGTGGTCTCTTGAATCCCAATCTGATGCACTTGTCCCCAAACCGTAAGAATGAGACAGTTATAATGTGTGTTACATTTTCCTTGACAGTTTGAGAGATATTATTTTGATCCGAAGAGAAACTGAATTGATATTTGTAGCACTTTAAAATGAGATTAAATAATACAATTTTTAAATTCAATGTAGCTCCCATACAAAAGTGTGTGTGTGTGTGTGTGGGGGGGGGCTACATATATCCTACTGGTTCTCTTTCTCTAGAAGAATTCTAACTAGCACAGATTTTGGTAGCCTTATATCTTGATATCATAATATAATAAAAAACTGAAACATGGAACAAGTTATGGAACGCACAATCTATTTCTAAAGTGGCTTATCATCATTCTCTTTTAGTGCTCGAAAAAACTGCTAGGAGAGGTGATACTAGAACTATCAGTAAATATGCCAATGTTTGTCATTTCATGTCTTTCCTATCAACTAGAACATAACAAGGCATGATGGGTTTTAAAGGCACCTCTAAATGCACAGCCATCTGAGGCCGGATAACGGCCCCGCCCACTGTACGATGCCGATGCTCATTTACTGCCTAATGTGAATTTTATAATGGAACTTATGACCTAAAAGAATTCTCTCTTCCCCATGACAGCATACGTTCTCAGTCCCTGATTAATTTCTTTTTATAGTAGGGAGCATAGCTGCCTTCCTGATTAAATTTTACTAGAGATTTTTGTCCTATGGAACCTAAAATGATTTTTTTTTTTTTTACAGAACACCAGGTTTTCTTGCTGTTGCCAAGGTAACTAATAGCTATGGAGATGGTCATCTCAGGTGAAGGAGGGTTTCTGGAACCAGGGCCTTCTGTTTGGAACTGCGAGCAATCGAGTTGAAGGTGAGTGAACTGACTTTGTCTCTGACCAGGGTCTTGGCCTGGTCTCGGATGTCAGTTCTCGTTTGAGTGTGGTAGAAACGGTCAAGTTCAGAGCAGAAGTCTCTCCTCTGTTATCTCCTAGATCTCTTGACTTTGACGGTAAACTAAACCCCACCTGAAGTCATTAACAATAACATGATAAATTCTTCTTAGAGTTAGCTCTCCAGGGGTGGAAGCTACAGATTTTTCTCAAGGTTTTTCATGAGACAAAGGTAGCAGAGGGAATGAGACCCAGTAAGTCTGTGCGTTGGCCCTTTAAGTGGGGCTGCCTGGGACTCTAGAGCCTCAGTCTCTCTCAGCTTCAATCCCTGCTGGTTTTTTTCTTTAAAATTTTTATTCTTTATTGATTTTAGAGAGAGAGGAAGGGAGAAAGAGATAGAAACATCGACGAGAGAGAATATCGATTGGCCGCCTCCTGCATGCCCCCCATTGGGGATCGGGCCCACAACCTGGGCATGTGCCCTGACTGGAATCGAAATGGCGACCTCTTGGTGCATGGGTCGATGTTTAACCAAAGAGTCACACCAGCCAGGCAATCCCTGCTAGTTTTAACAGCCAGAAGTTATGGGGACTTCTCTTCCTGGCACTGGAACCCTGGGATCAAGGATGTGGTGTGGGCCTGGGACCCCTTGCTCCTCAAGGAGGACCTCTGCATCCAGATATCCCTCCCGATTTTTATCCAGCACATGTGGGTGTGGGACCAGCCTGTCCTGTGTCTCCGCCCCTCCTACCAGTCTCTATGTGGCTTCTTGTTTAATTCTCTAGTTGTGGGACTTCCATTCAGCCAGATTTCAGGAGGTTCTGAATGATGGTTGTTCTGTAGTTTATTTATTTTATTATTATTATTTTTTAAATGAACAACCTTGATTCCCTTTATTTTTCTTGTATGAAATTATGTGGTGGCCACAGCTGGAGCCTGGGCCCTCTGCACAGAAACTCTGGTGCGGGTCTTTACAAGATGGTCAGTGACTTCCTGGTAGGGAGACTTGGTGCACACAGTCTCTTCCAGAGGTCGGGTGAGACAGCTGTAGGCCTTAGAGATGGCATCAAAGGCGGCCTTGGACAGCTGCCCAGGGTGGCAGTGCAGCCCCTGGCCGAGGTGTAGCAGTCGTGGATACCAGCCATCACCAGCAACTTCTTGGGCACAGGGGCTGAGACTATGCCAGTGCCCTTGGGGGTGGGGACGAGACCACCAGTACAGAGCCACAGCGGCCAGCCACCTTGCTAGGGACAGTGTGGGGCTTGCCCATTTTGTTCCCCTAGTAGCCTTGCCCCACAGGGACAATAGAGAGCTTGGCCAGGACGCCGGTCCCATGATGGCAGCGGCTACCTCCTTGGAGCACTTAACACCCAGACCAACATGTCCACTGTAGTTCCCAGTGGCGACAAATGCCTTGAGGCGGGTCTGCTTTTGATGGGCATAATCTTCAAAACCTCATCCTTGAGGGATGCCCCCGAGAAAAAGTCAAAGATCTCAGATTCCTTGATGGGAAAGGAGAAGACATAGATCTCCTCCAGGCACTTGAACTTCATGTCCTCAACCAGGCGGCCCATATGGTGACGGGGATCCATCCTTGTCCTCTGCCTTACCTCCGAGAGCTCCCTAGCCTTGGCTCCGACCCAGACCCTGTGGCGACGGGGGCCCTGGATGCTGCTGCCAAATCCTCCATGGAAGGCTCCACGCCTCCCATTCCGGGGCCCCCGGGGCCTCAGGGCCTCCCGCAGCACCTGCTTCATCCACCATTTGGTTTTTCCTTGAAATGAAGAGCAAAGATCTCTGGGAGGGCAATGTACAGTTTAGTTGTCATTTCGATGTGGTTGTGGGAGGAGGAGACTCCTGTTCACCTATGCCACCGTCTTGACCAAAAGTCCAGTTTTTTTCTTTTTTTTTTAAAGCAACACTCAGTTATGTGCTGTGTACAAGAATCATATTTTAAATACAGGATGGGGCAAAAGTAGGTTTATAGTTCTCTCCACTCTTGTATACAATAATTAATAAACATCATCCAAAATTATCTATTATCTAAATAGTATCTCTTCTGAGATGTTTTGGGAACGCTCACATTCCAGGTTCCATTGCAGTTAGAAAAGCCACTGCTCATTACCAGGAAACCTGCTACTGTGCTTATTAATGAGCATACTGGAGAGAAGAAACAAACACCCAAGTGCATTTTCATTTCACTACTCAATGAGAAGAAGAAAACTGAGAAAAAACCAGCTTGCGGATGAACGGCTGCCTTTCGGAAGGCGTTCCTGCGCTCTTGGGAAAGAGCTCAGCTATCTGCCCACTGGTCCCGTAGCTCGAGCTGAGTCATGCAGCTACTGGGCATCGACATCATCCACTCCCGCGTATTATGTAAAGTCGTGGAAGGCTGCCACATTGTCTTGCTCAAGATGTTGTCCAGACTCTTGTCAGCCATCAACAAAACTGCAATCTACCATCTCACTGACCCAAAGCCCAGTCCTCCCTCTGTCCGAACTGTCCCGCCTCCCTCCTGAAAGGTGAGGTCAGACCCGTGGTTCTTACCCCTGGGCGTGCATCAAACTCGCCAGCAGGGCTTGTTGGAAAGTAGATTGCTGAGTCTGGCACGTCAGGGGGGGATTCTGAAGATCTGCATTTCCAGCTCCGAGGTGACTGATGCAGCTGACCTGTTCGAGGGGAAAGAGACCATTGAGAAAGGTTCCAGATTTACTCAAAGGATTTTTTTCTCTTTTAAGAAGTCAAGGATGTCTGAATTGAGACCTTTCAAACCCTGCTGTAACTCTTAATACTTTAGCAGCGGTTCTCAACCTGTGGGTCGCGACCCCTTTGGGGCTCAAACAACCCTTTCACAGGGGTCGCCTAAGATATAACAGTAGCAAAATTACAGTTATGAAGTAGCAACAAAAATAATTTTACGGTTGGGGGTCACCACACATGAGGTGTATTAAAGGGTCATGGCATTAGGAAGGTTGAGAACCACTGCTCTAGTAGTTTTTTTTTTTTTATCCTCACCCGAGGACATTTTTCCATTTTTTGTTCAGGTAGAGCGGGAGGGAGAGAGAGGAACAGAGAGAGAGAGAGAAACATCGATGTGAAAGGGACACATCGAGTGGCTGCCACCCGCACAACCGACCAGGGCCGGGGACAAACTGCAACTGAGGTATATGACCTTAGCGGGAACTGAACCCGGGTCTCTCAGGACCGCAGGCCGATGCTCTAACCGCTGAGCCAAACCGGCCAGGGCTGCTCTAGGGTTTCTGAGGAACAGGAGTTTGAGAGAGCTAAGGAAGAAATTATAGAAATTCAGATTTTCTTTTCTTTTTTTAGTTTCCCATTCCTGACAAATCCATGAATAGCTTTCAAGCTAGTCTAAATCAAAGTGCCATTCTATTGGGTCACGTTTCTTCAACATACCTGTTTTTCTTGACCAGCCGAGCAGCAGCAACATGACCTGGGAACTTGGTAGAAACTCGAGTCCTCAGTGCCACCCCAGGTGTGCGCAGTCAGACACTCTGGAGCTCTTGTCAGCAATTAGTAATGAACATGCTCTCCAGGGGATTCCAATCATGCTCAAGTTTGAGAACTAATAAACTAGCCCAAAGCTATTTTACCATTTTTATTCAATTTTTTTTTCTTTATTGGTTTGAGAGAGAGAGAAAGAGGAGAGGGAGAGATAGAAACATTGATGAGAGAGAACATGGATTGGCCGCCTCCTGCATGCCCCCCACTGGGGACTAGGCCCACAACCTGGGCATGTGCCCTGGCCGGGAATTGAACCGGCGACCTCTTGGTGCATGGGTCGATGCTCAACCACTGAGCCACACTGGCTGGGCTTACCATTTTTAGAGATCTATTCTAGAATTGAGCGGGGAGGCTGAAGGGATCACAGTTGGCCACCACTGTGTGGTCAGCATCCACAAGTTGCTATTACAGAACCCTACTAGGCAGTCTTTACGAGAAAAATATTTTTGCTTCTTTTGGAAACAAATAAGGGATGGTATCAGGATCATTTTATAAATTATGGGCCCACATTTTATTGGCTCTGTTTCAGAGAATGACACACTCAGTTATGATGCATTTCTATTTAGTGCATTAATCCAAATTCTTACGAAGTAGCAGTAAGGCTGTGGTCTCTATGATGAACTTTTAATAAAAGTATAGGAATATATTAGATGAATTTATAACCATCCCTTTAAAAGAAATTCTTTTTAGAAAACTTATTTTTCTTTATTGATTTTAGAGAGGAAGTGAGAGAGAGAGAAACATCGATTGGCTGCCTCCTGCACACCCCCCACTGGGGATCAGGCCCAAAACCTGGGCATGTGCCCTGACCAGGAATTGAACTGGTGACTTCTTGGTGCATGGGTCTATGCCCAACCACTGAGCAACACCGGCTGGGCTTATGAGGAATTCTTAATGCATATTTGCTCCCATTTCCTGAACACCAATTCATTTAAAAACATTTTTGTATTTATTGATTTTTTAGAGAGAGAGAGGGAGATAGAAACATAGATGTGAGCGAGAAACATCAATCAGCTGCCTCCTGCACACCCCCTACTGGGGATCGAGCCGGAAACCTGGGCATGTGCCCTGACCAGGAATGGAATCCGGACCTCTCAGTCCACGGGATGACGCTCAGTCCGCTGAGCCTCACCGGCCAGGCTGAACACCGATTCTTGCCAAGCTGTGTTGTGCTGAATGGCAGTCAAATATACAGATAAGAAAAAAAAAATACAACCCACCTCATTTATTGAAAACTTAGTGGACTGCAGAAAGTCAGTCAGCACAGGCGTGGCCCTTACTAACCACCTGGCCCAATGTTCTGTGTAGTCTTGACACGAGGAGGACCAGCCGTCACTCAGAAACTAGTACTCAGAACTCGCCCCAGACTTACTGACTCAGAAACTCAGTGGGGAGGTTTGGTCAGAAACCAATTTTAAGTCCTTTGGGTGACCCAGATGCATGCTGGGGTTTGAGAACTAGCAATCTAGCCTAATTATTTTACCTTTCTTAAATCACAGACAACTGAGGATATGATGAAAACAGTCTTGCATGTATTTAACTTTGGGTGGTATGAACTGTGAAGCCCCAGTTTAAGGACTGATCTTGTCCAGGCTCTTATTTTATAATTAAACATAGTAAATACTAAGAGTTAAGTGACATGCTAATTAGTTAAATGGCTAATTAATGGCAGAATGGTGCCTCCACGCTCAAGCCAACCAAGTGCATCTTTCTAGTCCTCCACTTACACAGCAGAGAAAGCAAAACTTGGACGTTGTACAAACAATTGAAGCCACAGTAATTTATGATTTTTTTTACCCTCACTTGAGGACATTTTTGCATTTATCTTCAGATAGAGTGGGAGGAAGAGAGGGAGAAAGAGAGAAACATTGATGTGAGAGACACACATTGACTGGTTGCCACCCGCATGACCCCTACCGGGGCCGGGGACAAACTTCATCTGAGGTATGTGCCCTAAGCGAGAACCAAACACGGGACTCTCCGGTTGGTGGGCCGACGCTCTAATCGCTGAGCCAAACCAGCCAGGGCTGATTTAATTAATTAAAAAAAATATCTATGTTGTCCATATAAAACAGAAGGCGGGGAATTTTTTTTTTTTGTAATGAATGCTATGAGGAAACACATGTGTTCTAAAACTCTCTCTGAAAAACAGATATGTGCTTATGAATTACTCTGTGCCAAAAGAGAATAGTGTACTCTTTCGGCTCATTAAAAATAATGTTCTTGTCCGGCCGGTGTGGCTCAGTGGACTGAACTCAGTCCCATGGGCTGAGAGGTCCTGATTTGATTCCTGGTCAGGGCACATGCCCCAGTTGAAGGCTCAAATCTCAGTGGTGGACATGCAGGAGGCAGCTGATCGATGTTTCTCTCTCACATTGATGTTTCTCTCTCTCTCTAAAGAAATAAATAAAAACATATTTTAAAAAAACGTTATGTTTCCCATGTTCTTGCTGAAAGAGCTGGTTATTATCGTTGGTAGATTGACTGTGTCTACTTAATGACTTACCAGAAAGGAACGAAACGCAAAGAACAACGAAACGAGGTGAAGCCAAGTTGAGTAAAGGCATAAACTACTGCATGCATCCATTGCAAACACAGGCGAAATGAATCTATGCTGCTGGAACTCAGGATAACGATTTACCAGAGGGGGCTTCTGAGACTATGCTAATGTTCAGTCATGTGACTGCTGGTTACACAAGTGTGCTCTTTCTATTCAAGTCATAGGCATACATGCGGCATTTTTTCTCTGCTTCGTATTAATGAATAGTTGAAACACACACTCACACACACAAAACCAAGGTGTAGAGATTTTAAATATGCAAAGTTTAGCTCGAAAAAGGTGTTTTGCATGGAAGAAACATTTTACTTCCACTTATTCCACAAGTAGAGGGCCATAGCAGTGGAAGGCATCCTCAGGATGGACTTTAAAGCCTACCATTTTCAAAAGTACAGAAAGTGGAAAGAAATAATTGCCATTAGCTGGGTGAAGGTGAGGTCGATGAAGGTGAGGTCAGAGACGCTGAATCAGCTGAGCTAGGAACAAGAGACTGGCTCAGACCAGACGAGTCTATAGCTATGCAGGACCTGACACGCTTCCAGAATGCTCACTTTCTTGACTTGAAAATGAAATATTTTCATTTCTCTTTCCCTACAATTTTACAAATTGGACCCTCTAAATTCCAGAAGTTTGTTTATTTATTTATTTTATTTATTTTTTGTCCTCACCCGAGGACATTTTTCCATTTTTTGTACAGAAAGAGTGGGAGGGAGAGAGAGAAACATCGACGTGAAGGGACACATCGAGTGGCTGCCACCTGCACGACCAACCAGGGCCGGGGACAAACTGCAACCGAAGTACGTGCCCTTAGCGGGAACCGAACCCGGGTCTCTCCGGACCACAGGCCGACGCTCTAACCACTGAGCTAAACTGGCCAGGGCGCAGAAGTTTAAACTTTCATATTTTTAGAAGTTAACAAGTTAACTTTTTATTTCTTATTGAAATGTTATTGACTTGAACCCTGCCACAAATAGGTATAAAATGCACTGAAATGTATGAATGCAAATTCAGAAAATAAAATCATATTGTATTAAAAATACTCAAATCCTTTGACCCAAATCCCAGTTCTATTTTTTTTTTCTAAGTAATTATAGGTGAAAAAAGATTGAGGTAGTACTTTAAGTGGTTATTATATAAAATATTATAAAGTATCTCCTATTGAACAATAGAGTAATAAAGATGATGCCTCACCCATGCCAAGAACAATTAAATGTATTTTAATATCATGGTTTCAAATAATAGTTATTGATATAGTAACAGGTTACAGAATACTATTTAATAATGAGCAGGATATAAAACATATAGAATAGACTTAATTTTTAAAGAATTAAGTAAATCGTATTTGTAAAAATATAAAAAACATTAGAAGTGTTTATTTCTGTGGTAGAATACTATGCAATGTTTCGATTCTTCCAACATCTTATATATACATTTTAAAGTAAACATGTATTAGCTTTTTATTTACTTATTTTTTTAAATCCTCACCTGAGGATATTTTTCTGTTTATCATCAGATAGAGTGAGAGGGAGGGACAGGAAAGGACAGAGAGAGAGAGAAAGAGAAACATTGATGTAAGAGAGACACATTGACTGGTTGCCTCCTGGGGACGAACTGCAAATCGAACCTAAGACTCGTTGCTCCTCGGGCTGATGCTCTGACTGCAACTTTTTAAATTATAAGGATTTTGCATGCTCTTTGTGAATTGAAGTAGATAGAAAGAATAAAGAGAAAATTCTCCTTCCCCTTTCGTTCTCCCAGCCCTGCCCAAGATTTATGCAGAAATAACAATTATTTAAAACAATTATTAGAGAATATTCCTTTTCTAGGTATTTATAAAGGTATATTATATATACACATAGACTTCATTAGTGGAAAAATACTTTTTTAACTTGCATTTTTCCTTTAATGATTTATTATTATGAACATCCTTTTGAGTCCCTGTCATTCTGTACTGTGGATTTAGCAGAATTTATTGAACTGGTTCCCTTCTCATTGACACTTTAGATTTACCACTTGTCTTAGTCCATTCCAGCTGACCATTAATAGATATGTGACCAGTAATAGATATATGTCTTGGGGTACACCTGTGGAATGAATTCAGAAATGGAAGTGCTGAATCAAATAGGCATTTAAAAAATGTTAATGTGTATTGCCCAATTTTATCTCTAAGGGCCATGGACAAAAGGAAGGAACCCATTTCCTTCCCACTGCCAGTAGTGATTGGTTTTAAACAACCCAATGAATTTAAAACATTTTATTTTATAGCCTCACACAATCTTATTGATTAACAGTAAGACTGAGCATCTTTCCATGTTAATTGCCCATTTGAATGGACTCTTCATTCTTTTTGCATTTTCACAATTGCTTACCTGATTTGATTTATAAATGCTCTTTATACAGGGTGGGGCAAAAGTGAGTTTAGTTGTGAGCACATGAAACAAAGACTTTATTCTTGTGTTTTATTTATTTATTTAATCATCACCTGAGGATACTTTCCCAAATATCTTCAGATGGAGTGGGTTTGAGGGGCAGAGACAGTGATCGGTTGCCTTCTGTACGCATCCAGACTAGGGAATCAAAATCGCAACCCAGTTATGTGCCCTGACCAGGAATTTAACCAGCAACCCTTCGGTGCCTAGGATGATGTTCAACCAACTGAGCCACTCGGGCCAGGCAGGACAGGTTTTATTTTAAGAAAGAAAACAGAGATACTTGTATTTCAGAGAAAGAAAGCGCGTTGGGTTTGAGGACCCACTAAGTCCTTGCTGTCTGAGTCCACGGCCCCCACCGCCATGCTAGCTTCCTTAAGATCACTATCTATAAGTTCTGTTTGGAAAAAAATACTCTGTGCTAGAAAATTTTAAACATTACTCTTCTATAATTGCTACAGTGTATAGATTAGAAAATAGATTTTCCAGATGTTTCTTTAACAGAAGTGCCAGTTTTAAAAACTTCTGCTCAAACTGTAGAAACTTACATTCTCATCATGAATAATTTGACAGCACAATACTGGAAAAAAAGCACAGGTATGGAACACTAAATATGGAAAATTTAGTTCCACCTTGGTCACTAACTCTATGACCTTGGACACGTCTGTGCTTTTCCAGGTCTCAGTTTGGCCACCTTAGAAATTATGGGGCAAAGTTAAATACCCTCTAATGCAGTGGCTTACGTTTTACTCGTCGTCCCCTAAAATAAAGGGAAAACCCTTACAAACATATTGGCATATAAAATTTAGTTGTTAGCATAAACTGAATGTAACTTCCAATATTTTATCTTTAAATATATTTTTTGTCCAAATATTAGAGATGTAGACTTAGCTAGTGGCATATGTCTACCATATATACTAACTGGAAGTCAGCACTTGTTCAATTAGTTGGCCACATTTCTTTTTAAATTAAAAATCTTCATTTTTTCCCCCAATTCAAACAAATACAGTAATATGTACTCTATGATGTAACCACCATTTCACTCATAACTCTAATTTTTAAATAGGTGGACGGGCATATAGATAATGGAGACTTACCCTGAACTGATGGCCTAGAAGACACCAGACACCTCCCCTTCCAGTTTCCTGCTTCCCCGCGTGTCCACTTGTTTGGTACCATGTGGTTTTCACCTCCAGGACGATGTACCATATTGGGATGAATGAGTTAGTACTTTCTTTCATAAGATAGGAGGCCCTATCAATAGGGCAGTTGTGAAAGGGTAAACTGGAAAGGAAAACCAGTATGAAAGAGAAACATCACACAGTTTTTAGGAAAGAATATATATGTACATCTAGGGGTTTGCTAAATACTTTAAGTTTCCATAAAGCTCTTCATTCTATGACTTACAATTATTTTTGGCCACAGCTGTCTTGATTTTATTTCTTGTGTGATGACAGTAACAGTCTCATATACAAGTTTTCTGCGCCCACTGTTGAGATGAGAATTTGACAGTGCTCTAACTACACGAGAAAAGAATGCATTCATCAAAGTCTTAATATTTAAAAAATGGAAGGAATCCATCATGTTAAATATTTAGGTATATGGTCAAGTCATAGGGGAAAAAAATTCTTTTTTTGACCAGATGACTTTCTTGGACAGTTGTCTTTCCTAGACAACTAGGAAACTAGAAAACGTCTTACTTTGGTGAACAGTTTCCAATGTATCCTCCTTTTGTTTCAACTCTTACTTAGATAATGTTTGTCTTGGAGTACCCCAGTGCCAGTCCTTACGTTTGTCAAGAGTTAAGGAAGAGTTGAGTAAAACAACTCTGAGTGTTCCCAAACAGTAATATGTTTTACATTGATACTACTGAGAAGAGGATAATTTAAAGAATGAAATCAGCCCGGCCGGTGTGGCTCCATGGTTGAGTGTTGACCCATGCATCAAGAGATTGCCAGTTCGATTCCTGGTCAGGGCATATTCCCAGGTTGTGGGTCAAATCCCCAGTAGGGGGCATGCAGGAGGTGGCCAATTGGTGTTCTCTTATTGATGTTTCTATCTCTCTCTCCTTCTCCCTTCGTCTCTCTCTGGAAATCAGAAAGAAAAAAAAAAAAGAATAAAATCACCCAGTTATAAACAAACATAAAGAAAGATCTATTTAGCCCTGGCCTGTTTGGCTCAGCGGTTAGAGCGTCCACCTGCGGTCCGGAAAGACCCGGGTTCGGTTCCCTCTAAGGGCACGTACCTCGGTTGCAGTTTGTCCCCGGCCCTGGTTGGTCGTGCGGGTGGCAGCCACTCGATGTGTCCCTTTCACATCGATGTTTCTCTCTCTCTCTCTTCCTCTCTCTCCCTCCTACTCTGTCTGTACAAAAAATGGAAAAATGTCCTCGGATGAGGATTAAAAAAAAAAAAAAAAAAAAGATCTATTTGATCTATTTACATATGTAAATATTTTAGCTCTTCTCTAAATAGGGAGTAAATCAAGCCAAGGAAAATAAGAGAAGTATGAAACGATATATTTACATGTCTAATAATTATTAATAATACCACTTCGTTGTATTAGGGCTAAGTACACATATAATTTTGGGTCACTTTCTATTTCAGTATGAAGATAACTGAAATTTACTCCTTTCGATGATTAAAGTAACAGTGTTGTTTTCATAGCTGACAAGAAATGAAAACATTCAAAACTTTGGATGGGAAGAAATAAAGCAGAACATTGAAATGTCATCTGTGTAGGTCAGGTTCAGTAAAGAAATAAAAGCTCTGAGAGTATAGGCCCAGATTTTTATAAAGCCATTTATTTAAAAAAAACTGGTTTGTCAAATCACATACACGAGCAGATACACAACTACCAAAGTGGCCCTGTAATAGACACCAGTGGGGCGTTCACCACACAGTACCTGAAAAATACAGCTAAAAAAGAGGAGTCTGTTGAGTAATTCAGATTCCTACGTGACTCCTTGTTGAATGGCTTTAAGTTAGCATACAGTGAGTGAGAGGTAGAGTCCCAAGTAGAATAGCTGACGCCTCAGGGCTCCATTTAAAAACAAAACAAAAACAAAAACCATTTTCCCCCTCTGCACAAGGGAAACCTATCCTATTTTTTTTCCTTTGTGAAAACAGAAGCCAAGTTTCTCTTCTCGAATGGTTCAGCATTCCCAATCGGGGTGTCAGGTGGTGACCTCGGCGTTGTGCTTCTCCCCCGTCTAACTGTCCTCACCTTCTGATTCCGATTCTAGGAGAGAAGGAAGGAAGCATCAGGGTGGTTGTTGTTGCCTTTAAATAAGGTCATGAAGGAGTTTCTGATCCACTCCCCACCCAACCCCCACCCCGCAAGATGTATTTGTTCTAGGCATCCATTTACTAGGTAATACAGTTACATATGGGGAACGTTTGTTCCCTTTGTTATGAAATAAACTTGGCCTTAAAAAAAGTAACACACTTATAAAAACTTTTAGAGAATATAACTTCTTTTATTCTTTGAATCACTTAAAATAAAGTTGTCACTCTTAGTTGCATTTACTCTCATCCATTATTATTCTTTCACTTTGCATTCCCATTTTAAATATCAGTCAACTGGTAAAGGTGCTTATAAAAATCTATATAATCCCATAATGTGATTAAAGCAAAGGTATTGTTTTTACTTTCAGATCTAATTATCTCCTCCTCTCTGTTCTCCATTAGGGTGGATAATTTAAGAAGGCTGTTTTGTTTCTTGCCATGTAGAAATGTTCGCTGTCTTGATTTCAGACAGGAAGGCTAAGAGGTAGGCTGAATGTTTAATATGAAAGACACTTTAAGAACTGTAGTTTTAGGAAAGCAAGAAAAATCTGTGGAAGACTGAGCTATCTTGAATCATGAAAAAGCATTTGCTAAATAGCCACCAAAGTTATTAAATGGAATCATACCTTCTTCTGCGTTTTGCAACCACTCCACAAATTTCTTCATCTGGTCAAGAAAAACACTCTTGCCTTTGGCCACGTGTGCTTCTTTGTACCATTTCAATATCGCTTCTTCACTCAGCACATCAGCTGCGATTTCAAATAAAAGATTTCAAAGTTACTACACAAATGTCATGTTTTAAAGCAACTTCGTGTCTTACAGTTTAATAGAAAGCAATCACTTTTAACATGAACAGCTCTGTTATAAAAGAAATCCACGCTTGAAACTTATCAGAATACAGGAACCAAGCTCATTTCCATATAGAACAGTGGCATATTTTAACATTTTAGCTTAGCAAGTAGCGATGATGATGATGACGATGATATATGTCATCAGGCATGATATGATGCAGGTCTATATGCAAGTCACACTGGGGCTTGGAAACATCCTACAGTCCCAATTTGCTGGTAGGAAACGGTTATTTTGTGATTTTGCAAATGAATCAGCAAGTTCAGCATTTCAGAACACTCTGTGTCCTGCCAACTTCAAACACATCTTGATTAAGCAGCAACCTCAAATGACTGGGCTTTTAAGGGGGATTTACTATTTTAGGAGAAAAGAAGGGAAATTTAAAAATGTAGACAGGATGCAATAATATTAATATTTAGATATTAAGATGAGCATCCCAGGTATATAATGGAACCAATACACACAAATCCAAAGTTCTACACTTACTCTATCACTAAATCACTAATTGATTTTCCTACAGCATCACATTCTAAACTGCAAGAGTAATGTTTTCCTTGTACTCCATTGTGAGAAAAACAGAGACATATTAGACCAACTTCCGATAGTATTATCTATTAACTATTAATTACTTAAAACTCTAAATTCCACAAATAAGCCTTGATACCATCAAGTTATCATTAACTTAGAATATTTAATATTAAGAATAGGAAGGGGAATATCAAAATAATAGTATACATATATTGCCAATGTTCTAATGGGTTGTCTTTTGGGATTTTGGAGTGGGAAATGAGATGCAAAAACCAATAGAAAGGATTTATTTTTGTCCCTAATGCGTAAGCAACCCATTACGATGATAAATCACTCTAATGATGTATCTGCAGTTAAAATATAGTTTTAATTTATATAAACAAGAAAAATGATTTCATAGTTTTCATTTAAAATAACACTGACCTTGCCCTGGCCGGTTTGGCTTAATGGTTGGAGTGTCGGCCCGTGGACCAATGAGTCATGGATTTGATTCCGGCCAGGGGCACATGCCTAGGTTGCGGTTTGACCCCAAGGAGGCAGCCAGTCAATGTGTCCTTCTCTTGTAGATGTTTGCAGGCATGTGCCCTGACCGGAATCAAAACGGTGACCTCTTGGTGCATGGGACAATGCTCAATCCATTGAGCAACTCGGGCCAAACAAAGCCCAGTTCTTATAGAGACAAGGAGCAGCCTGAGGAAGTGACTTGTTCCTGTGCAAGGCAACTTCAGAGATTTTTCAACTAATTAGCTTAAATATGGATTTAAAAGTCTCTTTTATATGATTTATCTTTATGACATCTTTAAGATGCTTGTGATTTAGATCAGCAGTCTCCTAATTGTTTTGATCATGCTCCCCTATGAGACAGCTTTGAGCATGTACACCAAACATACATATATTTTTTGGTTTCTAAATTATAAGTATGTTCTATAGATTATTATTAATGTCATAAAACAACAACAACAAAAAGAATAAAAATGTGGCAAACATGTAAAGGGACACTATTTTTTTCTCCTCACTTTAACGAGTTGCATATGTACAATGAACATATTGGAAAGCTGATTAAGACTGCAGTTTAGTCACAGTATTTGTCTGGGTGTTTCCTTCTGAGTTCAGAGCTCATTCCTGTGTTTTACTGCCACATAAAGGCAGAAAGAGGCCATGCAGCTATTAAAATGCTTATCAAGGAGAGTTCTTGTGAAAAGGACACTAAATGGTAAGTAAAACTTTCCAGATGCACTGTCCACTAAAAATCAGACAGACTGTGCAAAGTTGAGTTTTTAGATGAACCTAATTTAGTAATAAACACTTGCTGCAAGACCAAGTTTCTGGTATCTGGGAATAAATAATCAACAAGGGACAGAGACACTCACGTAGGGCAACTTATGAGGCAAAGCATGAACATCAAAAAGTTTAAGAAATTCAACTTTTGTTTAGTAAAAAGTCTAATCTAAAAAGGAAGGAACTCCTTGAGGCATGAGAAAAAGGGAGAATTTTTTTTTCCTCTAAGGAAAATTGGGGAGAAGAGTTCATTAAAATTGGAAGACTATAATGTGTTTGTTAGATCACCCAGAAATGCCAACTAAGAATATATATCAGTAAAAGTACTACAAAAGGAAGACAAATTTCAATTGCACAGGGTAGCCTGAGATTAACGTACACTTTCTCCTTCCAACCTGCCAATTGCTTCATCATCTGGGTGAGATCCTCGCATGCCTGGAAAGCCTTCCCTTTCCCCTCCATAGTAGCTTCAACTGAGTGGGGAGTCCTTCCAAGGTCACCCTACCCACTCCTCATCACTCTCTGCAGGAGCCTTATTTTAGCAATTGACAGGGCGGCTCCAGTTCCTGGTTTTCTTCTATAGCAAAATTCAGGAAGTCAGGGACTATTTAATCTCGAGCATTTAACATAACAAGTGTCATCTAGGATTACATTCAATGCATGTATAATGGACAAAGTCATTCACTTGAGAAAAAATAAGTGGTTTGAGAATTGCAGAGCAACATGTTATTTATATATTAAAGTTGAATACTATGTCATTTGAAATTTAGGAAATTCAGTAATTTTATCACAGCTGTTACATTGGAACAAAGTAAAACATAATTTATCTTAAGAATGCTGGGTGGGAATATATGGTGAGAAGGCCAGTTACCTTTTTCTCAGAACAAGAATAAGAAATTTATTTTAGGAAAATTTGAAAGAGGGACAGAATTTAACCTAAGAAATTTCTGCAAACTATAAAGCCCACAACAGAAATACTAATGGTACCTGGGAAGGTGGTATTCTACTTTTCCGACCTATATGTGGAAATAGGGTACTTAGCTTCAAGAAGGAAGAGACATTATTTTTAAACATGAATAATGTGATGTTTTAAAATTAATGATGACTTTACCATTTTTCTTTATTGTCTTAGAAATAGAAAAATCAAGATTTTAATATCAAAAGTGAATTTTCATGAAATGACCAATTATCACTTTTTTCCTTCATTGCTGAAAGGCATTATTATAGTTATTAACTTTTATTCCACTGTTATTTATACAAACTATTTTAAAATCTTTTAATAATGACGTTCATTAAAGTAACTAGGTTTGTCAAAGGGGACATGAGAAACCACAACCCCAACTTTCTGTTGTTCTCTTGTTCTGGGTATGTGGGGAAGGTGTGAGTGTGTGTGTGCATGTGCATAATGAGAGAGATTAAAACAGAAAAGGGGAAAGGATTTCCATTATCTTAATACCTGCATCGAGACATAATGTTCCTTATAATAAAAGGAGTTCATATTACTAGATAAAAGAAACAAGACACCATTTGGTATTTATAAAATGTGTATATGTACATGGAATTAGTGGGAAGTATAATCTTAAATGTGTTACCATAGTTCATGGAATTTGTCCCTCTGGCATCAGACACCCTTTCGACAGAGGTTCTGCACCAACAGCCATGGTTATCACCAGGAAATCTGTTACAACACGAATTCTCAGGTCTAATCCTGGACCTAAGAAATCAGAGCCCCTGAGGATCTGGGCTTTAACAAGCTCCCCAGGTGATGCATTTGCAAATCACAGCTGCGGAAGCATTCTCATATATACTGTTCAAGCATTTCTAGACATGTAAAATACTACATAAAGAAGTAGCCAAATCCTTATAAAAACAAATACAATATATTTCTCTTGGTTTGTGGGATGAAATAAAGTCAGAGTAAAATCTGATATTCAAAAAAGATAAGAGGGTAAAAACACAGTAACTCTCTTTAACAGTGGTAAGGAACAATCATTCCTCGGGGGGTTTCATGTTCTCAGGAGAAAACGTGTAATTATTTCATTCAGACAAACAGACTGGATGCAAAATTCTGTGAAAAATTATGCAATTACCTAAAAAAAAAATGACATTTAGTTTAAACACCTCAGTGATATATTTGAAAAAGTTCCCTGATTTCATTTCCTAAAATAACTAAGCCAGAATAAAAAGCTGTTAACACCTTCCTGTCTTCCTTTGGGCCTGTTCTATTCGCCACAGAACTTACTAACTTTTGATTACTTAACAGGAGCACAATGAGAAAGGACGTTGGGCATTAATGGTTAAAATGAGAGATCTGAAGGACTGTAACAGTTCATAGGTGTGGAGGAGAGACTACTCCAATGACATGACCACTGTCTGTCCCATGAGATGCACTTAGGCCAGACGGAGACTGCTTGCAACCCCCACCTCAGAGACTATCGGATCGTGATCAATGTTTATTCTGACAAAACATCAGCCACCTCCTGAGATGCGCTAGTTCCCACGATAGGCTGCTGTCCTGACCTGGTCAAGCAGGTGAAGTAATTTCCGGTACCTGGTAGCATTCACATACTGGTATCAATGACTATCCC
Organism: Molossus molossus; assembly: GCF_014108415.1. Classification (NCBI taxonomy): domain Eukaryota; kingdom Metazoa; phylum Chordata; class Mammalia; order Chiroptera; family Molossidae; genus Molossus; species Molossus molossus. The sequence continues at coordinate 21,893,312 of NW_023425401.1, forward strand.
CCCTTTAGCCTATGTAATTCTTTGGCAACTGCCAAATGGCATGGAGAAAATCCACTTGGTCTTGCAGCCACCCAGGACACGCCTGCTGTGATAAGTTTCCCTTAATAAACTGTTAGTCGCCAGACTGGAGTGCCAACCTTTTTCCTCCTCCTTTCCCTGCCCTCTGCTTACAAAGGTAGATTTTCAGTCTAGGGGCTTTTCCCTGGGTCTGTGTATACTAACAATATGCACCCCAGATGCCATTACTGATAAAAAGTAGTTTGCTTATTCTGTTGTGAATTAAATACTGTAATAAAATTAGGTGCTTCTACAGATGAGGCTCAAACAACTATGTCTCAGTTAAAAAAGATTTGGTCAGAGACACTGGTTGGTTGGGTTAGCAAATAAACAACTAGAAAAGAAAGTGTGCACTTAGGCTGCTAATTTATAAAGTTTCTTTTTTTTTTTCCTGTAGCAAACAATGTTGACCACCCACAAAGCAAAGGTGGAACGTACCCCACAGGTCTCCTGACCAGCAGTGGCAGGTGGGGGGCCCCTTATTTCTTGGTTGCTGGGTACCACAGGTGGGTTAGCTACGAGACCTGCAGCTTTGGTTCTGATGGGTTATTTGGGTACGATCTAAGCCCCAGTTTCAGGACATTGCTCTCATGACCACACCAAAGAGCATCTAATTCAGATCCGGCCAGAGAAAAACACCAATTCCTGAACTTCGAATGGAACTTGGCAGTGATCACTGTCTTCTTCTGATCAAACTACATAAACACAAACCAAAGGATAGTCCAGAATCATTTTTTATATGCTGTCAGTATAGATTAAGATCAATTAAAACCCTAATAGTGATACTTTATTAAAGTCAGTGCCAGTTGTCATGGCAACCCAGTCCTTAAAAATACAATGAAGAGACAGTAAATGTGAAAATCTAAAAATAGCTTTTTCCTTGCCAAATAGGAGAATGGCTGGGACAAATAACTACCACAGAAAGTAAAAAGACTAATTATTTCAGTAATTTTAAAGTCAGCTTTATGGTACCTGAAAAGGTCTGAATATAATTTTTCATAGCATTTTGATGATCAATTTGTTATTAGAGCTAATCCTTATAATTAAAAAACAGACCTAATTACTTTGTGTAATTACATGTTTTCACTGCCTCCCCAACTCCCCAAATAGAAACCAGTTCATCACTAGTCTTCTGGGAAGTTCCGGTAACAGGCCTAATGGGGCTCGCTCCTGCGGGCAGGCATACGTGGCGTGTGCATCTGCTCTCAATAGTGTGGCTGCCTCACTAAAACTTACAAAGGTTAGCATGAACCCCAAGTCGCCCTCTGCTTGACACCCCCCAACCTCTCAAAGAGTGCAACAAAACCTGGAAACCCAGTGGTGGAACCACGTGCATGGATACCTTTATAAAAGAGAACCACGATCTTCTGAAACGCTTTCATGAAGTGGATGTTGTCGTAACAGTACTCCTGAACCTTCTGCAGGAGGATCAGCTCGGACTGGCCTTGGGAGCTGAACACAGCCAGCAGGGGCGCGTATTGCTGCAGGAGAAGTGGGGAGTGAAGCTGTTAACTCTCGCGGGACTTACAGGGTCGACAACCCTTAAATCACAACAGTAATCTGGAGACTTGCTTAGAAAACATTCTTTTGGATTATCTTCTCATTGTATTGTGTCCAATCAAAATGAAATTTTTATCCCGGCATCTTATCGGATTTCTGTCAATGTCCCTATGAAAGGGAGACAAATATGACCTCTGACCTCTGACTTAAAGATACTGCCGTGCTACTCTGTCTGTCTACTGGACACTGTGGAAATGAGACAAGGAGTGAGGTTCTCCTTCCCCAGACATCCAGATCCCCTCACAGGGCATCTTTATGGTTTTGCTCATATTGTTCCCTTGGCCTCAAATGTCTTTGGCTTCCAGTCACTGATGGAAGCTACTGTTTTCTCTCAGACCCACTCAGTTCAACAGTTACCTCTTCCCAGGAGCCTTCCCTGGTCAGCTGGACCTGCACAGTTTACCCAATGCTCGGTTCTCCTAAGCACTGAGAGCTCTCTAATTTATATCCCGACCTAGTTTATACTAGTAGCTGTTGACTTCCTAATTCAAGGGCAGGCTCTAAGTCTCCCACTTGTCTTAATACAGTTTTATAGCAAGAAGACAATTCATAGATGTAAAACATGTATCTGTGCACAAAAATGTACAGTTTACAAAATCAGATGGTTTATCCACCACTCAGATACATTTAAAATTCTAATGTCAATTTGTAGTTTACTGAAAAATATTCACTAAGAATTTCCATTATGTAGAATAGAAAGAAAACCAATAGTTAGATGGTACAGTGGAACCTCAGTTCTGGAACTTAGCTTGTTCTGGAAGGCTGTTCGAGAAGGGATTTGTTCGAAAACCAAATCATTTTTTTCCCCATTAGAAATAATGTAAATGGAATTAATTTGTCCCAGACCCCCAAATGGGTCCCTGTTTTAACCTTTCTTGTCTAATGTACTGTTTAGTCTATACACAAACACTCCTTACATCTGCCACCCCTACTGCCTGAAAGAAATCACTTTCAGCACCAGCTCCAGGTGTCTTTCAGGAGGTCAGCATATCATGGCCCCCGAAATGCTGTCACCTGCTAATTGCTTTTCCTTTATCCAAATCAACAACAGTTTTTCTACCTCTTCAATTGCCTCTGATCATTGTTTCTGTCACACCCTTAGCAACATTAGCACTCCTGATGGCCTCTTTATGTTTTTAAATTGTGCTCATCATTCATTTAGTCAGCAACAAAAGCAAAAAAGGCATAAAAATATTCACAGCACGATTTGAGATGTTAACAACTTATGGTTTAGCCATAAACTGACTCATCCTGGCACATTCTCTCCTTTGCTTGTGGCCTGAGATGCTTTTAGTCGTGCTGATGTATCAGCATGAAAGGGTAGTCAGGTTGAGAAGCTTTGACAACTGACACGTCCCCCGCCCCACCAATTGAAAACCCGAATTGTTCAAGATGGGAAACGTTCGAGAACCGAAGTTTGACTGTATTTCTCTATAACTTTAAATACTGAATATATGACTATTCCATGGATTTCCTGACATTGTTTTTAGTAAGAACTTACTCTTAGTTATTTCATAGGCTCTTATATCTGAAACATTTTAGGTAGTGGCAAATTTGAAAAGAAAAAAGTCAGGAAATATGTTAGGCCCGAGTCTGGGAGAACAGAAATCGGAACCCATCTGCCACCCTGTCAAGCACAGCCGCGGGCCTAGAGCAGACGGCCCCTTGCTACCCTGTACCTTCAGGTGCTTAAGGGCCTGCTCTGCCACGAGTTCCTCCTTCTTGTTCCATTCTACAGCATTCATGACACAGGTCCACAGAAGTCCGATCACCGCCGTTTCCGGAAGATCATTCCTCTTCATTTCTTCTTTCACATAGAGCACCACCTACATTTCGGGGAAAAGGAGTCAGAGAATAATGGGCAGATGGGGAGTTCTTCTCACTGTCCTGCTTAGTAAAAGACTTGGGGCAGATATATATTCTACTCAGTTACCCCCTTCCTGTCAGATTACAAAAGGGACAAAAAACATGATGATTTTTTTCTCAAAGAAAATGTACTTTTAGCCTGAAATTTAACAGGTTTAGCTCTGGCCAGGAGCTGCTGGATGATAAAAATAAGAGAGCATCTTGGTTTCTTAGGAGTGACTCTTTTCCATGCAGGAACCTGTGGTCCAGCAGAGTCGGGTTCATTTGAGCCAGGCTGGTCTCCTTGGGATTTGATAAAGGCAACCAAGCTGTTAATTTTTACCTCCGACCCTCCCTTTAAAACTCTTGATGGATAATGTCTTGGGTTTAAACAACTCCGTTCTCCACAATTCACTTTTTTTTTTTTTAATGTTTTTATTGACTTTTTAGAGAGAGAGGAAGGGAGAGAGATAGAAACATTGATGTGAGAGAGAAACATTAATTGGCTGCCTCCTGCACGCCCCTCAATGGGGATCGATTCTACAACCTAGACATGTGCCCTGACCAGGAATCGAAGTGGGACCTCCCAGCCCATGGGACAATGCTCAATCCACTGGGCCACACCGGCGGGCCCACACTTTGTTCTTTAATGATTACTTTTGATGATCTTCATGCCCCATCTCAGTGAAATGTTAATTTGGAGGTAAACTGTACTATGCAAAGGCCATTTTTATATGGTACACACCAATGTAGCACCATTCAGCGATTATTTTCCTCTAAGTATTAAGTTTAAATATGTAAATTTATCCTCAAATCTCACAGTATGAAATAGAGGTCTGCCTAACTTAATTGTATGTCAAACTTGTTTGGAAACATCATTTTTCCTTTTAAAAATCACAAATAGAGGTCAGAGCCTCAGAGGTGATGATAAAATCATAATACCTCAAGTGTACTACGTTGTGAGTAGCCAGCTCCCCCTCCCCTTTCTTTTTTAGTGAAAGTATATTGTTCTCTTTCTCGCTGACCCGGGCTGGAGGTACCAGCAGAGGGTTAAGCAGGCTCTAAGGAAGGAGCTGGGAAGTCCCGTCTCAGAGCTGGCAGGGACAGTGCAAAGAAAGGTGACATCTCTGCAACTAAAATCATGACAATGCTGCCCTGGCCGGGTAGCTCAGTTGGTTAAAGGGTCATGCTGATATGCCAGGTTGTGGGTTCGATCCCCTGCCAGGGCACAAATAAGAATCAACCAATGAATGCATAATTAAGAGGAACAACAAATCGATGTTTCTCTCTCTCTCCCTTCCGCTCTCTCTAAAAGTCAATATAAATGAAATAAAATAAAATCAGGACAATGTTTTTGGGTTTTGCTTTTTTTCCCTATAGGAAATTATGTTCAAGTTCTTGTTAGACAAATGTTATTCAACATCTTGCTGAACTTAATGGCCCCAAACTTAGCAATATTAGTGCTCTAACGCCTCCATCTGCTGGACAGTGTCAGTCTGGACTTCCCCAGTCTGAAGCCATTCCAGGTGCCTCGCAGGGCTTACAGCATGCAGGGTGGTGAGGGTCCAGGACTCACGAATAAGTGGCCAAAGGAAAGGACCCTTCCTTTGATTTTTGTATTATCATATAAAGGTGTTTTAAGTTCAAACAGGAAGTCTTATCCAGGCATGATTTTTTTTTTGAATTGTCTTAGCCATATGAAATATCTATACAAACTATTTTTATATATAGCTATAAAAATATAGTAATTACAGAATAGGGAAGCACAGCTATGGTGAGTGGGACACACAAGCCACTGGTCCATGCTGGAAATTCACAATCCTAGACCTTTAGTCTTTCAAAGTAAAGAGAGAAACAACCCGGTGACACAGTATACCAACATGAATTCAAGCACAACCAACGCTTAACCAAGTAGCATAATCTGCAACAAAAGGGGAACACTACCATTTACTGAGATATACTGATAGTGAATGGTAAATCTATTTGACAGAGGAAATTCTGGAAAATCATAGCAACCTGGTAAAACAAATTATTTGTGTGGAAACAACCACTTCTGGAACATTCTAGAGGATTCTGAAGTCGTACTTTGAAACCGGACCAATGTAAATGGTATGGACAGGTGCGTACAGTTCACAGCACTCAGCAAAGGGCGGCCTCCCGGAGGGAGGGGGGCCTGTGCCACGCGGCTCCGGCAGCACTTGGACAGGTGTCCGGAGGGATGCCGCACGGCCTCACCTCCTTGATGGGGCATTCCTGGGACAGGCGCTCCTGGAGCTCCTTCTGCAGCTCCTTCCTGGTGCCCAGGGACTGCTGCACTCTCAGGAAGTCGGAAAGCTCCTTCAGTCCCGCGTCAGTGAAGTACTTAGCGAAGTGATCCACACTCTGTCTGTTAACTGGAAAGAGTTCCTGAAAGAGAAAAGACCGACCATTATACCTCAAGCTATTCAAATTTTATACTACATGCTATTCAAATTCCAGCAAACATAAAGGGCAACATTTTGATATTAAAATAGCACTCAGAATATGTCATCTTTGGGAGAAAAGAATAAAGACTGATTTTAAAAAGAATAAATCTTGGGCCCTGGCCAGTTTGGCTCAGCGGTTAGAGCGTCGGCCTGCGGTCCGGAGAGACCCGGGTTTGGTTCCCGCTAAGGGCACGTACTTCGGTTGCAGTTTGTCCCCGGCCCTGGTTGGGTCCTGTGGGTGGCAACCACTCGATGTGTCCCTTTCACGTTGATGTCTCTCTCTCTCTCTCTCTCTCTCTGTCTCTCTCTCCCTCCCACTCTATCTGTACAAAAAATGGAAAAATATCCTCGGGTGAGGATTAAAAAAAAAAAAGAATAAATCTTGGGTATATTTCTTGAGTGTTTGCGAAGCACTTTTCTAAAATCAGGTAGATTTTCCAAAAAAGAGAACAACCACCACAAAACCAAAGCAACTTAGATAAACTAATTTCACTCATTTTAAAGCATTATTTTTCTTTTTTCAAAATAATTTTTCTTTATTGATTTAGAGAGAGAGGAACTGAGAGGGAGAGAGAGACACAAATATCAGTGAGAGAGAACATCTAATAGCCGCCTCCTGCATACCCCTCACTGGGGATCAGGCCCACAACCTAGGCAGGTGCCCCGACCAGGAATCAAACTGGTGACCTCTTGGTGCATGGTTGATGCTCAACCACTAAGCCACACCAGCCGGGCCATTATTTTTCTTTTACTTTAATCTAAGTATAGCATGCATCAAAACAGAACTAAATTTGCTAAATTAAATGCAAATAAGACAACTTTGAATATTTGGATTACTTAAAACTGACAAGAAAAAAAAATGAAATCATTAGGTAGCCACACTGTTTCCTTAACTATTAATAGACGAGTCACTTTAATAACGCTGAAATGATTTGAGATAACATTAGAAAAATGACGACTATTGTCATCTCAAGGACCTCTATCCACATTGTGAGAAAATGCTGCTATTACCCTAAAATACCATCTTGGGAACTAAAGAGAATTTTGTTAAATCTGTTAATGATGGTGGCTTTCAAGTTCATGACGAGATCTAATTTAAACCCACTCTATCAACTTTTCAGTTCATTACATAATTTTGTTGGAAAACTGAAAGAGAGCAATAAACCATGGCTACTCTTATTTTTATCTCATTTCCATTTTACCTTATACAGCTTGGCAGCATCTCAGTAACACTTAGTCATGTTCTAATCCTGTGTGACTTTAACACCCAACTAAGAAATTCAGGCAATTTTCAAAAGTTCTCACATTTTTAAGACTGCTGCAGTCTATACATTAGAAACTTTCCTGTTGGTTAGATTTGCATATATATGGTCAATGGCTAAATGGGTACAATAAAAATCTCAGTAGAAAGATCTGGGTTGTCAACCATGTATAGGGACATAGCCAGATGGCTTCTAAGTCATGACTCAATTTTCAATATTTTTGTATTATCATCCCATAATTTCTGTTGTTGAGTCATGAGTTTCAAAATGTCAGAAAAGAGTTGGTGGGAGCACCATCAAACACGCATTCACGTTAAAGCAAACATTTCATACCACTGACATCTGTGCTAGCATTCAGAGGTCTTCCACATTAGGAAGCCAGAAACTAATTTAGTTTTGAGTTTCTGCTATGAATCAAGATGTGGCGGTCCCGCTGTTCATAATTGTGTAAAGTAGAAATTTTTATAGGTGATAAATGGAGCCAACAAGGTTAGGCAGGCTTAACCCAAATTATGCAGGCAGAAATATTTAAGGACAGAGCTGTGTGACCTTAAAGTCAATACGTATTCCATAATTCTGTGCTGGCATTTAATACTGCATTTAGAAAGAATGTGCCTGAGAAGTTTGATCTAAAATTATGTTCAGAGTAATATGTCACCAAACATGTTACTCATGGTTTATATAGGAACTATACTCAAAGTCCTTATGAATGTTACATAATATATTGAAAATTATCATTCAGATTAAACTGAGGCAGTCTGCCAAAATCACTCAGATTAAACTGAGGCAGTCTGCCAAAATCGTATTGTGACATTTACTGGTTTGGAACATGGTTTGTACTAGTTAATAAAACTCTACCCTGGTACAAACCTCCATCACCTCATCCCTAGATAAAGTCTCCCGTCTTCTGCCCTTGCTCCTGAGTCTATTCTCAATGCAAGTCAGAGTGGTCCTGTTATACACATTATACACAAACCTGCAGAGAACTGTTCAAAAGCTTCCTATCTTATTCAGAATAAAAGCTAAAGTCCCTAAATTAAACGGGCTCTGATACTTCTCTGAGTTGATCTCCTACGCTCTGGCTCTTGCAAAATACTCTCTTGCAGTCCCCAACATGTCATGCCTCAAAGCCTTTGCAGTCTGTTCCATTCGCCTGGAATACTCTTCTTCCTGGAGAATCTATATAGCTCACTCCCTCACCTCCAAGTCTTCATACAGATTTCACCTTATCGGAGAGGTTTACCCTAGCATTGAAGACTGCATCCCACACTCTAACATTCCTTCGCTCTTCCCTGCTTAATTTTTTCTTGTAGCACTTTTCATTGTTTATTATATTGCATATTTGAATTGTTGAGTTTATTTTCTGCTTCTGTGCAATAGAAGTGTAGCCCCATAAAAGAAAGGTTCTGTTTGTTTGATTCCTTTTAAAATCCCAGCTCCAGAGAAGTTTCTAGCTAACATTCTGACCTTTGTTCCCTTTTCCAGTGATGGGGGAATGATGTTTCACATCCCTTCTCTTCTGAGTTTGCTATAAATCTGTCTTTCATCTATATTATAGAAGTTGGTAATTGCTAAACTAGAAGAACATACTATTTTTTTCTAAAATGTAACTAGCACAGAGCCAAAGAGAATTTTACTGTATGTGTTAATGAAACAAAATTTTCTCCTTGACAGTGGAAGTGAGACTGCAGCTCCTCATTCATTTACTGAGTCAGCTCCTAGCAGGGAGGCACGGTTCTCACGCCTAGACCACTACACTTCCCCTCCTAGAGCAGTTATTTCTCGTAGAAACTGCAATCTATGCTCCTCATACCCCAGACGTATTGGATATAGAAATCTAGCAAGAAAAGCTAAATGACATACATTTCTCAAAAAGAAAATTCATCAAAAAGAATTTTTATGAAGCAACCTAATTAAGTTTACCAAGCTCTGCCTATTGGTATCTTTCATGCTTTAAGAAGTAACTGAGTCTTTTGTGGCAAGTTGTAACAAGTAGATTGTACCTTTGTTCTCAATCATTCACCCCTTCTCCTTTGAACAGGTATTGAGAGAAGCCCCTCTTCGCTATACCTGTCTAGAGGGGTGGAGAAGATGCCCGTGCATGGACTGACTTTTCCTACCCCACTGTCAGGCTTCTCAGTGACTTCTTTGGGCCAAGAGAAGGTGAGCTTTCAATGCCCTGCAGGAGTTCACTTCAGTCTCCTGTGTTCCTGTTCTCTGTCATGAGGACAGAATAACTCAGATGGGAGCTGCTCCTTCAGCCTGGGTCCCAGAATTAAAAGGCAGATAGGTCTCAAGAGGGGCCTGGCCACAGTGAAACTAACCACAGACTTGGAGTCAAGAATATTTTCCTGCACATAAACTTCCACCCTGCTCAGCAACCGACTCATGACTTTAATGACTTTTCCTTCTATATAAAGGGATCCATCCTAAGTTTCCAGAGAGTAGGTTACATGTGGGCAGGATACTTTCTATCCTGTTCTCTACTGGCTTATACCTTCTTTAACTGTGCCTGGCACAGAGCAGGACCTCACTGCTGAATAAAAACTACTGTCAGTGGTAGAAATGAACTAGAATCTTAATTTTTCTTTTCTATCACATTCTAAAGACTTTAAAAACACGAATAGGAATATTTTAAGGTCAACTTCAGGAGACAAAGGAATTTAAAGTAATTGAAAATGCAATGAGACAGTTTTAGAATTATTTCACGGACTGGCCCCCTTGCCTGCTGGAACACACTGGAAAAGAAAACCAGTAAGAGACTAGGTGAAGAGGAGATGGCGGGGTGCCTTTTAATTTTAGACTTTGTCCTAAAGCTGTAAAAGCAATCTCACTTGGAGAAATCTTGTCATTTGCACAGCTGTTGCTTGTAGCAGAAAGAAATTATAGAGAGCAGACAGAAATTAAGAGGCTGAAATATTTTTCTTGATTTTTTAAAAAAACATAAAGATAGAGAAATGAAAGTATAATTAAGCAATTGTGATAATGGCAGCTTCAAATTAACTATAATTAACTTGTTTACTTTCTTAAATAGCTTAGCATTTCCAATGAATCTTGGTATAAACAAGGAATCTTTTTTAAACTTTTTTTTGACAACAAAATTACATGCATTTCAGATAAGTGTCATTCAACTATGATCCGAGATATCACAAATGCCTAATTAGCCCTGGCCGGTTTGGCTCAGCGGTTAGAGTGTCGGCCTGCGGTCCAGAGAGACCCGGGTTTGGTTCCTGCTAAGGGCATGTACTTTGGTTGCAGTTTGTCCCCGGCCCTGATTGGGTCATCCGCGTGGCAGCCACTCGATAGGTCCCTTTCACGTCGATGTTTCTCTCTCTCTCTTCCTCCCACTCTATCTGAACAAAAAATGAAAAAATGTCCTCGGGTGAGGATAAAACAAAACAAAACAAAACAAATGCCTAATTAGGTGGGCTCAATGTGACTCTACCACATGAAAAATTCAAATTTCTAGAGTTAGTAGATAAAAAAGAAAGTGTTAATTCTGATGTTTGCACTATGTCAACACAGTTTCAAATCGGAAAGTCTCTGTATTCCTTCTGAGTCTTTAATTTAATCGTTCCATTTATGAAACAAAGATGAACTGGAATCCGTTTCTATCTGCTATAACACAGAAAGAAGAGGAACCATGTGTCAATCCAATAGGCCCAGGCCCTTGGGTCCAGTACTAACTGCAGGCATTGCCGGCAACGTGCCGGGAGAAGGAAGCAGACAACCCCTTTGTCCAGACAAGACTTACAAGCAGCCTCTTGTCTAAGTTGGCTTTTCTCAAAGACGAGGTAACAGAGTTGGCATCTTTTTCCGCCATCCAGGCTTTAAAAAGCTTGACAGCAAATGAGGCCGCAATACCTGTTTAAAAAAAGAAGGAGGGAGAGAGAGTTTCCTTGTTTTCACAAGTAATACCATGTGTGATGATGGATGCGCAACATTTCCCCAGGATTCCTGAAATGAGTATATAATTCCAAGACTTGACTTGGTACAAAGGAAAAGTGGATACATCTCTAGGCACAGTGCTATTGATTACTCAAAAGAAAACATTTTCATTTTTGAATACTTTCAAAAAGTTATATAATATTTTCCAAAGTTGGATTTCCTAATTCCAACCTAATTTAACTATAAATTTATTTATTTTTACCTGGGTCAAAAACAGACTTAAAGCCAAGTATTTTCTAGTGTTTTTGCCTCCATATCACCCTGTGGTTCACCAATATTTCATGTTTATAACAGTGATCTTGAGTTACAGCAAATAAATCATGAGATATTAAAAACTAGAATGTCAACATGTCGACTAATCTGCTGATAAAATGATACCAGTAAAACAGCATTAACAGTGGCAGATATAAATAAAGCGATAAACATGCATTATCTACTATACAATTTTACTTTTTATAAAAAGCATTAAAAAATATTCACGAATTAAGCTATAAAAATATTAATGCTATTGTAAGTTGACCTCTTCTCGATATTTTAAGAGATTGTTAAAATAGCTCTGTCAATCAGGAAACCACTCAATTACATATCCATATTTACATTAGGATTTATTTCCTAATATAAATAATCAGATAACTAGTAGTTGGCTCTTTTGTGAACACTTCAAATTTCTAAATTAATGTTCCTTTTTTTTTTTTATGACGAATTAAGTTACATTTGAACTCTTAAACTGGTTTTTCTGAATTGAAGGCCTCACTACTGCTGGTGGCCTAAGAGCCTCAATCCTCTTTTCTAAGAGAACTCCCGTTTGCTCAGGCCAGGTGACTTCTAATTAGTCTACGTCCTCGCACCACCTCCTTCTGCAATGACTGTTTTAGTGACCTCAGTTTAAGCTCATCTGCCCATGGCATCCCCATGACAACAACTACTGGGATGAAACTGATCATGTGGCCAATTTCAGCCAATCAGTTGAAGGCAAGATAAACTATTTTATGTATTCTGTATCCACCGAAACTGAATGAGGAAGCATGTGTCATAACTGTACCAGCAGACCTCTTTTAATGACCAAGAAACCATCCTTGGGGTGAATTTTATGTTCTAAACTTATAGACATGGATTTTTAATACTTTGATTCATTCATAAATTCAACATAAATATAGATTTATGCAATTAAATTTTTAAAAATGGCAGATGGTATAATCTGGATTGTAAGTAAGAAAAATAAAGTATGCTTGAAACCACAAGTCCACAATCTAGGCTTGAAGCCTATAATTCTGCATTGAAAGTGGCTCTTGGTGGGAAGGTTGGAGAAATCTCTTCCTATCAGAGACTCTACCAGGTGGGATGACCTGATCCACCTTAGCTATTTGTTGGGTAGGTGACTGGGGAAAAGGTGTAATTTCTTAATCCTTTCCTATTTAGGAAGCAAGAGTTTAATCCGTTAATTTCTAATGATGGTGGAATATAAAGAAAAACATGTCACTTCCATAGCAAAGGTACTTTTCTTCTTCTTCTTCCCTACACCTTTAACATTTTCATATAAATGTTTTCAAGCATACAGAAAAGGAGAGCAAATTGAACAGTAAAACTCATATAGTCGCACTATCTAGATTCTACCGCTGTTAATATTTTGCCAAATTTGGTTTATCACGTTTGTCCCTATCCATCTAATAATTTAGTTTTTTGATGTTTCAAAAGAAGTAATATACAGCACTTAGGTTTTTAATACAATCAAAAAGGCAATTATTTTCTGCTTTAAAGGCTAAAGTACTCTGATGTAATTAATATTTAGTGTTTACATTTTATCATGTTTTTATAGTGTAAAATGGCAATAACATAAATGAGACCTGTAAAGTATCATGAATTCTCTTCAGAAAACAACCTTAAAATGTTAGAATATTAACCATACATTATTATCAATTACTGAGTCTGAACTGTTATAAATCTGAACTATTTTAAGCTGAAAACTATAGAGAATCTATTCTTTTCTTTGAAACTATAAACTTTTTCACTGCAGGCTGGGATTTCATGTTTATAAGAAAAAACTAAGTTCTAAGAAGAAACAGATGTTTTCATAACAACTCTTTTAATTTATTTTAAAAAAAATAAGTCTTTGTTTTATGTTCTATTATAACTTGAATATCATTATCTTCCTACAAGAAAAAGGTCCTCTTTTATTCTATAACCAAATAATTATATGTATGCCTATCAAACTCTTAATGCCTTAAAATTAAAGTTCTCATACAGCCATCTGGACTTTTAAAACAAACATATTAAATGTCTTAAAAATGTGATCAAAGTGAACATCTGAGCACAAGCTTGAGGTAACAGTTTAGAGGAATGGTCCTCACCAGGGAAATACACAACAGTCTGGGGAGCATTTGGAACGTGAAAGGGCATTTCTGGTTGTTCTACTAAATGGAGGCGGGTGCTACAGGCTGGCATTTTGTGTCTGAGGGCAAAAAGGTTAAATGTCCACAGAGCCCAAATGAGTCGCGCACAATGAAGCACTGTCCCAACAAAGGATGCCAGCAGCATGGAAGCTGAGAGAAGTGGTTTGAACCCAATCAATTTCAGGGTATTTGACCAAGGTAGTGAGTGTTACACCAAAAATCTGAGTTTATTAGTAGTCTTTATTTGTCTCTGTTTAGGTGTACATCAGGGTATTTGACCAAGGTAGTGAGCGTTACACCAAAAATCTGAGTTTATTAGTAGTCTTTGTCTCTGTTTAGGTGTACATATTTTTCGTCTAATTTTCGACAATAATCATGTACAATTCTCTTATTTTTGAAGACACACACACACGCACACACAGTCTCTTACATAGGGGAGGGGGAGGATACTGAAGGACACTAAGAGGTGCTGGTATTTTTCTATCTGTGGCTTTCTTTTGACATCTGGAAGGTAAGAAAACATAGCAGTAATTACCTTCTTTGACTAAGCTGTCAGTGAAGAGACTGGTGAGGATGGTGGCTGGGAGGGTGCCATTGCCTAGCAGGATCCCCGACAGCATTGCCAACTTTGTCTGCTCTGTTTCGGTAAAGGCTTTAAGGAAGAGGAGAAGCTGTGGGTCAAACAAAAGAAACCATGTCTATAAAGCAAAGGACTAGAGTAGGCCAAGAGCACACAGAATGCACATCCGTGGCACACAACTGGCAGGTCATATGGGAGACACAGTCATGATACATTGGAAACACATGCGTATGTTTGATTATAAACTGGATACTATAAAAACTGACTTTATCCTTTCTTCCAAGTTCACTTACATATAAATATAGATAATATTCACGGGAAGAAAAAATGACATTTGGAGAACAGTGTGAATAGGTCACATAAGTAACTTACATTTGACTTTGTATCTGACAAGGGTAAATATTACGTGATGAGAATAATGTTTTCTGAAATATATTACTGTCTTTCACGTTTTCTTCACGTCTTTGGGTGCCCCCCTCCTCATCTACCTACTTTCGTTGGGTTTGTTAAAGCAAAACAAATAAATAAAAAACAGAAGAGAGTCAGTAAGTTTTGACATCCTGCATATACTTCTTCTGAGTTCACAGCATATAATATTCTTTAAAGGAAGCCCGCTGAGCTGAGTGAGAAAGGGGTTTTCTAAGTTCTTGCTGCTTTATTGAAAATGAGATTCAAACTTGGTATTTCCTGGATCTTGCAGGTTTACCACCAGCCCTGGTGATGAGGTAATGGACGATATGTGGTAAAGAGAAGTTCCTAACAGAGAAAAGGCTTCTGACATGATTCGGAAAGAGCAATTTTGGAGAGATAACTGAAAATGTAACAATCCCAGAAAGGCTGAAGGGAAGCCAAAGCCACTTCTCATTTTGAATTGTAAGAGTTCTGAGTCTGTGGACTGCTCTCCCCTCTTTCTTTCCTAAGCCTCCTCGGCCTGGAGCTCTGACTCTACCCCCTGGCTATTTTCTCTGTTTCATCAGTCCTCAGGCATGTGACTGAGGTCCCCGGGGCTCAATATCACTATCCGGTTCCTGCTGACTTTTTCATTACTTGGCTCCGATGAAGTTACTGGCACCAATATAGGCTTAAGTGCTTTAGTGCCAATGAAATTCCATTAATTCTGTGGTGGGCATGGCAATATTAATTTACTATTCTCAACTGTTAAAGGATTATTGCACTACAGAGGTTATGTGACTCTCCAAATATTTGTATTATGAATAAGTGGCAGAAATGGAACCAAACCAGTCCATTTCTCTCCCAATTTATGCCCATTCAAGTTTTGATGAACTAAAATGAAGTCACCGTCTAAGTGCACAAGAAAACAGGTGAGGGACGAGAGCATCGGTGGTGAAAGCCCCCGGGGGCACCAGGAGTGGGTGGAGTAAACACTGACAAAATCACAGACACTTTAGATCAATTAAGCCTTTTCCTCCCAATAGAAAAATGCGTAAGAGTCAAGTGAATAATGTAAAAATGGCTTCCAAAATAAAAGTTTTAACACTGCTTGTTTAAAGACATTAATGTACTTATACTCATTAAAAATATTCCATTACAACAAAATGGTAGTTAGAGCATTCTTTAAAAATTAAGATTCGCATTGCTCAGTTCAATTAATACACATTAAAATCAGATGCTGCATGTATTGCAGCAGCATTTTCATTAAAAAAATATAATACTGTGAAAAATAAATCATTTGTGAAAGCATATTCATCACATTAATGAAACAGTTGAGGAAGTTTTCACGGTTGAAATGAGCTAAGAGAAGTGAAAACAGGAGTGATTTTATTAGACAAAGCAGTAAGAGGTTTAATTTATCTGAATGCTTTACATCATTTTGTCATTATATCCATTACTCTATTTCACCAAGCACTCTTATTTTCTAAGCATCTAGCAATAAAATAAATCACTTTTTTCCCATTTAAATTTTTTCATATTAAAAAAGTAATACATGCCCGTAGAGTAAAATCTAACAATAAAGAATAACATAAAGATGTAAAAAAACCTCTTTTCTATTCCTACTCCCTTAGAATTCACATTAACTTTGACGTGTGTCCTTCCAGATTTTTTAATGTACTGCTATATGTCTACATATTACAAATAACCACATGTATAACAGGTTGATTTTACTGAACTGTACGTTAATAGCTAAGACTTGTCGAGTGCACCAGTTACTCTTCTGAACACTTTATGTGTATAATTACCTACAATGGCCTTGATCTTCACTTTATAGAAAAGAAAACTGAGGCACAAAGAAATTAAGTAACTTGCCTAAAGTTAAACTACTACTAAATGGTTGCTCTGAACCTTGCTATTTCATTTAACAATTTATCCTGGACATTTTCTCTAATTCATGTGGCTATGCTTCATAGTAGTCACTGTACGGAGACCATAATTTAATTAATCAGTCTCCCACCAGTGCACATTTAGGTCATTTCTCAATACTGTGATGAACACCTTTAAACATACAGTTTTATGTATCCTTGTTGAAGGACTCTTATAAATGGAAAGTTGGGTCATGGACAATGTGATTAAAAAAATATATATATTTTATGGCCAAAATGTTTTTCATTATATATGGAACCACTCTGAACAGGAGGAAGCAAGTAAGTAAAAAGAAAAATAGATGTTATGGTTCCTTTATAATTTAGGCAGATGTCTAAAATTGGAAACAATGACAAAGAAATATACACATTTTTAACAAGTTAATACAGTGACTGCTGCATATAAACATAGAGGAACTACAAATTGGAAGAGGGAACATGCTGCAATTACTGAAAAGAGGTCTCTTTAATAAGGTGTTACTATTCATTTCACTACCCCCTGGAGGCCAGTTACTATGTTAAGCACTTTATATGATATATCATTTATTTCCCCAGTTACCATAAAGTATGTAATCTTACAACAGCCATTTTACAGATAAGAAAAACCACTGAGATTTATACCTATATATTTCTCCAAAGATGTGTTTTATCCCTTTTGCTAAACTGTATTTTCTAAAATTAAGGAATTTTACTGAGTATTAACTGTTGTGCAATGCCACTTCAACATGCTTCAACTAATTATATCACCTTATCTTGATTCCTCCCTTGAGATATTTATTTTTCTTGCATATTTCAGGTTTTTATTTTAAGCTCTGCAAGGTCAGAGATCATATCTATAAAAGTGTTCCTACTACACAAACATGCTGTCTTATATTAAATATGAATGAAAAAAGTCTAGGCTAATCACGTATTTCTTCCTATAGGTATTAGCTAATGATCTGTTATAACCTTTCATTCACTCAACAAACATTTAATAAAATACTTAAATGGATAAGGCATTACATTTGAATTTTTACCTTTTTCATTGCATCCTCAAAAGCCTTTTCCAAATACTTATATCTCCTGATGAGTTTATTGAAGACCTAAACACAAAAGAGAACCATTCAATATTATGTAAACAATTTTATTTTATTTTATTTATTTTTTTATCCTCACCCAAGGAGATTTTTCCAGTTTTTGTACAGATAGAGTGGGAGGGAGAGAGAGGAAGGGACAGAGAGACAGAAACATCGACATGAAGGGACACATCGAGTGGCTGCCACCCGCATGACCAACCAGGGCCGGGGACAAACTGCAACCGAAGTACATGCCCTTAGCGGGAACCGAACCCGGATCTCTCCAGACCGCAGGCCGATACTCTAACTGCTGAGCCAAACCGGCCAGGGCTTATGTAAACAATTTTAAAAGGCAATAGAAGGAGGTGTAGAAATTCACCCAAACCACAACATGGAGGATCTATAATGCAAAATGTGCAGTTAAACATGCTTATGCTGAACTACAAGCATTTCAAAGGAGTTATTCTGGCCTAGGGGGGAAAAAATAACATCAAAATGTACATGTTGAATAAAATAAATTTACTGAAGACTATTAACAGGTGAGCAACCAAAAATAATAATTTTAAAACTGTGAGATGCAGAAATTGAAAATAAATGAAATGTACAGTCCATGTGGGATTAACATGTAATCACCTGGCATCCCTTCAGTACAAATTAAGCTATAAAAACAAACAAAACTATTTCCCTGAAATTCCCTAAGTCATAGATAGTAAGATACAATTAGGAGAATTTGCTTAAAAACATTTCATAGAAACGTTTAAAAAAAAAACCAAGCAAACAGTAGTTGAGCAGATTGTGAAATATAAATACAACTATTTTTAAGTAAAAATACAAAACAAAACACCCTGAAACAAAGGGGGTTACATATATAATCACATAGATAGTAGGTATGATGGAGAGGGGATCAGATTTCAGGGGAGATTACACTCTATGTAGACACAAACATGTTTTTAGCAGATAAGCAAAAACTGATAACACTTAATGGCAATAAAGGATTACTGGCAGCCACAATCCAGTTAGAACTCTCAAGCAGGGTTTGCAATTGTGTCAGTGGGATTCTGGACTGCTTTTAGGTGGAATGATGTTATGGACTGAATGCTGTGTTCCCCTCAAATTCACATGTTGAAGCTCTAACCCTTACTTGTGACTACATTTGGACATAAGGACTTCCGGAGGTGGTTAAATGAGGTCCTGATGGTGCAGCCCTAACATGACAGACTGGTGGCCTTACAAGAGGAGCCAGGAAACGCGCACTCACTAGAAAGCATGTCAGCTGGCACCTTGATCTTGGACTTCCCAGCCTTCCAAACTGAGCAATAAAATTTTGTCCTTTAAGCCGCCCAGTGTGTGGTATTTTGTCACAGCAGCCCCAAAAGACTGTACAATGCACCTATTTAAGTAGGGATTTTATAAATAATATTTTGATAACTGTGGTAACAATTTTTGAATCTAACTCCTTTCTCTTATATCCACATAATATATTTTCATCTAAAACTTCTAAGGTGTTTATTCCTTAATGCAATGAAGCTGGAGTCCAAGAGTAAAAATTACAATGCTGCCCTTTATGGGGAAAGAGTAAGGACCAGGCATGGAATTGATGAGTACTGACTTTTCCCTGGGCCTTCTTATCTTTCTTTTCTAGTGGAACTCAACTAGCAAATAATACACCTTGTTACTTGTGTTAATTTAATTCTAACAAAAATTCTGTGGGAAAGATAAGGCAGGCATTAGCATGATTATCTGGCAGATCTGGGAACTGCTACCAAGTATTAGAGCAGACACAGAACTCAGAAATCCTGATCCTTAGTGAACTGTACTTATCTGATAAACCAAAAGGCGGGAAATGTAAAAGTCCAGCTTTTGAATCGAGTACATTTGCTTCAGCACACACTGCTCAAGGGCTTTGTGGCCATAGGAGAAAAGGACAGGATAGGCCTGACCCACTCAATCCTTAAAACTTTTTAAGTATTTATCTGTTACACATTTCTTATATGTAAAAAGAAAAGAAATACCTCTGCTAAAATGCCATGCAACTAAAATAATTTTTTTTTTTTAATTTTATTTTATTTTATTTTTTTTTATTATTATTTTTTATCCTCACCCGAGGACATTTTTTGTTCAGGTAGAGTGGAAGAGAGAGAGAGAGAGAAACATCGACGTGAAAGGGACACATCGAGTGGCCGCCACCCGCACGACCGACCAGGGCCGGGGACAAACTGCAACCGAGGTACCTGCCCTTAGCGGGAACCGAACCCGGGTCTCTTGGGACCACAGGCCGATGCTCTAACCGCTGAGCCAAACCGGCCAGGGCTAAAATAATTTTTTGAAGTTAAAAATTTTAATGCACAGATATCTCATATTAGTTGGGTTAGCATGCCTTCCACATTTGAATAACCAACAGAGAGTTTCTGAAATTCATTCAGCTGCCAGTACTACGGCCTTTTCCATGTATATCCTGAAATGTGTATGACACGACTTGCTGACCTAGGACTTGACTGCAAAGTTTAGTTGGGAATAACAAAAACTGACTTTTAAGAAGGGTCTGTGGTAGAATCAGAATACGAACAACCAATCTTAAGCTGCCTAGTCATATTGCATTCAGCTTTAGAAGATAACCTTGGTTCCTTACATTCCTGCCACTTCCTGACCTTCACTAGGGCCTAAAGACTTCTTAACAGCTTGCTAATCTAATAAATGCAAAAGGCTATTTCATGATTTTAATAGAAATTTTCTTAATGAGTTTGAACATGTTTTCATCTGTTTTTTTTTGGGGGGGGGGATTGTATTTCCTCGTCTTTGAAATACCTAGGTGTCTTTTCCTAATAGGTTGCTTATCTACTGACTTTCTTATTGACTTGCAGTTCCTTTATTTATTCTGGATATGAATCCTTTATAGTTGTTATGTATCACAAATATCTTCTTGGTCTTACTTTTTAACAGGTACATGATAGTCTCATAATATGAATTATCAACTTTTCTTAATTATACTCTATTGGTCAACTATTATATTGTTTTTAATCCCTTGAGATTATTATAAGCAGCACTATGACAATCCACACTATATGCACATCTGCAGGGTAAAGTCCTAGAAGTGGAATTCCTGGGTCAAGAAAACATATAGTTTTAGTTTTGAAAGGTACTGCCTTTGAAGGTTGGACCAATTTATACTCCCACCAGAAAATATGTGAGTATTCAATTCTCCACATCCCTTATAAGTGAGAGGTAAAAATATCTATCTTTGTAACATTTTGATGCCCACCGTCTTATTATGAATGCAGTTGAGTGTCTCTTCAATGTTATGAGCTATATACCATTCCTACTTAAAAAGTGCCCTTAGAATTCCTGAACCTAATGTTCCCCTAAATCCTGTTCAAATGTTTCCCTTCCAACAAAAGAGTTTCCCAATAACAGGCTCTACCTGAGCATGGTTTCGGATGGTTTCATGATCTTCTTTTGCTGAAAACACACAGTGGTTGGTCATCTTGGTTTTGTCACCATCATCTATGCGTGTCCCTCCAGGGGCTAGAAAGAGAAAGGTAATTAAAGTTAGGATAACAATGAAATGAGAAGAGCTGTGCAGAACAGATCAACCCTGCACCTCAAGGAAAACAATACATGTAGATGTACAATCTAAGAGTAACATAAATTTCATAGACTGATGTGCATAATACACATATTACATATTTGTTTATGGTTCTAATACAATGCCAATTGGTTGCTCCATTTTATACTCCTACCATAGCGTATGAGATTGTTGTTCTACCTCCTTGCCTTCACTAGATCCTATCACTATAAGTCTGCTCTTCCCTAGCTCTATCCTTAATCATGGAAGCTAAGTAATAACATCTATTCAGCGAACTTAATCCAATTATTCTTGATGTAGTTACTAATGTTTCCCATATCAAGACATGGCTCACTTTTCAGGCTTGATAATATTTTGTTGGACTCCAGTTCACCAACACTGGCATTGACTAGACTCGGGCTTCTATGGTAGACCTTGTTAGTTTTTTCTGGAGGTGGTATTAGAACTGTTCCCTCCTCCACTAACCCCATTTTCCACGCAGGTTTGGAGAGTATATACTCTGACTCCTTGCCATTTGTATTTGGTCACTCAGTAGCTGCATTGACTAGGAAACTGTGTTTTATTTTCTCCAATCTTTTATCCCCATGGCCTAAATGGTATCATAAAATAAATGGACTAGAACAAAAAAATGTCATTTTTCTACGACTCAACTTTCCACATTCAAAGTCTCCTCCTGTAAGTTTTAAGGGTGGCCATTAAAGCATGGGTAGATTAGTAGAAGAATAGAAGCGGAACAGTGGGTATTTGTTTTCTGACTCTACTTCACTTTTAATTAGAGCAGAAAGTTTGAGCAAGCCAAGAAAGATTAATATCTTTTATATGCTCAACAAATATTTATAGAGTACATACTTGTACCAGCCACTTTGTTTGTTTTAGTGTATAAAAATGCCTTGATTTAACTTGTGATTTCAGATCTTTGGATGAAAAGGTCTACACAGAGCCAACCTTTTCCCAACTCCAGCACATAGTTTTATAAGTAAATTAGTTTTTAGAAAAGTCAGCTCCTTCAAGAGTCTATTTTTATTCAAACAATATATGCATAGATTTAATTAGCTCTCTGTAATGAATTCAACCACCTGGACCGAAATTTTATTAAGGTGATAATCTTCTAAAAACCCTGCACTAAAAATTCCAAAAGTTACATAACTGCAACGTCTGATTTGGAAACTACAGTCTGTTTTTTATTTCAGTGGTTAGTTTTAAAAATTGCATTCTTTTCCAAAACAAAACATTTGTTAACACATTAATATGACCACATTAAAATTTTATTTTCTCTGATACTGGGACTAAATATTAATTGCTATTTCTTTTTTTTTATCCTCACCCGAGGACACGTTTTCATTCTTTGTTCAGATAGAGCAGGAGGGAGAGAGAGAGAGAGAGAGAAACATCGATGTGAAAGGGACACATCGAGTGGCTGCCACCCGCACGACCAACCAGGGCCGGGGACAAACTGCAACCAAGGTACGTGCCCTTAGTGGGAACCGAACCCGGGTCTCTCCGGACCGCAGGCCGACGCTCTAACCGCTGAGCCAAACCGGCCAGGGCTTAATTGCTATTTCTAAAAGTTTTGGTGAGCCTGCTCTTTTTCTTAAAGTAGAAGTAAATGTGAAATATTTCTTCACAGGGTAGGACTAAAAAACCAAGAAAACTGTTGCTTCAAGAACAACAGGAGAAGGTAAATAATTTTGTGGGTGGGAAGAAAATTCTCTCATAGTTGATAAGTAAACAAAGTGTTTATAGAACAGGAATGCACCTGCTTGGCTTCATTCATTACATCATAAGTCTGGCCTCAGTAGACATCTGGGGTTGTTTGGCCTATGCTCATAGTAGTACCAAACATTGAGCCTTACCCTCTTCTTGCATGTGTGGATGAGGAGTGAGGACTACAACCTGAGCTACAGATATAAATTTGCTGATCATCATTATACCGATGGTAAGTGAAGCCTTGAGATAATCAATGCAAAGCATACAGATAATTTAATACATATGTGGGGAGGGTAAGTATTTAGAAAGCCAGGAGTCATGTAAAAAGTGACATCCAGCCCTGGCCGGTTTGGCTCAGCGGTTAGAGCGTCAGCCTGCGGTCCACAGAGACCCGGGTTCGGTTCCCGCTAAGGGCATGTACCTTGGCTGCAGTTTGTCCCCGGCCCTGGTTGGGTCGTGTGGGTGGCGGCCACTCGATGTGTCCCTTTCACATCGATGTTTCTCTCTCTTCCTCTCTCTCCTTCCCGCTCTATCTGAGTGAAAAATGGAAAAAAAATGTCCTCGGGTGAGGATTAAAAAAAAAAAAAAAAGTGACATCCAGATGTAAGAGGAAGTCTACATGGTCTCATGTATGGGAAGAAAGTAAAACATTTCAAGCGAAACAGAAGGGTCAGCAGTTCTGCCAGGAGGGCATAAGGAACTGAAAAGGGTCCATATGAAGTCATATGTCACTTTGGCAAGACACAAAATTCGCTGAAGATTATTTTTGCATGGTATTTACCAGTGCATTATTAAAAGTATATCATAGAACACCAACTTTCACCATACACGAGAATAAACTCAAAATGGATAAGACTTAAATGTAACTCGTGAATCCATAAAAATTTTAGAAGAAAATGTAGGCAACAAAATCTCACACATCATACGTAGCAGAATTTTCACTGATATAACACCTAAGGCAAGAGAAACAAAGGAAAAAATGAACACAAGGGACTACATCAAACTTAAAAGCTTCTGCACAGCAAAAGAAACAACCATCAAAATGGAAAGGGAACCCACTATATAGGAGACCATAATTGCCAATGATGCATCAGATAAGAGGTTAATTTCCAAAATATATAGAGTACTCATATAACTCAACAAAAGGAAGACAAAGAACCCAATTTAAAAATGGGCAGAGGACCTAAATAGACACCTCTCCAAAAAGGACATACAAATGGCCAAGAGACATATGAAGAAATGCTCAACATCACTAATCATCAGAGAGATGCAAATTAAAACAACAGTGAGGCATCACCTCACACGTGTCAGAATGGCCGCCATCAACAAATCATCAAACAACAAGTGTTGGCGAGGGTGTGGAGAAAAGGGGACTCTAGTATATTGCTGGTGGGAATGCAGACTGGTGCAGCTACTGTGGAAAACACTATGGCATTACCTCAGAAAGTTAAAAAATGAACTCCCATTTGACCCAGTGATCCCACTTTTAGAAATATACCCTAAGAAACCTGAAACACCAATCAGAAAGAATATATGCCCCTATGTTCATGGCAGCACTATTTACAATAGCTAAGATCTGGAAACAACCCCAGTGTTCATCAGTAGATGAGTGGATTAAAACGTTGTGTACATATACACAATGAAATACTATGCAGCTGTAAGAAAGAAAGATCTCTAATCCTTTGAGATGGCATGGAAGGACCTGGAGAGTATTATGCTAAGTGAAACAAGCCAAGCAGAGAAAGACAAATATCACATGATCTCACTTATTTGTGGAATATAACGAACTAAACAAACTGCTGAACAAAATTAACCCAGTGACATAGAGGTGGGGTACAGACTGACAGGCCTCAGAGGAGGGAGGGTTGGGGGGGAAGAGATAAACCCCAGAACTTACATGCATGTGTGCATGACCAATGAACATAGACAACAAAGCTGGGGATGGAGTGGGGGGAAGGGGAGGAGGGTGTCAATGGGGGAAAAATGAGAAACATCTGTAACAAAAACAAATTAATAAATAAAAAATAAATTAATTAAAAATTATATCATAATTAATGAAATACAAAGTCAATAATCACATTGGAAAATGTTCAATTTCATTATTAACTTAAAACTTTTAAATAAAAATATTTATCACTTACCTAACTGACAAAGATCTAAGAACATGATAAAACTGAGAGCACCCTAACATTGTTAAAGATGTAGGTAAATAGAAACACAAGATTTTTACTGATTGCTTGATTGATTTTAGAGAGAAGAAGAAGAAGAGAGAAAGAGAGAGATCAATTTGTTATTCTACCTATCCATACATTCATTGGCTGATTCTTATATGTGCCCTCACTGGGGATTGAACCTGCAACCTTGGCCCATTTGGATGATGCTCCAACCAACTGAGCTACCCAGACAGAGCTAGGAACACATGATTTTTGATAAAATGCTAACATTCCTATTTTGGACTGGTTTTCTCTCTTTCAGATAGATTGATAGACAAAGACATAGATATCTCCATCCTTCAATTCATTAATCCCTTGCTAAATACATAAAGACATAACCAAATGAAAGCAAACATACATACAGATACTGATTACATTCTTATTTGTAACTATTAAAACAGGAAATGACTTAAATATTCAAAATCAGTATGGTTTTAATTCTCTCTGGAATCATCAAAGGCAACACTCATGGGCATAAAAGGCAACAACATATTGCAGAGTAAATGCAAAATAACATGTAAAGTATCATATTTGTATACTATCCCATTCTCAAAAGTTAGTGTATTTAGGTAAAAACAAGGGAATTAACCAAAATATTAAAAATGGTCACCTCTGGGTTGAATATGCTATTTATAGCTTTTATTCATGGACTTGAATTATCTACAGTGATGATGTGAGATATGTTTATAAATAACAACAACAAAATGAATTTGTCAGGTTGTGAAAACCAGCAGTACAGATCAAAAAGGAGCCTGTAGTAAATCGGGCCCAGTACCAAAATAAATTTAAGAGCTCAGAGGGAGAAGTTAAAGGGTGAATCTACCTCAAAATGGAGAACCATTTTAAGCCGTGTTTTTCAATGAAAGGCACTAACAGTGCATTGGGCAAGGCATTTTCTCATTGCATGGATTGTCCTTTGTTTTTAGTAAAGTAGGTGGCATACCCGGCCTCCACTCCCAAGTCTATGTAGCAACCAAAACACTTCCACACATTTGCAAATATCCCCATAGCAGTTAAAAATCACTAGCCTAGGGAATTTGACCACTTCTAGTGATTTATGGCATTCACAGAAACTAATTATAAAAACTAAGTTCTAAGAATAACTATGAAAGAGGGTTGGCTTTAGCTCAAGCAGTTACTTCATCATGGCAGACATTACGAATAACTATGAAAGAAAAAAATGGGTGGTCATGATACCTAGTAAACATTTAGATCAAGATATATCTAAAATCGCTAGAATAGTTACTAGTGTCACTAAAATAGTATTCTGCAGCCTTCTTCCCTGATGCCTCTGCTCTATAAGATACAGTTGTTATTTTCTTTTTTTACCTATTTTTGATAATTTCAAAAGTACTATATTTGATCCTTTTAGCTATAAACTCATGATTAAAAAGATGTTTTTACAACTAGATTTAAACTATGTTTCTTAGACATTTTATTATTTATGGATGAACTGGCATTTAATGAAACGCTGGTAATTATTTTTAAATCTGTTGACATAGTTACATTTTACTGAACCAACTAAAAAAGGTGGGTTCAAAAGAAATGTTGGCATGGCACTGGGGGTTAAATAAACGTATTGGAAGGATCTGGATGACATACACAAAATTATACTGTACTGCAGAAATTACTCCTCCTGTGTTAAACACCCCAGAAACATTTAAAGATTAGGAACACATGGGAAAGTTGGCTTCTAGCTAAAGCAAAGTGGCCAACTATGTTGTAATGTCAACAAAACCCCTCAATTTATGCCTCAATTAATAATCATTTCAGTCACATTAATACTATTCCAAAGCATAAGAAAACATTTCAATAGAATTAAAAATGCATATACTACAAGAGATGCTATAATGCAAGGCTTACCAAGCATACTGCCAGCTACCAGGATATCAAAGAGTGTGTCTGCATAGCGACGATAATCTAATCTCGAGCCTGTAGAGTCCAGAAACTTGGCTACAGCTTCAAGGTCGTCACCAGCTTCATTAAGCCCCTGGACAAGTGTATCCCTGAAGACTGTGGGTTCGAATTTCTCTTTTTCATCTGCAATTAAAAAGAAAATTATAAAGTTATTCTTTTATTTACATATTGCATTCCCAAGTGCAACCATACACTTACTTGGTTCACTGTTCTAGATTTGAAAAAAACAAAATAAAGATTGAGAGGGAGGCCCTGGCCGGTTTGGCTCAGCGGTTGGAGTGTAGGCTTGCGGACAGAGAGTCCCAGGTTCAGTTCCTGCTAAGGGCACATACCAAAAAAAAAGATTGAGAGGGAGGAAATAAGGAGGAACATCTCTTTTTTATTTTTTTATTGAGAAGTAAATAACATAATATCTATACACCATAATAATTCAATATTTGTATATATTGTGAAATAATTAACACAAGTCTAATTAATTAACATCCATTCATACACAGTTATAACTTTTTTCCTTATGATGAGAACTTTTAAGATCTACTCTTTTAGTAACTTTCAAATATATAATACAGTATTATTAACTACAGTCGTCATGCTGTACACTGCATCCCCATGACTTACTTGTTTTATAACTGGAAGTCTTTACTTTTTGACCACCTTCACCCATTTTGCCCACTCCCAACCCCCTGCCTCTGGCACTCATCAATCTGTTCTTTGTATCTGTGAGTTTATTTAATGCCTTCAGAGTCTACTCATGTTGTCAAAAATAAAATAATTTCCTTCTTTTTAATGGCTAACTAATATTCCATTGTATACATATACGAAATGTCTATTGATGAGACATTAGCTTGCTTCCATATCTTGGTTATTATAAATAATTCTGCAGTAAATATGGGGATACATATATCTTTTTGAGTTAGTGATTTTGTTTTCTTCAGATAAATACCCAGAGGTGGAATTGCTGTATTATATTTTTAATTATTTGAGGAACTGCCAAACCATTTTGCCTAGTGGCTGCACCAATCTGCATTCCCACCAACAGTGCATGAGGGTTCCCTTCTCTCCACAACCTCACCAACACTTGGTATTTCTTGGAGGGACATCTCTTTTTACAAGATAAATTATTCTAGAATACTTAAATATTTAATATATGTTGTGAACTATGTGTGTACATAAATAAGATTCAGAGCAGATGTTCTCAACCCTTGACACCCTTAGAAAGTACTGAGGATTAGAAGAGGTTATATCTATGGGTACTTACTTTATAGAAATTAAACAGTAAATTGCCCTGGCTGGTGTGGTCCACAGACTGAAGGGTCACAGGTTCGATTCCGGTCAAGGGCATGTACCAGGGTTGCGGGTTTGACCCTGGCCCTGGTCGGGGTCATGCGGGAAGCAACCAATCGATGTGTCTCTCTCACATAGATCTCTCTCTCTTTTTCTTTCTCTCTCCTTCCCTCCCTTCCATTCGTTCTTAAAAAAAAAAATCAACAAAAAAATATCCTCAGGTGAGGATTAACAACAACAAAATAACCAGGAAATGTACTAATAAAAAAAAAAGTTAGTGACAAGAGAGGTTCTGCTTTACATTTCTGCAAATCTCTAGCACCTGGCTCCCCGCAGACAGAGGGGTTGCCCCCTGTGCGGCATGTGATCTGGGCTCTTGCACATCCTCCAGCCTCTGCAAACTCCACCGTAAACTCGTATGACAACATGAAAGGGGCAAATAATATCTTAATATTATTTTGAAAATAGTTTTGATTTTGTAGATCTGCTGAAAGGGCTTCAGAGGATGTAGGGATATAGATATGATGTCGCTTTCTATCGTTAGCAGACCCTAGACAGACTTCTTGTGGAAGGTCACTTGGAGCCAGATTTTGAACAAAGTTAAGGTATACTGTTGAAGAAGTAAAGATGACAAAATAGAGGTCAAATGAGCATTAAAAATGACTAAAGGTAAATGATCCCCTGGCCAGCGTGGCTCAGTGGACTCAGTGTTGTCCCATGGACTGTGAGGTCAAGGTTCGATTCCTGGTCAGGGCACATGCCCAGGTTGCGGGCTCGATCCCCAGTGGGGCATGTGCAGGAGACAGCTGATCAATGTTTCTTTTTCTCTTTCCCTTCCCCTCTCTCTAAATAATAAATAAAAACATATTTTCAAAAAAGGTAAATGATCTAAAATTCAATTCAAAGGACTTCACCTTTCTCCCCACTTATAGAGAATGCGTCTAGATGTGGGGAGAGAGGGCAAAGGATGAACCCAAAACTTCAAAAAAAAATTGCCATCGTAAATATTGTTACAGATCTAAGTGGATATTGCAACTGTAAAAAAGGAGGAGGAAAAGGAGGAAGAAGAAGAGGAGAAAGAGAAGACAATAATGCTATAAAAAAAGGGACACATTTCATGAATAGAAAAGAGTTCTTGGAAATGAAAAATACCATTGAAAAAGTTAAAAACTCAACAGAAGAGTTGACCTAGAAAATAGGAGCAAAAAGATAAGAAAAAGGCTGACCTTTTTCTTTTGAGAAAAATAAATTATTGTTATATTTATTATTGAGACAGTCAAATGTCTCAATAATATAACATAAAGAGAATTTTTAAAAAATGAAGGGAAATTATTTAAAAACTTCAAGGAAGTTTTACAGAACTGAAGGATGTAAGCTTCCCCAAGGAGGGCTGTCTGGGTACCCAGCAAGAGGACTGGGAGTGGACCGACAGGAGGGCGCGCTCATCACCGCGGTATCTCAGAGCACTGGGAACAAAGCAACCATCTGATTTTTCAGGGGCAAAAGAATAAATCACATATTAAGTATCAAGAAACAGAATGACAATGAATTGCTCAACAGAAATACCATATACCAGAAGAAATTTCTTCAAAATTCCGAGGGAAACTATTTCTAAGTTTTCTAAGCTAAAATTCCAGTGTTCAATCAAACTATTAAGTGTAAGAGCAGAACAAACATATTTTGAGACATTCAAGGCCTCAAAAATTATGTTTCTCATAGACTTTTTAAAAAATAAGCTACTGAAGCAGACACTCCATCAAAATGAGAGAATAAGGTGATCTCACAATCTTATGAAGTCATGAAATCCCAGGAAAAAGAGACAAAAACCACAGGAGACAGGCACTAGTACTCTTCAGACCGCGATGAAAAGACAGTTCAAGCATTCTAAGTTGAGAGCTGTAGGGCTGGCCCAGAGAGCACCCGACTGGGAGAGCATTTTTCAATATAATTATGTAAGAGTTCCTTCAATATAATAATGTTAGAATTCCTAGTTTGTATGAAGAGATTTACATAACAAAGGAAAGGTTAGGGATGACTAGGTCAAGGCATGGAAAATAAAGCAAAATAAATTATTACATTTTATTAAATCCAAAGATAAAATGATGTTTAGGAAAAGTAATGAAATAACAGTTCAGCTGTGAATAGCATGTAGAAAGTCCCAATAATGGTAACCCCAAGCTGTAGTCTAGCTAAAACCGTGATGCAATGAAAGGACAGAGAAGGAAGGAAGGAACAGGTGGGTGGGCCAGTGAAAGAGAGTCGAGTCCTCATCCACAGCAGGAAGTGCATATATAATTCCTCCAACAGAAAATCAAGAACTAGCCATTTAAGAATGTTATTTGGCTACATGAACATAAATGTTAAAAGAAGCAGTTAAAGAGAAGAAAGAGTTCTCCTGGGGAGCAGACTTGTTGTTATAACATGTTAGACTATCTAAACCATGTGCATGCATAACTTTGATACAATTAAAAATGACATTTTAGAACCAGACAACACCTGTCTGGTATATACAGGTTGACTTATAGTGGTTTCATAATGGGTTAATACCAAAGCCTCAGAACCAGAGGAGAATGACATTCCCAGTACCAGTCAGTTTTAAGCAGCATAAGATACCATAAAGTCAGATGTAAATGAACTTGACACTATTTGTCATAAACAAGAGATAACAATCCTTTTGATGCCATAAGCAAAACATTAGGTGGCCAAGAACATGCAAATACTGACTTCAGAAGAAATAAAATTAGGGTCTTATTGTGTAGAGGAGGAGGAAGAGAATGGGAACCCTAGAGGACAGATTTTGAGGAGCTGGGGGAGTGGGTGGGTAACTAACTGACTATGAGCAGGAGAAACTCACCGTCAGGGAAAGGAAACTGCATCCCCTACTCAGGATCCAGCTAAAGGGTAAGTCTCCTCCCCCCATGGAGAAAAGGTCGCTTTCCTGCAATATGAGAACATGAGTAGCAAAGACCACAAGAAATAAAGAAGCAAAGACCGCAAGCTGTTTATTAAATCTTCTGACCAGCTTCCAAAATAAACAAAGGCCATCCCCACAATGACCCCACAACCTGCTTGGATGTTGACTCAGGTGGTAGAATAGACTTTGATGATTTGAAAGTTATAAATTCAAGACATTGGAAAATATAAGTTGGTAAATAAAGTAAAAAAATAAAAAAATTCATGCAGAGGACTTTGTTTTGAATCTAAGAGACAATTAAAAAACTTTTGTTTTTAAAAAAGCCTTCATCCTCCAGTTATATTTTCCAAAAGATTTGCCAAGAAAGAGGAAAAGTAAAAGGAGGAAGACAGCATACCATCATGGCCAGAGGTATTTCGACAGTGAGCAATAATGCATTAGGTTAAAGTGATCATTTACAGCTTGGGAATCCTGAAAAGTCATGAGGCATGATGAGATTAATAATTATTTAACAGGCTGCAAAACAAATTTCCACCTGCTAAAATAGGTGTCCATCCAGAGGAACACAAAATTCCTGTATAGGAACATGGCAAGAACATGGATGGAAGTTTGCGGAAATAAGACATTTTACGGAAAGGTTCTTTTTCATCTGAAACAATAGTATATGTCACTTCATATTTCATTTGAGGACAGTCTAGCAGAAATGCTAAAAAATCCTAATGAAATGCTAAAAATTTCTAATGAAAATATGCCATTGTGCCCTGGCCGGTTTGGCTCAGCGGTTAGAGCGTCGGCCTGCGGTCCTGAGAGACCCGAGTTCGGTTCCCGCTAAGGGCACGTACCTCGGTTGCAGTTTGTCCCCGGCCCTGGTCGGTCATGCGGGTGGCAGCCACTCGATGTGTCCCTTTCACATCGATGTTTCTCTCTCTCTCTCTGTTCCTCTCTCTCCCTCCCGCTCTACCTGAACAAAAAATGGAAAAATGTCCTCGGGTGAGGATAAAAAAAAAAAAAAAGAAAATATGCCATTGCTTCCTTTAGTTCCATTTGGCAGGTCAAACCTTCCTTCAAGTGAGAATATATAATTAGGGTCTCAAATTTATACTGTGTTGGTGAATCACAAGTATGACACTGAGGAGTTAGTCATAATAGACCTTACACTGACATAGAGAAACGGGTCTATTTCTGACACTCAAATATGCCTGTAAGTTATCTAAATACATTGCTATCTCTGGGAATTATGGTAACTGGTTAACATAGCATTCTCCCAACCTGCTGATAACTGAGTGATAAATAACATAACCTACATTCCTTTGTGAAGGTCACTGAGGTATACAGTAAACAAATAACTATCATGGGTTTTCTAACCATATATACACATACATATTTGCACGTTTTACTTGATTAGGTGCTCCCACCACTTACTGTAAATCTAAGTGATTTAAAACCACTAGCACAGATGTAAAGTCTCAGGAGAAACCTGAGAATGTGGTCACTCTGGATGCCTGTAGGTGGGCCATTTATTTCCTCTCCTCTTTCCACTAATTTTAATCCAATTTCCCTACAAAATTTACAGGGAGGTCAGTTCAGTTTTTAGATATTTCATTTAGCTAAGCATAACAATGAGTCAGGGGAGAAGTTTTCCTCCTTTTAGATTCCCACAGGCCACACTGGAAAACATAACTTCTTTGGAGAATATATCATAAACAAGATAAGCATATTTCATAAAGGAAAAGACAGTCTGAAAAGGCTTCAATATGATGCATCCTACCACGATGTTGACTTTTGATGTTAATAACAAATACATTTTTGTACCAACATGTACATGGAAGAGTATTAGGAAATAGTTTCAAATTGAAGACAGATTTTCAGAAGACAGTCTATCAAAATGACCTTGAAATAGCCTCAGTAGAGTTTTCCTCAGCTTAACAAAACTGCCAACCGTTTATCTGAAGTTGGCCCCATCATAATAGCAAAGGAAGAGCAGAAGCACAATAAATCATTAGGAGGCAATTCACTATTACAAAGAACATAAAATGAGGTTGACTCTATTCTTCTCCCATCAGCAGTCTGGCACAAAATGGCTCAAGTGCTGCTTAAATCTTCAACGGATCTGAGGTATATAAATCCAGACCAACTGAGCGATGATACCTACTAGACTTCGGGGCCCTCTCTGAGTGCTCCAGCAGCAATGAAACACAGGTGCGACCTTGCCCACTGAATGAATCAGAGGCAAACCAGCTCAGAATTACAGAAGACCTTTCCGGTTTAAGACTGAGGACTGTAAGGCCAGTTTACTTGTCGGATCATGTCTGCTCTTGTGCAAGACATTCTTGGGCCAGCTCCTGGCTTTGGAGCTCAGTAATTGTGTGTGAATCAGCATCACACTAATACAGCTGCTGGAGCTGGAGATCCAGGTCTGAGATTAGCATGTTTCCTCAGGGGGCCGAGGATGGCAAACCTTTCCACACCTCACAGTTGGGCATATGTTAAATATTATCACATTACTAGGCCCAACAACACCCCAGCTGTAATTAGGTTTCTGAACTACAGCGTTCCTTATTAAGCCCTTTGGAAATCAACAATGATGATTTTCTCATAGATATTTTTCCCCAGACTGTTTTCAACAATAAGACAATGAATGCATGTTGAATGTAGTGCCTGTCTTGGTTCCAGCTTCCAGGTTTCAGTGGGGAAATCACTTTGCATGAGGACTAAGTACAGGGCAGTGGCTCAGGCTGTGCTTTTACTTAGACAGCTTATGGGGATGAGCCAGGGATTAAAAAAAAAAAAAAAAAAAATTGAAAGAAGGAGAGTGCAAAACAGAAACACTGTACAAAATAATCACTTGGTTATTTTAACATTAAAAAATTTTTATTGTTCAGTGGAAATGTGTAGTTTTCCAGCAGGCAGCATTTACAGTTACATTCAGCCTTAGTGCTATCTAGTGCTCTTGGAAATACCCAATCCAAATGACCTACTGTACTGAGACTTCTTTTCTTTCTGTATGACTAGACTCACACTCATTGACCAGACAGTACTGCAAGGGAACATCAGCGGCAGGTGCTGCCTCAAGACCTCACCTGGACACGCCAAAGGCATATGATATGGGTTATCAATCCAACTCTTTAGCACATGATGACGATTAAATGGCATTATGCCTCACAATGAGCAATGAGGCCTTCAGAAAGATATTCAGCCATCATATATCTTTGTATATGATACTTCAGTCACTTTCCTCAGTAATTTCATTTGTTTTCTATTTTAAAAAGTTTCCCTATCAAGAAGTATTGGCTTGCCCTGGCCGGTTTGGCTCAGCGGTTAGAGCATCAGCCTGCGGTCCCGAGAGACCCGGGTTCGGTTCCCGCTAAGGGCACGTACCTCGGTTGCAGTTTGTCCCCGGCCCTGGTTGGTCGTGCGGGTGGCAGCCACTCGATGTGTCCCTTCACGTCGATGTTTCTCTCTCTCTCTCTTCCTCTCTCTCCCTCCCTCTCTATCTGAACAAAAAATGTCCTCGGGTGAGGATAAAAAAAAAAATAAAAAAATAAAAATAAAAAAAAAAAAAAGAAGTATTGGCTTAACTATTCTTAAATCCAAGAGGATCTCTACATAATTATGCAAAATTGATTAAATATAAACATTTTAAAATATTCTTTACACAAAGAATGGTTAAGATGAACACGACATAAAAAGAAGCCACTCATATAAGTAGAAATTTTACCAGTTTTCCTCAAACTACTCCTTCCACAATAAAAGACACTTGAAAATATCTCGTGTCTTACAAGATATTTAGGGCACTCCCTAAATTCTGAAAAGGTAAAAACTCTTTGCCTAATATACTTTTCTCTTAGTTTTAGCATCTTTGCTATCTACATTTCTTTAAAAACCAACAAAGAAAGCAAAAAGCAAATACAAATGCTGATGTCAAAACACTAAAGTGAATCAACTGTCTTCAAAGCCTCACACGAGTGAGGCAACCTGAACGAATATAATCATCCTCATTTTGTAGATAATGACACAAAGCTCAGACAAGTTAAATGACTTGTCCAAAATCAAACACCCAAGTGACTCACAATTCTGAGGCTGGATCTCAGACCTTCAGATTCTTAATCCAGAGTTCAAAAGAGTAGAATTAATGAGGCTAGCTGGAAACAACATATAATTCTAACTCTTCTAAAATTTTATATTTTGATTAGAACTTTAAGCACACACACACACACCCACACACAAATACCCAACAGAACCTACCCCTTTTCCGAGTTTTGAACCGCTGGCCTGTTAGCACTGGCTTCTGATGCTTATTCATAAAATTTCTGAAAAAAAAAGAAAATAAAGATTATGCATTTCAGTTAAGCAGTCCATATAAAAATGTATGGCTAAGACACATATGTTTAATCTTACCCATACTGAATATATTTTAAAAATGAGATACAATTTTAACTACTGAACTAGCAAAAGTTTGAAAGTTTAATAATATCTAGTGTTGACAAAAGACCCTACATCGGGGGAACAACCTCAGACATAAACTTGGCATAAGGGATAACATCCATGCAATACTTTTGGGAAGAATTTGTTGAATACCTATGAATATTTACATGTTCACAACCTGTGTTCCAGCAATTTTTTTACTAGGAATTTAGTCTACAGTTATACCCACACAAGTATGCAAATATACCTCTGTGAGTATATGTATAATAGGGTCCAGCTTGAACCCTGGCTGGTTTGGATCAGTGATTGGAGTGTCAGCCCCAGGGAACAAAGAGTCTCAGGTTCGATTCAAAGGCACCCACCTCGATTGTGGTACAGCCCTGGTCGGGGTCGTGCAGGAGGCAACCAATCGATGTGTCTCTCTCACATTGATGTTTCTCTCTCTCTCTCTACCTCTCACACTCTAAAGATAAATGGGAAAATATCCTTGGGTGAGCATATAAGGGAAAAAAAGGTCCAGTTGAGCATTGTTGGATGCATAAAAAAGTGCGAACTTAAATGCTCATAAACATGAGGCTGGTTAAATAAATTATAATAAGCCAGCAAATGGAACTTCATAAAGCTTTACAAAAGAAGAAATTAGCCCTGGCTACCTCTCTGATTATATTTCCTACCTCTACCTCTTTTCCCATCACCTACTATGCTCCAGCCACACTGCCTTCTTTCTTCTTCCAATGTGCCAGAGCGGTCACCTCTCTCCTGGGAAGGTATTACCCCAGTCATTCCCTGGGCTTACACTCTACATCCAATCAGATGCCTTCTTTGCAGAGAGGCTTTCCCCCTCTTCATGGTGCTATATTTTATTATGCTCTGTTTGCCTACGGTCTAGTTCTCCCATGAGAGTGTAACCTCCATGTGGGTACGAACTTCATAGGTTTTACCCAGTGATGGGTCGTTAGCACCCGAAATAATGCTGAGAAAAGAGGAAGCATTTAATAAATAATTGTCAAGTCAGCTGTGACACTGACATGAAAAGAAGGCACTGCTAATGGAAAACGTATGCGAAATAAGAGTGTAAAACATAATTTTTTTTGTTAAAAAGTTGGTATATATATATAATCTGCTTTTCCACGCAATCAAAATTTCAGAAAGCTATAAAAACTGCTAGAAGGTCTTGCATTTGTTTGTTTACCTCAGAAAGCAGAGATCTGGGTATTCTATAATATTTTATTAGATTTAATATACAATTTAAAATATTATAATCTGAAAATATGTCTAGATTGCCTACATTATGAAGACCAAACAATTAAGATAATGTCAAGCAATTATTTAATTATCTTCCAAAGTATTTAAAAATTGTGACTTGAAAATGTCTGAATTTTCTCCAATACTTACACCTTAAACAATCAAGAAAATTTGTATTTTCTAGTAAATTATCTATACCTCAAAGTTTTAAAAAATTCTTAAGCATGGAAAAATTATTACTCAATTTATTACAAAAACTTTCTTCCCATCCACTAAAGAGAAACTTCTATCTTCACATAGAAAGCAATCTCTTTATCAATAAAAACTTTAATCATAATTTAAAAAGTAAAAATAATTAAAAATAAGGTAACAAACCCAAACAGTAATATGACTTAAGTAGACACAATTTTTATCAATACTATATAGTAAGGTGAACATAATGCATCATGCTTTGTGAAATAAAGGTGACTAAGGCAGATTCTAGGCACTTAAAAAGCAGAGCCTCTGGAGATAAAATCCTAACATTTGCAACACAGTGAGATAGGTGAAGACAGCAGTAGTACAGTTCTGGAACAAGGGCAGAGAAAGCAACTGACTGCTGTATGTGTATGGGGCAGCAGCTACGTATTAAATAGTTATAAATGTAATCGACTCAATTGATGAAATCTCATTTTATTTAATAGATGTTGGAAATAGAACTTCTAATGCATTATTTATACTCACTCAAAACTCTTTCATTCAGAAATTTCCCTGTTGGCATTTTCAACAGACTTACTCTGGATCAGCAAGCATTTAATCAAGGAACAAGTAACACATTTATTTGTGTATATATAAATACACGTGTGTGTGTATTCTCCTTGTGTCCACACCTTTCCCAAAACAACACATTTTAATATAAAATGTATTCTTGTGTTAGTAAAGATAAATGCATGTTAAAGAGCTGGGGTCTCACACCAGACATGCAAAAACAAAAGTAGAAAAAATAGAGCACAGCTAGCTTGAAACTCCTCTAGTAGATAAACATTCAAGGAAGGAGTTACTCTTTGTCAAGGATGTTTTTATTTTGGAATAAAAAATATTTAAAAAGTGTGAGCCCTCTCTAAAAGTCTTATTTTAGGATTCAGAATATGAACACCTGGGATTCCTCCCAATTAACTTTACCTTTATACTTTGTTTCTATGTTGCTGCTAATGGACAACAGTACTAAATCCAGCCTACCTATGAGGGAATTATTCTATTTTAAAAAGTGTCAGCTCCATTTATACTTTCTTCGATTCTAAACACAAATGTTTGTTTCTTCATAGCCTAATTATGTGGGCTTATGTTTCACACTCTCAATATATTCTATGTGGAAAATAACACAATAACTTGTTAATAAAAAAGATGGAAAGATTTTGATGTACACAACACAAAAAATTAAAACAAACAAACACAGAGACTCACCCACTGGTATGGAAAGACTAAATGAAGATACTCTGTTCACTGAGAGAGAGTCTCTATGGCTTAAGCTGTTACTATTTGGAGCGGAGGCTTCTTTCCCTCTAAATTTAGCTCTCCCTGCTACGGTATAATGTGCTCCAGTGAAGGTCAGCCTTTATAAGGCACTGACCGAAGCCCTGACCAGAGACACTTGGAATAAGGACACTTGGAATAAGAACTGCCAGCTTAAATCCGGGAAAGTGACAAAGAAAGAGTAGAGAAGCCAGTTCTATTAGGACAATGTCAAAAGCTTACTTTTAGACTGCTTACAATTTACAACTTAAAATCAACTAACTAAAAATACATAATTAAAAAAAAATCAGAGTTTAACAGAATCTTCAAAGACAAATTTGTCTGGGGTACAACTTATACATCATGATTTGACCTCCATTGAAAAAAACTAAGCCGAACACACATAGACAAAATAAGCTCATGTCCCATCAAAATGGAAAAAGCTCCATGGTTTAAAATATTAATTTTAAAAATTGTATGTAAAATGTTAAAAACAAAATGGATTTAAGTATGTCACATGTTATCTAAAAGACTAAATTCCTTGGCTATTCCACAAGATAAAAGAACTAGAATTAGCCAACCAATCAAAAATTAGAAAGTAGGTACTCTATTAATGAAGTAAACATTTTAAAATAAGTTCCTATTTAAGTCTAAACAGAAAGATTTAATTAAAGGTTTTTAGTTCTAACAGATAAATTTCACCTCATTTCACTCTGGATTTTCTAACTGTTTGCGTGTCTTTTGCTGATTCCATCACTTACTCCCAATCAGACTCTGGGCCCAGGTGTAACAATGGGCCAGGAGCACGGATGGGCCCCAAGGCAACTGTGGACTAATTTGGCCAGTTGTCCAGCCCAGGCTGAATAGATTGACCCTTTCTTTGCATGTTGTCTTGACTGACAGTTTTCTTTAATTCCCTCCTTTTTGGAAAGAATCTGATCTACCAGAAAAGAACCTGTGTTCTAGTTGTCCCTACGAGGGGATGACTGTTCTCAACCAGTAATTCAGAGGTTTGGTCTAATAACTATTATTGATGTTCTTCTGATCTGGCTGATTTTTGAAACTGAATAACCTACTTGTATAACCTGTTACACTACTGGCATGTGGTACACATATAGTAATTATGCTACACAAACAACCTCAACTTTAAGAGTATGTTGACTCTAAAGTGAGGTCACTATCTTTTTCTACAAAGTGCCAGAAAGAAAACATTTAGGCCCAGTGAGTCACATGGTCTCTATTCCAACTACTCAATTCTGCTGTTGTAGCCTGAAAGCACCACAAACAACTGGCTATATTTCCACAAAATTTCATTCACAAAACAAGCGGTGGATGAGCCTGAGCCCCCAGGCCGTAGTTTGCCAACCCCACTCCAGAGCAGTGCAGCCAACAGAACTGTCTGCAATGGTGAAATGTTCTGTCTGCACTGTCTCATGTGGTCGCCACCACACATGTGGCTATGGAGTTCTTGAAATGTGACTAGTATGACTGAAACACTAAGTGTATAGTTGTATTTAATTTCCATCCATTAAAATTAAAATAGAAATCGCCAATGTGGCTGTGGCTATCATGTTGGGCAACCCAGTTCTAAAGCATTCCTGATGGCCCAACGCATTTAAATTTGATTTTTAAAAAAGATGAAAATATACCCCCAAAATAGGAATTTTTCATTCATGTTTTCCTAATAAAGTAGCTCTGAAGAGCATTTTGCCCCTATTTCAAAATCACATGGCTATAATAGGAAAAGAAAAGAAGACAGACCAAACTACAAAGTGAAACTCTCTGTGTGGAGTCAATATTACTTCAGACAATAGGGAAAAAAAGATTTGATTCTAAGGTAATAAAAATTATGGGATAGCAATGTCATTCCCAAAGTATAAAGTGTTTCATGAAGATAGGATCACACCAGCACACAAACTCATAATATAATTCAGCCACTTCACTGCAACGTTCTCATGAAGTACTTTGTGTTTAGTTGCAAGTTTCAAGAATTACCTTTTATTCTATATTCCAAATGAGTGAAATGCTTTACCATAAAAAGAACAAATTTAAAAATCCCCATAGTTATAAACTATTCTCCTTTCCATGAAGGCTAAAACTGTAAGAATAAACATCATAAAACATCTTTTATGGAAAGTTA
This sequence comes from Molossus molossus, assembly GCF_014108415.1. Classification (NCBI taxonomy): domain Eukaryota; kingdom Metazoa; phylum Chordata; class Mammalia; order Chiroptera; family Molossidae; genus Molossus; species Molossus molossus. Next base: position 21,933,711 of record NW_023425401.1, read on the forward strand.
ACTTATGCAGGAATTATTTGGGTTGATAATATTGTCACATCATTCTTTCAGAAGCAAAAATAATTAAACTGCCATCTAAAAGGTTAAATTATTAACAATCTATAGCAATAAACTAAATATATGCTTGGAATAACATTACATAATTTATTACCCAGAAAACATTAGCTTGTTTAATGATTTTGTAACAAATAACCTCTCTATAATAAAAATCACTCAGCCTCTACAAAATCATCATTATATCTCCTAGCAAATTCTATGTAAGTTTTAGTATTTACAATAATTTAAAAAATCACAATTTTAAAATGACATATCCTATAGAAGAAAAATGTTTCTAAATAAAACCAAACATTCCTTTTAAATACAAAAATAAAACTGTTACATTCATATCCCTTTCATTCTTATCCTTATTGATATAAAAAAAATCTTTCTTAAAAAGCATGAAACACAGTAAGTTTTCTCCTAAAAAATTTTTATCTATATTTTCTAGTGAGAGAGATTAAGAGTGGAAACAAATTGTGAGCAACTACCTTATAAAGAATGATCAAAGCTCAAAGGAATTGTGTTGGGGGTAAAAAAAGACCTCTAAGAGTTAACTATGTTCATCTAACTCTTCCTGAAGAAGATATAAAGGCATCATGATAAAATTTTCACTATTACATTTCCAAACTGACATCACATCTTAAACTTACTAGTATACCTCTTATTTCTGAATGCTGATTTTTTACTTCTCTTTTAATAAAAATAGAAGTATTCCCAAAATTACATTTTAAGTATTATGTACATCCTCTTCATAGAAATAGAATCCCCCTAAGGCATGCACATTCCCTTCTCTGGGCTCTACCACTTGCCCCAGATATAATCTCTTTAGATCCTTCCCTCTCCCCAACAACCAACTAGGCCCATTCAACCTTCAGGCGATCTGTCTAATCTTTCTGATGTCATTCTATGTCTCTCAAAGACACAAACACACATACACTGCACACACTGTAGCATACTTTGGCTTTTAGAAAACTCATCCCTCAAATATAATGCTTTGGGGTATTTTAAAAGCAAAATGCTCCCCAGGCCTGTGTGGCTCAGTGGATTCAGTATCATCCCATGGACTGAGAGGGAGGTCCCGGTTTGATGCCCTGTCAGGGCTCGTGCCTGGGTTGTGGACTAGATCCCCAGGAGGGGCATGCAGGAGGCAGCTGATCGATGTTTCTTTTTTTTTTCTTTTGGATCAACACACCTTTATTTGGGAGCTTCTTGAGAGATGGAACTGGTCTCACTCATATTTTCATGCTACTCAAGGCCTAACAACAGTGCCTGGCACACACTGACTTTTAAAAAATGGTCTATTTCCAATTTCACATTGATGTTTCTCTCTCTTTAAAAAAAATCAGTAAAAACATATTTTGAAAAAAAGCAAAATGCCAAAACATCTTTTCTAGATAAGACCTTAGAACTTTTGTCTACAAAGACAATGGAATTTTGATGATTGCATCCTTACAGTATTTCAAATTGTAAATTCAGATAATTAAGAGGACACAGTGGCATAAAACAAGAAAATGTCCAGCTGTGGTTTAAGTATATTTATGAATGTACCAAGAATTTTAGGGGTGTTTACTGTGTGTCAGGCATTACACTCAAGCAGTGGTCTCAGTTCAGGGTTATTTTGTTCCCCAGGGGACATTTGGCAATGTCTACTGGAATCTAGTGGGCAGAGGCCAGGGATGTTGCTAAATAACCTACAATGTACAGGACAGCCCCCAACAACAAAGGATTATTTATCTGCTCCAAAATATCAACAGTGCCAAGGTTGGAAAACCGGGCACTAAATAGGAAAAAATGCTGAGCAAAACCAAAGATGGCCCTTGCTCTCAAGAGTTAAAAATTGTACGTACTGGTCTAAACATACCAGAGTAGCAAACCGGCAGATATTTCTTGAATGACTTCTTTCTGTTTTCCAAACACTGACGTCAATGTTAAAGAACACACATTTATCACTGAGTAGTTTATCGCCGCTAAAATCAAAAGTATACTTACAATACAAAATAAATACTTCCCAGTTTTTGATATTAATTCATATACTTCTACATCGATAATTTTAGATCCTCTGATATTCAGGGGGAGAGCAGAAAATAGGCAACAACATGGGATTTAAAGAGGGAGGTAGAAAAAGAAGCTGAGCACCAATAGATAAACTTTCCCTACTTCCAGATATCGCAGTAGTAAGAATAAACAGGGAAAAAAAACCTTTAAAATGCGGTATATGACTGAAAAATAAAATGTTTTCATTTTATGACTTGGAAAAAGCAACCATGCTGAGCAGAAACAGGAAAAAAACAAAAAATATATATGTTAGGATCTTGGCTACATAAAATACACTGGCACTCAGCAGTGGTTAACATGAGCAGAGGGTTCAAGGGACATTTCACTAGTCTATGATGTAAGTATATATATCTTTTACAATTAGAAAATTGTAAATGTTTACATAAAAAGTCCTTTAGCCTCTGCTGAAGGTCAAACCAATTCCAAAAGAGTCATAAGTAAGAGTATTATTTGTGCATAAAAAGAAGTATGTCATAGGATCTAAATATAATTTCCTACTAAAAGAAATCAAGGTTTCTTGGATAAATGGCTGATTCCAAGGCTGGAACAGTGAAGATTCAAAATGATCTGGAGACATTTTGTATTAGAAAATATATGGAATTGCTTTAAAAAATCAAAATAGATCAAACAACATAGGAACCATGTTAAGTACAATTCAGCTGGCATAACCTGGGACAATTTCAGCAACTGTCCAAACAATTAAGGACAGCAACAGATAACAACTCATTGAACAAAATAAGAGTCCACAGTTCCATTCTCAGTCATTTCAAAGAAAGCAAATTTATCAGTGCACAAGGGAAAGGGAAATAACTGAGCAGAAGGAAGAACTTTTCTTTCAGTAGACTGCCAATTAATAAACAAAGAAGGAACCATGGAGTTAGGAAATCACCATACCAAAAATTGATTCATGCAAGAGTCATCAACATATGCTAGATGTAGTTACATAGCCTCAAAGCATCTTCACATAAATGACAACAGGCAAAATAGTAACTACACAGTGGAGAGATAAGATACCGTAATCAAGAGACAGCAGCCATTCAGTTTCTAGTCATTTTACGCTTAGGACAGGATATTATCTATGTGGTATTCCAAACAAAAACTCATCACCTGAATATAATCACGAGGAAATAAATTCATACCTACAAACATTTTCCACAAATAACTGGCCCATATTCTTTAAAAAATGTCAATGTCTTAAAAAAAAAAAAATGAAGGCCACTCAGGCTGGTGTGGCTTAGTTGGCTGGAGTGTTGTCATGTGTACCAAAGTGTAATAGGTTTGATTCCCAGACAGGGCACATACCCAGGTTGCGGGTTTGATCCCCACTTGGGGCACATGCAAGAAGCAAGTGATCAATGTTTTTCTCTCTCCCTCTCTCTTCCTGTCTAAAATCAATAAAAAATAAATAAATAAATAAGGACCAAAAAACTGTTGCAGATTAAAAAAGAACCAAAAGGATATTACTAAATGCACTATGGATTCTTGGAGGGTGTGTGGGGGAAGAGAGATACATACACACACATATATATCTATACATATACAGTATAATATGATTGGAATAATTGATGATATTGCATTGACCATAGTAATAAGTATGTATTTATATTAAAGTCACTACATTTTATGATTGGACTATGATTCTGTAAGAGAAGTATTATATTCTTAGAAAACACACACAGAAGTAATAAGGGGTAATAAGGGGCAAAGCATATGCAATCTACTCTCAAATGGTTCAGAAAAAAGTTAATACGTGTGTATAGAATCATGGAGCAAACGAACTCGGGCAAGTGAAACATCTAAAGGAGCTGGAAAAGCGCAGGAACTTGAACGGCCAGGGGTTTTTGTATATTTTGGAACTGCTGAGAAATAAAGCTTGCTACGGAGAGAGATTCCATAACTTTCAAGTCCCTCAGGTTGGCTCATCTGTGAGGGAGGAAGTAACCCTGCTGTCCTAATTACACTCTCCAGGAAAAACAAAACAAAGCAACAAAAACTCTCAACTCTTGATTGCAAGATGCTTATAATACATTAATCTGGTTAATATATTCCTTGTATCTGCATGTCCTGTGTACAAAAAGATATTTAAATTTTTTTTTTTAATCCTCACCCAAGGACATTTTTTTGTTCAGATAGAAGGGGAAGGAGAGAGAGAGAGAGAGAAACATCGATGTGAAGGGACACATCGAGTGGCTGCCACCCACATGACCCAACCAGGGCCGGGGACAAACTGCAACCGAGGTACATGCCCTTAATGGGAACCGAACCCGGGTCTCTCTGGACCACAGGCCGACGCTTTACCACTGAGCCAAACCAGCCAGGGCTAAATATTTTTTTAAATGCCCTCACTGTTGCATCAGAAGAGGGAGTTCTTTTTCCTGCCACTACACATTGGCATAGCGAGCATGAACTGCTTGACTGTGCCCCCCGCTACCATGGAAATATTCTTCTACATTACAGTCCTGGCTGAGGAGGGATTCAGAAGTATGTATAATGAAACTGAATATTATTAAAGATCACAATCAGGGAAAAAATAAAGTCAACAATAAAAAAAATGTGTAGCATGCAAAATAAGATGGGAGAATTTTAAAGATAAGAAGTTCTAACCTCCACAAATACCTAACGGCAAAGTTATGATTCCCATAAAGGTTTTTAAAATTTTTAAATAAAATTTTACTTATTTTTTCTATGTATTTAAAAAATATTTACCAAGCAAAATACTTGTGAGTACAAAATGTTATATAGTAACTGATTAAAAACATATATATCAGAATTTACTGATCAAATTAGTTTCTTTCTTCAATACAGGATAAGTCTAAATTAAACCAATAATGCTTCCCTTAATAAAAACTCCTGTGGATTATTATTTTTGTGTACCCCTTCTTTCTGTACCGCAGGCCGATGCTCCAACCGCTGAGCCAAACCAGCCAGGGCTGTGTACCCCTTCTTTAAGAGTGTTCAAAGACAATGAATATACTTTCAAAGAGCAATTTAAAATATTTATCAATCAATTCAATTACTAACAGAGTAAACATAACATTCTATAAGGTGAGGATTTGAAAGGTCCAGATCTACCAAGATATAGTTTTATGTTATCTTATGTTTGTTTATCTCAGTAATATGTGGTCATACATTTTATATATTATAATACATACCACCTGATTATTTGATAAAGATGTGGAAAAATGAATACTTAGAGAGAACATTATTCCTTACATATCACTGATTTATAAAATCAGCTCAATTTGGAGGATTAAGTCTGCTTGGCTGCAGTTTCCTGGAGTGTGTGAATGAGCCTGTTTACCAGTGAACCCCTGCTACCTGCTTCAGCTTCCCAGATAGATGAGAACAAGTATGTACAAATTCTGATTTACAAAATGGAGATAAGCAATTCATCAGATGCAGAGTTCAGAAAACAGGTTATAAGGTTGCTCAAGGAACTTGGTGAGACATTCAAAGGACTTAGTGAGGCTTTCAAGGAACTTAAGGAGAACTTCAAGGAACTTAGTGAGAACATCAACAACATAAAAAAGGACCAGTCAGCAATGAAGAATGCACTAACTGAAATAAAGAATAATTTACAGGAAATCAATAGTAGAATAGGTAAATCCAAGAAGAAAACCATCGATTTGGAATATAAGGAAGCAAAAAACACCCAATCAGAACAGCAAAAAGAAAAGAGAATCCAAAAAAATGAGGATAGTGTAAGGAGCCTCTGGGACCACTTCAAGCATGCCAACATTCACATCATAGGGGTGCCAGAAGGAGAAGAGAGTATAAGAAATTGAAAACCTAGTTGAAATAATAATAACAGAAAATTTCCCTAACTTGGTGAAGAAAACAGAAACAGACATAAAGTCCATGAAGCACAGAGAGTCCCAAACAAGATGAACCCAAAGAGGTCCACACCAAGACACATCATCATCAAAATGCCAAAGGTTAAAGACAAAGAGAGAATCAGAAAAGCAGTTTGTTACCTACAAAGGAGATCCCATAAGACTGTCAGCCGATTTCTCAAAAGAAACTTTGCAGGCCAGAAAGGAGTGGCAAGAGATATTCAGAGTGATGAAAAGCAAGAACCTACAACCAAGATTACTCTATCCTGCAAAGCTATCATTTATAATTGATGGACATATCAAGGGTTTCCCAAGAAAAAGCTAAAGGAGTTCATCACCACCAAACCAGTATTATATGAAATGTTGAAGGGTCTTGTTGGAAGAGAACAACAAAAATATGAACAATAAAATGCCAATTAATACATATCTATTAACAATTGAATCTACAAACAAAATGAGCAAGCAGAACAGAAACAGACTCATAGACACAGAGAACTTTTTGTTGTTTGCCAGATGGGTGGGAGTTGGGGGAATGGGTGGAAAAGATGAAGGAATTAAGAAGAACAAATTAGTTGTTAGACTAATGAACCTCAAAGGGAAGAGGGGAGGGAGGACGGGATGAGATAAACCAAAGAACTTCTATGCATATATGCATAACCAATGGACACTGACAATAGTGTGGGGAAGGCAGAAGTGGGGCAGGGTTGGGGAGGAGGGGAGTCAATGGGGAAAAAAAGGGGGAACATCTGTAATACATTCGAGAATAAAGATAAGTCAAAACAAAACAAAAATAAATAAAATCAGCTCGACATTTACAATGTTGAAATTTTAGGGAAAAAATTAAGAAACAATGGACAAAAAGTATATTCTAATTTTCAGTAATGATCACTGTGCACATATAAACATATAATCCTCTATTCTTTTCTTTTTGGTGTATATATACAGAACAAAACTTTTAAATCCAGTTCTATAATCTCTAATACAATACCAAAGCACATAGAAAATGTTTTGCATTAGAACTTGCAGTTCTGTGACTTGATTCAATGACATCTTCCAGCATTGCTATTGTAAAAGTCATGTGTTCCAATGCATCACTTTAGGAAAACCAGAAACCTTTGTTGGAGAGGGAGATGTCGTTGAAATTTATTAATCATATTGTAGTTTTAAGCTTATAAAAAACAAGATGGTCTCCCTATTATTTTATTTGGCTCACTTAAACTATAAAGTACTAGTAGGCTGATGGCAAAACAAAACAAAGAAACAAAAAACTAACACAGTACGAAAGAGAATGAAGTAAAAAATAAAGCCCACTTCCCAACCTTTCACTCCTGATCTCATGTTCATGGAGTGGAGTCCCACTCCATGGAAGCAATAACATGTTTATCTTTTAACAGTCTTGTTTCCTTTAAGAAAATGTTTATGCATACATGATAATAAATACATATATATGTGCATATAGACATTGAGTTGAACACTTATATCGGGTACCCAATATGTGCTATCAAATACTCCATAAATTCATCAACTGTAACAAATGTACTACTCTAGTGGGGAGTGTTGATAAGGGGGGAGGTTATGTTTATATGGGGCCAGAGGATACATGGAAAATTTCTGTACCTTCCTCTTTTGCTGTGAAGCTATAATTGTTCTAAAAAAAATAAAAATAAAATCTTTAAGCAAGTCAGTTTATTAAAGCTGATTTTGCATCAGACACAAAACGATGGGAGTGTTTATGACTACTTGTTCAAATGGGAAGTTAGAAGATAAGGTGTTATGTCAAGGGTACTGAAATATGTTCCTCTCTTTTCAGCATTTTCATTGAGCAGGAGAGGAAAACAGAATCTTCTGGGGGAAAATATAACACCCTAGACTGGTAACTAGTGAGATAATTTGCTTTGGAGCAATTGCTTAAAAAGCATGGCAATGGACCTTTGGGATGCTCAGAGGTGGTGGTAGGCAGGCGTCCAAACATTCCCTCACTTAACGAGTTCTCTCAACCAGGCCTCTCCTCCCGCCATCCTCCCAGGGGTGGACCTGCCAAAGCCTGTCTAGCAGATGAAGTTTTATTTGAAGGGTTGTACACATCAAAAAGTTACTTACCATACACAAGCCTCTTTTACAATGAGGAGAGCACGAACTGGATAGAAATAAGAAACCCTAGCCTAGGACTTAATGGGACACATCACACTGATGGTATGGGACTGGACTCCCAGACACAATTTTATAGGAGTGGACTACACAAATGTAAATTTAAATTAAAAGAGAGAAAACAGAACAAAAGAAACAAAAACCCCCAAACAGCACAGCACTACAAACTCTGAAGTATACTTTTGAAAAAAATTCAAACATATAGAGAGTCATTCGTTTATCAAACCTACATCTGATACTAGTCAAGCAGGAACCAATCAGACAGGTTGCATGGCACTCACTTTCTAGCAAGTGGAGGTTTCATCCGAGTACTGCCTAAAAGGTCTGGCGGTGTGAGTTAACAAGAATCAGCAGTCTCTAGTGTTAAAGCACACCACATGATGCTTTGAGTCGCAGTTGTGCTTTTTAATGTTTTAATAATTAAGTGTTTTTTACTTTTTAACTTATAATTGCTATCCATTACTGAAAACCATGGAGCTAAACTAAGAAGCTCATAAACACTCCAATAAGGCTCTGAGATGTCACACCCTTGCTTGAGGCCACGCACTGCATTCCCACTTTGGTGACTCAGAAAACCCCTGTCCCTCAGGGGCTTAGGAACCTGGAAGAGTCAGGGCCAGATTCTGATCACCTGTCTCCACTCAGCACATTTTCCCAGAAGCCAACCAGCATTGCTGCAGTGTCTTGGGTTATTATTTACATGATTCTTGAAGACAGCTTTTCCATTATTTAGCTCACAGATTTTATGGTTTAGAGTTAGAGTAAAGCACAAATATTAATTTTAGAGTCTATTCAGCATTTGGATAAATTGGATTATCATATATTCCCTCCAAAATGCCAAATAGTTCTATATGACTCTCTATTAAGAAAAAAAAAGGTCTTTAGTGAGAGGGTTTAACAAAAATACAGCCTCGTAGGGACATGTAAATAGTAGGAAGTTTGTGGCACCATGGTTGCTAGTACTAAGGAGCCAGTTATCAAATTGTTTCCTACAGAAGCCCAATTCTAACAAATACATGCTCCTCACACTTTTGAACACCAATGCTGCATCCCTTTCCCTTATTTTTACTTTATTTTTTAATCCTCACCTGAGGATATTTTTTGCATTTATCTTCAGATAGAGCGGGGGGAGGGAGGGAGAGAAACATTGATGTGAGAGAGACACATCGACTGGTTGCCACCCACACGACCCCAACCAGCTACAGGGACAAACTGGAACCAAGGTACATGCCCCTCGTAGGAACTGAACCTCCAGTCTGCAGGCCGACTGTCTGACCGCTGAGCCAAACCGGCCAGGGCAGCATCCCTTTCCTTTAGCCAGCAGTTTCCTCTGTACCATCAACTTGGGGTTCTCCTTCCTGTTTATAATAACCCCATTCCATCATGTATACAGAGAACAGCACACGTCCAGTATTTTTTTCCTCTTAGAAATAACCACAAATCCAGGAAGCCATCGAGGTTAGTTTGAAAAGCATTCAAGGTCGTTGTGTGAATACACAAAAAGAAGACGATGATAGAATATCATAAAACTGCACAGCCCGTAGTGGCTTATGATACATTCTCTATAGTGCCAGTAGATTTCTTGAGATTTATTTAGAAGTCCTCAAAAATAAACAGTACATGTAACAATTATTTTTTAAGTCTTCACCTAACGTAAAAATAAGTTGAAAGATGAAAAGCCATCATTTGACATCTTTCAGAGAGGTAATTATTGTTTTCCTACTAAAATATTATTTCCATAATTAAGATAGTTAAAATATTACAGTCTTTAATAGTAACATGGGTGTATTATTCTTCCTTAAATGTATTCCTTAAATTTTTTTCTTTCTTTTTTGACATCAACTGAAAAAAAAAGGCTACACCCGATATTAAAAATAAGGAAAGAATAATGGAAGCACCGTCTCCTTGGCAATTGCCAAAAGAATGGTTCATTCAGTGAGTTACCCAAACTTTATTTTCAAAGTTAAATAGTTTACAAATATATCAGAACATTTTTTGGCATTCCTCACTTAACATACGCCAAACTTAGAACAGACCAAATCATTTCACTTGACATATAACTGCCCCAAAGATACTTTCCAAAGAGACCCATGGCCTCAACATAGACATCGAAGTCAGCTAACAATGAAAAATATTCTTGTATACACTCTGCTAATCATGGTAGATTTTATAGTTTACAAAATTAGAAATTATTCTAAATCATCATGTGTTTTTTCCTCTAATAGATACGAAGGAAAAATGCTGTGGAAACTCCTAATGACAACCATAATCCTGCATTAAAATGATTCCCATTAATATGATTATTAAATCCCCGAGTTTATCTCCAGGTTTAATTGCTTGAGCAATATCTTTATTACATTCATGCACAAAAGTAGAAAAAGAAAAAGGAAGTATAATTGGAAGAAAGTCAAATTAAGAGAATAACAAGTCCTGAAATTCCTTTAAGGTATAGATCAGGTCCCATGTCTGCATATCTATTCAAACATTGCAAAATAAACTTCAGAAAGAATTTCTTCATTTTATTTTCAAGTTGTTTTGGAAACAGCTATTTTTGGATAATTTCAAATCACTTTGTACTCAAGGACAAAATATTCTAATAAATACATGTTTTTCTCTTCCATTGTTTCTTTCTATGCCCATTACCAACTTTCCTACTTCACAAATTCTGAAGATACTGGCTTACAATTTTCAATTTAGCCTTAAGTTTGTAATGCCACATTTTATACATTACTTGAGAACAAGAATATATCATCAAAGTGTTCTTTAAAGTATACTCTACCAGTTTTATGATTTTAAAAGTTGGCATACTGAGGAAAACATACCTTTGAATAAAAAAAACCATTTCAGTTCAAGTATGGTTGGCCATAAAATTATAGCCAATATTTAAAAATATTTATAATATGTTACAATAGTTTACAGAGTTTTCTGGTGGGGGTGGGAGAGTATTCTCCCTTTAATGCTCTCCATTTTCAGGCTTCCCTGCCCTAATTCACTATTCCTTCTAGACTCCTCGAAATTTCACTTTCTCCAGCAATCAGCCCTTCCCCTTAGCTTCCCACCCTCCTGTCTGTAGTGCTTTGGATAGGGGAGTAGAAAAAGCTCTGTGCAAGGGGGTCATTTGGGCTGAGAAGGATTTGAGTAAAATTTGATATGCAGAAGTGGGTGGAGGAGGGCATTCCAGGAGCAAGAAGCAGGGTGGGTGGGTGGAAGAGTAACAACATAGTTGAAACCAGAGCTGGAAGATTGGGTGGAGCCAGACAGCCACTTCAACATGCAAAGGTAAATCCTCAGAGATGCCTAACCTCTGGGATGACCTAACAGGGTAGAGCTGAGGATGATCACCTTTGTCCCTATTGTTTCAGAGGCTGGCCTGTCTCCTGGATAGGATAAGCCTCTGGAGGACAAAGATCATGTCTTGTCCTTTGTGACTCACTGAATGTAATAGATGCACACCAAGTTTCTTAATAATGTAAAAAATGTCAATCCTGAGAAATAATTAATAGAGTTACATCTTCTATGAGAGTCTCTCTTTAATCTTAAAAATAATTTTTAACTTGCAAAATGTAGGAAGACAGGCTCATGGCAAATACTAATGTCTATACAATTTTACTTTGAAATGATTTATCAACTAGGCCCATAAGTATGTTATTTATATATTCCCCAATTGCAAAAGTAGACAAAATTGGCTCTAAAAATAACAATTTGTTTTCATATAACATTTTACAGTCTGCAGGGTATCCTCATGGATTCTCAAAGTCATCCTACAAATTTCGTTAACATCTCTGTTTTATATATGAAGAAACTGAAAGCAAGAAAGCGTGGTTTGGAAAACAAATCCATCTTGGAGGTTGGAGCCTTGATTTTCCCACTCCAATTCCCAGGGATATGGCTGTGCTTAACTGTCTCCCAGGGACCATCCATAACCATTTCCCAACAGGTCAGAAAAAGCTACTTAATGGAACTGCTTTACTCTACCAATCAACAGACCAGAAAGAGATTTTACTCAGAGGCCGACGAATGTAGGTTTCAGGGTCGTTTTACCTGCAGAATCTAACACAATCCCACAATAGTTAACCAAATGACGAGAGATAAAAACTCCAATTTTCTGGCATAAAATATATTTATTGGGAAGGTGAATGCTACCTTTCCCTTCTGATGCAGACCTAGCTTTCTATTTTTAATTACTGGAAGTTTTATTACACTCAGAGACAAGAGGCACCCAGTGGCATACAGAATATAAACACGAGTCTAAGTTGGATACATACTAATGTGTGCTTCCACATTACCCGCAGTGATGCTGGATTGCCTACACTGTCCTTAGACGCTGTGAAGAATTGGCTTTGGAGCTAAGTCTTTAAAAACCCTTCAAACAAAGCCTGAGAAGACAAAAATTTTACATGTTGGCCTATGGAAACACTGACATTTTAATAAATCCAAAATCTAATAAAAGAAACAAACTTTAAGAAGCATAAGTTAGGAAGCTGCAAAAATCCCGATTTTACTTTATTAATATACTTATCCTAACAATGCTGATATTGCTCACAACCACTGTAGTGCACTTTTTTTTTTGAAATGTCTTCGGAGTTGGTTTATGAGACACAGAAGAAAATCAGTATCTCCACTTGATTCACATCTTGATTTTCTTACTTAAACTAAACATATTTGCACCCCTTGTTCAGACTTGTCTGAAAATTAGTTTGTCAGTTTCCAAAAAAGATGATTAGTTGCCAGTGACAGAGCACTGAGTAATGCCACCTACTTTTTAGTTTTGTGGAGAAGTTAAAATGCGATGTGAACAGTTTATGGAAATGCACTGTTCACAAGATAGTCTCTTGTAGATTTAGGTGTAACTGTTTTAACATTTAAATGAAGAATTGCATAAGCTAAACTTGAACTACAGAGAAAGTGCATTTGTATTCAAATTACTTTCTTATGTTTTGTTAAAAAACCACCACAACAATTTTTTAGAGGCTATAATACTTGCAAATTTTACTTTAAAAACTTCATTGTGGAAAATTTCAACCATATCCAAATGTAGAGAGAGCAATATAATGAAGTCAGTGTATTTATTGCCCAGCTTCAGTGGTAGTCAGTGGTGTCTCATTTATACTCTTACTTGTCTCTGTCCCCCACTGTTACAGAATTCTGTTGAAGCAAATCTCAGATGTCACATCATTCCCTCCTTAAATAATTCAGTACATATCTCTTAAAAGATAATGGGTGTTTTGAAAATATAACCACAATATTACTTTCATACCTAAAAGAAAATAAAATTCCTTAATATCATCCAATATCCAGTCACTCAAGAGATGTACCTAAGTCTAAGAAAAGAAAGTCAAGTGTCAAGAAAAACATTACTTCAAAAGATAGAACACTAAGAAATGAGCTATTCCCTTTCAATGAAAAGGAAACAGTATTCTCTTATAGCAGAGAGCTGGATGTCAGGGGCTTTAAGGGGGGAATTCAAGAATAGTATGCAAAATTTGTAACATGTGCGTATGAAAAAATTTTTTCTTGATTGGTAGCATTCATCAGAATATCAAACAGCTTGAGACTGAAAACTTTTAAAGAACTTCTGCCCTTGGCTATGATTGTGTGATTGTGCCACAATCACCTCACTGTTCCAGGAAGAATTAGTCAAGTAGGGAAACAAGTCCACTTAAAATAACTTAGAGATAAAACTGAATTCAACTCAGCATTTACTGAGCCTACAGTAGACACAAGACAATGGGTTACATTGTTGATAGACAAAGGTAAATTAGTCCTGGTTAATTTATAGTCTAGAAGGAGAAGGCAGTCCAACAGATTAACATGGTTATAATAGAATGTCATGAAAAAGGTACCTGCTTTAGGTACTTTCATGGGAATTCAAATGAAAAAGCATTGGCGGGGGTGGGGGGGCACCAGAGGCCATCAGATAGGAGAGAAATGTAGAGAATGTTAAGAATTGTACCATCAACTCCTGTCTGAAGATCTTCCTTATCTTCCTAGCTGAGGGACATGAATAAATGTGTTCAATGGCATTACCCCCTCAGTGGATGGGGTGGGAGAGATGATTATGAAACTGGGGAGAAGAGGTTACATGTAAGTAGTATTTTGAAAACTGAACAGTCCTTCAGATCTGGAGAGGAGAGAGACTCAGAGAAGAGGGAAAAGAGGACATTCCAGGAAGAGAAAAGTAGAAACAAATGGGTGGAAATCACTGGCACGTTAGGGAACCAGCAGTGTGGTGACCTTACAGCAGAGTGTGTGGGTGGGGCTGGCTAACTGGAAATGCTTGCTAGGACCAGAAGTTGGAGCCTTCCAGGACAGAACTGAGTCTCTATTCTGTGCCCAGGGAAAAGCAATCCACACGTTTTAACTGAATCAGTTCTGTCTTTAGAGTATGTCTTACCCTTGGGTGGATGATGGGTGCCCAGAATGAGCTGGATGGGGTAAGGTGAGAGAGGACACTACTTAGGGATCAATTGCAATAGGCCAGGAGAGGTCTAGAGTGACAGTTGTAGAAAAGAGATGAGGGGATATTTCAGAAATTTTAGAAATCATTATAATTTTAGAAATCATAGGAAAAAAGAAACAGAAGAGAGACCGAAGCATCATATAAATTATAGTACACAGCCCTGGCCAGTTTGGCTCAGTGATTAGAGCATCGGTCTGTGATCCAGAGAGACCCGGGTTCGGTTTCCACTAAGAGCATGTACCTTGGTTGCAGTTTGTCCCCCCCCCCCCCTTGGGTCGTGCGGGAGGCAGTCACTTGATGTGTCCTTTTCACATCAGTGTTTCTCTCTTTCTCTTCCTCTCTCTCCCTCCCACTCTATCTCAACAAAAAAAAATGAAAAAATGGCCTCGGGTGAGGATAAAAAAAAAAATTGTATTACACAATGTGGAACAGTGTTAGTATAATCCCACTTCTGTAAAAAAAGAGAAAATATACATATAAGCTATAAACACAAAATACTGCAGGAAGGATAAGAGAGAAATAGATACCACTGGTTGTAGGGCATGGAAAAGGGATTGGGAGAGAGGAAGCCGAGAGACTTATGTCCCTTTCGTATGCTGAACCACATGACAATCTATTAGCTAGTTAAAATAATATATTATTTCTTCCTTACTGTCAGCACACAGGCAGAAAATTGGGAAAAGAGAAAAGGTTTTAGAGACAAATCTAGGTTCCATTCTAGCTCTGACTCTTCCTAACTGTGGGACATGGAAAAATTAATTTCTTTTAGTTTCTGTCCTCTTATTTGTGGAAAGAGATAATATTGGGTAATTCCTGGGTCGCTGTAACAATTAAAAGAACCCTACACAGAGCATGTGGTAGAATACCTGGCACAGACTAAATAATCAATAAGTAGTAGCTATTTTATTATCAACAACATTTATTTTCTTAGTATAACAAAAGTTCCTTGATCTAGTTTAAGGTATGCTCATTAGCTAATCTTATTCCTATATTAAATATTTACACTGTACAAAACGATTAATGTAATCTATCTGATGAACACTATCCATTACATATCTGTTTCTAGAAATTTAAATTTAACATTATTTATCTGCATTTCTAGGTAGATGTTAGTTTTTTGTCTTTAAATGCCGTTGACTCTATATACATTTTTACTGAAGTCAGGTATATACAGAGGGCTGCAAAATACAAACCAGGTGCCACAAGGCACCAAGAAATAATAGTAAGTCACTATCCTCGAGGAACTGACAACTTCAGTGAGACAAACAGGTGTGACCTTCAAGTAACCATGGCCCAGATTTGGCAGAAGAGGTGGAAATACTGGCAATGAGGTACCCAATTCTGGGCATGCATTTGCTGTATGATGTTAAGTCACATTATTAGGGAGGTTAACTCTACAAGCATTTTTTTCAGGTGGGTTCCTTCTGTATGATACCATGTTTAAAATCAATCGAGACTGTGGCAGTAACAGCATTTTAAGTGTTACAAAAGATTGTTCACTCTCAAAAATCTTACTACATGCTGTTTGAACAGCCACATCATTATTAAAGCATCATCAAACAAAAGTTTCTTTGTTATACATTGAGATGAATAATTTCAAACCGTTTTCATGTGAGATGTTCTGGTTCAGATCTGCCCCAGCCTGTAAAGTGAAGATGCCTTCAAAAAGAAAATAGCTTGGGTTTAAGAAAGATTTTCGTTAAAGGCAGGAAATAATGATGAACATCTTCCAGGATGTCAGAAGTGAAGGCGCAAGGCCAGAGGCAAATGCATTTCACTTCATATACAGCACTGTGGGGAGAAAGAGTGGTGGGGATGCTTAACAAAAACCAACCAGATAATTATTCAAATATTTCTCTCTGAAGCAGATGGGTCTTGGGAGAAATATCAATACTAGTCTGTAGAGAAACAACAGTATAACGTACACACTGATTTCTAAAGAAGCCTTTATTGATGCTGTAAATATGTTCCGGATGTGAGCCTTGTAAGGATGACTTACTTCACAGTAGCAAGCAAGTCTTGCTTCTGAGCCACAAGAAGGTACACACTTGTATTTAACCCCCTAGCTACCCTGTGGTCAAAGCTTCAGGCTATATATTACAGTTGAAGGTTGGATTAAGAGGCTGATGTAAAACTATATATAAGCAGCAACACCAATTTAATCTCAGCCCTCTTCCTCTTTCCTCCCTATTTCCACAAATCTCAAGATCAGAGTTACAAAAAGACTGGGAACTACAGCAGAGCGGTAAGGCCCTTCCTCCCCCCTCCCACTAGGCCCTCTCTCATAAACGAAGTATTAATGCAAGTGTGAATTGCTTCCAAACATCCTTAACAGGCACCCCAGGGCGAATCAGACCCGGTTTTCTTCTACAGCTTCCACAGAGGCCAGAAGAGATGACAAGTAGTGTGTGTGCGCATGGTGGTGGTGAGGGGAGGCTTGCCAAAAGATAATTACCTTCTCCCTACCCACCCCGACCCCAGCTCGGAGTCTCAGCCCCGGCCTCCGGGAGCCGCATCTGGCGGTACCATGCACGAGACGATGTGCACCCGCCACTTCCCACCGCGTGGCCGGCCCCCGCCCGTTCGTGGTCCCAGGGTCTCCTCAGGCGGCCAAATGTGACGAGTGGCGGGGTCTTGACTCCTAGGCACTGATGCGCGGTAGGCGAGGTTAATGGGGTGGAGGGGATGCTACCCCACGGAGAAGCAGGAAGCCGCCCCAGCAGGCACATGCTTCCTCCTAGTCAGCTCCGGCCCGAGTGGAAGCCCCCGGCGTGGCGACGGACGCGGTTCCCGCAGCCCTTTCTGCTCCCCCTGCCCCACCTGGGTTGCTTCTCACCTGTCCAAGAAGGTAGCGGCGACGCGCGAGGCTGGGAGCTGCGGCGATTCCGGCAGCGGCAGCAGCAGCGGTAGCAGTAGCGGCGGCAGACAATGGAGGAGTGAAGGACAGACACATTGACATAGACACACGGATCCCGGCGCAGCCCCGCCTCCCGCCCCGCCCCAGCCCGCCCCCCAGCCCGCCCCCGGCTGGGGCCGCACCACTCCTGAGGAAATAGCGGGGGGTGGGAGGTAGCGAGAGCCAGACACCTCTGCAAATCCCAGGCAGCCATCGTCAGACAAAGAACTGAAAAGTGGATGATTTAAATATCGCATGTTCTCAAAGATCTTAATTGGACAGGAGGAGAGTGGGGGAAACGTCTAAGAGGAACTTAACTTCCCCCTTTGGTTTTTGACATTTAGTTTTTTCCTCCCAGGCTGATCCAATGGGAGTCTTTGGCTGCTGCCTCCTGCAGCTCCTCCTACTGGCTGGGCCAATGACGCACGGGGGGCGGTGACTGCCGCTGAGCCTTCCGAGACCGCCCTCCCGGCTCGCTGGGGCTCGCCGGCTGCTCGCCAGCCCGCGGGAGAAAGGAGAGAATTCGAACGCTTCCGCGGGGTTCTGGTCTCGAGGTGCCCCACTGCGGCGAGCGTCCCTAAACACAGACACATCGTTTCCTTTTAACACTTCCAAAGAAAAAGAATAACCTTCAAGCTGGCGGGAGCAATGGTTCACATAAAGAAAGGCGAGCTGTCCCAGGAGGAAAAGGCGCTGCTGGAAGTCATCGGAAAAGGTATGGGTGCTGGGCTGCGTCTGCTGCCAGCCTCGCCCGGGGGGCGTGGCGGGGCCCGGAGGCGCCTGACCCCCGACCGACTGCAGTTCTGCTGATCGCGATTCTGCGAGGAGCGGGAAATAGCGTTTTTTCCCTTTGATGGAGGGCCGGTTTGGGGGCGGGGAGGTGGGGAGGGACAAGCACTGCTGGGACCGGAGCGGAGGCGGCGGAGGTTCGTCCTCTAAATCGGCTTTTGGAAAGCGACACATTTCCAGGCCCCGGCCGAGAGGATCGTGGGCGACCCCGGGGTGTGGGTTCCGGGGTGTGCATTCGTCCACACCCCTGAGGTGATTTGGACCGCGGGCCGTCTTGGCGACCGTGGCCTGGTAGTTCCAGATTCTTAGACCGGTGTCGAAAGGGCCATTTCGACTTCCGGAGGCCGAAAGATCTGGATTCCCTGGCCGTCCCCGCCCCCGCCGGGGGTGGAGGGAGCTCCTGAGGAGAAGGGTGGGCCCCTCTGAGGCTTCCTCCCAGGAACCCTTGGGGAAGCGAGGGGGACTTTCGGGGCGCCCCCGCCTCGGCGCACTCCGCTCCACTGCGCTCTTCCGCGCGTCCCCTTCCACCCTCCCGACACTTGTCCCGCTTCCGCCGCTCGGCGCCGTCGGGAGGGAGTCGGGAGGGCGACGCAGGCCCCGGGGACCAGCCAGAAGCCATGTTTTCCCCTCACTCCCTAGTGGACGTCCCAGCCCAGTGCCCTGCCGAGTCCCGTTACCTGGCAGGTGACCTCAGCGGGACTACCTAGCGTCCCCTGGGCCGTCGCGGCGCCGGGGTGCGGCTGCTTGGCGCTGCGGGCCCCGTTCGTGTGGTTTTAAGCTCAAGAATGAAGCCGCCACGTGTGTCCTCGAGCGGCAGGGAGGCCAGTCGTTGAAGCATACAGGCGCCCCAGTTCCCGTCTTCTTCCCAAGGGGTCAGGTTCGAAGCTGGTTCTCCAGAGAGTGGCCAGTTATCCTTCATACCGACCAGGGAACTCTAACTGTAAACGAGAGGGAAAACGATCGGATTTGAGCTCGACAGGTGCTGATGAAGTGAGCCCACCCCGTCCGATCCCATTTTAAGTCAGTCACAACTGTGCTTATAATAAGTGTTCCTTGCCGAGAATTGTGGGACTTGGGGTTGGTGCTTTTATCGTTTGTTCGGCACGGTTCTCACTGACCTATTTGGCGCTGCAGCCTTTCTGTTCCGACTGCCTCTGGGTAAACTGTTCCCCTGCCTTTGTGCTTGGTCTGGGTCTCGGTTCAGCAAACATGCGAGTCCCGCCCATGTGCCAGGCACTGTGCTGGGCACGGAGACAGAGATCAGCTCATGACCCGTCCACTGGGGACACAGACTTTGTTTTAAGTCCACGGCTATCGCGTTCCCTCAGAAGTCTGAACAAGCGAGCAGTTTTGTAAAGTGGATCTCTGCAAGGGGCAGGTGGTGGGGGATCCTTGGATATGTTTTTAGGTGTCTACTAGTTTTTATTTTAAAGATTAAACAAAAGAGAATAAACGTGAATTTAATCGGGTTAGTACTGTGGTATTTGCGAAGGTGCACAGACGCTGTTTCACCTATTCTGTCGGCCCAAGCAGATGGGAAAGTGAGCTGGACTTGGTAAGGCCCGTGGGGCATCACTGTACTCTCAAAAGTAATGGGCGATATGAGAAAAGTACTAGAGCCAACCTTCACTGAATGTTAATATGAGTCAGACATAAGTAGTAACTCTTTACAATGTACTGATGCGTTTAATCTTGATGAGCTAGGAATTATTTTAAACTATAACATTATGAGAGACAGCATGGGATGGTGGTTGACTTGCAGGTCTGATTTGGAATTTTACCTCAGTCGTTTGCTGGTGATGTGGCCTCAGGTGAGTTACTGTTTTTGAGCATCAGGTTCTCCACGTGAAAAAAAAAAAAGTGGTATCCACCTCACATTAGTGTGAGGATGAAATGAATTAGTATATGTAAAGCATTTAAGATAATATTTGTGTTGGCTGTTATTATGGTCAATATGGTTATTTCCGTTTATAGACAAGAAAACCAAGGAACTGAGAAATTAGATAACTTGCCTAATGTTATATAGGTAGTGAGTGATAGAGCAGAAGTATTATATGATCCATAGTCCTAGAAATATGCTGGACTTGAAAACAAACTAAACAAAAAGTGAAACCAGCACAGTAGCAAGCCATACCATATTCACTTTGAGAGGCAATGTAAGCAAAACTATAATCTGTCAAGTTAATTTTAACTTTAAATGTTATTGATTTTATAGTTTTTAGTACATTTAATTTATAAAATAATTTTCTGGTTTGTAGTTGAATAAAGGTCATAAGGGAAGTTTATATTTGTACTCATTAAAAGCATTTTTAAAGGAAGTGGCTGTTTTAAATTTTTTTCTTCTTTACTACATTTCTCAACTTTGAAAAGCACTAGATAAGTCAGTACTGGTACGTGGTACTAACTACATTTTTAGCCAAGTGCCACCTCTTATCTTGGACAATGTGAAATAAACTCCACAATTTTTTAGTGTCTTCCGTCAATCACTGCCCTCCAGAAACTAAGCAGACTGTAAGAGGGACTTACAGTCAGAGAATACCGCAGTGCCTCTGGACACTTAGAACAATTTCTTCTTTGGAGTGAATTCACATGCTAGATATTCTTCAGACTCTATTTGTTAGAATGCCAAGAAGTTCCAGATGAAACTGAGAAGCTATTTCCTATGTATCCCTTTAAATCATAGTTAACGACAACATCCATTTTGCAACCTTCAGGAAGAGAAAATTAAAGTCACTGAAGCACACTGAACTGCTTATATGACTTATAGATTGACCTATTCTTCTAACTTCTAATTTCTTTTTCCTTAAGCACGGAGGAAGCACTATTTCAAAATAAATTAAGTTCGTCCTTTAGGATATAAACCAGATCTTCCATTTATTTACCCTGTGTAGTACTTAAAATCCCAGGAATCACTGTTGCTGACTTAACGAGAGCAGTGTTTTTTTCATTATCTGTGTATGAAACAGGCTTGGATAATAAAGTTTATTCTACCAGCTTTATTGAGGTATGATTAAAGTATGATAAGTGTATACTTTTAAACTGTATACTTTTTAAAATCAGTTTTTGACTTAAGTATACATCCATGAAACCATCATTACAGTTCAGATAAGGAACAGTTCAATCACCACAATCCTTTATGCCTTTTTAAAATCTTTCACTTCCTCCACCACTGTCTCCAGGCAACCAATGATAGGTTTCTGTCTCTATTGATTACATTTCTCTATTCTAGAATTTTATATAAGTAGAATCATGCAGTAAATATTCCATTTTCCTCCCATGACTTTCATTTAGCATCATGATTTTGAGGTTCATCTATGCTATACCAATAGTCTGTTTCTTATTATCTTCTTTTATTTTCCTTGTATGGATATACCACTATTTGCTTATCTGTTCACTTCGACGGACATTTCAGTTCCCAGTTTTGGACTGTTAAAAGAAGATCCTACTCTAAGCTCCTTTGTAGTAAATATTATTATTTCTAGTATCTTTATGGTTTAGGGAGATTCAGGCCTACTAATAATTATAGTATAGAGTTCAAACACACAATTAACTTAAATATATAGTTACCATTAACTCAATGATGAACAGGTTATGCAACCTCTATGGGCTTTATTGTCTTCATTTACAAAATAGCTCGTTATATACTTTGATTTTTAGGTAGTGATTCATAATCCAATTTAAGGCCATTTTGTTATGCCCAGCTGATGTGGCTCAGTAGTTGAGAGTCAACCCATGCCACCAAGAGATCGCCGGTTTGATTACTGGCCAGGGCACATGCCCAGGTTGTGGGCCTTATCCCTAGTGCGGGGGTCTACAGGAGGCGGCCAATTGATGTTCTTTTTCATCAATGTTTCTGTCTCTCTCTCTCTCCTTCTCCCTTCCTCACTCTCTCTAAAAAAAAAATCAGTAAGGCCATTTTATTACAAAGTCTAAAGATAGATACAAGTAGGAGAACTTGTAGAAACTTCACACTTAAATTTACTATTTCAAAATATGTTATAGTTAGAAGTCCCTACTTTTAAAATATATTTATGGCTATATATCTATAATTAAATCTAAACCCATATATTGTTATTTTAAAAATTTAGACATGTTGCCCTGGCCGGTTTGGCTCCGCGGTTAGAGCGTTGGCCTGTGGTCCAGAGAGACCCGGGTTAGGTTCTCGCTAAGGGCATGTACCTTGGTTGCAGTTTGTCCCCGGCCCTAGTTGGTTGTGCGGGTGGCAGCCACTCGATGTGTTCCTTTCATGTCGATGTTTCTCTCTCTCTCTCTCTCCCTCCCACTCTATCTGAACAAAAAATGGAAAAATGTCCTCGGGTGAGGATAAAAAAAAAAATTAGACATGTTAAATATTTTATGCATGATTTTACTATGTGTACATATTATAGCAACTAACAATAGCAATAGTATTTTAAACACTTAACTTGAATAGATTCCTTCAAACATCCCTTTTGGAGGATCCCACTAAATGATTGAAAACCATACATACCCAAATCTCATAGTTATCTGATGGATTGCTAGGAACAGAAATGTCAAACATTGTTTTGTTTCTCCCTTTTTGGCTACATCTGCCTGTCTTCAGTAAGTGATCAATGGTCCCAATCTAGATGTTAGAAATATGAGAATGAATTATATTGCGCTGCTCTGAATATAAAATAACAAGAACATCTAATATGTACTGTAGGCGTACTCTGGGCTTGGCATTAGGACAAGACCTTAGTCCTCTTCTGAAACCCATGGATGGATACTACTACTCTGCTTAACAGATGAGAAAATAGAGCACTTCGGAGGAGTTGTTCAGTTTCACAGCAGTCCTGTAGTGAGGTAGAAGACAGGGCAATAACAGCGAGAACATAACTATTAGCATCATCTCTTCTCTGCTAAAATGCTGGTCTATCTAAAGTTGATTAGGTCCACCCTAATGAGGCAGGTTGGGTTGTGTTTTCTTTGGTTGAGCAACTTGGAAAAATTCTCAAAAGGAAAACAAATCATTAAATATTACTTCCATCAGTTAAAAGTCTGTTAATTTTTATCTCTATAAAAGATAATTAAAAATATTTTTTTGTTATTGATTTTAGAGAGAGGAAGGGAGAGGGAGAGAGGGTTAGAAACATCGATGAGAGAGAACATTGATTGGCCACCTCCTGCATGTCCCTAATCCCCCACTGGGGATTTGGCTCACAACCTGGGCATGTGCCCTGACCGGGAATCCAACTGGCGACCTCTTGGTGCATGGGTTGATGCTCAACCACTGAGGCACACCGATTGGGCTCCATTGAAGATAATTGTTGGTTCATTTCACATCTCCCTTGTAGTAATGTATCCCCCCATCTTAAGAGTGTTAAATCAGATTTAATATATTTCTTTCCAAGAGTAAAGCAATTGCAAAATATTGTTTGAGAGTCTACTGTGGACATTAATGAATGAAAAAAGTAAAAATCCTTCTGTATGAGCCCTGTGTTTCACATTTTTGTGCTATTCTAGACTATCACTGGTTTCCTACTAATGTCATTAAATTAGGACCACCAAATTAGAAATCATCACATTTTTCCTCTTTGGAGATTTTGCTCATCTATTTCCCAAGATATGTTTTCATTCTCTATAAGCCAAAACCATATCAGAAAAAAATTTCTCATCCTGGTCCCTGCATTTCAAAAGACCAACTGGTATGCAGTGGTATGTATGTGCGTGCATCACCTTTTATTGAATTATTTTTAATTGCTTCCTAACAGGACAGATTTAACTTAGCTTATTGGCCATTGGGCTAAACAGTTTATAGAATCGCTGGTCTGTTCTTTAATGTGAGCCAAATGTTTATAATCTTTATCCTTCCCTAACGGTAGCAGGCCTTGACATGCTCATAATCCCTGTAGTATTCTTCCTTTACTGCATAATCATCTCCTGATCAGATGGAAAATAACTTTAGTTATTCATTGGAGGACAGTGGGATTCAGCTGGAGCATCTTCAAGTGAAATTGAGGTGTGGGAGTTTTTGTTCTGTTTTAATTCCACTCTACAGATGTTTGTGAGAAAGTCTCTGGTAAGAAGCCACAGGTATAGGTAAGGTTCCATGCTGCTCACATGCTTGAAGGCTTTTCCCTCTCATCCTGTAGCATTGCAGATAGGGTACAGGGTCACACAACCTACTATTTACAGAATAGCTGCTGTCACAATTCAGGGATTTGGAGATCATTCACTTGACATTTCTTCAGCACAGCTATTTCTCTTTCAATCTAGGAGACATCTCTCTGTCTATTCCAGGTTGGTGAGAAGCAACCAGATGACTTGCCTAAGAAGCAGGTCAGGGAGAAAGAAGCATGCTTATCTTTAGTCTGCATTCCACCTTTAACTGGAAGACTAGCAGAATTTAGCACATTCTTGAACTATAATTTTAAATTTAAAGAGAAGAAAATAACTCCTAGTTGGGGGTGCTCCTGTTTTATGCTCTTTTAGAGGAGAGGCTCCTCTCATCCTTTCTCCCTGAGAACATTCATTTTATTGTTCTCTTCCTAGTCAAACCAGAATTGTTTTGGCAGAACCTGTGGCTGACTCTCGTTAATGATGATAATAGCATTCTCTCCTGCAGCTACTTGCTTCTATCAGTGTGCCTCACAGAAGACTGGAAAAACCTGACAGTTGTGGCCCAATTACAGCTGATTTTTAAATTTACAGAGAACTGACCTTCAGGATTACATCAGAGGACTTCAGTATGAGAGTTTGAAACTGACCACAGGGCACCTTTATATAGTACCAGGCTTTAAAGATATGTTTACCTAAGCATTTCCAAACCAAGAATTCTATTATAAGCATGCCATCAATTCACAGGGCCTAATGGTGACAAAGTATATAAATATTGGCTGTATTTGGAACACCAGTTATTACATTGACTGGTATTTAAGCTTTAATGACGGTTGGACTAGGTGCCCTTTAAAATTTGTTTCAGTATTGAGAGTTTTATGCTTTGTGGTTATTGTATTACTGACAAAAGGAAAATGTGGCCAATTTAATATACTCTAAGGTCAGTGGAGCTATTGTAGTTTCTATAAATCTTTTATTCTGGATAATTACTTTGTGGAATAAATAGTATGTGATTGATACTTTATTTCCCAACAACCTAACCTGACTAGTTTTAGTTTTACAGATAACCCTTTAATTTGTTTCCTCGATGTTAGATTTTTATTTTCTATTCTAATGATAAAATAACCTTACTTTTTTTAACTTTTTATTTTTATTTTTTAAGGTACTATCCAAGAAGCTGGAACACTATTAGCCAGTAAGAATGTTCGTGTTAACTGTTTGGATGAGGTAAAATTTTTAAAAGTTTAATAAAATTTTAGGTAAAATTATTAATAGTTTACTGCTTCTGAGAATGGACTACATGTAAAATCTAGTAAGAGTTTTTCTAGAATTTGTGTTCAAGTTAGATACTAATATCTAAACCAAATGTAAGCAGACAGGTCACAAAAGACAAATAAGCACATAAGAACATGTTTAATGGATTGGTAATTAAATAAGTGCAAATTAAACCAAAATTATATAATTTCTTGTGAAATGTGGGAAACACTGGACTTTTATATGCTGATGGATTAGGTGTAAATTGGCATCACGTTTTGGAGAAAAATTTAGAATTTGTGTAATATTTAAATGTACGTACCTTTGATCCAGCAACTCTACTTCTAGGGAAAGTTAACTAAACCTAAACTCAGCTTTCTAGAACACTTGCTATCCAAAATAACTCTGAGATGATGGTAATTTCTGTTCCGAGCTGTCCAGTATTCGTCATTATTGGTGTGGTTATTCTATTATAAAGCACAGTTCTCATGCAGAAGGGAAAGGGGTTTTGCTAACCTTTTACCCACACATGTGTAGCAAACTTAACATTAGACAAAATAGAGTTTAAAGCAAAAAAAATATTTAATAGATTAAGACTCTTCTTATAAATTAAGTTAATCCACTGAGAACATACTAGTCTTAAGCCTTCACTTATAAGCTTATAAGTTTTGATGTTCATTAAAAAGATAAATACAAGGAGGAATTTGTAAGATCACAATAGCACCTTTCGGAAACCAACAGATTAAGTAGAAAAAAAGTAATCCAGGGACAGCAAATTTGGATAATCTAATTAAGAGTATGTGTGCTACGTATAAAAGAAAAAAATAGTACACTTTCTTTTTACATGAACATTGATAAGTACTCAATGTATTATACTATTTTATAAAGGAAATTCTAGCTAATTTCAGACAAATTCACCAAATGCAGTGATGCAGAAAATAAAACATAAAATCTGAAATTTTAAAAAACTCTAAATCTTGGGTAAAAGAAGAAATAGAAATAGAAATTGCCTACTATTTAGAACTGAAAACATAGCATTTATCAAAATATTTGATATGGAAAAAATACATTGTATTATAAACATGACACAAACACGTTCAGAGATTGCACAGCAAATGGCATTATTGGGCTAGCTCACTACCTCTTTGGAAAGAAGCTCTCGCATTGGCTGACTCTAAAAACCAATCACTGCTAAGAAGACAGCTGGAAAAATGGCAGCAAGTGAATGGAAGCTGCACAGATCATCTCCCAGGACCAAACTGGAATTACAACTAAAATAAAGACAAATCATTGGGAAAAAGCACAGAAAAGCAGCTGGAGAGGACCCATATAACCAGGTACAAGAAAAAAGGACACTAAATCAAGCCTGGTAGGTCTGCAGAGGCACAAGAGGGTGGCCTGGGAGCCCATAGACAGCAGCTGTTTTAGCTCTGAGCAGCTCCCTCGGGGTTAAAATTCCAAGGTGGCTCCACAGCGCAGAGGGCAGGGACAGAGCATTAAATTAGCTATAGCTACTCACCTTGGGCTCTGGAAGAGGGAGGGCAGACTGGACTGGAACTGTATGGGGACACCTGGGATTTGGAGGGCACTTGGAGTTTTTGCTGAATCATGGCCATACAGGACGGTGGCCATCTTGCTCAGGGAGCCTGTTCCTGGAGCTCTGGGGAGAAGCAGCAGCCCCTCCCTCATAGATTTAACCCCACCCAGCTGGGCCATAGAAATGCAAATTGAGGCTCATTAATAGCCAGCATCTGCCCCCACCCTCTGGAAATCCTCTTTGCCTGAACACCTGAGGGAGTTTTTCATTCAGCTGAGGGCTACAACCCAAAGCTCGTCAAGTAACTGAGACTAATAGCCTCCAGACAAAAAGATAGAGGGTAACTGAACTTTTCCTGGGCTTGAAATCTATCCAGGAAAGTAAGACTTGATAGTGGTGTTTAATGTGGGTCCTCCCACACTCATCCAAACCCACTAGCGGGAGTCACAAACAGCAGAACACCAACACCCACAGGGAAAATTTGGCAGGCTTCAAAACCCACTGAGATAGCCAAAATGGTGAAACAAAGAAATTCCAAATGAAAGAACAAGACAACTCTATTGAAGATGAGATAAATGAAATGCAGTTAAGCAAGGTATCAGAGGTAGAGTTCAGAGCCATAATCTTGAGGAAGCTCAACAGCATGAGTAAAGACCTCCACAACATAAATAAAGATATAGAAACACTGAAAACCAAGAGGAAATGAAGAATGAAAAGCTAAATAAAGAACACATTAGAAGGAATAACCTGCAGAATAGAGGAAGCTGAGGACCAGATCAGTGAATTAGAAGACAGGGTAGAAAAAAATCAACCAATCAGAAAACCAAAAGGAAAAAACAATTGAAAAACAGGAAGACGGTTTAATAGAACTGTGGGACAACTGGAAACGTAACAACATTCACATCATAGGAGTTCCAGAAGAAGAAGAAAAGGAGCAAGGGTTAGAGAATATATTTGAAGAAATAGTGACAGAAAACTTCCCTAATTTGGTAAAGGAAGAAGGCATTCAAGTTCAAGAAGCACAGAGAGCCCCAAATAAGAAGAACCCAAACAGGCCCACACCAAGACATATAGTAATCAAAATGCCAAAAATTAAAGGTAAAGAGAGAATCCTAAAAGCAGCCAGAGATAAGCAACAGGTTACCTACAAAGGAACCCCCATAAGGCTCTCAGCTGACTTCTCAACAGAAACACTACAGGCCAGAAGGGAATGGCATGAAGTAATCAAGGTCATAAGAAGACAGCTGGTAAATAAGAAACACCAAAAAACAAAGCAAAGAGAAAGAAACAAAGAAACATTTATTTTTTAATGAGAAGAAAGTGAGTATTAGGAAACAGGGAGGCAGACAGATATATGGGCTGATGTGATTAACAGAGATAAGAGTTAAAACACAAGCAGACATTTAAAAAAATGAGGCTAGTTTGTAATATAAGATCCAAAACCTTTGCACATCTGCTTTGCTGGTAAGCATATCATTACATTTAATTTTTTTTTTTTTTTTTTTAATTATAGGACAATTTTGTAGACTTCGGATTATTCACTCTGAGTTAGGCAACCTGTCATTGTAGAATGTGATTGCTGGTAATTGACTGCCCATCTGTACGGTGTCCTTTCTTTCCCACCAGGCTACACACTAGCTTCTTATATACAGGTTATATCATACTTTAGGGGTTATCACCCTAATCGTGCTCTGAATACATTTTTGCTTCATTCAAAGGTAATGACCTATAGTCCATTCCCACTCCCTTAAAGGTGCCTCTGTACAAGGAGATTCTGATTACCCACACCCACCCAAACCACTCCCAGCATTTAAATACCATATCCTTATAAACACACCCAACTAGGGGAGAGTCTTAAAGTTATAATCTTCTTATCATTTTTCTATTACTACTCTCAAGAAACTTTGACTACTCCCATTAAGTTGCCTCTTGTACAACCACCTGAAAGGTCCCACACCTTCCCTATAATTCTCACAACAGCCATCCGAGAATATTGATGGTTATGTTCAAAGTAATAGTCTGGAATCATCAGGAACAATTCAAATATTGTTAGCATTCTAAGATTTACTAAAGTAAGAGATTATAAGTTTTAGAGCGGTTTTCATTGTAAACAACTTTGAAATTCCAGCACTTGTAGAACTTACAGAGTATTCTTGGTTACCAAGAAAACCAACTTAACAGGGAACAGCTTGTTCATTTATCTACCAAACAGTATTAGGTACCCAGTACCCAGTTCATATGAGGTTGGATGTTTCATTTGATATGAAAAAACTTGGAGATTACCAATGTAACTTAATGTAAATACTACAACTATTTCTCCATATTTATACAATGTATATATGACCAAATCATATATATGATCTAAATATAACTGCAGTTTGGGTCCTGGCCAGTTTGACTCAGCTGTTAACAGCATCGGCCTGCAGACCAAAGGGTTGCAGGTTCGATTCCCCATCAAAGGCATGCATCTGGGTTGCAGGATTACTTTCCAGCCCTGACTGGGGCCATGTGAGGGGCAACCAATTGATGTGTCTCTCTCATATCAATGTTTCGCTCTCTCTCTCTCTCTCCCCCTCCCTCCCTCTCTTCCACTCTGTCTAAAAATCAATGGAAAAATATCCCCGGGTGAGGATTTTTTTAAAAAGGTAGCTTGGGAGAACATTGTTTTAAAAATGATACCACTGTAATGTACATTTCCTGCATCTTGTTTTCTCATACTTTATTCAGTTTTTCCCTTGACAGATAGTCTATTTCCTTTTTTAAAAAAATGCATTTGTATCTGTTTATTTGTTTCCCCAGGAACTAAGTATGTGTGGTAGAGATGAGAGCCCTGGTAACCTGGGTACTGGTCCCTGCCCTGGCCATTTGTCCAGTTATGTGAAATGGAGCAAGTCTTCTCTGAGTCTGTTTGCTAATCTGTAAAAAATATAAAACCAAACCAAACCAAACAAAAGTAAAACTATCTTTTTTTCCTCAGTAGTTCATGGAAGATCCAATTGGGGAAGTGAATATAAAAATACTTTACAGCCCTGGCCGGTTTGGCTCTGGTTAGAATGTCGGCCTGCAGTCCAGAGAGACGTTGGTTCGGTTCCCACCAAGGGCACATACCTCAGTTGCAGGTTGTCCCCGGCCCTGGTTGGGTCGTGTGGGTGGCAACCACTCGATGTGTCCCTTTCACGTCGATGTTTTTTTTTCTCTCTCTCTCTCTCCCTCCCACTCTATCTGACCAAAATATGGAAAAATGTCCTCGAGTGAGGATTAAAAAAAAAACTTTATAGATTATAAAGATGATTTTATTAATTTATGTATATTTTGTGTTTTTAATTTAATTGCAGGAGTTGCTCATGGGTTGGTGAAAAGGCAAGTAAGTAAAGTTAATACATTTTTTTTCTTTTCTGTTACAGAATGGAATGACTCCTCTAATGCATGCAGCATATAAAGGAAAACTTGATATGTGCAAATTACTTTTGCGACATGGAGCTGATGTAAATTGTCATCAGCATGAACATGGATACACAGCCCTCATGTTTGCTGCACTTTCTGGTGAAGTTTTAACACTTATTCTAATATATTAGTGTTACTAATTTCCTATACACATTTATTGTAAGTACATGTATATTTTTTAAAATAATTTTTCTTTATTGATTTTAGAGGGAGAGGAAGGGATAGGGAGAGAGAGAGAGAGAGAGAGAGAGAGAGAGAGAGGCATCGATGAGAGAGAACATCGATTGGCTGCCTCCTGCATGACCCACACTGGGATCAGGCCTACAACCTGGGCACGTGTCCTGAGCAGGAATCGAACTGGCTACCTCTTGGTGCATGGGTTGACACTCGGCCACTGAACCACACTGGCCAGGCAGTACATATATGCTTTTAAATGGAATTCATTTATATTATAATAATTTTAAGGTCAATTCAAATGGAAATAATGTTGGAACTTGGTTTTTGAAAAATTATATATGAAATGTTGTAGAGTCAATTTGGTGATGATTTTTTTATTTTATTTTTTTAGTTACTTAAATCAATTGATTCTTTGTATTGACAATGTACAGTATGGTCCAAAAGTAGATTTACAGTTGTGAGTATGTGAAATAGTTTATTCATGTATTGTTATTTCTTAATTATTGTTTTATTTTCCATACGAACAACTGTAAACCTGCTTTTGCCCGCCCTGTACTTTGTGTAGAGTTGAGGCATTGGGTCAATTATTCTTTCAAGTTGGTTCTTTTGATGTTCTGTATCTTTGCATATTGAAGTAATGTGAAAACTTTGTTGTTCTCTTGAGAAAAAGCTGCTCTGCTGGAGCGTATGTTTGTTTCATAGGCATTTATGTACTAAATGGGACAGTCCATTTAGAAAACTTACTTTGATTTATGTTGATTATGGTTTGCTGAATAAAGACAGTTGGAAAATAGTATCTAAAATGAAGTGGAGTTATTTAAAATTGTTGCCATTTTTTTAAGGAAATGAAGATGTAGTATATAATATCATCCTTTAAAGCAGTAAGCTGTATTTTTATAACCCTGAAATTAGAAAGCATTTCTAAGCAAGGCATAAAATATAAAAGTCAAAAAGGACAACATTGACCAATTTGATTACATATAATTTTAAAATTTCTAAATATAGACTATATACCATATATACAGTTAAAATACAAATGAAAAACTAAGGAAAATATTTATTACCTGTCTTAAAGGGTCATATACTTATGTATGAAAAGTTCTTATAAATCAATTGGAAACAGCAAATACTGCAGTAGAAAATTAAACAGAAAATTGAAAAGAACAAAAGAAACACAACCGGCTAACAAACATAGATTATTTCTCACTTACCACATTGGCAGAGGTTAAAAAAGTCTGATAATGCCCTGCATTGGCATAGGAACTTCTTTGCACTGTTTTGGGGTGTGCACATCAGCCCAACCTTGTTGGAAGGCAGCCGGGCAAAATGCTTTTAAAATATGCGTAACCTTTGCTCCAGAAGTATTTTCCTGAAACTGTTCCTAAGGAAATTGTAGTTCAAATAGCAAAAATTAATGGAAAATGCTGTTCATTGAGTATAGTTTATAATAGATAAATATCTGCAATGATTTCATTAGTGATGAAAATGGAATAATGCAAATGACGGTTAGAGAGAAAACAGTTGGGAGTCTACCTTTCTAAACTTTAATAGTTATCCCAGGACCCGAAGGTATGAAGGATGGGATGGGTTAGTAGATACTAAGTAAAGATTTCGAATAATTTTATGTCTTTGTTTTGATATTTTTGTTTGTTTTGACTTTATACTAAGCCTTATCAATAGGAAAATAAGTATATTTTGTTTTGTTAAAAAAAAAAAAGTGATATTTCTACTCAATTTTTGTATTACTTGATGTGTTTTCCAGAAAATAAGTTTAGTTTTTAGTGGGTTCTAGCATTTTATTTTTTTACTGTAGTTATGATTTATATTTTAGAAAAAAGTAAAAGTATCCATAAGATGAAAACCTAAAAGTTTATGGGGAAAAAGGGCTACAGATAATTTGATAGGGGTATTTGAATTGCACATTTCTTTATTTTATTATTATTATTTTTAAATATGTTTTTGTTGTTTTTTTTAGAGGAAGGGTGAGAGAGATAGAAACATCAATGTGAGAGAGAAACATCGATTGGCTGCCTCCTGCACGCCCTCCTACTGGGGATCGAGCCCACAACCCAGGCATGTGTCCTGGACTGGGAATCGAACCAGGAACTCTCAGTCCATGCGACGATTCTCAGTTTGCTGAGCCACACTGGCAGGGCTGAATTGCACATTTCTTAATATTAAATATGTTTCTTTTTAAAAACTGTAGGTAATAAAGACATCACGTGGGCAATGTTGGAGGCTGGGGCTGAGACAGATGTTGTCAACTCGGTAGGAAGAACAGCAGCTCAGATGGCAGCCTTTGTGGGTGAGTTATTTTTTAACTTTTTTGTTAATCCTCACCTGAGGATATTTTTCCATTGATTTCTTTTAGATTGAATGGAAGGGAGGGAGGAAGGGAGAGAGAGAAACATTGATGTGAGAGAGACACATTGATTAGCTGCCTCCTGCATGACCCTGCCTGGGCCGGGGATGGAACCTGAAACCCCATATGTGCCCTTGACAGGGAGTTGAACTATGACCCTTAGGTCTGTGAGCTGATGCTCTACCCGCTGAGCCAAACCAGCCAGGGTAGTGGGTGAGTTATTTTATGGCATTGTTACATGAGATTATACCCAAAATTTTCTCCATGGAAAGAATACCACTCTGCTTCTCAAAGAACAAATACTGTCATGTTTATTTTTTTTAAATGTTTATAGCCTACCAGGTTTTGTTTAACTTAATGAAATACCATGACACTTTGGAGAAAATGAACAAGCTATTTTGAATGTCCACTTTGTGAGTTACAAAGAATGGTGGAGCTATTTTAGTTTTAGCTGAACGCTTTGAATGAGTATATTTTATTTCTCTAAGGGAGGTAGTTTAACTTTTAAGAACATGAACTGTGGAGTCAACACTCTTCAGTTTAAATTCTCGCTGTGCCACTTAATAGTGTGTTACTTAATGATTCTAACCTTCAGTTTCCTCATTGTAACATGATTACATGGTTACTGAAAGAAATGATAGAGCTTTATAAGTAGCACTAAATAAATGCCATCAGTTACTGTTGTTAATAATTACAACAATGTAATTCCTTCATAGGAAGGAGCATTAATAATAGTAAAATATAGGGCTCCTTCCTTATCAACCACAAATATTTATTGTGTGTGCCCAATCTTTCTTGACTTGTTCAGAGTGGAAATGAATATTTGATCATTTTTATTTTGGCCACACTAAAATGGCAGTTAGGAGAGTTTATTGATAGAAAAGCTATAAACACCTGTTATATAGGGAGTGCAATAAGTGACCTTGTAGGGACTAATATTCATTAAAAAAAATACTTAATATTCACAGCCTATATACCAAGCATCATTTTAGGTGCTTTGGTTACAGTGGTGTACAAGACAGAGGCAGTTCATGTGTTCGTGGCATTTGAGGTTAGTAGAAATGATGGGCGTTGTGAAATAGTATACTCCAAGGGACTACTTAAGAGTTCCCTAGAAATATATCAAAGAGACGGATCTTCTATCCTCATTCCCAGGGGGTTTAGAGAGAAATAACATTTAAGTTGAGATAGAGTGGGAATTAGTCAGATATGGGGTATCCTAACTGTATATTTTGTTAAATTTTACTATCTAACTATCACAAAAGTACTGCTAGTAGCTATATTAAGTTAGACAGTCACTGAGCCACTTTGACATCTCTGTAGGAGCAAATATTATTTTATTTCAATTCAGTTTCAGAAGGATTGGAGAAAGGTATGGCCTTTGCTGTGCAAACTTCAGAGAAATATTTATCTCCCCATAGCTATTGACTTTTTTCTCTTGTAATTTTTATTAGTCTCCAGGGTTTTATATCATCCAATTTTATTTATTTTATTTTCTATTTGAATTAGCTCCAGGCTTCAAAGTAACAAGAAATAATAATAGTGATAATTGGCATGTATTATCTTTTTTAATGGAATATTTTTAGCTTTTCACTTTTTATTATGATTTGCTCTTGGTTTTATCATTGCATAATGCCACTCTTTATCTTAAATTTTAGTTCTACTTTTTCTGATATTGTTTGTCAATAATCTCTTTGCCCATGCCTTTGTTTTCAATTTTTATTATTTTATTTTAGTAGTGTAACTACTATTACACCTATATATTTATAAACATATAGGTGGATTCTGTTTTATAACCCAAGAAATATTCTCTTTTTAAAAGGTATTCATTCAGCTTATGCATATTTCACGTAATTGCTGATACACTTGATTGTACTACTCCTCTTTTACTCTTTTATCTCAGTTTTTTACTCTGTATTGCACTTGGTGGTTGTGTTTGCATGTATATGTGAGTATGTATGTGTATCTCCTCAATGTGATTGGCCTGATTATTTAGAGTACTTTTTATTGACTTGATCAAGAATGTTTTCCATTCCACTAGTGTTTACTCTCCTATTCACAACATTCCCAGCTAAACCCATAGTTCTCAGTTATCATCTAAAAACAAGAACAAAACTATGCCCTGTGCCCCACCCCCGAGGCCCTGTATTTGCTCATTTAACCACCCCAACAAGAGGAAGACCTTAAATCTCATTTATTTCTTCATGTCTTTTGTTTTGATTTTTTTAGGCAACAGGTCTTTTCTTTCTTTCTCCATCTCTACCACTAACTGTGGACTTTGCTGAGAAAGTCTAATATTTTTAGTACCTGTATGTTATTAGAGTGCACCTCATGGTGTATTGCTTCTCCTTCAGTAATCTCATGGTCAACAGTATAATTCCTGTCACGCCTTCTCCACCCACTCCAGTGATCTCTGCTGCCGGGGGCTGTTGCTCTCCTGTTTCCTCTTTCTCCTCACTCCATCTTGAAATCTCTGTTCTTATTTAGGTTTCAGTGACACAACCTTCTCAAATGGTATGTAGGTTGTATATTGTTCAAAATTCATCATAAACGAAACTTTCTGGAAAATGTGAGTCATATCTTGGCTAGTTTTGTATTCATGTATCATTCTTTTCTCGAAATCACACATAGAAGTTACTCCACAGTTTTCCTAATTCTGGTTTTGTAAATGAGAATTTGATTTATTTTCCTTTATAAATTTTTCATTTCTCATTGTGGAAGCCTGTTTCAATTTCAGTTTATCACGGAAAGTAAAAAAAAAAAAAAGAAAATTATTTTTTCTAGGGTGTGTCTAGTTGTGTATGTGTTTTTATTCATCCTGCCCAAGGCTGACTCGGGAGTCCTTCAATCTAGAAGACTCAAGTCTAGTGATGGTGACTCTGGAGGACAATGGCTGGTTCCTCCACTCCCAGCATTTACTTTGTATGTTAGTAGTGCTGCATTATTAGCATGGATTGAGAATTCAGAAATTAAAAACCATTAAAACGACTTAAAATTTAAATATAAATTAAAAATTTATATTTATAATGATAAACATTAAATATATATCACTCTAATATAAATTCTTGGTAGATTAGCTACAAATGTCAAAATAATCTCAGCACTACCTAAAATGAAAGAGATTAATCTTATAAAAAGTAAAGTAATATTTTTCCCTTCTCATAAAGGTATAATATTAAGAAACCCCTCATCCTGTAAAGTGTCATTGTTTTATAGCCAGTATTAAAATTTTCAACTGCTAACAGGGCTATTTCTGGCTGTCCTATTGGGGGACTGATGAGAAGATATAGTTACAAGCTAATTTCTCATTTTCCTCTCACCCCTTTATCTTCAAATCTTATATTCATTTTGATATTTTTTTAGGAGCTGTTTTACAACACTTTAAGAACCATTTTTACCACTAGACATGACTTAAGTGGCACAGGGATCTATGAGAAGCCAAAATGTGGGTTCCAGGCTTATGGGAGCAAAAGCTTTTTCTCTAAATTCATTTCACGGAGGCCAAGCTTTTCTCAAATTCCAGGGGAGGGGTGATTAGTTTACTAACTATGAATACTAATTATGATAAGAAAAGTTCTATAGAATAAATTTAAATTTCTATATAACAAAAGCCAGATGTGATTAGGGAATAATGACCATCATCTGTGTAGGGATGGAAGAGGAGACATTAATTTTTTATTTTTATTTATTTATTTTTATCCTCACCCGAGGACATTTTTGCATCCATCTTCAGATAGAGCGGGAGGGAGAGATGGAGGAAGAGAGAGAGAGGGAAGCATTGATGTGAGAGAGACATCAACTGGGTGCCACCCACATGACCCCAACTGGAGCCGGGACAACAGCAACCGAGGTATGTGCCCTTAGCGGGAACCAAACTTGGGTCTCTCTGGGCCGCAGGCCAACACTCTTACTGCTGAGCCACACCAGCCAGGGCAAGAAGAGGAGACATTTAAATTACAAGCAACCGTTGTAAAATATTTAGGTTAAAAAATTGTTAGTTGAACTTTGCTGTTGTTGTAATCCTCATAATCTTCATACGTATGTGTATTTGAAAGGAAATTATTTCTTCTCCTCTTCTCTCCTTTCCTTAAAATCAAAGATGTTGATCCACACAAGAAAACAGAAACATATTTAATTAAAAAATTGGAAAATATTTTATTGTGAATTATAAAATAACAAATTTCCTATTTTTCTGTTAAAAGGTCAGCATGATTGTGTAACTGTAATCAACAATTTCTTTCCTCGAGAGAGACTGAATTATTACACTAAACCCCAGGGACTGGATACAGAGCCGAAACTGCCCCCAAAGTTGGCAGGCCCACTGCACAAAATTATCACCACAACAAATCTTCATCCTGTCAAGGTAGTGTAGTGTTTATTGTATTTGCTTTTTATTTAAATATTGCTTCAGAGTTTAAACTGCTCTTATTATATAGGATCGTCATTGTCTTGGGATGGGTTTAGTAGATGCAGAGCTTCCAATAGCCTCTCTTGTTCAATTGTTAGAGTGAAGGAGTGTTCTCATTTGAGACATGGAACAGAGTGAGGACACTAGAGAGGAAGAAGAGCTAGTTAAAGAACTGGATTCAGCTGAAGCCTGGCTTCCACTTTATCTAACAGGAAGCTCTGGACTGTTAATGGCTCTGGAGAGGCAAGGGGGCTGCGCTTTCATATCAGTCCTTGGCTGAGGCCTGTCCCCAGAGGGAAAGGGACAGCTTCCCAGATAGTGCCAAGTTAGGTAGCTTCCTTTGGATGAAGGCAGTTCCCTGGAAAAGGAGGCAGCTCTGAGCCCATAACAGACAACACTCCCAGAAGCTGGGATCTGGTACACAGGCCTGGTGGGGCACTACAGCATCTACTATAATAATTGATAATTGTTCTACTAATGTTCTGAAATGTAATCATGAACACATTTTTTTTTTACTGCAAGTAGCTAAGTAATGCAGTTCTTCCAGTACTTAGTCAAATCACACAGATTTTCAAACTTGCAGACCAATCCAGACATTCATATGGCTTAACTGGGAAACTTGAAAAGCTGTTCTGAGTTATTTTCACCATATTTTATATATAGCCTTTTTGTTTATAAAATAAATTTTAATCAAGCCAAATGAGTATAATTTCTTTAGTGAATCACTATAGAAAATTCCATGTGTGCTACGACAATGCTGTCCTTGATCAAATTTCAGTGTCTCTTGTAGTCTTCATTCATAATATATAGATTTGACAGTAACTCAGAGCTGTTTGGTAAGCAGGACAGTACATTGGGTCAAAAAGTGAGGTTTTCCCTTAATACAAGGTGTGGTTATAATTTAGTGAAATCGATTTTCTTAGAAGTCTATTACAAAAGAAGAATCTGGAATAAACTGAACACCATTAAAATAAGTGGACAAGTTTCATAAACTCTTGATGGTGCACACTCATTTGAAGATATGTTTCAAATTGTATATAATCTTATTACTTTATTGATTCATCCCATTGCATATAGTCTTTGAAGTGCAAGAAACGAACAAAATACCTGTCATGTGGCCCTTTACCCAGATTAATTTTCTGGGCCATCAGTAGAGATGACAAACCAGCAGATCTTTCCCATGAGACTGACAAGTAGAGTCTATGCTGTTTTTATTTTTAAAATGCAAATGTTTTACTTAACACTCTGAAAAAACACTAGAGGCAAACTTGTGATCCTAAGTAGGCAAAAAAGAAGTTCAGCTGTGAACCACATGTTTGTATTTCTACTGGAGATTATATGGGACTTAGAAATGAACCTTTAAAAATTATTTAGCCTCTTTTGTATCAGTGGTTCTTGTCCACCCAGTAGACAGGGGAAAGAGAACTATGAATAGCAGCAACTGCATCTCCATGGCACTCTCTTAGGAGAGGGGCAGGCTGGGGTGAGAAGTCAGGATTTTCCCTAGGGATACAATGTAGAGAATGTATGTGGTTTTACAGAGCCCTTGTTTCCCCTCTAGCCAGAGCATTACTGGATATTCTGGTTTAGAGTGATTTGAAGAAGTTCCCTGCATTTTTCTGATTCACTGTCTTTTATATCTCTGTTTCCACCCCCTTGAGATTGCAGTAGTCTCAATTATTGCAGTAATTGAGTCTGTGGAGTAATTTTTGATGTTTACATGGAACCTAGTCTCTCAGGGTTAAATGTCCTGAGGATTATGGTACTTCCAATTATTTTGAGTAAATCAGATTAAAGATATATTTATACAGGCAATATATTATAAAAATATATAAACTAAAATAGCCTACATTATATTTTTTAGAGACCTTTGTTTTATAAGAGCTACTATTCTATGACTATAGTACCTTCCTTCAGACCAGACCTTGCTTTTTGTAGGGATAAATGCTATTTTCACTTGAAAACCTTTCTTTTATTCACACTTTGGATAAAAGCTGCCCAGTAGCTTTTGTGGTGCCCCATTTTCATTGCTTTACCCCTTTTCAGACTGGCATCGGTCTTGATAGGGAGCATTATAAAAATGTAATTGATAGCCACTCTATAAAGCTAAAGACCCTTAAAAATACCCACAGAAATCTTCAATACATAATTCATCTTTTGCTATAGTGCTCCCGACACAACTACGTTGTGTCAAGGTGAAGTGGCTGCTATAGCAATAGGATGTTTGTTTTCAACAGGGACTTGGGGGAATTGTGCTGCTGCCCAGAATACACAGGTTAGAAAGGAGAAAATCAGATTCTCAAGAAAATGACAACTGAGTTGAACAGGGCCTCTAAGTGGTCAGGAGGCAGTTACACACAAATGGTCCCATTTTTTATTGTTAACATGATTTTTAAAAAAAAAAATTATATTTTTGTTTTTTTTCCTCACCCGAGGACATTTTTCCATTTTTTTGTTCAGACAGAGTGTGAGGGAGAGAGAGAGCGAGAGAGAGAGAGAGAGAAACATCGACGTGAAAGGGACACATCGAGTGGCTGCCACCTGCACGACCAACCAGGGCCGGGGACAAACTGCAACCGAGGTATGTGCCCTTAACGGGAACCAAACCTGGGTCTCTCTGGACCGCAGGCCGACGCTCTAACCACTGAGCAAGTGGCCAGGGCAATTTCTTTGATTTTTTAGAGAGAGAGGATGAGGGAGAGAGATACATCGATTGGCTGCCTCCTACACACCCCACACTGGGGATCAAGCCTGCAATGTGGTCATGTGCCCTGACTGGTAATCGAACAGAGACCTCTCAGTCCATGGGACAACGCTCAATCCACACCAGCCGGGCTGTTAACATGATTTTTAAGCCCAGAATTGTTGATATAGTAATTTTTAAATGGGATTAAAAATAAAGGAAAAGCCTAGCCAGTTGGCTCACTCGTTAGAGCGCTAGCCCCACAGACCCAAGAGTCACGGGTTTGATTCCGGTCAAGGTTGGCATGTACCTTGGTTGCTGTTCAGTACCCAGCCTTGGTCAGGGTTGTGCGGGAAACAAGCAATCGATGTGTCTCTCTCTCTCTCTCTTTCTTCCTTTCACTCTGTCTGAAAATAAATGGAAAAATATCCTCAGGTACGGATTTTAAAAAAAAAAAGGAAAAATTCAAAATGCCACAGCATAAGCACACTCTCAGGTAGCCGTTACCTGTAAGATAAGATATATCTTGTTTTTATATCTACAGGAATATATTTATTCCTCCTCAATAATTAAAAATAAGGATTTTGTTTATAATGTATTACTTTATAATGTCGCAGGATTAAGGGGAGGAAACTAGTTCAGGTATTATCATTTTGTGTGTAGCTATGTAACTGTTTCTGTAAGCTCATGCTATAGCCGTGGTGATGTAACATTTTTGTTTATATTGCTGTATATTGTAAAATAAATAAAGCCTAATGTCTAAACAAACAAAAAGTCATTAATCTTGATTCTATTTGAGATTTTTTGAAGATGTTAAACTTTAAGTTTTGATTATAAATGCTGTATACAAAATATTGAACAAACATCTTCAAATGATTATAGTTGACTGCAGAAATATAAACAGCCAATTTATAACTCTTTACTACTATAGTTAATTTTTGTTATATGTTATGGTAGGGAAAATTGTCAGCAAATTTACCAGTGGGGATTCTGATTATACTTATTTCATGAACTCTAATAATTTATTATTGAGTGCATTTTAACTAAAACAGAAGATAACTTATCAATCTAGTAGTGGTAAAAAATTTTATTTTAATTTCACAAGAATACTGAAGCTATATGAAACTTCCAAGGAGGCTAGGCCTGTGACATACTTAAGTTAACAAATTGTCTTTCTTCATGTCTAAAGAAAAGGATCTGCTACCTGTTCTTCCCTCACATTTACATTACCTGGAATAAGTATTTAGCTGTAACAGGTTGGTTAACAAATACTGACTTTCTGCACACATGCTTACATTACTGTTGTGTCAATGTGGATTTTTACAGCTGTCCTGTATAGACCTATTGCATGTAATCTACCCTATAACAAAGCCAGTAAAAATAAAATACTCCTCACTACACTAAACTTGGCTTAATTTGTGCATATATGGATGTTTGAGACTGATAATGCATCAGATTTAATAACTCTCTAATATTCTTCCTTTTAAGCTATTTTTGCTTTTCTCTTTGATCTATTT
Source organism: Molossus molossus (assembly GCF_014108415.1). NCBI lineage: Eukaryota > Metazoa > Chordata > Mammalia > Chiroptera > Molossidae > Molossus > Molossus molossus. Next base: position 21,975,391 of record NW_023425401.1, read on the forward strand.
TCATTACTATGGATGATTAGAACATAGTAGGAAAATTTCCACAGAGAAATATAGTTAATCAGAAAGTAATACACCTTTGATTTTTAGACTTAGTTCTATAAAAATCTCATTTCTGTATAATAAGAATTAATGAGAGTTGTAGTTCTTTTAGCCATGAACTTCTAAAGCTCAATGATGTTAACTAAAAATAGTGATTGCTTGTTGATTTGATTCCATATATAAAGGGTATGCAAATATGCCATTTTTATCTTTAGTAAAATACTTTTAACAAATACTAAAAACCATGACTGAGTAGCCAACTAACAACCCTCGCTGGCAGCTCCCATGAGAACTTTGACATACAGAGTTCAAGAGATTCCACAGTATCAGGGTCCTTCTGTATTAGTTTTGTAGCTTTGATCCAGGCCAGTTGTATTCTAATTTGAATTAACATAGTAAATACATGGCTGTAAGAAAGACTGTATTTGGTAATCTTTGGAAATCAACTAAAACTGACAACCTAATTTTTATATGGAAAAGTCTCTCGTGTAACTTCTAAGCTCACTAGAATTTCTTCTAGATCGTGATGCTGATAAATGAGAATCCTCTATTGGCAGAAGAAGCAGCTTTGAATAAATGCTACAAGGTGATGGATTTGATTTGTGAGAAATGTATGAAGCAAAGTGACATGAATGAAGTATTGGCTATGAAAATGCATTATATCAGCTGTATCTTTCAGAAATGTATTAACTTCTTAAAAGACGGAGAGAATAAACTGGACACTTTGATCAAAAGGTACTATTTTTACCATGTCATGTATAAAATATACTCAAATGGATAATGTTTTATTCTATGAAGCCTCGTTGCAGATTTAAAATTTAAGCATTTTAGCAGCAGTTGTTACGGTTGGGATCACGTTTAGTCTACAAGAAATGGGGACAATTTTAAACTTAGACTGGAGACTGATTATTCTGATCTATGCTCTCTACACTGTTTTTGTTATCCCCCATTACAGGTGAGGAATCTGAGGTTTGGAGAGGTTAAATAGCATGCATAAGGTCAAACATCTAGAAAGTAGCCTAAGTCCAAATATGAGGACAAGTATGCTATGCATAGGTGCTCTGGGTTCATAATGACGCTTAGTGTGTCTCCGTTACTGTATCCAGGACAGCTGTGTGTTACCTTTGTGCTCTGACCACCAGGGACCAGATTCCCCTACAGTGTTACTGAGAAAAGTGAACTAAGTTGGAAGGGTGTGACTTGCTGCAAGTTTTCATTCTTTGTACAAATAACTGACATGGTAATAAGTAACTAGCTAATCTGATAGCAGTGTTCTGTGTGCTGTAACGCAGGGGTCACGTTCATAAATCCTCTCCAGGCCCCTAAACCTGACGAGACCTAACCCAACATGGAGGCAGAACAGCAGTTTGAATTGAGTCTAATTATCCTGATTTAAAGATACAATGAAAATCTTAAATAGCCAGGAAGAAACTACTAAAAGTTCATGGGCTCAGCTGGGAGGAAATGCTTAGTGATGGAACTCCAATTACTTTTTAAAAAATATCTTTCAGCTTGTTAAAAGGCCGACCTTCTGATGGCTTTCCGATATACCAAGAAAAGATCATTAGAGAAAGTATCAGAAAATTTCCGTACTGTGAAGCTACACTGCTCCAGCAGCTGGTGAGAAGCATTGCTCCTGTTGAAATTGTAAGGCTCTTTTATAACAAAGTTAACTCTATCCGGAAAACCTAATTAGCATAATTGGTACAACTAGAAGCAAATAATCTTTGGCATTAATTATTTAATACAGGAAATAGTTATCATTTTAGAAAATTTTCAGGAACGAATGTGGTGATAGGTGTGCCTATGAACTCTCTTTCTGTTTATCCATTTCCCTTCTCTGGTCCTTTCTTCCATTTCCATAGCTTATGGTTTAATAAACAGCATTTCCCTAGGTTGGAATGTGGATGGTTACAGTGAAAATTTGCATTTTAAATATCTGAGAACCGGGTCCTGGCCGATTTGGCTCTGGTTGAGCGTCGGCCTGAGGACCAGAGAGTTCCAGGTTCGGTTCCCGCTAGGGGCACATATCAAAAAAAAAAAATTAAATATCTGTGAACCTGTAAAGATGGGTACACATCTGCTGTGTAATGCAGATACACACATGTTCACTGTAGCTTGTGAAAAGGCAGGACAAGTTCCCACATTAGATGAAAGGAGGAGTTGATTGTCCAGGTTGGTGGTTTTGGTCAGTGGACAGGTGAAGAGATGAGGCATGGCTCATTATATATCCTGGTAAACAAACAGCCTCACAGTATGTTCCAGCTTCTTATAGTCCACCTTACTGCCTTTGACTTTATAAATTTCCCCTTTTTAAAAAAATGTATTTATACTTTGCAGCTATGGGAAGTAAATTTTAACTGTATTATGTGTTCTTTAAGTTACTTATTGCCCTTCATACTATATTTATTTAAACAGTATTTCATAAGGCGGTACCTGCTTTCACTATTTTGAATAAGTTTCTGTTCACCTTTTCTATCCAAGTGATGCTTTACCAATTTCAGTCAAATCCGTTGTCAACCTGTGTCTATTAGGCAAGAAATTGATCCTGACACTAGTCCCGTCCTCTGGCAATGTCAGTTCTTCTCTGCTGTTCCTAGGGTGTTATATCATCCTCAGTGTGAAAAAGCAGGACTGGAAATAGCTTCCAGGTGCTCCTTTATACATTAAATGTTACCTGTTCAGAACCACGAAAAAGAGACTTGAGCAGACAAAATGATTTCATTAAGTTCATGCATTGATTTATGCATGAGAGCTCTCCATGATTTCCCATAGAGATGCTTTACCCTTTTTAATATACTTGGCTATTTAGTGTGTTTAAGCTTTTGAAAGATTAAAGTTAGCAAATTATGAGGGTGGTTTATTAATTATGAATGTGATTTGGCTGTACATATCAACTCCAGCCAACCATGAATTAGATAAATAAGGGTTTATTTATTTACTTAGAAGCCCCAAAGTAGGCAGACCAGATCTGGCAAAATGACAAAAAAAAAAAAAAAAGATTGGGTACCCATACATTTTTCCACTCAATATTCTTTAGCTGTATGGATTTTTTTTTTTTTTAATCCTCACCTGAGGATACGTTTGCATTTATCTTCAGACAGAGCGGGAAGGAGAGAGGGAGGAAGAGAGAGAGAGAAACAAGGAAGAGAGAGAGAGAAACATTGATATGAGAGAGACACATCAAGTGGCTGCCACCCACACAACCCCAACCAGGTCCGGGGACAAACCGCAACCGAGGTACGTGCCCTTAGTGGGAACCGGACTCAGGACTCTGGTCCGTGGTCCGACGCTTTAACCGCTGAGCTAAACCGGCCAGGGCAGCTGTATGGATTTTCATACACCTTCTTATGACCTCATGGTTGCAAGGCATCTGATGCTCTTTTCCCAAGCTCACATCCCTGTCCCAGGCAGGCCAGGAAGGGAAGGGGTCTGTAGCTGGGAGACCAGTGTCCCATAACCCTGCTGCCTATGCTGCATGACCACTCTGAACTGCTCAGACATCTGGGAAAAGGATTATTTTTGCCTAGTCTAAATACTGCTGCTCTGAACAAAATTACACTTCTATTAGTAAGGAAGTTGGGGAAATGGCGATTAGAGAAACAAGTAGCAATGGCTGCTGTGGGGTGTTTCCAGCACTAACAAGTTATAGTTGACATTCTGACTTAAAGGAAACAGAAGAACTAAAAATAGCAGCCCAGCCCTGGCCAGTTTGGCTCAGCAGTTAGAACGTCGGCCTGTGGACTAGAGAGTCCCGGGTTCAGTTCCCACGAAGGGCTCGTACCTCAGTTGCAGTTTGTCCCCAGCCCCAGTTGGGGTCTTGCGGGTGGCGGCAACCACTCCATGTATCTCTCGCACATCGATGTTTCTCTGTCTCTTCCTCCCACTTTATCTGAAGATAAATGCAAAAATGTCCTCGGGTGAGGATAAAAAAAAAATAGCAGCCCAGAGTACTTTAAAAAAAAGTCAAAGCAAGTCAGTGTAGGGGTCCGCAATTCATCATCTTAGTCCTGTATTGTAGAATATTTTAGTTAGAGTTTATGGAGCACAATGATTGTTTTATCCTAGTGATCTGAGTCATTGAGAAAAGACTTATTACTAAAATAGGATTTAATGCATTTTAGAAAATTTTCTCTTTAAAAACTTTGGTTCTTTAAGAGTTATATATTCTGCTCTCTGGAAAACTTTATTTATCTGGATGGAATACCTGTGGTTGTCAGTATCCCACATAGCCACTGTTTATTTTCTGATGGGTTTTGTGATACTGCAAGTTCATAAGCATTGAAACAGTGCTCTAACCTTTCCCCATATAACATGGTGCTTCTTCTGGCTGGCTCCCAGGAGGGTCACCTCTGGCCCTTTCTGACAATGCTGATGCCAAGGCCGTGCTGCAGAGTTTTAGTTCCCTCTGCCTAGTGTGGAATTCTGGCTTCTGTCCATCACAAAGTTCAGCAGGAAGTGTGAGGAGTGGATACTCTTAAGAAATGTTGTTCTAGCCTTATAACAGATTATACTGTTCAAGCTATTTTGCTTTATCAATTCATAGCATATACCTTAACTCTTGGAAGGCCAGCAAGTGTCTCTGATTTTATAGGATACAATGAATACAGTGTCCTGTTTGTTTTTAGGCTGATCGTCATCCATGGGCAGAACTTTGTTACCTAAACACGTTCTTTTTTTTTTTTTTTAATCTTCACCCGAGGATATTTTCCATTTTATTTTTGGACCGAGTGAGGGGGGGAGAGAGAGAGAGAGAGAGACATCTATCTAATGGTTGCTCCCGCATGACCCTGACCAGGGCTGGGGACTGAACTGCAATCTAGGTACGTACCCTTGACTGGAATTGAACCTGTGATTCTTTGGTCCATGGGCTGATGCTCTAACCGCTGAGCCAAACTGGCCAGGGCTAAATACATTCTTATTTACCAAAATAGATGACACAATTTTATATAGCAAGAAAGAGTTGTCATCCAGTAGTGAAAAGAAAGATCCCATGTGGTTCCTCAGCTGTGTCATCAGTTTTTTTCTGAAGCTATAGTTCGGATTGACTGCCATGCTTCTAGCAAAATATCCTTTAGTTTTAGTTTTGGTTACACCTGTGAGAGGATTATTGTATTCTGACTCCCACAAAAGTCCCATTTTGGGGAAGATTTTGAACATGTCTCAGTCACTTTTGTGTTCAAATATTTGAACATTAAAATGTAATTGTTACAGACTTAGTCTGTTGAATATATCACACTCTTGATTTGTGGACCAGATTAGTACTCCACTTTTGAGGCAAAAAAAAATTACACAGATTAATAAGTATTTAGTGTAACAGTAAGTACCAGTAATTCTCAAACTTTTAGTATGTTTCAGAATTATCTGTAATAAAGCAGGTACATGGGCCACCACATCTTTAGAGATTCTAATTTAGAAGGTATGGGATGGCAGATTGACCTGAATTTTCTATTTATTTATTTAATTTTATCCTCATCTGAGGACATTTTTCCATTTCTTGTTCAGATAGATTGGGAGGCAGAGAGAGAGAGAAAAAAAAACATCGACATGAAAGGGACACATCAAGTGGCAGCCTCCCGCACGACCCAACCAGGGCCAGGGACAAACTGCAACCAAGGTACATGCCCTTAGCAGGAACCGAACCCCGGTCTCTCTGGACCTTAGGCCAGTGCTCTAACTGCTGAGCCAAACTGTCCAGGGCTGACCTGAATTTTAAGCAAGTTCTTGGATGCACAGCATCATTTGAGCACAACTTCCATAGACTTTCATTCCTGGTCAAATATGTTAACTTAAATATCTAGTATCTGAGGTTTCAATTCACCTATTTTTTTCTCACCATTATACTATCTTCATTCCAAAACAGAATTCTTAGCACTTTAATATAAAAGGAAACCCAGTCATTACTGTTTGTTTTTGGAGGAGCATTAGTTTCAATATGAGTGCTACTTTTAAAATACTTCTTAAATCTTTTGCATATTTTGTTGATCTTGAGTGTACAGAACAGTGTAAAACTATGTTCTAAGAAAATCGGCTCTGAGTTCATTACCCCGTATCTGAAATCTTTGTGGGTTTATTGGATAATCCTAATTGAAAAATACTTGTATTCTAGAAGAGGGCCAACTTTTTTGCTTTGAACATTTGGAGCCATGACTTACCTCCCATATACTTTGTGTAGAAAAAGGTATACTCAAAAGAGTATTTGTCATTTTGTCATACAGATGGTGCAGTCTGTCCTTAATTATTTTGTCTCTTGCGTGTCTGCCTCAAGACATTGTGTATGGAGTGTCATCTCATAGTCTTTCCATGGTGATTTTAGAATGTTTTTTCCTCCTCTTTATACTCATTCTAGGGTTCTGATCCCACTGCATTCTCTGTACTTACTCAAGCCATCACTGGTCAGGTGGGCTTTGTGGATGTTGAATTTTGTACCACCTGTGGAGAAAAGGGAGCAAGTAAAAGATGCTCAGTGTGCAAAATGGTAAGAAGTTCTCTGAAGTTCATTAACATCTGGTGTAAATTTCATGCAAGTTGATAATTGAGTTTTAATATTCTGTAAATATGGTTGACATTAGTTTTCTAATAAACTTAATACATTAGATATAAAGTATTGCATCTAATATTGAAAAGTAATTTGGAAGAGAGATAAGGATAGTTATAGCTCTGTGTCCTACCTTCTGCCAAACACCCAAGATGCTCCAACTTCTGTGCTGAACTCTCAAAGAAAGAAAAGATATGAATAAATGAATGAATATGAGAACATAAGAGAAAGGTCGTATATAGGGGACTGAGGCTGAAACTAGAATAAAACAATTCTTAAGTATGCAGTCTTAAATATTCTGATACTGACTTGAACTACATATAATATCTTCATAAACTCTTTCTTGTAAAACTGTGACTCCCTTCTGACTGTCACCAATTTTTAAGCTCTCTGGACTATACTACCTACTTCTGCCAGAATTATCATTGTAAAGATAATTCTTTACCATAATATTTGCTTGTGTTTTTCTCACACTCAGACACATGCATGTGTCTGTACATTCGCTTTACCCTATAGGTAATGTTAATTTCCTCTTGTTTTAAGGTTGACATTCTTCAGCATATTCTTCTGTAACCCACTACATTACTCTGTAACCTACTTATCCAGCTTCATCTCCTTTAATTACTTCTCTGGGTCTCAGTTTCCTTATATGTGAAATGGGATTGGAGTTGTAAGAATTACATGAGATTATCTGTATAGGTTAACTATATTGCTGCTTACAAAAACACTCCAAAATTCAGTATTTAAAACAACAATCATTATTTCTCACCATGTTTGCATTTGGCTGGGCTCAGCAAGGGGACTTGTGTTCCATGTGTATCTCATCCTCCTTGGACCAGCAGCCTGGCTGAGCATGTTCTCATGGTGATGGCAGAAGTATAAGTCAGCAAGTGGGAACACATATGAGGCCTCTGGAGGTCTAGCCTTACCACTGCTGGGCTTTCTCATGGCCAAATTTAAAGTCAGTTTTCCTCCCTTTCGGTATAAAGTACTTTGCGATCACATGGGAAAGTGTATGGATGCAGGGATGAATGAAGAATTGGGGCCAATAATACAACCTACAGCACCATTTATGTGTAAGGGGCTACCATAGTGCTTGGCATAGAATGTTGCAAAAATCTAAGCTTCATTTACACAAACTTTTTGCTGTTCTTGAACATGTCATTCATTTCCCCTTTCCTGTACTTTCGTACAAGATAGTCCCTACACTTGGAATGCTTTTCTCATTTCTTTGTCTACTGACTCCTCCAGCTAGAGTGAGGCCTTGCTTCCCCTGTGCTCCCATTGCCGTTGCGGCTGTGCTCGGCTGTGTCTGACTTCCTGCGTGCTGCCCATCCCGCTCTCCCCGTTCCTCCGGGACAGCTGCACCGGGCCAGTTATGGCACATAGGAGGTTCTTAGGGAAATCATTTGTTGAGTCTTTCGTAGACCATTTGTTATATATCCATTATTGTTATAAAGTATAAGCTAAAAATTACACATACAAATCAATACGCATACACACATCATGGTTGCAAAATAAAGTATAGAAAACTTAACACTTTTACAGCATAGTTCTTGGTTTAATGTCATAATTAAAAGATGTGCAATCACAGCTCTTGAAATGCAAATACACCTACAATTGCTTTCAGGTAATATATTGCGATCAAAGCTGCCAGAAAACACACTGGTTTGCACATAAGAAAATCTGTAAGAATCTCAAGGACATTTATGAGAAACAACAGTTGGAGGCTGCCAAAGAAAAGAGTGAAGAGGACAACAGTACGTACATAAAAAGCTGATGCTGCTACTGAGGGGAGGGCATGAAAGATGATACCAGCACGGGGCCACAGGGAACCAGCGGGCCTGGGGTGGCCAGAGTACGGGTTGTCTGTGTGGTCTCACACGTGTCCCTGTTTTGAATTCCTGTTTTGTGGGGGTTAATGTATAGGATATAGTCACCTAAATGTCAATGGAAAACAAAAGACATAAAATGCTGATTTTCTTCCACAGTCTACTTTCTGACTGCCATGGAACTGTGGGACTCTTAATGAGTATTTACTTACATTCTTCTCACAAAGGATTTTAAGGTCTTTGAATAAGAGAATAATTAAATTTCCCCTAATGGCTACCCAATGACTTCAAGGTTGGAAGCCTTTACCTTAATTTAAAAACTGCAGGTGAAATTAGAGCAGATTGATGAATTCCAATTAAATTGCAGACCTAATAATGCGCAGATTATATTTCTACAAGTGTCAGAACAGGGAGTTCCATAGTATTTTTCTTTCCCTCATGAGGTGTATGACTCATTTTGGTTGGAAACAGTGAGTTGCTTCAGCAGCTGTGGGGCAGGGGCAGGCCTGTGCCGCCCCAGAGTACCGGCGCGCGTTCTGCGGACTGCTGCGGTTCGCAGAGATTGCCCGGGCTGTGGGGCAGGGGCAGGCCTGTGCCGCCCCAGAGTACTGGCGCGTTCTGCGGGCTGCTGCGGTTCGCAGAGATTGCCCGGGCTGTGGGGCAGGGGCAGGCCTGTGCCGCCCCAGAGTACTGGCGCGTTCTGCGGGCTGCTGCGGTTCGCAGAGATTGCCGGGGGCTGTGGGGCAGGGGCAGGCCTGTGCCGCCCCAGAGTACCGGCGCGCGTTCTGCGGGCTGCTGCGGTTCGCAGAGATTGCCCGGGCTGTGGGGCAGGGGCAGGCCTGCGCCGCCCCAGAGTACTGGCGCGTTCTGCGGGCTGCTGCGGTTCGCAGAGATTGCCCGGGCTGTGGGGCAGGGGCAGGCCTGTGCCGCCCCAGAGTACCGGCGCGCGTTCTGCGGGCTGCTGCGGTTCGCAGAGATTGCCCGGGCTGTGGGGCAGGGGCAGGCCTGTGCCGCCCCAGAGTACTGGCGCGCGTTCTGCGGGCTGCTGCGGTTCGCAGAGATTGCCGGGGCTGTGGCACTGAGCGCTTCTGCCTTCACCCTTCAGGGGACCGTGTTCCCTTTACCACTTGGTCGAGAAACACTACTAGTGGGATTAGATAATCTGTACAACATTAATTTGTATAAATAAACTGTTAAGAGAATAGTCAGGCTTTTTGACAGCCATGCTTTCTCCTGTTTTCTAGACAAATCTGTATCCTGTGTGTTGAGGGCAGTGAATAGCAGCTTGGCATGTACTATACAAGTCATGTGAGAGAATAGGATGTCGGCAGAGTGGGAACTCCCAGCTGTTGAACATCAGCATGGGCCACACACTATTCTAAGTCTTACAGACACCTTTATTCACCACAAATGTAGGATAGGTTTGATTATCCCCCACTTTGTGGGTAAGGAAACAGGTTTGTATAGACAGTAACCCGTGGACATCAAGCTAATTCATAGCAAAGCTGTATTTGAATGCAGACCTTGTCAGATTCCACATAATGGTCCTGTTTTCAAGGCCTCACTTTGGAGCCAGAGTCCCGAGTTCAAACGCCAGTTTTCTGCTTTACTAGCTGTGAACTGAGCAAGTTAGCAAAGCCTCTCTTCTCAGTTTCCCCATTTGTCGAATAATGATAGTGATAATAGAGATAATTTACCTCTTGTGCTTGTTATGAGGAAATAATACTCGGAAGCAAAAACAAATTGGTTTCTTTTTTGTTTTTATCAGATGGCAAACTCGATGTCAGTTCTAATGGTATTGATGCAGAGCAGCCAGAGGCTGAGCCGGCTGTCCCCCGGGAGGGAGCCGATCCTCCAGAGGCCGTGGAAGGGGAGAAAGCGTCTCTCCAGTGCCACGCTGGGTTGGAATGCTCACAGGATGCTGCGGCAGGTCCACTGGCATCCGAGGAGTGAGCAGAGCACGTGTGAGCATGGATGGGCCTCCCCCTGCAGTGGCTGGAGCTCCTGTGACTGTCCCTGTCGCCTGTGACACCTGCACAGCTCTGCGGCAGGGTTTCCTAGGACAGACGCTTGCCCACAAAGTTGTGTCCACCAGGCCCCAGTTTCCACCGGTTTCTGTTCTATAATTGGACAGATACTCCTACAGAAACAATTATTTTTCAAAATACAGGAGAAATGTTTCTATTTTCTTTCTGAGGCCACCTTTCTAGCAATTGTTCTTAAAGGGGGAAGAATCCCCTTAAAGAAGAAATGTAGGTTCTGGGAACAAAGGGTCAAGTTGAACGGGTGCAGGAGAGAGATTTTCAAGAGAGAAATGTTATAGCTACCAAGATGGGTAGTTTAAAAAATCATAATTTATGTGTGAATAAAATGCATATAAATAGCATTTATAATAGTTAAGTTCTACTTATTAGGATGTAACGAAATGAAGAAAGGCTGTGTGTTTAAGGATCTTTGTTTGGTTAATTATAGTTTTCTATAGAGGTTATCTTGAGCAGTCTGAATTTGATGTACTTCCTGCAGTGATGTTTTATCTACATCCAGTATTTGTACCGTCAGAAATACTAGATTCCCCAGGAGGGACTAAGGCATTGCCAGAGTCATCTCAGCATGTGCATTAAAAGAAATGTACCATGAAATGAAATTTTTGGTAAAATAATGGCTAAACATAGTTTCCATTGTTATTGTAAAACAAATTTATGTGCCATATTCCACTCGAAAGGCTGACTTTTATCTTCCTAGAAGCTTTTCATGTGGCCTTTCATGTCCAGAAACTGATTTATAACTGTTCTTTATAGAATGTTTTTAGAGTGTGCAGTATTTAAACAGAGCTAGAGTGATAGCTGAAGACAGTGCTGTGTTACATAGTTTCCTGTGTTGATTGTAAAATAAATTGTGCCTATTAATATAACCAACTGACATCTTGTTTCATTGTTTATTGATATCAGCGGTGGCAGATATTGGAGAAAAAAGTAGTAATTTTTTGTTTTGTTTTTTTTTTTGAGAGAGAGTAACATTGATTTGTTTTTCCCATTCATGCATTCATTGTTTGATTCTTATATGTGCCCTGACTGGGGATTGAACCCTCAACCTTGGCATATCAGGATGATGCTCTAACCAACTGAGCTACCTGGCCAGGGCCAGTAATTATTTTAATATGTACAATTGCAAATGAAAATGACTAGAATTCTCACTGCACTTCACTGATCAAATTATTCTATCTTGCTGGTTTTTTGTGTCCTTAAAAGGAAAGAAAAATTACTTTTTCCCAGCCACAAAGGCATACGTCTGAGCACCCTCTACCGAGCTGCTTTAGGACGGCTGCTTATGAGTCGATCCGATAACTGGGTGGGAATGCAGCAGGCAGACTGTGTCTGCACTTGTCAGTCATGACAAGCCTCTCTTCAGTCATTGAGGTACCTCATCTGTACAAGGAGGAACATCTATTTTGGGGTAGTAGAATAATCCTAGCCTGCCCTTGCCCACAATTAATGGTTTATATCCGAGTTCCCTGATTTTTAAGTGTTCTTTTGCATTTGTGTTGACACCATTCTGTATTATCATCATGGTCCCTATCTTTGGATATCATGGAGAGTTATTAAAACAAAACCCAAAAGCACAAGGCAATAGGAAAATCAAGATGTGGCAATGTAGAGGTAATTTCCCCTTCATTGATAGGAGTCGGAACTCTGACACAGCTGTAACGGACATAAGTAGGAACCTTTACATTGGACAAAGAGGACTTCAGATATAATCTGTGTCAATATAAGAATTTTCCATGAATGTATTTTAGGGAAGTGGTGGTCAGAAAATGGGGTATAAGAGAAAATGAGGTTGGTTCTGGTCATACATTTTTCCTTTGTCCTAAATAACCTAAAATAGACATTTCCATTATAATACCATGAAAACAGGTGGTCATTCCAGTTTTTTTATTTTTTTACCATGTTGAAATATATTCAATATATTAAGAAACTTTTCTCAAAAATAGGACCTAAAAGATTAGCATAGTCTTACTATTCGAATACATCTTTTGCTATTAAAGTATCTTTTGCATAGATCTTAGGTAAAAAGCAAAATCTCTTCCTTGTAATAATTACTTCAGTAGATAAACAGGAGATTCCCCCTTTCCACCCTCATAAGGTAGCTCAAGTACAGTTTCTATATCCTTTATGGACAAACTTGTTTTTTTTTTAATTCTCACCCAAGGGTATGCTTCATTGATTTTTAGAGAGAGGGGAAGGGAGAGAAAGACATCAATTGATTGCCTCCCGCATGCACCCTGGACAGGGATCAAACCGCAACCTGGGTATGTGCTCTGACCAGGAATTGAACCTGCCACCTTTTGGCGTATAGGATGATGCTCCAACCCACTGAACCACACTGGCCAGGGCTCAAAGTTCTAGTTTTCTAAATAGATAAAGGGATCTTTTTAAGTGGGGAAACTTGAATAATTCAGGTCAGTATACGCTTGGCAAATTCAGGGCAAGGGGGCTAGCTAATGCGTAAATTCATAAAACTACTTAATCACAGGGCGATTCCAAATGGGTAAGATGTAAACGTGAAAAAAAATGATCAATCCTAGAAGAAACCACAGAGGATTCTTGAATTTGGCAAAAGGAGGCCTTCCTAAATAGCTTAGCCCAAAAACCACAAAAGGAAACAAATTCAGCTACATTTAAAATGTAATCTGAACACTTCTGCTTCTGGAACGATGAAATAATGTATACCCCCCCCCCCCATTTCTCCCACTAAGTAAAACAAAAAAGCCCGGGACATATATAAAACAAAAAGACCAGCTAGGGACCTCGGGAACTAGGCAATGACGCTTGGTTTGTTCTCCGGGTTTTCTTTTTGCCTCATTCCCCAGTCTCGGTTCTGCAGAAACTGGCCACGTGCAAACAGCTACAGACAAAAACAAAGCCTGACCAACTCCTGCCAGTCTGCTGTCCTGCCCCGTGGATTTCAGACTCAAGACTGAAACATCAGCTCATGCCTGAATTTCCAGTCTGCCCCAGCCAGCCCCACACATTTTGGATGTGCCAGCTCCACAGTGGCATGAGCCAATTCTGGAAAATAAATTGCTCTCTCTATGTGCACATGCCTGGTTGGTTCTGTTTCTCTGAAGGTCCCTGATGTTGACCAGGTGTCCCAGTTTGGTGTAGGCTGCTATAACAAACTACACTAAGCTGGCTTGCACAACAGACACTTCTCACACTCATGGAGGCTCAAAGGCAGAGACCCGGGTCCCAGCACTGTTGAGTTCTTGGTGAGTGCCCTCTTTCTGGTTGACTGAGGGCCATCCTGTCCTCACAGGGCAGAAAGGGGGCAAGCTAGCCCTTTAGTCTCTGATAAGGGCACTAATCCCATTCATGAGGGCTCCACCCTCAAGACCCATTACCTCCCTAAGGCCTTACCTCCAAGTACCATCTCACTGGGAATAAGATGCAGCATATACATTTTGGAGGGACACAACATTCAGTCTAATAGCAGGTGTGGTCCATAAGGGGAATAACTGCTCTTGGGGCAAAAATAACAGTATTAGTGAAAATATATTAAGCATTTACTTTGAGAAAGCTACTCTGACACTTTACATACATTGTCTGACTTGATCTGGGAGAATCCGTGAGATAACCACTGTCGTTTGAAATGACAGGAAATGAAAGCCTAGTGAGTGGAAGAGCTAAGCTGGGTCTCTGATTCGAGAGCCCCAGCTGGTAGTCACTCCCTTGTAAGATCTTTGTATCAGTGGGCTTGGTTTGTTTCTTTGTTTCCTAGTCATGAAAACTAGTGGATCCTGAAATAAATATGCTTTCACTTAAACCAGTGTAAGTGGTTCTCTGTTGTTTAAAACAAACAACGTAATTAAAAGCGCCGTCTCGATGTGTCTTCCATTTTGGTAGAGTTTTAGGTTGTATAAGTAAAGACCATGTCTTCCCTATTTTGTGTTTCTCCCGAAATAGTATTTACAGCTGTGGTTTTCAATCTCAGACGATGAGTAGCCCTTCATTATTGAATAAAAACGTTCAGTATTGAGTACATTTCATTCATTTAAAGCAGATCTTTTCATTTAAGTGGAACAGCCATTTGTTCTTTAAACAAGAGATTAAGTAAAATGTCCTAGCCATAGTTTTGTAATTGGAAGAATCTTTCCATCCTTTTCAGTGATTGTAGGCTTAAAAATACCAGACATCGCCCTGGCTGGTTTGGCTCAGTGGTTGGAGCATCGGCCTACGGACCACAGAGTCCCGGGTTCAGTTCCCACCAGGGGCATGTACCAAAAAAACCCCCCAAAAACCAGACATTGTATTCTTTTACTACTCTTTTAGTGGCTAACCTGGAGATTACAATATCCCATCCTTAATTTATTACATTCTAGTTAAAAATAAATGCAACTCATGGGCCAGTTTAAACCTAATCCCATTTAAATATACATTTCCACCATGACATGGATTGTTGCTATACACAGCCAACATTATTGCCCGGTGGGTCTGATATACTCAGCTCATGATGGGTAGCTTTGATCAAACTGTTACTTCATGGTCAATGGTCAGGCCTTCAGGTCTAGAACGGATGCAGTAGTAAGCCAAGAACCAAAACAAACAAACAATCAATCAATCTAATCAAATGGTGGCTTGTTCTCCGCTGCTGATGGTGTGGCCTTATTGAGAAACCTTGAAGACCCGACTATGCCTCTAAGAGCTTTCCAGAGACTTCACAAGGCATCCTTACCTCCAACAAATATTTTAGCACCATGGATTATGCTGGGTAATTGTACTGCTTATCTATTACTGTGTAACCAGTTACCTCAAAAACTATCAGCTTGAAGCGTCAATAGGTATTATCTCATATGGTTTCAGCCCACCAGAAATGCAGGGGCTGCAGTCATCTGAGGCTTCAGTTGGGTCTGGAGGATGACTTGCAAGATGATTAACGGGGTCTGGAGGGTGACCTGCAGCTCACATGGCTGTTGGCAGAAGGCCTCGGTGCTCACTGGCCTGGGGAGGGAGGCCTCAGTTCCTCACCACGTGGCCCTCTCCAGAGGGCTGCTTAAGCGTTTTCACATCACAACAGCTGGCTTCCTGCACAATAAGATCCAGGAGAGAGAACAAGAGGACATTTTCTTTCTATGACCCAGTTTTGAAAGCCACACACCATCACTTTTGCCTTGATATCAGCCACATACCCACACCTGCGCCAAACTCTTTCTCTCTCGCAGCTGCAGCCTTCTGCCGGGGACCTCACTCGAATTCCAGGCTCTGGCTGTGCACACAATCAGAGGTGCCCACAGGTACAAGTTGGTTACAGATTCTCAGTGAGAGTTCACTGCTTCCTCTCCTGCCTGTTTTTATTTCAGTCCCACTTCTACAGTACAGGGTTGGGCAAACGTAGGTTCACAGTTGTGAGTGTGCCAAAGACTTCATTCTTGTATTATTATTATTTACTCATTGTTGTATTATTTTCTGTATGAACAAGTGCAAATCTGCTTTTGCCCCACCCTGTATACCTATGTAACAGTGTGATGGTTCTAAGCACCATCAGGTCGGAGGAAATGTCACCCTGGTTTTTATAAGCTTTTGATCCAGCTCATTAGCTTAGTGGGAGAAAGCCAGGATGTGTTTGAGTCACCTTAACTGTCTGGTGCAGTGTCTCGGTGCCACGGAACTGCCGAAAGCTTTTCTGCTTTCTCTTCCCTCCAGCAGCACTCTTCTGGCTGGACCAAGCTCAGATTATGAGCCCGCATGCAAATGCCAAATGCCTCCAAACAGCAGACTGGATTAATAAACTGTGGTCTAGTCATACAACGGAATACTATACAGCAACGAGAACAATAGAATCACCGCTGTCGGCAATGACCTGGGTGGATTTTACAATGTTGAGTAAAAGAAGCCAGACAAAGAAGAATTCAACTTCTATGATTCCATTTATATGTCTTTCAAAAATAGACACAATTAATGTACGGTTTAGAATCAGGACAGTGATTACTTTCGAAGTGCGTGGAGTACTGGGTAACAGGCCTGCTGACAAGAAGGAGGAGGTTGAGTGCTGCAATGTCTTCTTCTTGAGAGGATGCCAGTTACCTGGATGTGTTCGTTGTTTGGAAATTTGTTGAGCCGAGCACTTATAATTTGTATGTAGTTCTATATACATGTTTTACTTAAAAACGTAACATAAAATGTGGGGATTACTTTTCACTATTGGTGTTTCTGTTTATATTCAAATGTTGCAAAGTAATGTCGAAATAAATATGTAACATGCTAAGTCACAGAGAAGTTTAATACGCAACCGGAAACCATGAGGCTTCCTAGAAACACCAGGAGTTATCTCAGGGTAATTGTGAGCATTTGCGCCGGCTCTGTGCCTTCCCCTTCCAAGCCCTTCTCCTCTCGTTTCAGAACGGTGCACCAGTTCAGAAAGGTAATAGCCACCAATGATCTCTTCATGGACCTTACAAAAACAGCGTCTTCTGAGTCATCAAACACAGTTCTGCAAAAATGGCAATTGCATCAGAAAAATCAATGAGACCAAAATGAATTTTTAATTTGAATGTAGCAATGTCATATTTTTCTATGGTATTGGTAGTACAGTACCACTAACAAATAAATTTTGGGCTCTAGTGACAAATGACTTTCAGGAAAAGTAATGCTATTTTTAATATATATGGTATTTATTTTAATAATAGAGTTTTTGAGCAAATTTGGGATCAACTATTACAGTTCAGGTCTCACATTTTTATACGGTCATGTTTTGAACCAGTGTTAAATGAAATGATTAAAATATTTCTAGATCTCATATACATATTAGTATCTTATATACATGTTATTGGAAAGTTATTTTCTACATTATGCTATATTTTATACATGTGCTTGGAGATAATGTTTTTCAAAACTGAATCCACGAAAAAGTTCCTAAGTTCAAAATTAAAAGAGAGTAATGGTTTTTAAATTCATCAATATTCATCAATATTCCATAATTTAATGAAGTATTTACTTTTGGAAATGTAAATTCCAGTGAATATAAAATGTTAATTTTGCTCTTGCTGGGCGTATTCAGGGGAACAGTAGATAAGAAAAATAAAGACCCTTATTTGTAATTGCTAATAATTCTTAAGTTGTTTTTTATACATCAAATCACACTTTCATTTATTTTAGTTTATAATAATAATATTAAAATTTTAAATATGTCAAATATGAATACATAGTTTGAACTCATTTATCACAGAAAGACTTAGAAATGTTTCCTATCAATTAAAGAGTTAGTTATTTTATTATTTATTTATTTTTCCTTAATTGATTTTAGAGAGAGAGGAAGGGAGAAGGGGAGAGAGGGAGAAACATTGATTGGCTGCCTCCTGCATGTCCTGCACTGGGGATCTGGCCCACAACCTGGGCATGTGTCCTGACCAGGAATCGAACTGACGACCTCTTGGTGCATGGGTCGACGCTCAACCACTGAGCCACACCGGCTGGACCAGTTATTTTTTTTAACTCATTAAAATCTGTTTTTGGAAGTGGAAATAATTTAGGGGGTTAGCACAATTATGAAAATAATCCAATAATAAATGTAAAATGAAAATCACTTACTTGTCTACATTATTCGCAAATGCAAAATCTAAAAGAAATACATATTTCTAAATTAGTATCTTTCAAATATTTCTTTAGCATTTTAAAACAATGGAACAATGCTGTAAAGAAAAAGTGTAGAGCATAGCGCTCTGGTTTGCGATCAAGCATTTACATGAACAGTTCAATCCACCAAAAAAGCCTTCGTACCAAATCCCAAATTGAAATTTTACCTTAGACATATAGTGCCTTAGGTTTGTCTTATGTTTTGAGGCAAATTTTTAAATACAATACACATCTCAAAACTCCAAGAACAGAATGCTTAATCAATTTAGTTACCAAGGGAACCCAAGTGGGAGTTTTTATAATTGGATACAGAGTCTCATGTGCAGGAACTGACCCTTTTCCCTTATTTTAGAGAGGCACGTGTATCTACAACTGGAGTGATAGACCAAATGAGGAGAAATATTTAGGGCAGTTTAAACCATTTGGATTCTTGGCATTAACTTCAAAGAAATGGAATAAACAAATCCTAGATCACAAGAATCTACTTCTTCCCTAGCTCCGGAGCTCAAAGGCTAGTCCTCAAAGCTTGGATTTCTTGTGGTATCTCTCAGACTGTCCTTGCTCTGTTTATTCCCCTTCAGAAGGCCTAGTGCCAGGCTAGAAATGGAATGTTAGCGGCACCTGTTGGGCCACCAAAGCCCACAGGGTGAGCTCTTGCCAATGCATAAGCAGCAGGGAGCACACGGCCTCTGCTTCAAGAAAGAAGCTGATGGCATCCTTCCCTGCACCAGGGGCTGACTCAAGTCTCCCACAAATCAGAAAGCTGAAGCAAGTTAATGTCCCAAATACAGCTTTCTGCTTGCTAGCGAGAGCCTGAATCTGATCTCAAGGCCAGCGGCTTGCCCTACAGAGGTTGCCCTCTACCTGGAGTAGGCACAGATCACTTGAAAGGCTTGTAAAAGCACAGCTTCCCGGGTCCCACCCTTGAGTTTCCAGTGTAGTAGCTCTCGTTTGGGGCAAGAATTTACATTTGTAATAAATTACTAAGTGCTGCTGCTGGTTGGGGACCACCTTTGAGGACCGCTGCTACGGGGCATGTAGAGAAAAGGGAATAAATGACACTTTGTGGAAACAATCATACAAATCTACATTTTTTTTTTTATCCTCACACGAGGATATTTTTCCATTTTTTTGTACAGATAGAGTGGGAGGGAGAGAGAGGAAGAGAGAGGAGAGAGAAACATCGATGTGGAGGGACAGGGACAAATTGCAACCGAGGTACGTGCCCTTAGCGGGAACCGAACCCGGGTCTCTCCGGACCACAGGCTGACGCTCTAACCGCTGAGCCAAACTGGCCAGGGCCAAATTCTACATTGTTTTAACTGGCTTGGTCTCTTCACAAAGCCATGGAAACAACTTGGGAATCTATTCTAAATAAGAAGAGATTAAAGAGCCATAAAGGCCAAATGTAATTATGAATCTTGACCGGATTCTGTTGTGAAAAAGCAGTTATAGAAGTCATCTTGGAACTGGGAAAACTTGAACATGGACGACAGATTCAATAATATGAATGTCACTTTTCTTAGGTGTGATAATAGCGTTGTGGCTAAATAGCAGGATGCTTTTTAAATTTAGAGGCCAAATTATTTAGGACTGAAATGTCATAATGTCTGCTACTGAAGTATTTGAATGGTTCAGCAATACTTTTATATTTCCCAGTTTACATAAGTCAAACTCTAATGGAGGGTGGTGAATATGGCAGAATATGTTATTATTGAATATGCATGGGCATATATACTTAATATTCTTTCAACTTTTTCTATATTAGAAAAATTTCACAATAAATAGTTAAGAAAAAACTCCTGATATTGTCCTTATTTCTTCCTTTTTTTTAATCCTCACCCAAGGACATTTTTGCATTTATCTTCAGACAGAACAAGAGGGAGAGAGAGAGAAACATTGACCACCCACAGAACCCCAACTGGGGCTGGGGACAAACTGCAATCGAGGTATGTGCCCTTAGCAGGAACCAAACCTGGGACTCTCTGGTCTGCGGCCGACGCTCTAACTGCTGAGCCAAACCGGCCAGGGCTGTCCTCATTTATTTTTCTCTTGCTCTGTCTGAAATAATAATCTAGCTGGTTGTTAAATTCTTGGTTGACTATTACTTTGCCTTAGTATTTGAAAGGTATTAGATCACTGTTTTCTGACTTCCCCAATTGTAGTTGGGAAGTTTGTTGTGAATCTATAAATTATTCTTTTGTGGGTAAATTTACATTTTTTATTTTAAGATTATTTTGTCTTTGGTGTGGATTTTTGTTATCAGTCTTTTATGTCTTTGGATTAATTTTGTCTGATGAATTTGAAGGATTTATATCATTTACCAAATTTGGACAATTCCCAACCATTATTACTTCAAACATTATCTTCTGTCCAATTTTTCTACTTTTTTTCCCTTCATGACTACTAAATGTATATTGAACCTTATCTTTCTAATATCTACTTATCTCAACAGCTAATTAGTATTTTCTATATCTTTCTTTCTCTATGCTGTATTATGGGTAATTTCCTCAAAACTATTTTCCAATTCAATATTTTTCCTTTTGTTTCTAGAAACTCTTTTCTAGAATGTGTTTTCATTTTCAAATGTATGTTTGCAGTGGGTCATGAGAAAGTCTTTTGTTTCTATATGTATTCTAATCCCTCTTTGTGATGCCTGATGGTGCAGCAGCCACTTATAACTACAAAACACACTAAGAATAGCAGAACAAAAGAGAGGTATATTCTTGAACACTAATGACATCACTGAACTTGACACTAACCCTGGGCCCCTACCTCTGTGCTTCTTTACTGTATGAGAAACATACACCTCTATTTGTGTAAGTCACTGTAGTTGGATTTTTGTTACATACAAGAAATATCATCCCAATTAATAAAATGTCTAAATATATTCAACATATACTTGCATATAGTGACAAAAATATCAACAGTGCTTATTTCTGGGTAGAGAAATTGCAGACGATCTTTATTTCTTCTGAATATGTTTTCTATATTATAATTTGATAGCTTTAATTGATAAAAATGTCTAAAAATAGTGGTATAATAACAACTGTAGCTTACTTTCTGGTTCTTTTTTACTATGCTGGATGCTGGGGTAAGGACTTCAATGTAATATCTCATTTTTATCATATTACTTCATCGAATTTAATATATGTAAATGAAGACAAGAATTGCATATCACTTTAATTTGACTAGTTAAATTAGAAAATATTTATTTCACTATGTAAGTACTTAGCTTATTGTAACTTGCAGTTATTATTATTATCAAATTACCCAAAAGTTTGAGAAATTGTGATTTCATTTTTTTTTCTTTTTCCAAACTACCTGGAGGTACTCTGTGGGCTGGCTTTTGCTTAAATGGCGACCTAGGATTCCACGAGGCATCTACTTTTTCTCCGAATGCTATTGAGTGAACAACATGAGCCTTTTTATGGTTAAAAATGGTAATCATTGATCTTCTTTCCTTTTCTGTAACTTCTGATAAATACAAAAAGTAATGTGATGGCATAGCATTATAAACAGACATGCAGAGTACTTCAAGACAGATGGGGACACCTTCAAAAAGATATTTATCTGAATTATGGTATAAGTGAACATCCTGTCAAAACTCATTTGGGAAGGGCTATCACAGTTATTCCAATAACCTTACAAGTGCCCAATACATGCCCCGCGGGTCACAGGCACCAATGAATCCTAATGCCCCAGGCCCTTCCTAACACATCACCATGGGTGACTGAAATCCCACTGTGATACATGCCTCATTTCTTCAAGGCTGTGAGGAAGAGAAGGCATAAGCACAGGTTTTGATATATCCTCATTAAGAAGGTACTCAGTGATTATTAAGACTGTTTGGACCTACAGATAGAAAGGTAGGTAGATAGGTAATAAATCAGGCCTCCAAAAATGTAAAATTTAATTCACTGATTGTTTTGGCAGCATATATAAATCAGATATACTAGTTTATCTGCAATGTCTAAGATATATTCAGAAAGAAGTTATCATTAATTATATATATTTTAATATATGTATATTTACAGAATTTCAAAGTATATGCATTTTGGAACTTAAACAGTCCTTAAGAGATTTAGTCTGATTCTCTCATTTTTGAAATAAGAAACCAAGGTACCAGGGGGTAAATGATTTGGCATTTTACACATTAGTGTCTAACTTAGAATCTGGAGACCTGTTCTCACACTGGGGTGACCTTTCCAAGACAGTGATCAAGAGGCATAAATTCCTAAAGTAGGGCAAATTGCATAGAGCACAACTTTCAATAATAATTTTAAAACTTTCATTTACACAGAAAATTATTTTCAAAGATATTCAACATTTTTAAAACCACTGAATTATAAAACTGCCTCTCAAGTATTTCTCTGCAAGAAAAAGGTGTTCTTACGATTTCGGTCAAGCAACTCTACTCCTGGAAGATGGTAGATTATATATAAACGATACAGGTTATATTGGCAAAAAGGGTTTTGGTAGAGACCTGCAAAGATATCAGATTTCAAAATTAGTTTCATTTATCATTTGATAAAATAAGAAAAATTTCAGGATTAACATAAAACGTAAGGACATGTAAAAGTTTGCTTCACGGACCAAACCAACAGCCTCAGCAAACCCTTACTCAGAGCAGCACTTACTTTTCCTACCTGTTAAATTCATTCATTCAACAAATATTTGGGGTTATTGCTGTCTACTAGGAACTGTGCTAGGTGCTGGGGACATATCATTGACCAAAATCTGCCACAAATGAGTAAATTTTTAACATGTCCACAAGTTAACTAGTAAGAAAGAACTAGCTATTAACTCTATAGGGGTCTTGATGAAGTTCTTTATCAAAGTATTTGTTCACTTGGTTCTCGTCTTCCAGTCTCAAAGGTCACAAGGATGCCTGTGTAGAGATGGGTAGAGATGGGCAGAGATGTTCTGTTCTAAGAGTGTTCTTTCTCCACTTCATACCACTGAGCATAGCTCAGAATATGTACATGCCAGTAGCAACTTCAGATCTCAGCAGAAGCAGAGCTGAGCAAGGGTGGATGTTGCCTCTTATGTACCTCTGGCCAGGTGCAGGGCACTCAGAGTTCCTGTGCACAGGTGCTAGGTACTCAGTGAACCATCCTGGCTAATACAGTGGCTGGAGGTGGGAGGCATGTGGGTGTAGAAGAGCTCCTGGCACTTCACATTCCTTAGGCATCAGCATCTGGAACATTTAAAAAAATCTTCAAATAGAAAGTTCTGTCGGTTTAATTTTCATGGAAAAGGTAAAGTATTTTCCTTCTTCTTCTTAAACAGGTTTTTTTTTTCCAATATAATGTGAAGAAAAACTTTTAGGATTTCCAGTTGGATATCTTTAGCTACTGGATTCTGCCTACATGGCATTTCTCAAAAATACTTCGGGAAGATACATCTAGTGAGGACCACTAGATGGCAGTAGCAGAAAGAGCTCCAGCTATTGTACAACTACACTTTTACAATGAGGCTCTTTCATTGTACACGTTAAATTGAGCAGTACTGCTTGTAGCTTTAATACAAGCAGGCTTGATAAGATCATGAAAATATTAAACATTAGAAATCCAAAAAAACCTGATTAACATTTATAAAGAACAGTTTGTAACCTAAAAATGGGGGTGGCATGCTTAAAAGACAACACACTATTTGGATTAAAAACAGAAAAAGTTAATCATCTGGATGTTTTCTCTGCAGTTTATAAAATGTTTTAATATTTGTTGTATAAACACAAACTTTTATGGCTAACACAATCATTATATATAATCATTCCCTGTGGAAAACTTGAGTTTTAGAGGAATTTAAAGCAGACAGTGGAAGACACCCAGTGCATCCTAAAAATGTTTTAAGACTAAGGAAAGGCATAAAGGAACATGTAGAGCCAGGAGCAACAACATAATTTTAAAAGAAAGGAAAATGTGTATGTATTTGGGGGTTAATAAGAGGAAGAATGAAATGGATATTTCTCAATATTTCTTAAGTGAAGGCAAACCGGTTTGAATTTTAATCTTAAAAGAGAAGGAATTTAACATGGTAACAAATAATTATAGCTACAGGACAGGGAATAGAATGCACATATATTAAACCAGTCATAAGGACAGATTTTAAAAGATCCACAGGGATCATGCATTGTAGTCTGAAAGGGAAGAGAAGAGAAAAGGACACTCTTCAAGGATATAAAAGCAAAACACAATGGTTTTTAATGAGAGTTTAGGAGGGAGAAAAAGTCACATCTTCTTTAGAGCAGAAGTCTGCCCTGGTTACTCTCTTGGAGAATCACATCGGACACCTCATAATCCTATCATTCATTATAGCAGCTAGGAGCATGCTCATCTTCCATTGCATGGGATGTTCATGGAAAATGTACCGACAGCTTCCAGCCACATCACTGCCTGTATTCCCTTCATATTCCCTTGCCCTCTGAGAACATTACTGTTTCATGTCCTCTCTTGGCTTTTTCTCCTCGTGCTTAGTTACGTGACATCTTTATGTAAATTAAAAAAATAAACTTCGGGCTTCAGCTTTGGATTTACTGCTATTACATTAGTTATTAAGAAGATGTCTCAATACTCAAAATCCGATGTACTTATTATGGTTCAGCAGCCATCTCATCGTCAAGTAAAATCCTGACAGCAAGTCTGAGAACTCTGCTATTAAACCCAGTCTCTGCCTAAATTAACTTTAAAAAATAAACACAATTAAATAATTTGAAAGGCATTTCATCTTCATTATTCTTCACTTTTCTTCCTTCGCTCTTAAATTTTAGAAGGAAGCAATCTTACTTTTAACTGTCTTTTTTTCTCCTTCTATACTATTAAGCATTTCACATTTGGGATTTATGAGTTTTGGAATGATGCTACTAAAATTACCATAAATTAAGTTTCTAAGATATGAAACCGGTTTCCTGTGTCTGAAAGTTCTGAGAGCCTTCTGTGATGTATGGGGTACATTCCTTCAGAAGGTATGAGGCAAAACTGCTTACACTTTCACTTTCAATAGGTTAATGCTATTTAATCCACCTTCCCTCTAGGCTACATTTATAGAGTACACCTCAGTGGCGCCAGCACTGTCTTGCTTATCTTAATTTGGGATTCTGAGTCTAAGCAATTTACATTCACCCAACAATATATCAAAATGTTTCTACTACCGTACTGCACACCCTTGAGTTACATGAGTCACATGTGTGACTCTACTTATTGAAACAGAGAGAGAAAAAAATACAGTCTTCTAATTAATTGGCTTCAGTTAGTCTGTTTAAACTTTTAAAGCAGAATTTAAAGTCATAATTTAAGTGAGCCCGGATGTTTTTAAGACCACCTTTGAAGAAAGTTGACGTAATTAATAACATACCAACAGATCCATTTGGATACGTGGGGAAAATGATACAGAGAAGCTAGAGGCAGTTCTAGTGTGAACAGCCCGTGGAAGGACGTCCAGATGTCAACAATCAGACACTAAGATTTCCCGATTCTGGCTCAAGGTACTTAGTAAGGTCAGCATCTCCACGATTATCACCAGCTTATTTTAACTAAAATCTGTGGGCCACCGCACGCCACCAAAGCAGGGGATGCACAGAGCGGAGGGGTCAGCATATTCTCTTCTTCAGGACAAACAGCAGGGAAGACCCCGCTGGCTCTTCTTACTGGGGGACTGTTCTGTTTGTTGTTTGGGAGGGGTGGTCCCACCTTGAGGGACATTGCAGATAAAAAGGCTCAAAGGAAGAGTCCCCTGAGATGGTGGCCTCACCTGGTCTCTCGGCACCCCTGCTCCCTCCCTGGTTGTTGGCCCTATGCACCCAGTGAGGAAGGGTAGGCAGTGTCTGAGAGCAGAACCTGCAGGAAATGAAGACCCCCTCTGGACAGGGCACCCCGTCTCCAGGGGCGAATCCTTACAGCTCTGCTAAGAGGAAAGTCCAAAAAATTATGGCACGGAGGCATCTAAGTATGTACTTTCCAACAGTGAAGCTAAAGAAACAGAGAATTTGAGACACGTGGAGACTAAAAGTTTAGGAGCAGGAAAGTGTAAGTGTTTCGCTGCTGTTGGTGTTTTGTTCCCTCTGTGCTGGGAAAGCGTCCGGGGGACGGCAGGTTAGTGAACGTCCTCAGCCAGGAAGTGTGTCGTTGACACATGTGGACCCTGGTTTAGAAAGAGTCTGGAGGTGGGAAGGGAAGAGAAGAGAGGAGCGGAGGAGGGTGTGGGGAGGTGGACCGCCTGCAGAGCAGAGGTGGGGCCCTCCTGACTCAGCGGGAAGTCAGAACTTCCCAGGACCTCACACTCTGCAGCTGGGCTCAGGCCCCGAAGCTCCATCCCCTGGGCACTCTCTGGAAGTTCTCACAATGCCGCTGGGGGTGCTTGCTGGAATGGATTAGAGGGCCACCTCCAGGCCATTCTCTCACCCTCTGAAGAACTTGCCACTGAAGTGGAATAATAATAACACTTTAGCATTTTATATGGTTTTACAACTCGAAAAGACCAATATTTTAATATTTCAAAATACAGGAACTTCTTATAGCTAATGAGCTGAATCTAATCTGTGATTGCAAATGAGGCTCCTAGAAACTTAATCTGAGCACTTTACTGCACAAATACAGCAAGTAGTTTAGCAAATGCAAACATTTTCCCCCAGATAATTTATTTAACGAAAATAGGGCAAAGGTTCAAAATGTGCATACTTGCTACCAAAATTTTTCAAAAAGGCCTTTTTTGGGGGTAACTGGACACAGCATTTTCTCCATTTCAAAGTATGATCCCACTACCAGAGTCTCAGTTAGAAAACAGTAGTTATATAACTTGAATTACATCACTATGCGTTTACATCGAGGTCAGTTCAACTGTGTTACGGGTAGTAGTATACGGACATTATACTACCAGGCTGGAAAAAGACACTTCTGCAGGGCGCTCACGCTGACCAATCCTGTGTTCTCACACACCCGACAGCTAACCGCCAAATTTTGTATTTTAAAATAAGTTAGCTTAAATTGAGTTCTTACATTTAGCCAATTCTTTAATTAGTTTCGAATCAAGCCCTTTCAACTGTAAGAAATGTTTAGCCTGAGAGTTATAAAACTGTAGCTCCATAAAAAAGACAGGGTCTTTTCTGTTCATTCTTGTGTTCTCATCTAGTAGAGTGTCACATAGTGAACACATGATACTTATTTGTTGAATGAATGAATGAATGAATGAATGAATGAATGATAACTAAAAGAAATGAGGCAGCCCTGGCCGTTTTGGCTCAGTGGTTAGAGTGTCAGCCCAGGAACCAAAGCGTCTCAGGTTTTATTCCAGTCTAGGGCAAGTACCTGGGTTGCAGGTTTGATCCCCAGCCCTGATTGGGGGTCATGCAGGAGGCAACCGATCAATGTCTCTCTCACATTGATGTTTCTCTCTCTCTCTCTCCCCCTTCCTTTCCACTGTCTCTGAAAATTAATGGAGAAAAAATATCCTTGGGTGAGGATCAACCAAAAAAACCCAAAACAAAACAAAAAAGAAAGAAGGCATAACTATAAGTTTCAGCATCTCTTAGTAGTTTGGTTAAAGCTCTGAGGCAATAATTCTAATCATGTCATAGGATTGCTGTGAAGATTTAAATGATAATATTTTAAGAAAGCATTTTCTCAACAGGAAAGACATTGAAATATGTATTATAATAATTACTATTTATAATGTCAGTTATATTTTTAATCTATTTACTATTTAGCAGAATTTCTAGACTGCGCGTCTTAATTCATTATAAAATTTACAAATCCACAATAAAGCAATTTTTGTTTTTGTTACTATTTCAAAATTGCATTAGTATCAAAAATGCTTTTTTAAAAAATGTTTTACAGAAATAGCTTAATATTTCAAGCAATCCTGAGAAGTAGCTATTAGCCCATTTTATAGAAAATTGAAGATGTGTGAGAACTCTGGATCCGGCATAACCAGTGTTTTAATCTTAAAAGCATCTGTTCAGCACACAAGGGACAGATAATTGAAACATGCAGGCAAATTCTCAGTCTTTCACAGACCTTATCACATCTCAAAAATAAGCATGAAATTGCCATGAACTTGTTGCAATACTAACATTTGGGTTTAAAGAATTCACTTATAATCACATGAATCATTTCTCCGAAATACAGTACATGTAATTGATTAACACTGAAAACATAGGAAAACTTTAATCACTATCAATGTATTGATCTGATTAGAACCTCCACCATCAACACCAATTTACTCATATTCAAAACACTGTCTCAGGGTATTTGGAGAAATGAATAGGGGAAAAAAACCCACATCCATTTCATGACATTATACAAAGATGTTTCCAAACTCTAACGTTTAAAAACCCATTCATTGATTCGATCATCGTTTCCCTTAGAACACCTGGAACCATTTGGCTGGTATAGCGATTGCGAATGGGTTTATTTACCCTTCAGTATTATAGGCTTACTGAGAGTAGAAACCGTGCATTATTCATTTTTCCAACCTATCTCATGCTTCCTTCCAATACTGAGGCCAGTTTCTTGCTGGGTGTGATTCACGAATGAAGTTTGGTGTTCACCCAGTTAAAAGCTTAAATAAAAATTTACTTTTTTTTGGTGTCAGCTTCATTAATATAATGTGTCACCTACCACAGGATTCATCAATCTTAAGTATACATAATTCGTGTCTTCCAGTATACTCACAGAGTTGGGCAACCATCACCACAGCCAATTTGAAAGCATTTTTATCACCCCAAAAAGAAACCCACACCCCTTGTTCTTTAGCTGTCACTCCCCGGCTCCCTTGTCCCCCAGCCCTGGGAAAACAGTGACCTATTTAAAAAGAGGTCCCTCTCAGTGTTGCTCTCTTGCTGGATGGGTTCTTTCTGGACACGTCACATAAATGGAGTCGTATAATCTGAGCTAGAGCTCACTTCTGAAGAAAAACCCAAACCACAGATTAAAACATGGAAGTCATCTTCTGTCACTTCCGTTTGGCATGTCCTATCATTTCACAAAAAAATTTTTCCTACCTGTTGCTCTTTCCCAAACATATTTTTTTTAAAGGAACAGGTCTAGGCTTGTTTTCAGGAATATCTAAGTATTTTAGTTATTGACCTAATTTAAATGAGAAAACTAAAGTCCTGTGTTTTACTATTTTGACATATGGCCATATAAAAATGCAAATCAATACTTAGGGTCTTCAGATTCAGCATTCCCTTTAACTCCTTCACGGTTGCACTGATGTCCGTTAGCTCGTTGTGGTGCAGCAGGAGTATGTGCAGCGAAGGCAGAGAGTGCAGGCCTGAAACACATTTCCACAAGATTTTAAACATTTTTAATGTGCATTGAACACACGAAACAAAAGCAAACAATACAGTTCAGCTGGTGAGAGGAAGAATTATTACCAATAATATTGTGAATTATCATTAAGAATAGAACAAAGCATCAGAATGTAATTGAGTACAATGTGGGAATGTAAACTCAATTTCTTTTCAGAGTTCTTGTTTTACAGCGTTTTTTTCTGCAGCAATGATTTTTTGGTTTGATTTTAGAAGGGGTATTTTCTTTTCTTCTATTTTGCTGATGTTATTTAGATTTATAATGCCAATCAAGGGACTAATTACTCATTCAGTTCAATACCTCCCCCACAAAGGTGAAGGAATTAGCCAAAGAACACAGATGCATAACCCATGGACACAGACAACAGTGTGGTGATGGCCAGAAGGAAGGGGGGTTGGGGACAGGGTAGAGGGGAGTAAGGAGAAAAATGGGACATCTGTAATAGTGTCAATAATAAAAAAATATTAAATTAGAACATTTGCATAACTAAAATAATTATTTTCTTTACACCATACAAAACAAATATTCATATCATTTTTGTGGATTCTAAATTTTAAAAATTTCCCACATTTTTAACATAAGTGAAAATGGGTTGTTTATTTGTGATAGCACATCATAGTTTAATTGGCAAAAATGTCTTTCTTCATGGTACATGAAATCATGGTAGATCTTAAAATGTATGACATTTTGATCCTATGATATATAATATTAAAGAAAAACATTTTGTGTTATATCTCTTCATATTTCATGATTATAGTACGTTATGTACTTTTATACCTGGTTTGAAATAGTCAGTTTAGAAATTGTTGCACATATAAAATTAATCCATAGTGAAAGAATTTGACTGGTAAAAAGTATAGCCAGTAAAAATATTAAGGATATAAAGTTGTTATATTTATGAATGATCCCAAATATTGTTAAAATTTGCTTCCACGGTATCTAGTTTGTGTCCAACTGTACAACAGAATGGCAAAATTTCTGTCAAAAAAAGATTTGTTTACTTTTTGAATGTCGAAACACAAGACAAGATGGCATTAAAACTGTAATCAAAAGCACATTTCGTAAAATGAAATGTACAGAAGAACATTGAAAAATAATAGATTCCACCACCTATTTCAACAGGAACTTAACAGTTACAACAGATTTTTGCATGCCATTAGCAATGGCATAGTTAAAAGTTATTTTAACTATGAAAATTGGAAATTCATCCAGTCAACAGAGAACATTTGGGCATACCTTTTATATCAATGATTGCGTTGTTGTTTAGATACAGTTCTGTCAGACAATAGTTTCTCGTTAGAAATGTTATTCCATGGAGCTAAAAGTAAGAGAGAACAATTTACGTTCTACACTAATTATATATACATCCATATATAAAATTATAATAAGACCACAGACGTTTGATGTTTGCTGTTCTTTTTAATTATTTGTGACCTTTTGGTCTGAGCTATGCATTTACATCTGGCTTGTCTTTGAGGACAGTGTGGTAAAAAGGATGTTTTTAGCTAATTTAATATAAGCCCTTCTTACCACATCTCGACCAAACTTCCTCACGTGGTTTTCAAGGCCTCTGTAACAGGGCCACTCGGACCTTTTGCTCTAACACCATTTCACACAGTGCTGCCCCATGTAGGCTCACGGATCTGGCTTCTGCACGTCAACTCGCTCACCAGCACATATCATTAAGTGCCTATCATGTGCCAAGAGCTCTCTCCTCAGAGAACGCTGAGGCCATCTCTACGTCTGTATGAGAGTCATGATTTCTCTTTGCTGCATGACTTTTCTTCCTGGTACATTGCTGATGCTCCCTGAGGCTCAGCCCTGGGCCAGCAGGCTCAGGAAGCCAGGCCCGAGCGGGCCCACAGGAGGTTTGCTCTGCTCCAGAGAGTCGTTCAAACAATCCTTTGATCTCCTTGCATCTTACGGCTGTCTTCTTGGTGTTTTGACCCACTTTTTCTAAACTTCCACGGCTCCAGATATCCTGAATGATGGTCTAATTTTGAGTTCTTTTCTTTTTTTTACATTTTTTCCTTTATTGATTTTAGAGAGGGAGGAAGGGAGAGGGAGAGAGAGATAGAAACACTGAGGAGAGAGAACATCATTTGGCCGCCTCCTGCAGGCCCCCCACTGGGGACTGGGCCTACAACCTGGGCATGTGCCCTGACCGGCAATCAAACCAGCAACCTCTTGGTGCACAGGTTGATGCTCAACCACTGAGCCACACCGGCTGGACTTAAATTCTTTTTCTTTTTGCCCCAGCCTATGAGGCACCTCCACTTCTCCAGCTCACTGTCCTGGTGAACAGGTCTTCTAAGCTTAGCCGAGGATTCTGTCGTGGAATAGAGAAGAAGGCAACTCTGCTGGCCGGGCCCATTGCTCACAGCCCACCAGCCAGCATCCAGGGGAGAGGGGAAGGCAGGGCAGAACCCTTCACTCCAGTGCTCGTCTCCCTCGAGAGGCCTGGCCCGACACCTCTGTGCCCGTGGACCACTCGACGCTTCATTTGACTTGTGCGATTAGTCACTTGATCACTAGTTTTGTGTCTTGCTAAAGAAAAGGAAACTATTTCTTCAGTATCTTATCCTTCCCACCTCCTCATTCTCCTAAAGATACGGGCAAAATTTCATTTACTTTTTTTTTTATCCTCACCCGAGGACATTTTTCCTTTTTTATTTTTGTTCAGGTAGAGCAGGAGGGAGAGAGAGGAATATAGAGAGAGAGAAACATCGATGCGAAAGGGACACATCGAGTGGCTGCCACCTGCACAACCAACCAGGGCCGGGGACAAACTGCAACCGAGGTACATGCCCTTAGCGGGAACCGAACCCGGGTCTCTCTGGACCGCAGGCCGACGCTCTAACCGCTGAGCCAAACCGGCCAGGGCCGCATTTACTTTTAAGATTAGATTCAATATTTAGTGTATATGAATTGGGAAATAGTCAAAAGCACTCTTTTTTTTTCTGTGACAGTTTTTTTGTTGTTTTAAATGTATTTAACAAATAGTAATAATTCACAAACACATTACCGTTGTCACACATTTAAACAACATAAATACAGCTAAATTCCTGTGTGACCATTTCTCCTCAAGGAAATGGCCCCTTGCATTCCCTTCTGTGCGGATGACCAGTGTTGTCAGATTAATGGATCTTAGTTTTGTTGACCAGAGCTCAGGACCCTGGAGAGTAGAGCTGGCACTGCCTCGGTGTTGCAAAAGAGCACTATGGAAAATTCCTCGAATGAATGATTAAGTACTGTATGCATGACGTGGGGTAGTCAACTCTAAACTGAATGTCAGAGTTTCAAGAAGAACTCTCACAATTTTTTCAAAAAATTTTTATTGATTTGAGAGAGAGAGGAAATGAGAGAGAGGGAGAGATAGAAACATTGATGAGAGAGAACATCGACTGGCCGCCTCCTGCATGCTCCCCACTGGGGATCAGGCCCACAACCTGGGTATGTGTCCTGACCTGGAATTGAACCGGCAACCTCTTGGTGCATGGTTTGATGCTTAACCACTGAGCCACATCAGCCGGGCTCTATCACTGTTTTTTAAAATATCAACTCTATAACCTCAATAAACTGAAACAGGTTTATTGGAATTATGAGATGAGATGGTAGAGTCATAGAGGTGGGGCAGGCATGTTTTAAAGCAGCAGGTAAGTTAAGTAGAAGAAAGATCTTTAGTACTCAGTATAGCATCTAGTAGGGAGAAGATTCTCATGAAATAGTAATTGAGTGCTTAGTATTCTCTCTCTGTAAAAATGTATGCTCCAGCCCGACCAGTGTGGCTCAGTGGTTGAGCATCGATCCATGCACCAAGAGGCTACCTGTTTGATTCCTGGTCAGGGCACATGCCTAAGCTGTGAGCCCGATCCCCAGTGGGGGGCATGCAGGAGGCGGCCAGTCGATGTTCTCTCTCATTGATGTTTCTATCTCTCTCTCCCCCCTCTAATATCAATAAGTAAAAGAAAAAAATTTAAAAAAATAAAAAGAAATATATGCTCCAGATTGCAAATTGGTGTTATGTGTTTTTTAAAGCTTATCATGCGAACTCTTGTTAATAGTGAAATGGAACCGTTCTGGCCTCTGATGGACTGATACAGATAGAAAGATGCCAACCTATCTGATTTAGTGAGGATTTACTGGAAAGTTTACTCATGCCCTCTTATATCTCAGAAAAGTTATTTTAGCGTTTTATCCAAGGTTTGAAAATGAAATAAATTTGATTTTTTTTCTTATGTTTACACCATTTACAAATCGTGAAGCTATAAACATCATGTGTGGCTCATCTCATGACTTCACAGAGTCATCTGTACCACACTATGTCAGCAGTCACGTCGGAGGAGCATGTGATTTCACCCTAGCTTCTGTAAGTCATGAGAGGGGCCGTGTCCCCCAGTCAGGACATCATTCAAAGTAGTGACAAGTGGTTCTCAGCTGACTTGCAACTTTTCCTCCTTTTCCCGCCAGCTCTCTGACAGCAGCTCACTGCCTTCTCTTCCTCACCCCTCTCTTATCCAAATATAGCCACACCTGACATCAGAACAGAAAAGGAACATCGGTGGCAACCATGGCTTCCCCGCTCCTTTTCCAGGTGCCTGCTGACCACACGTGACAGAATATGACTACTTGGTCGAGGCTTTACTTTCTCTTGCATTACCCATTCACGTAAGATGACTACGGATGGACTCAAGTTTCATCTTGATTATAGAATCATAGTTTCCCCAAGAGCATTCACAGGCTTGGACCATGGTTACAGGCAATTTTAACACTGCACTGTTTGTTGGGGTGAAAGATGTGGAGGGAGTGAAGTGGAAAGAGATAAAGCCAGATCATAAGGATCTTGGGGTGTTATTAAAATATTTTGTGCAGAGGAGTGTTATTACCTCATTTTATCTTAGAAAGAAAATGGCAGAGAAGGACGTAGTTTAGAAGGGATAGTGAGTTTGTGACAGGAGATGACTAGGAAGGGTGTTACGCTGACTCAGAAGAATATGTGCTGGCCCAGGACAGAGTAACGGCAGGGGGAGGAGAGAAACGTGAGACACGGTTCCAAGGTGCAATTCACAGGACATAATAGACGCTGCAATGTACCAAGTTGTCGAAGTCAAGATCTAGGAACAGGAATTGGAAGACATGCTGACTGTCCTGATACTCTAGCCATTGTTAAAGTAAAATGTTATTATAATTATCACTTAAAAAGCTACACTATCGAGTCTAAGGGATGCCATAGGATTTATATTTGATGTGACATTTTTACAAATCTATCTTAGCTCAAGGCTTGGCACATGCACGTGATTCTGTGCTGACTGGCAAATCAACAGTGTGGAAGCCAGTTCTGGACATGGTTTGACCAGGGCTCACTTTGATCCTGAGAGTATTTTACATTTGATGCTTTTTAAAAAATCCTTACCTGAGGACATTTTTGCATTTATCTTCAGATAGAGTGGGAGGGAGAGAGGGAGGAAGAGGGAGAGAGAAATATCCATGTGAGAGAGACACATCGAGTGGTTGCCACCCACATGACCCCAATCTGGGCTGGGGACAAACTGCAACTGTGGTACATGCCCTTAGCAGGAACCGAACCCAGGACTCTCTGGTCCACGAGCTGACTGAGCCAAACAGGTCAGGGGTACACTTGATCTTAAGCTGACTAATATCTACTCAATGTCTTTTCAATATATGATTTTTCCACTTCACTCAGCCAAAGCACATGTCCGTTAAGTGAACTTCCATTCCCTTAACTAGCATGTGTTCAACTTGGCAGGAAATATTAGGATTTTTATTTACTCATTCTTCTATTCAACAAATATTTGTTGAGCAGCTACTATGTGCCAGACACTTTGATAAGTTCTGAGAGTATAGCTGTGAGCAAAATAGAAAAAGTGGGCCTTTTTTTTCTAGGAGAGATAGAGAAAATACATGATAGGTACTATACATAAGTTATATATTATGGTATCAGTTGATAAATGATATGGAAAAGAAAGTATAGATATTGGACATGCCAGTATGAAGGTAGCGTTATATATTAAATAGGTTGGTCAGAGTAGGCCTCGCAGAGGAGGTAATATTTGAACACTTGATGAAGGGGACATGTAGGAGGAGCCCCTGGGGACTAGCCAGTGCATAGGTCAGGGACAGTGCAGTGCCTGTTGTGGCTGGATCAGAGTGAGCCAGAGAGTGCAGGTGGGGAATGAGGTCAAATAGGTCATCGGGGGTCCACTCGCGTGGGGCTTTGTAGGGTCAGTGTAAGAAGTTGACTGAAATGAACAGGGAATCTTTGGAGGTTTTGAGCAGAGGAATGACATGTTTTGACTTAGCTTTCTATAGATTACTATGTCTGCTAAATTGGGTGATTCTCAGTGGGGGCAATTTCCCTCAGGGGGCATTTGTCAATGTCTAGAAATATTTTAAGTTGTCACTTCTGAGGGGAAATCTTCTGCATGTAGTGGGTGGAGGCCAGGGATACGGCTAAACATCCCCAAATGCACAGAACAGCCCCCACAACCCAGAATCATCCAGTTCAAGAAGTCATTGGTACCAAGGTTCAAACCTAAGGGCAAAGACCTATCAGTGATTAAACAATATAATAAAATTCTAAAAAAATTCTAAAATTATGTGTTATTTAAAAGGGTCTATTATGTATGTTTGAATATTAAAATCACAATATTTCCTAAATTTACATAAAATTCTAAATGTTAGTTGGGGAGAATTATAATAACACACACAATTATATAGGAGAAAAAGAAAAATTGCCATATAGTTCCAAGATTCCTAAATTCATTTTTATGGTGCTCCTGTCCAATAAATTAAAAAGAATTTCATGTGTAGCTTAGTTTAAAATATGTACAATACTTAAAAATATAATCTATACTTTAAAATATATTAGAAATAACTATTTTTATACAGACATTTATTCTCAGGTCTTTCCCTCTTTATTCCATGTTACTAAAGTTTTTATATATGCTCTTTTCCAAAAACAGGTTACATTTCTTAGATAAATCATTTTTAAGAATAACCAAATATGTAATGTACATATCCGTGAATTTCACAACCACGCATTGAAGTCTTATTTAGGTTATTTATGTTGACTTGCTTTTTTGAGAAGGTTTTAAATATTTGGCAAAATATAATTCTTTCAACAAAGTTGACAGGAGGGATGGAATTAATGGTGCCCTGCGGTAACAGAAACACACAAGCACTCAAGTGTCAGGGAATGCACGCTACTCCGCTGTGTCCTTTCACAGGTCCTACACTCTCCCGTGGGTCTGTGCCGCTCTAAATTGGTTTTCGGAACAAGGTAGTGTACCTACACAAATGAGTAATTAAAATATGTATGCTCAAACCTGATTAAAGGAACCAATTAAAATTCCATGGTTCATAAAGCTACCTGAAAACAAGTACTGCCATTCAAAGAACTCTTTACAAATATTTCAAATAGCACATTAAAAATAAGTATTTCGGTATTAAAATTGTGGTTTTCTAATCTTGAACACCAGTATTTCTTCATAAAACATGTAAGTTTGTGCTCTGTACCAGATTTTCAACATGTGCCAAATGGGAGATAAGAAACGTGTCGGAGCGACACAGAAGAATAGGCTCAGGATCTTTCTTAAAGCATTTTATTTTAATCTAATCATTCTCTAGTCAGTGTGGGTGGAAAGTGTTATGATAAATAAGTATTTCCATTATTTTTTAGATGATGAAGTTTATTATAAACAATGACTTTGCCACAAGAAGTATTTTTATTTAAATTTAGTTTGTAAGATTTGTCAACTGGTTTTTACTACATGGAAGAAGCTCAGGTTCCATTTTGGACAGCTGTTTGGTAGGGCATTTGACATTTTTTAAAAAATCAAATGCTTATTCTGATCTGAGACAAATACCAAAGTACTGCTAGTTCTTCCAGAAATAGGAAAATACTAGCATTGTGCTATCAATATTTTAGGCTTATTATTAAATATCTGTAAAAAACTATTTTGAGGTAATGAGCTCAAACACAACTTAATTGTAATATAAAAGAAATCACTTAGCTCACTTGTCTGAGCAGACTCAACTTCTCATGAGAAACTGGAAGGGATAAAGTATGGACAAAAAGTCCCTCGCCCAGCCTCTCCAGAAGATGGGACACGGGAGGGAGTCTTGGGGAGGCCTCAGGAAATGCGCCCCGAAGTGCAGCTGCCTCCCACTAATTACACAGGTGAGACGGGAAAAGGGGGCCATCAAGGGAGGAGAAGCACACCTGGTGACTATCTGTGCAGTGTGAGGGGACCACCAGCCCTCGGA
Source organism: Molossus molossus (assembly GCF_014108415.1). Classification (NCBI taxonomy): domain Eukaryota; kingdom Metazoa; phylum Chordata; class Mammalia; order Chiroptera; family Molossidae; genus Molossus; species Molossus molossus. The sequence goes on from NW_023425401.1 coordinate 22,013,021, forward strand.
GAGCATAATGAAGGAGCCAGAGTTACCAGAGCTAACCAGGATTGCCGGGGCATCGCAGGTCCTTAGAAACAACCTGTACCTATGTGGTGTGCTAGTCCAGGGTCAGCCCAGAAGTTCCAGTTTTATCACCCACTCGACAACCGAAGGGAGAAGTGCTCCCGCTAGCACGCAGGGCTCACGCACACCAGGCTGCGTGCATTGCCTCCCAGACGGCTGCTCTCTCGGTCCATCGCAGGCGGTCTGCAGTGCAGGTCCTCACCAGCAGCACGGCCGCTCCCTCTACATTTCCTGTTTTTCTTAAGAGAGCAGGTCCCATTACAGTCATTGTTATGTTCTATCAGAATAAGTCGTATCAGACAGGATGCTGCTGGCTCCCACTAACTTCTAAGCTCAAATCAAACTGGTACATAATTAGAACATATATTTATGTCACATGCCAACAAGTCCAGTATTTGTGAGAGCCTCGGTCTCAGTCTCTTAATGATTCTCTGGGCTCTGCTTTTCTCTAAGTGTTGGATCCATTCTCAAGCTAGTAGGATGAATCCTGCCTTCACATCCAGGCAAGAAAATATCCAGAGGAAGCAAGCACCCTCTGAGGAGGTACTACTGTAGCTAATACGCCCATTAGTGTTTTGGATCTTAAATAAGAATTTTAACTTTTCATTGAATATGAATAGTAAGGTAACTTAGCAACTAATCAATTATTGATCAATAGGAAAACTCTTACCCCACGCCCACTTTAAACTTATTTGGGGTATGCTATCCTTCTAATGTTATTTGGACTAAAGAACTCTTTTTTAAAGAACAAAGGTAAGTGGTGGTGATTTTGGAAAGAATATAGTTTGTTGAACATAAAGAACCAAGTAGAGGAAGTGAATTCTGCCTGTTGTAGTAACCCTTTCCCACCAACCCTCTTCAAAAACAAAGAATGTAAAATAGTTGAGTGTATCAATTCCCTTCCTATGTCCATAAAGCATCTGTCAGTCAACTGGGTGAACATTCAATGATTGGTTGGAGGTGGGACAGTGTCCACTATCAGAATGCAAAAAAAAAAAAAAAAAAATTACAAAATCCCTAATTACCTCTCCCTTTAGACCTACTGCCAACATTTGGACATGTCCATTCCTTCCAAACTGAACACCACAAGGAGCGCACACGGAAAACAAAGATTAGTCACTTGTGCCATGCCTTCTGATTTCCATCTTTTTCTCATCAGCAGTCGCACACTGTGACCCCGGACACTTGCTGGCAGAGTGTCTTGAAGAGTTTGAACTTGTATGCCTCTAAGTGGTGCGCTTTCCATTTCGGTCGAAGCTGTTTGTGTTTGTGTTCCGGGCATTACTTCAAGCGTCCGAGACTTGTGCTTACACTTAACACTAGAAGCACTTCCTTTTCCCACTTTCCACTTGTTGGCGAAAAGAAGACCACAAAGGCAGTGTAGTATGGAAATACGTTCGCAGACGTGGCTGCTTCAAGGTTCAGTGCTGTGGATCTGGACCACGGCTTGACAAGCATACAACTGCTGGAAACGCCGAAAGAACTTAAAAAAAAATTCAGCTGGTGTTTGAAAGTCTAAGTTCAAAATGCTAAGACTGGATAATAAACTTATAATGAGCAACATAAAAGCTGTTGGAAAGTCAAAGTTTTGAAAGTTGAGAAGAACCAACTTACTGACAAACTCCGAAGACGGGGTTTGCATTTCGGTTCAGTCCGGCTCCTTGACTTGGGGAGTGACTGGGGAGCCCCACTCAGGCTCCCACCGTGGGGGAGGGAGTGGCTTCCTAAATGCCAGCCTCTGAGAGAAGCCTCAGGGGCCACCCTCCGTGACCTGGAAGGGTGTTTCCCGCAGTTGGGGACACGGTGGCTTAGGGCCTGGCTCTTCCGGAGGGAGCTGGATCAGCTAGGGTAGCAACTGGGAAGTGACCAACCCCTCTGCCGCCGACAGCAGGACAGGGCTGTGTAGTCCTGGGAGCTGCCTGCAGGCCCTTGCAGAGTGTTGTCTGGAGCACTGTACAAGGGTCCTGCCCAGCAGGTGCTTTGCCAAGGCCAGGAGGCTCTCAGTTGCAGGTGCCACCGGGATAAAAGGTGAGGGGTGGTCAGAAGTGGCTGGCAGAGAGGAGTTACAGTTGGAGTGACCTAGGAGGGAAACTTCTGAATAACCCATCAAGAGAAAAAACTTAATGTGGAACATTTGTTAGTAGTGGGTGTCAATCAAATAACTGTTTCTCCCTTGTCTTTCCTTGACCTCCCCATCTCCCCATTGCACATCAGTCCTGGAGAAGACTGGGTGAAGGTGAGAGGGAAGGAAAGCCCACCACACCTCCTTAGCTAACAAAGAAGGCAGGTGGCCGCCTGCCTAGCTAGATATGGGAGGGAAGGCGGGGGATGTCTCATTTGTGAATGAAGATTGAAAGTTGATCAATATATTCTCCTAGAGCCCTGGCCGGTTTGGCTCAGTGGTTAGCGTGTCGGCCTGAGGACCAATGAGTCTCAGGTCCGATTCCAGGCAAGGGCATGTACCTCGGTTGCCGTTTGTCCCCCGCCCTCGTTGGGTCATGCAGGAGGCAGCCAGTCGATGTGGCTCTATCACATCGATGCTTCTCTCTGTCTCTCTCTCTCTCCCTCCCAGTCTATCTGATAATAAATGGAAAAGTATCCTCGGGTGAAGAATAAAAAATATATATACATATATTTATTTTCTCCTAGACATTCTTATTTCTGAACTATGACTATGATGCGGATGAACTGCAAGGTTTCGAATGACAGGAGAGATGGGAAAAGCCATGAGGCTGCCCGAGGTTTCTTCCCGGAGCCTGGTCGCCACTGAGCAGCTGACAGCACGCGGAGGACGCGAGCAGTTGCAGGACATACCACATCTCACAAGTTGTGCGCTTTAACATAGTACACGTGTACACACCAACTTTCTTCGATAAGTTTAAATTAGGTATATAAAACAATGCCTTTAAAGATTAGCTCTATTAAAAACATGTCAAGATAGTAACTTAATTATTGAGCCATTTAAAGATAAAATATAATATTACCTTGTTATGATGTAGCCATAAGTACTTTAATTTTTTAAACCTAGAAAGATCAATAACATCTGTCAGTTCCCTGAAAAAGAAAAAGAACGTAAACATCAGTGGTGATTAGTCCAGTTATGGGTAAGGTAGGATATTTAGTATAGCTTTGGAGTAACTGAATAAATCTCTCTGTCCTTTCAAAAATGACACACTTACATGCTAATTTCCAAAATACCATCTTTAAAATTTCATTCATTTGGACTAAGATTTTGTTAGCCAGTTAAAACAAATACTTAAAGGGGGAGCATTTTATCATATTAGTAGAAATGTATACCTCATTAGGACTTAATTTATTGGGATCTCAATTAGAAAAAGATTTTACTGGGCAGAGGGGAGAGGGATAAACGTGCGGAAGAACTGAACTCACTGGTAAGAGTGGGAAATGCCACCAGCTTCTGCTTCAACCGTGTCTGCAGGGTTCTTTCTTTGGGGTTGTCCAGATCTTGGCCAGACTGGGTTTAAGACATGGGGATTGCAGTCCACCAAGAGACAGGGACCGAGTCAAGTGTTTTATGCTCCCTTTGCTCTTTATCAAATATGGGGTCAAAATATTGCCCATCCTTCTTGAACTGTGCAGGACCCTGGCTGCCCCTCACTGAGTGGTGCAGCTCACTCAGCTAAGGGACAGACACGGGTGGGGAGGGGAGCTGCCATCAAAGAGGACGGCTTCTGAGGGACTGCTGAGGGCTGGTATTCAGATCTATTATTACTCAGGGCAGAAACTGCGGGCCCAGGCTGAGTACGTATACATATATATCTCCAGTTATCAAACACTTAGCACATTCTGTGTGCAAAGTACTTTTCTAAGCCATTTAAAAATATTGTCGATTAATGTTACCTATATTAACTCATTTGTAGCACATCCTTTCACATTTATATTTAACCTTGGGTAACCGAGGGACTAATTATTCTCCTTTTTTTGTTAGTCCTCACCTGAGGGTATTTCTCTATTGATTTTTTTAGATAGAGTGGAAGGGAGAGAGAGGGAGAAACATCAATGTGAAAGAGACACATTGATTGGTTGCCTCCTGCATGACCCCAACAGGGGCTGGGGATCGAACGTGCAACCCAGGTACATACCCTTGCCCTGCAACCTTTCTGTCCATGGGCTGATGCTCTAACTGCTGAGCCAAATCGGCCAGGGTTATTTTCCTAATTTTTAAGCAAATATATTTTTTAAGCCATGTAAACATTCCTAAAAAAAGAAACCTCTCTCACCAATATTTTATATTGAAAGACTTCAAATCTAAGAAAAGTTGACGGAATAGTACAATGAATGCTTATATTGAACTTATAATTTTTAATGTTTTGCCACACTAATACTCTCTCTTACCATATATTATATCTATTTATTGATGGATACTTTTCTGGGGGAATCATTTGAAAATAAGTTTCAGACTTATTATTGCAGGGTTCTCACTCCTAAATGCTTCATGAACATCCCTTAGATAAGGACCTTCCCCTGCATAACCACAATACCATTATTATACCTAGGAAAATTAAGTTGAATTCATTAATATCATCTAATATGCTGTTCATATTCAAATGGTCTCTGTTGCCTCTTACATTTTACAGCTTATCTGCTTAAATCCATAATCCCATTAAAATCCAGGCATTGCTTTTTCTGTTGGTATAATCCCTTAGTCTTAAATTTAGAATAGTCACCCTCTCTTCTTTTTTCCACTTAACATTGACTTTTTGAAGAGTCCAGGACAGTGGTATGATGGAATGTCTGACATTATTGATTTGTCTGATTGCTTCCTTGTGATTAAATTCAAGGTGGATCATTTTTCAATTACAAAGGTGGTAATTACTGCATCACATCAGGAGACAAATGATGTTCTTTTGTCCCACTGTCGGTGAAGCTAAGTCCGGTCACTGGGTTAAGGCTATGTCTGCCAGGTCTCTCCATTATGAAAGCACACATTTTAATATGTGTGGCAAAACTCAGAGACTGTGTGTATATCTCATTACCTAATAACTCTTTATTCGACAGCGTTAGCTTCTGTGGGTGACCTTTACCTGAATCAGTCGAGTTGGTTATAAAATGGTAAGTTTGCAAGCTCTCCTTTTTACGTTTATTACCTGGTATATGTAGAGAACATCTGCTGCAGTATATGTTCTCAGTGATGACTCAAGGAGTCATTGGTGAGATGCTTTCCATTTTCCAGTGGCAAACAGAGACAGGCAAATAACCCAATTTACTGGCCTCTGGACTGTGAAACTTTTTTTTTTTTGTACTCAGATGGATTAAATGGCAACTTAGTCTTCTTAGGATATAAAATGTGCTGTCCTTTATTTGAAAAGACCATTAACTACCCACTGTCAGAAGATCAATATTTATAATTTTTTCTAGTGTTTTAAATCTTTTCTGTTTGTAATATACTTACCCTTTAGGTCAACACTGTACAGTTGTTAAAATCATGAAAGGCTGAGGTGTAAGTTTTTGATCACATAAAATATTTATTGTTATTGTAAAACTAAATGATCCACAGAGGTTCAAAGTATGATCCTAAGTGTGTCAGAATTTTCTTCCATCCTGTTCCACTCTAAAATATATCATTTAAAAAATCTTAAATTGGCCAGCTATCTATTTTCTTGCTCCTAAGAGATTCAGGGTTGCTGCAAAGATAAATGTTTTTCTTTGCACTAATAAGCTAAAAAAATATTTATATATAACAGAAAACATGTTTATTAATAAAGGATTTCCTCCAATTACCAGAGGTAAAGTGATCAACTTTATTATTGATTAAAGAGTAACTGAGATATATAGATTACATGTGAGTAGAAATATAGCAAGCCTATTTTAAACTAATACATAGAATTCACAGAGATTAAAAAGCACGAAGGGAGGAAGACAGGAACAGGGTCATTGTCATTCAAATGCAGACTGGGACTGCACAGGTGTCACTTGTTGGCTAGTGAACACTGTGCTGTCAGAGTCCAAGCCAACCCATAACTTCCGCTTCCTCTTCCACCTGGCTTCTATCTCGGGCACAGCGACTGCTCTCCATAGCACGGTGACTTTGCTATGTGCCACCTTGGGGAGTTGAAGTGGAATCAAAGAAGCTTGTTTTAAAAAGGAGAGGTTTTATCCCACTTCTAGGAATATACCCTAAGAAGACAAAAACACCAATCAGAAAGAATATATGTACCCCCATGTTTGTAGCAGTACTATTTACAATAGCTAAGATCTGGAAACAGCCCAAGTGTCCATCAGTAGACGAATGGATCAAAAAGCTGTGGTACATATACACAATGGAGTACTACGCAGCTGTAAGAAAGAAAGACCTCTTATCCTGTGAGACTACATGGAAGGACCTGGAAAGTATCATCCTAAGTGAAATAAGCCAAACAGAGAAAGACAAGTTTCATATGATCTCACTTATTTGTGGAATATAATGAACATAACAGTCTGAGGAATGGGGTAGTCCCAGAGACGCAGAAGTGGGGTACAGACTGACAATCCCCTAATAGGGGGGTGGCAGGGAAGAGATAAACCACAGAGCTTATATGCATGTGTGCACGAACAGTGGACATGGACAACAACTGGGGAAAGGGCAGGGAGGGAGGGGGAGGGGGGAATCAGTGTGGGAAAAAGGAGAAACATCTGTAACAAAAATTAATAAAAAAAAAAAAAAGGAGAGGTTTTCCCACTTACCAGTAAAATTATTATAGGGGTTGCTAGCTAGGAGTTCTATGATAATAGGGGCTATTTTTATAGCAGAGGGGTATAATGAGTCGCTATTCTCTAATAATAGCAATGATATTAACTGAACTAATGCTCATTAAGTGCTCACTGCGTACCAGGCCCTCCCCACCACCACTAACTCCCCTACTCCTCACAACAGCCCTGGGACGCAGGTAGTGTTGTTATATGGATTCCCAGGATGCCCAGTTTGTGGACTTCAGAGAAACAACAAATGCAGTGTGGGACATACATATACTACATATGTATATATATATATTCATTTGCTTCTCTGAAATTCACATCTAACTGGATAGTCCATATTTTTATTTGCTAAATCTGACAAAGATCACCCAGATGGAAGAGATAGAGCTGGGATTCAAATTTAGCTTAGCTCCATAATCTTTGTTCTCATCCATTCCAACATGCTGTGACTGCAATAAGTGGTAAAGTCATTAGAGTGTGGTACATGCCCACCCAGTCCTTGGCATGGCGGGGTGGGGGGCGGGGCGGTGGGCCCTGGAAAAGAACATTTGAGCCTGCAAAACATTATAATCAATACTCTTCTATTTCTTACATACAGTACACTTACTTTTGAGAAAGGAACAGCTCAAAGACATCAGCGTCCCTCTTGTGGCCACATATCTTTAGTTGATCTTCAACTGCCTGTAACATATAATTACTCTGTCAAGACACATTCCACTGAGCAAAAATACGGAGACATTTGAAGTCAATAACAATAACATCTACAGCAAGATCAAAGGAAAGGTGAATATGGAGGGAACCACTCTAAACTGATAAATTCCAACGCTACAATTATATATTATTTAATCATTTTTGTGGTTGAATTTCATTATCCTTAATCCTGGGCTCAGATGTGCAAATAATTTTTAATCAAAGAGACAAAATATGTGTGTACATATACTCCAAAAAAAGTTTTTGATTCTCTATGAGATAGAGTAATGTAGTCTTTAAATATTCTTACCTGTTCCTTCACACACAAAGATTTCATATTTGGTAGATTTTCCGTGTTTACAGAAGACACTCAGTATCAAGGTTGGAGGTGAAGGGAATAAAATATAATGTATATTATCATACGGGTGCGTGGCACCCTGTAAATTCTCAACAAATGTCAGATGAACAAATGAATGCGTGAATAAATATCACTTCCCTTTCTTTGCAAAGGAATCATGTCTTCAATCTTCATGAATTACTAACATACATGCACCGTGGGAATTTTTGGTGAATAAGAAGCAATTTTTTTTCCCATAGGCTTTGTTTTGAAAATACAAATCCAACAACAGCTATTTAGATACTTTGCTTTTTCTTTTGCGGTCCTTTGCTAAATTACAAAATAACATTTATAGGCCACAGGGCCTAAGACGATATGGAAGAATTAAAGCCCAACTATAATTTTCCATGAACAAATAAACCTAACAAGACACAACAAAAGTGGAAAGTATAATCGCTGCACTTCTGGAATCTGACAAACATTGTAATTATCAGAGTCAAAGCAATCACCAAATTTCAGCTGGGATTTGTTGTGGGTGGTGAGGTTGTAATGTCAGTAAGTGATTTATGAAATTTTGACAATGGTTTTGTTATTTTGTAGAGAACTTTAAGAGGAGTTAGATTTAATGGGATAAGCAACTATCTAAAGAAGTGATGAAGGTAGATATCCTAGGGTTGGGGAGCAGCTGCTAATCTATTGTCCCAAACTTTCTTAGTTACCCTGCTACACAATGAATCTTGAGGCTTGGAGAATTCATTGGCTCAGGTATAGGCATTTTCATCAAGGTATTTTGTTACCCTGACAAGCAAGCAGAATCTGGGACTTGGAAAAACACAATACATGAGGCTTACATATCTTCATCTGAGTATTGTAACTGAAACATCTAAGTTATCAGCTTCTACTATACACAATCACAACTGTGCCAAAGTATTTGGGATGTTAAAGGCCAGGGGAAGTAGAATTAAAATTTTGCAGCTATCTATTATAAATGTGCTTTTAACTTGATCCCGCCATTCCACATCGAGCACCCAGAAACACAGTAGTACATACACACACACACACACACACAGTATCATTGCTCACTTCAGCATACATTATTAGAGTTGTGAAATATGTCCCATTAATTGGTATATGGGTTAAATTAAGATGTAACTTCATAATAGAATGCTGTGCAGTAGTTTTAAAATATAAAGAGATGGATATCTAGACATATAATGATATCAAAAATATTTTAAGTAAAAATGCCATTGGCAGTATATATGTAAGAGCAACAATATTTCTGTTACCAGTGACATTTATATGCACATAAAATACACACACTCCAAACTGTTAACAGTTAGCACTTGAGATCATGGGGGACTTTCACTTTTTAAAAATATACCTTTTTTTTTATCCTCACCCAAGGACATTTTTCTATTTTTTGTTCAGAGAGTGGGAGGGAGAGAGAGAAAGAAAGAGAGAGAGAGAGAAACACTGATGTGAAAGGGACACATCGAGTGGCTGCCACCCGCACAACCAATCAGGGCCGGGGACAAACTGCAACTGAGGTATGTGCCTTATGAACCGAACCCGCAGGCTGATGCTCCAACCGCTGAGCCAAACCGGCCAGGGCTAAACAATACACCTTTTAATAGTGACAACAAAGCTGGGGATGGGGTGTAGGGGATGGGGAGAAGGGTATCAATTGGAAAAATAGGAGAAACATCTGTAACAAAAATAAATTAATTAAAAAAATTATATCTCAAAAAAATTTTTAAAAGATAACAAAGAAAAAAATAGTGTTTGACTATTTTATAGTAAGCACATACTAATTTAGTAATCAGAAATTAATATACATTTTGAACAGTTTAGCCATGGAATGACTATTTAAAGATTAAAATCAAGTTTTGAAAATGAAGAGATGAAAAGGGAAATGGAAACAATCAGCATAATTTATAAACCACTGGTTTAATCAATTATTTATTTACACAGATTTTTATCATGGTATGTTTCTTTCCAACCAAAAATTTCATATGAATTTGGTAGCATGCATTAATGCCAAGTGCCAAAGAACACAGAGATGTGCCAGGAAGTGTAAAGTTTCATTGAATCCAAAATGGAACTGTTCCAGTTTCCAATCAACACACAACTTCACTAGCAGAATATTTCTTTCATCTAAAGACGCACAACAAGCATTCTTCTCTTGAACTAGTTTTTTTATTGTGGTGAAATATACATAACAGAGAATCTGCCGCTTTCACTGTGGCATTAGGCACATTCTCGTTGCTGTGCAGCCATCACCGCCACCCATCTCTAGAAGTTTTCATCTTCCCCAAACTCTGCACCCATGAAACATGATCCCCCATCGCCCCACCTCCTCACCCCCTGGCAACCACCCTGCTCCTTTCTGTCTCTATGAATTTGACTACTCTGGGTACCCTAGGTGGTACCCAAGTGGAATCACAAGTTTTTGTCCTTTTGTGACTGGCTTATGTCACTTAGCATTATATCTTCAAGGATCATCTATGTAGTGTGTATCAGCATTGCCTTCTTTTTCAAGGCTGAATAATATTCCATTGCATGTTTAATACTATGCTGTGTTCATCCATCAATGCACACTGGGTTGCTTCCACCTTTTGCCTTTTGTGAACAATGCTGCTATGAACATGGGTGTACACATATCTGTTCGAGTCCCTGCTTTAGCTTTGTTTGAGTATATACTCAGAAGTGAAATTGCTGAATCACATAGCCATTCTATGTTTAATTTTTTGAGGAACTGTCATGTTATTTTCCCACAGCAGCTGCACATACTGCATTGTTTCAGATTAGCATTCAAAAAGTAGTAGGTCCAAACAGATACTTCAATGATTTATTGCACGACAAACTGTTGAGTGCTTAATTCGGGCTGTGACTGGTCTGTGACTGGCTGGAAAATGTAGCTGTGAATCAGCTGAGGTGACTACTCTACATGGCAAAGCTTCCAGGAGGAGGGGTGAGGGGCACCATGCTGTAAAGGAAGGTGTAAGTGCTCAGTGTTCTGATGCAAAGACACTACGCTCTGCTGAATTCAGAGGAAGAAAACATTGCTGTCATTCGGGGAACTCTGAGATTGCAGGGAAGGACTGACAGGTGGGTTTAAAGGGCAAGAAGAAGTTGGAAATAGAATACTGCTGGGTGGATGTCTTGGCCAGAGGGGAGTAGGTGCGGAGAGAAGACACGGGAAGAGAGTTCGAAGAGCGCAGAGCTGTACTGCCGTTGGCCACAGTGAAAGGCACATGGAAGACAATTGTGAGAAATAAAAAAGGTGGTTTGGGGTCTCATTATTCATGCTAATTTTGAAATTTAGGCTTGAAGAGTATACTTCGTGTACAAGCAAAACTTTTATAGGTCTAAGAACTCTAACTTAAAATCACACAGTTTATGTAATCTATGACTTTAAATTAATTTAATGTTATGACATACAGACATATATATGCAAAACTATATATGATATAAACTAGCTGCACGGTAAAATCAGTGTAAGTCCAACAAAGTTCTGGTTTTTCCCATGACATCAAAGCTTTTAAAAAATATCCACTATCAAGTTATTTTAAAATCACTGGACTCAATTTTGGGGCAATAGAGAAGTAGGACAAGATTTTTAAACTGGAGAAAGGATGAAAAATAAAAACGCAGGCCTCATGGAGATGACTTGCAGCGACACGTGTGATGGCCTGGGGCGCAGAGAGCGCGCAGACAGGAAGCGCGGCTGCCTCGGGAAAATCAAAGCCAGAGCTGATGAGCCTGCCCTAGGACACGGCAAGTGGGGATGAGCAGTGAACAGACATGGCATGGGGTGTACACAGACAGCTGCGGGAACTGGCAAGTCGCTGGAGGCAGAGAAAAGGGGCAAGGGAAGTCACAGGTGATGATGAGAATGTGATGACATGATAACAAGGAAGGTGTCTGTTAGGGAGGATGAATTCAGCCTGGAAACGCTGAAATTGAGGTGCCGGTGGAACGAACAGGTCAAGGTGTCCAGCGGAAAGCTGCAAGGGATGAGGGGGTCTCACCACAGATGTCCGGGTGGGCAGAGGACTGGGTGGGGCCCGGGTAAGATTATTGTGAAGTATTTACCTTTAGAAAGAGGAGGAGCGAGCCAAGCTTGGTAAGGGGACAGTGGTAAAGTCAGTAGGAGAAACAAAAAGACAGTGGGAACCGAGCGGGTGAATTTCAAGAAGGTAGAAATTAAATCTGCAGTTGTATAGGGTGGGAGAGGTTATTACCCAGGAAAGGTATTGAATTTGGGGAGCAATTCCAGTAACCTGATGAGGAAAAAATGTTAGATTTCAAATTAACTGGTTAACAGACCAGGAAAAGAAAAACAATCCAACACAGAATTTGGGTGTGGACATTTCTAGCAGAGAGGATAGTAGCAGCTTCCCTCTCTGCCCAATGCCTTAGGATTTGGAGAAAACAGGAAAAAAAAAAAAGTTTGAAAATTGTGGGCTTATCATATCCCAGAAGAATGAAGCCTGTGTTTAGATCTATAGAAGAACATATCCTCTCTTTGCTGATTTACATACTGTCCTAATAGATAAATTCCTATACCGTCATGTAACACACATGCTCCACAGGTTAGTTAGGACTTTTCAGTGCGTTTCAGGACTCTCAGCTTTGCTTATTCAGGGTAGTCAGTCCCAAGCCTTTCCGAAGTCCCAGCACTCTAGAACACTGCTAGCTCCTATGTTGCACATTTTTGACAAGTTTATTCTTTAAGTCATTATCATAACGGCCTTCAACTCTATTATTCATCAGAGAACCTTCCCTCCTCAATTTGCACTTGAGGGGAACAACATTTCAGGGGGTTACTATACATGGTTGGGCAAACATTTTTGTGAGCACACAAAACACAGAGTTTTAGGGACACATCGAGTGGCTGCCACCTGCACGACCAACCAGGGCCGGGGACAAACTGCAACCGAGGTACATGCCCTTAGCGGGAACCGAACCCCGGTCTCTCCGGACCGCAGGCCGACGCTCTAACTGCTGAGCCAAACCGGCCAGGGCCAGAGTTTATTCTTGTAATATTATTTATTAATCAAGTTGCATTTTTCCATGCAAACAACTGTAAACCTACTTTTGTTCACCCCCATATATAGGTGTAGTAGGTTGGAGAGTCAAGACCCAAATCTACCGCTTTGTTATCTGGTCTCTAAACTGCTGTGGTTACACATGCAGCAGGTGGTGAGTAGGAGGAGGTCAGTGTCAGCACACTATGCGGATCAGGGCAGCCTCCAAACCTTACTGAGAGAGTACAGACCTCTAGCTCCAGTGGAAGTCTGGGGTCCCCGTTGCTCCACCACAGACCCCAGGGGTAGCCTCTGGCCAGCTGGGAATTTAGGGCAGGGATTCAAGGGCTCTTGGTCTGGGGGAGGGGGTGCCCCTTACCCTGCTGCTGGTCTCCAGGGCAGGTCCCGGAGCCCTCGCTAGGGTCGCAGTAGGTTGGAAGGCGCGGGGCAGATGGTTTACGTTCCAGGTCATCGGGACACCGGGGTGGCCAGTGGCACCTATGATTGACCCAGTCTGGCCCGTGGCTCACTGTTGTGACTGTTACCAACAGTTACCGCAGTCTCGCTGACCAAAAGCCAATCCAAACCAGGGAAGATTTGAAGGCAAATCCTGACTTCTGTGACGTTGGCGCGTGTGGTCCTGCAGCTCCTCCACGTGGCAGCGTGGCCACACGCCTGTCGCCCCTGCGCGCGCTGCTTTTGCGGATGCAGCTGAGCAGGTGATCAGTTATGCCAGAGTGGGTCAGGGGACCCCAACGGCGGTCACCCAATAATGATATTTTTGTTGATTTCAGATCAGGATATCAGGAAATTTCGGTTTCTTAAAATTAGATGAGCCTGGTGACCACTGGCCATGTGGGGAGATGCGGGGGAAAGCAGTGCCCTGTGGCGGAATCCGAGTGGAGCTGGAGACAAAAGGAAAAAATCAGTTCTGTCGATCCTGTCTTTATTTAAAATTTTGACGGTTTGTTCATCATGGACGTTTTGCAAAAAGTAATGCATTAAGATTTATTTTGTCGAGTTTCTGGTGCCACGTTGACATTTTTGCGCTAAGGCCGGTGCCTCACCCCAGACTCGGTCCTGGAACGGAGATGGGGTGGCGGTATCAAGGCACCCCCAGGTTCCGGGGCACGGAAGAAATGAACACTTTGCTGACTGTATTGGCCAAGAGTAAGCACATATTGGTTCAGTAGCTGAGAAGTACTTCCTCTGGCAGAAAATGGGTACGATTAGCCACAAATTGGCTACAGTTTGATGTCTCCCCAGGCTCTACTGGTACCTCTGGCGCAAACGACCTTGTGTTCTTATTTATATGACTTTGGTTCCCCTCTAGCTTGGGAAACGTCGGAGGCAGGGTTCTGTCTGTGCCCTCACTATCTATCTTCGGTTAGGGACTAACACTGCGTTCCGCAATTGTTGATTCAGTCGAAGGAGTTGGTTTCTTGGTTCCAAATTTGAACTTGAAATCTAGGAATTAAGTACCGTGTTTTGAAATGTGTCAGGCTACTTGCATATAAAAATTCTGGTGTTAAGTGGAGCATTAAAAATATGTCACTGGAGAAATCACACACACTATTTCAGTACTTCTGAAAAATATTTCAGCCTGGTGGGGCTGGGTGGGTTAAAAGGTCCTCCAAGTTACTGTGGAGAGATCAGTAATCTGAGAACTACTATTTAAATGGTTTTTATCTCATAAATAAAAGTCGGATGAGAGGAATGGTCCACTAAGAAAATGTATAAAATAGTTTACTGGCCTTTGGTCTCCCATTTTGGCTGTTAATATGTGTTACAGCATTTCAGATATCATTCATAAATATGCTACATGGAAACATGTCTCGTACTTGGTCAATTGTATTCATTACGTAAATGTGAGTATTAGAATCATAAGCAAAATTCTTTTAGAGTATTTTACAGAAGTAAACTACTAACCAGCTAATTTCTACTAAGATCACATTAAATTTTTTATCTTTGACTTTTTGTTTAAATCTTTAAAACTTATGCTGATTAATAAGAGGAAAAAATAAATTAAAACAAAACCCAGCTCTGTTCTTAGGAAAATAACTCATTTGTTATAAGTTCTTTTTTTTTTTTTATCCTCACCCGAGGACATTTTTCCATTTTTTGTACAGATAGAGTGGGAGGGAGAGAGAGGAAGGGAGAGAGGGAAACATCGATGTGAAGGGACACATCGAGTGGCTGCCACCTGCACGACCAACCAGGGCCGGGGACAAACTACAACCGAGGTACGCGCCCTTAGCGGGAACCGAAACCGGGTCTCTACGGACCGCAGGCCGACGCTCTAACCGCTGAGCCAAACTGGCCAGGGCTGTTATAAGTTCTTAATGTGTTCCCTCCTCAAGAAAAAATTCACAATTTAACTAACGAAGACTAAAATAATGCAAATTTAATTATGGGATGTGAAAGATGGAGGTTAGTGAAGGCTCTTCTTGGATGAAAGGTTCTTCCTAGACCTCCTCACACTGGTGGCACAAAATTTTTGGCAAAAGAAGCATCCCTGGCAGGGTGAGCAGAGAGAACTTTTACCTCCCTGTAGTGGGATTATGGCCTGAGGAATCCAGCCTGAAATTTTAAAAATTCATGTAAAATATACATTCTTCTTTATAATCAATCTCATTTTAATATAAAAATAAAGTGGTTCCCCCTAACTCTCCTCAAATCTTTGAGTAATACTTACATTGAAGCAAGACACCCTGTGTTTATCCTGTGGCTTGCTCTCTGGCCCGCTGCCATTGCCTACAGGGGTATGCATACCCCAGTTTGAAAGCTCTATCGGATCATGTATGTGGATTTGGATAAGAAGAAAGAGCCTGTGCTCCAAGTCAGGGCATGTGGGGTTTAGTCTCAGCTATGACATTAACTAGTTGTTGGCTACCTTTGAGTCACTTAACGTCTCTGGTCCTCAGTTTCTTTAATAGCAAAATGAAGAAGTTGGAAGTTTGGCTTAAAAATATCTAGTATTTAATTATACTTTCCTAGAAAGGTGGTATGGATTCACAGAGTAAAAGAGTCTTGTTGAGATGTTGACATGTAATTGTTTTTAAAAACAATTTCCCAGTGAAAATGTGTGAGGAAAAAATGATGCATATAATAGCTATCATTAAAGTTACATAATTAAAAAAACCTTCTCCCTAATTTTGTCAAAAATTCCAGTGATCTGTCTGGATGTTATTTTTCTAAGTGGATAAGAAATGTTTATTACATAAAACAATCATTATCAGCCATTTTCTACCATGTAGAATGAGCATAGAATGAGCAATTTATCAGCCACAATAAAATCTTCTTATATGCATAAAAAGATATATCTTTTTATGATATTTGATGACCACAGCATCCACATTTTCATTTTTATAAGTTTAAATAAAATAACATTTTAACTGACAGCTATTGTTTTTTTTGTCTGTTTACACAAAATGAAAATGACAATAGAATGTTGAGAATTCGTGGAATTCTACATGAGTCTTTCATGTAACCACACATCTTATGAAAAGAGGCCCTGAATGCCTTTTCAGGACTATATTTTAGGATATTTGTGTAGTGAATAGGTTTGGAAGGTAGAGACAGTGTCTACCTCCAGTGCAAAGGGCAGATGTTTTTTGTGTTTTATATTTTATTGTGCAGCATAATAAAGATAATGTCTCCCTCCCTTATAATAAAGATAAGGCAAGTCAGACTTACTGCTCAATATAAAATATTTGGGTTCCCTAAATTCAGGGTTTCTCTCCTATAACACACCCCACTGCATGTGGTCCCATTACCTGGACTGCTTCGAAATGCCCTCTGGCTATGCTGTACCTGTAAGTAACAAACCATCTGTAGCCTCTGACCCGGAAGTCTCATATCCTCTGCCAGCATCTATGAAACAGTGGCTGACTATCTTTTGCTTCTGCTTGTGCAGTTTTTTGAATAACAGAATGCATCCATATAATATCCACATACTGTGTCCTTCAACTTTCATATTTTCTTCTTACCATCTCATAAACCTCCATATTATAAATCCAGCTACTAAATGTAATTGTTGCATTATGTTCTATAGTGATGTGTCTTACAGTTTATTTACTCATTACTCTATTTATTTTAAAATATTTTTTATTGATTTTTAGAGAGGAAGGGAGAGGGAGGGAGAAACACGGATGTGAGAGCAAAACATCAATTGGCTGCTTCCTGCACACCCCCTACCAGGGATTAAGTCTGCAATCTGGGCATGTGCCCTGACCGGGAACTGAACTGGCAACCTTTGGATGCACAGGATGATGCCCAACCAATGGAGCCACACAGGCCAGGGCTCATTATTCTACTGATGAACACTGATGTGGTCCAGTTTTTTGATATGATAAATAATACTGTAAAAAATGTCTTTGTCTGAAATTCCTTGATGATATTAATGTCATACATGAGTGTGCCTTTGTCTATAAGATGATATCAATCTTGTTGAATTTCGCCAGTCTGATTGGAGAAATATATATATATATATTTTTTAATCCTCATCCGAGGAAATTTTTCCATTTTTTGTACAGACAGAGTGGGAGGGAGAGAGAGGAAGAGAGAGAGAGGGAAACATCAATGTGAAAGGGACACATCGAGTGGCTGCCACCCGCACGACCAACCAGGGCCAGGGACAAACTGCAACCGAGGTACATGCCCTTAGCGGGAACCGAACCGGGGTCTCTCCGGACCGCAGGCGGACGCTCTAACCGCTGAGCCAAACCGGCCAGGGCTGGAGAAATATTTTTTAATTTTAAATTTATTTTATTTTTCATTTACAGTTGACATTCAATATCATTTTATATTAGTTTCAGATATACAGCATACAATTATATAATTTACAAAGTGATCCCCTCAATAATTCTAGTATTCATCAGACACCATACTTATTATAATATTATTGACTATATTCCCTATGCTATAATTTACATCCCCATGACTGCTTTGTAACTGCCAATTTGTACTTTTTAATCCCTTCACCAATCACCCAGCCCTTTAACAAACCCCCCAATCTGGCAACACTCAGTTTGTTTTCTGTATCCAGTCTATTTCTGTTTTGTTTGTTCATTTATTTTGTTCTTTAGATTCCGCATATCAGTGAAATCATATGGTATTTGTCTTTTTCTAACTTATTCCACTTCGTATAATACCCAGACCCATCTATATTGTTATAAATGGTAAGATTTCATTCTTTTGGTTATGGCCAAGAAATGTTCCATTGTAGCCCTGACCAGTTTGGCTCAGCGGTTAGAGCGTCGGCCTGCGGTCCGGAGAGACCCGGGTTCGGTTCCCGCTAAGGGCACGTACTTCGGTTGCAGTTTGTCCCCGGCCCTGGTTGGTCGTGCGGGTGGCAGCCACTCGATGTGTCTCTTCACTTCGATGTTTCTCTCTCTCTCTCCCTTCTTCTCTCTCCCTCCCACTCTATCTGTACAAAAAAATGGAAAAATATCCTCGGGTGAGGATAAAAAAAAAAAAAAAAAGAAATGTTCCATTGTATATATGTACCACATCTTCTTTATCCAATTGTCTATTGATGGACTTGAGTTGCTTCCCTACCTTGGCTATTATAAATACTACAATGAAAAGGGGGTGCATATATATTTTCAAATTAGTGTTTTAGATTATTTTGGATATATACCAAGATGTGGAATTTCTGGATAATAAAGTAGTTCTATTTTTAATTTTTTGAAGAATCTCCAAACTCTTTTCCATAGTGGCTATACCAACTTTCAATCCCACCAACAGTGCATAAGGGTTCTCTTTTCTCCACATCCTTGCCAACACTTGTTTTTTATTGATTTATTGATGATAAATAGCCATTCTGACAGGTGTGAGGTGATATCTCATGTGGTTTTAAATTGCACCTCTCTGATTAGTGACATTGAGCATCTTTTCATATGTCTATTGGCCATCTGTATGTCTTCTTTGGAGAAGTGTCTACTCAGGTTCTTTGCCCATTTTTTAAATGGATTGTTTGTTTCCTTGGATTTGAATTTTATGAGTTCTTTATAAATTTTGGATATTAACTCCTTATCAGATGTTATCATTGGTGAATATCTTGGAGAAACATTTTTATCTCAATGTTTTTGTTGTCTTTATTTAATAAAGTTGAGTGTCTTTTCAAATGCTTATTGGTTATTTGTATCTTTTTCTGTGAATTATTGCCTTATAAAAATTTGCTTATGTTTTAATATGCAAATGCCAATAACTGAAGCCCTATAAGCAAGAGCTATAAGAGTTTCCCAGAAATTTTTGAGGTCACAAATGAATCTTATAGAATCTGATAGTAATCTTAT
The DNA here is from genome assembly GCF_014108415.1 of Molossus molossus. Lineage (NCBI taxonomy): Eukaryota > Metazoa > Chordata > Mammalia > Chiroptera > Molossidae > Molossus > Molossus molossus. The sequence goes on from NW_023425401.1 coordinate 22,032,130, forward strand.
AGAATCTTACAAAGCTGTCTTCTTTTGCTCTCCTTTCCCTGGCCTATACCTGTTGCCCTCCAGGCTGTTAAAATAAACATGTCTCTATCTCCACAGTACCCTTTCATGAATTCCCTCCGTCCATGCCCAGGATGCTATCACCTGATGCTCCAAGTCTTGCCATGTTTTGAGTTATCAGAGTGGTAGTGGGTTCTGAGGTAACAGGGGAAGCATCAGCTCCTCCCCAACCCCATGGTACACTTCATTATCAGGACTCTGAAGGAACATTGCCCACATGTAGTACTCTCTCAGGAAAGCAGCCATTTCTACTTCTTCCTTACCTACCTTGTTTTCTCTCAAAATTCACACACAACCCCCCCCCCCCCACACACACACACACACCTAGCTGTATAGGAACAGAATGTGGTTCAGGTTTGGAAACATTCCTATACTGTCTGGAATAGCTAGAAACCTCTAGACAGAACCCCATTTAACTAAATAATATAATTTTCATTTTCAAACCTGTGTTTCCTTTACTGTGATTTTTACATTTTCTCCCAGGCACACTGGGCCCCCATGTCTAAGCTCTGTCCATCACCACAAACAGCCACTCTCTGCCTATCCCTTGGGCCTACAGGAGCACATGCCCATCAGGATCCTAGGTACAGAGTGTGAAAAAGATGAGGGGCAAGAACTCCAGGTGGGTCCATCCACTTGTTCCAGGGGATGGACGGTGGTGGTGGGGCGAGTTCAGAAGAAGAACTTCCCAGGACCCTCTACATCATGGAGCCTAGGACAGAAGGCCCATTATCTGAAAGTAGAGATGGTACAGGGTGGAAAAATCATATAAGTCATAAAATTTAATTTTTATTTTTCATTGTATTATGTCATTGAAACTACCAACCCTTCCCTCACTTTGCCCAGTTTAGACCTGATGAGTTATTGATAGAGAGGTTTATCGTAAGCTGGCAGAGAAGTCTTGTCACACCAGTAGGAATGCTTCATGGTATCACACATAGGATATAACAATTAGGCATTTGGAGCATAAAATCTTTCCCTCTATAAATGTGTGGGTGTATTCATGTGGGTATGTGTGTATATATATGTATGCATATACACACATAAATATATATGTGTGCATGCATGTGTGCATATATTCACACACATGTCCATACACAGTAGGCAAACTCTACAATGGCCACAGGGATCCCTACCTCCTGGTTTTCATGTATTTGTGTAATCAATCCCCTCCCCGTGTATGTGGGCAAACTTCAAACTCACTTCTGATGAATGGAATATGGCAGGAGAATGGTATGTCACCTCTGAGAGAGACTCCAGGAAGCCCAGGTTCCCACGTGTGGCCATCGGGCCATTTAAAGTGCTCTTCTCAGTGCACGAGGAAGCTCCTTTAGATCACTTAAGATGCTTCATTCATTCATTCATTCATTCACTCATTCGTTCGGTCAGTCAGGCACTGAAATTCACTGAGCCCCTACCATAAACCGCACACTCTGCAAAGGACTGTGGGATATGCACAAGACACCCTCCAAGTAATGAGAATTAGGAAGAAAATAGCATGGGTGCCCATTGCTTTAAGCACAATGTAACTGTATTTGGTTCTTCTTGATATAGGCTGTCATTCAACTTGCTCCTTAAGGATGTTACTATTATTTTCTTAGAGCCTAAAGTGTTTCAGTTACCTTTGAACATAATTCCAAACTATCTTATTGACCATGTTAACTGTGTGCTCTTTGTGGCCTTTATTCAGCCAGTAGGTTTTTATTAATGATGTTTTCATTACCACCTTTTCACACAAAGCAAATAGGAGAGAAAGGGTCAATAATCATTTTAATTAGAGGTGCTACATGTTGAAAAGTAGTTCAGAAGAAATCGTTCTCAGAAAAAGTACAAAAGCATTGAGAGGGTTCTGCATTGCAAGTTGAATGTTTCTCAAGTTTAAAACAATTTTTGTTTCATAAATCCATTTTAGATTAAAACAAAGTTAGAAAACGTGTATTCACAATTAGAGTACACTTTCTAAGAAGCTTGGAAATTTTTCATAAATTTGCATAGAAAAGATAGACTAATTGCTAATTTAGGCTCTGTCCAATTCTTTAGCCTTTACCTAATGGTCAGTGAGAAGCAGAAATCAAGCCGAGGGCCACCGGCTCCCCACCGCTGGGATAGGTTTTGGCTGAGGGTGCTTTTGCAGGTATGGGTGAGGGATAAGGGAGAATGAGAGAGAATAGAACAATAAGTAGGAGAAGGAGAAAGAGAAAAGGGGAAGAAAATGAGAAGAAGGGTGGGGAGAAGAGGAGAGAGACAGGGTGAAGAGAAGAAAAGAGAGAAGAGAAAAGAAACAGAGAAACGGGTGAGAGAGAAAGGAGGAAGAGAAGCAAAGGAAAGGGACACATTGTGACTAGGGAGTGTGTTGCCTTTTGATCACCCTCATCCTTTGAAAACAGATGTGCTTCTTTGGAGGCGCTGTTTTATTCCCAATCCTGTGGCCCGGCGAGGCTGATAATCACCGACAATCGCTGTCTAATCTCCTGGCTGTCATGTAGGCGTACGATCCATGCCAGAGGAAGCAGAATAGCTCCTCCTGGACGGTTCACATTTGAACGAGGGGGAAAGGAGGAGTCTGTGCCTTGTGGTGAAGCTGTGTGGTTTGAGGCGTAAAATTGTCACTGTGCTGCCTTAGTATCTGAAACTGGGAGGGCTTCAAACAACCTAATACAAGTTCCCTTCCCTACAGCTCCCACAGATAGGGTCCCCTAGACCAGACCCTCTCCTTATCAAACAGACCAAATGTAATCGATGCTTATCCCTGAGTATTAGATTTAAGTTCCCTGCCAGCCCTCAGAATTATTCAAGTAACCCAATCACATCCATGTGTGGGAACCAAGGCACCCCACCCTCCTATTGCTGCAAAGCCGGCCTCCCACAGCTGCTGGCTGTTCCCTCCAAAAGCCTCTGGTTCTTCACTTTGTTCCAGGGTGCAACTCCTGTGTGGTCCTGCCTGGTACACAGTGTCCTCCTTGGCTGGGCTGTAAGTACAGGTGACTGGTAAAATGCTGCCAGTCTCCACTCTCCAGCGTCAGGAGTCATATGCGTTTGGGCATCCCTATAAGCCGGTGCTGGGAATTGCTCCCTGACCAGAAGGGTGAAGAGGAGGCGATACGAACAAACAGATATAAACTGAGTGCTGCCCGACATGTTTCCCCCCCGTGTAAAGCAGCTGGGCTGTGTACAAAGCCAGCACACAGGGTCACGGGATTAGGAGAAGAGGGACAGAGACCTGAGCATGTAGAGTTCCTGGCTTTCCTACAGATGTCACTCAAACGCCCCCTTTTACTTCTACTACTTTATTACAGTGTCTTTCCACCAGTCGGCTCAGTATTCCCCAGTGAAGACAATAGTATTAGGTTGTCTTTATTTGAATTGAAATTAATAGCCTTTTTATTTAGTAAGTACATCTAATTATGAACTTACATATTCCTTTGAGGATGAGAGATAGAGAATAGTTATAGAAGACTAGTGATACTTCAATATCGTGAACAAGGAAATAAAAAATTCAAGGCGCCGACTCTCAGGAGCATGCCTGCACCCCTCCCTTCCCCCTCATCCCCCGTTACCTTTGCCTTTCTCTCTCTAAGCTCCAAGGGCCCTTCTTTTGCTTCTGTAACTTGTTTCCTGAGCCAATGCAGCCCAGCTGGCTCACTTCTACTATAACTTTCTCTTATAATTTGAAAGAAAAAAAAAAGATGTAAAAGGCATACTCTGCAATGGGATAAGGAAGATATCACCTTCCTAAAAATCACCCCTATGAAGAAAATCAAGTATTAAGAAATTAGACTATTATCTCTCAAGTGGTATTTATACTCAAAGGCACTAAAGTTCTTCTTGAAGACCAACAGTTTTTCTGTCTAGAAAATGAGAGGGTCTTAAAGATTATATGCTGATGATCTTAAAAAGCTTATTTTATTGAGGTGAAATTCACATAGCATAAAAAGTAACCATTTTAAATTGTACAGTTCAGTGACATTTAGTACACTGACAATGTTGTGCAACCATTACCTCTATCTAGCTCCAAAACACTTTGATCAGCCCCAAAGAAATCTCTTTACCCACTGAGCAATTATTCCCCATTCCTCTCTTCCCCCAACTCTGGCAATTACTAATCTGCTCTGTATGTCTATGGATTTACCTGTTAGGAATATTTTATAAAAATGAAACTATGCAATATGTGGCCTTTATGTCTAGATTCTTTCACTTAAAATGTTTTTGAGGTTCAGGCAAGTTTTAGAATATATCCACGATTGTTCCTTTTTAAGGCTGAATACTATTCCATGGTATGGACATACCATATTTTGTTTATCCATTCATCAATAATATTTTTCAAATACTTGGGTTGTTTCTACCTTTTGGTTATTGAAAATAATGCTACTACGTGCATTTATTTACAAATTTTTGTTTGAACACTTATTTTCAATACTTTTAGGTATATGCCTTAAGAGTTGAATTACTAGGTCATATGATTATCCTATGTTTAACTTTTTGAGGAGTCACCAAACTGTTTTCTACAGTGGGCACACCATTTTACTTCCACCAGTACCTATGAAGGTCTGAATTTCTCTACACCTTGCCCTCACTCATTAGGAGTCCAATTTGCATTTACTTCATGACTAATGAGTGGGTGTCTTTTCATGTGCTTGTTGGCTATTTGTACGTCTTTGGAGAAATATCTATTCAAGATCTTTGTCCACTTTTAAATTATTTTGTTTGTTTTTATTGGTTGTTGAGTTTTAAGAGTTCTTTACATATTCTGAATTCTAACTGGTTGTCAGATACATGATTTGCAAATATTTTCTCCCATTCTATAGGTTGCCTGATGATTTTCTAGATTGTTTTCACTCCTTCTCTAGTTAATGCTAATTATAATTTATCCTGCAGGTATTACTACTTGAGTATTCTTTTTTCCTGCCTAATCAATATAATGAAGCTTTGGTTAAAGAGCCAATGAGTTAGAATAGGGTTGGCATGACCCACCTTCCTGGTCACAGTTTTCAGTGTAAAGGTGGATATCTAAACCTAAGTGGACCTCACAACCCTAGCCACAATTATTCATCAATCACACACTCCAGGCCAATCAGAATCCGTCCCTAGAACTTTTTTATTATCTTATCACTAAGCTGTTAGTGTGTGAGCCTAGAAGCTGCCATCAGCCATGTTTCTTTCTACATAGAAAGTGGATCCAGCAGAAGAACATAAAACTAACACAGAGAGCAAGAGACCGAGTCTAATGGTATGTGCCTCTTGGTTCTAGCTACCTCCACGCCTGCATTCACTGCAGTTTGGCTGTGCAAGTCAATATACTTTCCTTTTGGTTTACACTGGTATGTATTAGCTCTCTCTCCTTTAAGTCAAGAGTCTGACAAAGTCAGTTGATGTGGGAATATTTTCTTGGGGGTGTACCTCATAATATCATGGCATTCTCAAATACACATGCCGTTCTTGGGTCTATATATCCTGTCCACACTGACTTAATTTTTATTGTAACACTTACCCAGAGCTTGTATATATTGATCTCTCTGCCTGACCTCCAACTCTTAAACTAAGAACTAATAGGCAAATTTGATATTATTTCTGGTTGAACTGTCTTCTCTCTCTCTTTCTCTCTAAACATTTACATTAAAATTATTGGGTAGCTGCCAAGAGCTTGAAGTATAGCTGCATTTTGTGAATTAACTTAAATATCATAACCCTTTTTGCATTTTCTATCTGTAATTGGAATGAATGTTATAAAAAGAGCATTTACTAAAAGGAATGTGTTGTGTAATTTAACGTGTGATAAATGTAGGTGGTCTAAAACTATTTTTACTGCATTCCTACTTTTGCTCATAAACTTTTAAAATACTGTCACTAAAGTGAGTATCATTGGACCAAAGGAAATCAACTAAGCCCTTTATATGGCATTACTTTAAATAACCTTGTCTATATCTTCTGAGTCAGTTTGTATAGGTAGTTAATCCATCCACCTATTATAATTTTAGGTGGTGGAAAATGCCATGCATCCTGTCTTTGGTATAATGACATACATTCCTTTTCAATTTTCTTTTGTTGACTTTTGATATATTTTGTATCGTAGCTTTAGTAACTAGGATATCTTTTGGGTGAAGAAAATCCCTGTTTCCGATCTTTGCCATTTACAAATGAATGACTTAAAATATTACATGTTGTACTCTCATAATTGTTTATCTTGGTGTGGCCCATACTGAAAATGTTTCTACTATCAAAATTGTTCTGTTCTTTGACATGATCTCTTGGTATTTTCGGGGCTTCCGGTTTCTCTAAAAGTTCAGGAATTGCCTGTCGGAAGTCCCTTGACAAGAAAATTTACCAAGAACATTATTGGACTGGTAAACTTGACAGTTTCTTTACGAAGAAATTATAGCATCTGTAGCTTAATTTCTTCTTACCCTACAGCAATTTTTCCTCTCACCTCATTTTTTTTCTATACTATTCTTATTTGAATAAACTATTTTTATTAACTTCATTTTGTTACTGAGATATGGATCACACCTAAACTATATAGCTATGGTAACATAACAAGTTCATATTTTGTATTAATTAAGAACATTTAAGAAACTTCTTTTATCTGGTGGAATGACCCTGAGGCTCCTGACTGGAATTCCGCAAAAGAGAGACCCATTGGGAAGTCATAAAGTCTGCTTTTTCCCAGGGCAGCTTCTAAGCCCTGGATCGAATATTGTTTATCTATAAATGATCCTGGTTGTTGCTTCCAATAACCCAGAGTATACGTCCCTCTGATCCATCAGGCACAGACCACTAGCAGACTCATTGGCAATGATAGGTGCTAACTTTGGAGTAAAATTATTTTGATCAGTTAGCATATTTTTCATCATAATATCCGGATACCAAGTTCTACTTGTTCAAACAGTAAGAAATGCCTTTTCCCATTAATAAGCAGTCGGAAGGGAGAGCGTTCTGTGCTCCGAGTAGTCAGGGCCAGAGCTCTAGGTTAGATCGTCATTGGTATTGAACCCCACGCTCCCGAAGTTGGCTTTTTTTAAGGCTGCCTTCCCCCATCACAAGACAGTGGTAGCAGGTCCAGGTTTCACGTTCTGACATGACACCGAGAGGAAGAAGAGGGCCTGCTCTCCACTGTCCCCTTCCTACCTGGGGGAGCCCTTTCCGCAACCCTTCCCTGAATGCTTCTCTTTGTGTGTCTTGGGTCCAAACGAAGTCACACGCGCACGTTGTGGAAGGGAGAGGTGTTGCTGTGACTGGCCGGCAATCGGATCCCCTCTGACGGGCTACATCCCAGGTTGCCCTGCCAGGTGAACGCTCCCTCACTCAGCCGAGGCAGCCAGTCCACACCCACTCCCACATGGGTGCGCCCCCCACTCCCCCACACCGCTAAATCCCCCATGCCACCCACCGGCTGTTCTCCTTCCACCAGAACGTGCTCCTCACTTGCCTTCCGATCTGACACTGCACCCAGTTGTCGCCCCACCCACAACCCCCCTTGGGATGCTCTGGCAAAGTGCTGGAGACCTTGAACCCCCAATGTGGGCGCACTCCAGGCGTGGATGCCTTTTTCACCGACTTGGGTTCTGACACCCACACCTTCCTTCGGGCCACTGGGACCACTGCTTACCCAGCGACAGTCCGGTTAAAGCTGCGCGTATTTTTCCCACCCCCACACACAAAGGGTGTTGTCTGTGAAAGCTGTGATGGTACTTGCACACTGTGACTCCTGTGCACACAGCTAGTAAGTGTGGTTTTCATGAATGAAAAAATCCCACCCCCTCGGCAGTATCTCCAGTTACAGGCACAGAAAATAGCAATTTAAAATGACATTTTAGCTTACTTATCAATTGGAAATGTGAAAACAAGAATCTGGCCCTGCTTAGCCAGAGTGCATTTCATAGAATAGTGCTTTTTAAGAGTTAACGTCACACCCTGGCCAGTTTGGCTCAGCGGTTAGAGTGTCCACCTGCGGTCCGGAGAGACCCAGGTTCGGTTCCCGCTAAGGGCACGTACTTCGGTTGCAGTTTGTCCCCGGCCCTGGTTGGTCGTGCGGGTGGCAGCCACTCGATGTGTCCCTTCACGTCGATGTTTTTCTCTCTCTCTCCTTCCTCTCTCTCCCTCCCACTCTATCTGTACAAAAAATGGAAAATGTCCTCGGGTGAGGATTAAAAAAAAAAAAAAAGAGTTAACGTCACGGCCCTTCTGACCAGTCCCTAGCACAACTGCAGCACTCTGGCCACCAGAAGGCAACTTAGAGTGGCTTAAGTCTTCTATGTTGCTATATGAGCTTTGGATTTCCACAGCTGGCTCATTTTATGATGACAAGGTTGAGGCACAAAGAGCAAAGGAACTGGTTCAGGGTCACACAGCTGGTAAGAGGGACAGGAAGGACCCCCGTGCCCTTATGCTCCCTAGTGTGTGCTGGTCCAGGGAAATAAATGCATGGCTGCAGCCTTATCCTTAACAGGAGACAACTGGGAAATACGTGTAAGGGAGGAAGGGTTTATGAATCATCTGTCTTGTGGAAATTAAGCAGCTGTTAAAGAAGGATGGAATGGCCTGGCTGGTGTGGCTCAGTGGTTGAGCGTCGACCTATGCGCCAAGAGGTTGCTGGTTTGATTCCCAGTCAGAGCACAGGCCCTGGTTGTGCACCAAATCCCTGGTGGAGGTCATGCAGGAGGTGGTCAATCGATGTTCTCTCTCATGGATGTTTCTATCTCTCCCTTCCTCTCTCTCTAAAATCAATAATAATAATAAAAAAGAATAATGGAATGGAGTCAAATTTACTGATGAAGAAAGATGTTTAATTTATCATATAAAATTTCCTGTTAAAACTGAGTCATGACCACTTACGGATTACGAAGACAGTGTTGGTATAAAGTGACACATGCCCAAAGCAGGACTGGAAAGATTCCAGGCAACTGTCCACAGTGTCAGTCTGGTGAGGAGAGCAGAATATGGGATTTGGGAAGAGGAAGCTCAGCTGATGAAGGTAGATCAACACAGAAGAGAAAGGGAAGAAGGTCAGACAAGCAAACTGAGGGAGAGGAAGGCCCAGGAGGTCTATGCTACCCATAGGAGACCAGAGGCAGGGGCTCTTTTGTCTCAGCTCCATGCAGAAAGGTCAGCTGCCCAAACCAGCTCCAGTGTGATGTCACGCATATTTGGGTCAAGTGTGTTTACTTGGGACTCTCATCTTTTCAGGTTAAACAGGGACCCTCTGCCTACCAGCTCATCCCAGGTAAATGCTGGATAGAACTCAGGTACATGGAGGGTCCTTCACTAGAAGAAAAAGCTGAAAGGGGTCCAGGAGACTCAGGGGTCCCTTTTGGAGCTTCTGTTGGGGACTGAACATCCCTCAGTCATGAATGGGCTTCTCAGAGCATCCTGACCTGGTTTCTGTTTAACTTCCTTCAGAAGAAGCTCATGACTCTCCATCTCGTTCGAGGAAGGCCGCTGATGCTGGCCAAGCAACCAGGAACGAGACCCAGCTCTTGGGCTGGGGAGGTAAGGGGCCGGGATTCATCTGCAAGTCCAGCAATTTTCACCGGTGTGCTCCAAGCATTTGTAAAACATGCAGTACCTAACCATTTAGTCTGAGACACTCACCTCTTTTCCCTTAGATCGTCAAATAAAAAGATGACAAAAGCCAACACAACAATAGCCGTCCGGTATGAATGAATAAAAATTGCACCTATTTTTTTTGTCAAATCGACAAAAATTATAATATATTTGTTGGTATGCCACAGAATTTTAGTAGTGAGCTCATGTGTGCCATGAGATGAAAAGGGATAAAAATGGCAGTGCTAGTCGGCTGCCTTTGAACCTCGTGCCATTCCATTCGAGAGGACACGTTTTCTTTCTGACCATAGTGAGGACCAACATCCAGAATGCAGAGCCAGCTGGGTGAGGCCAAGAGCCTTGAACCCCTTCGGTCATATGGCTTCTTCTGTTTTCATACCAGTCACCATGTCACATTCCTTGTTACCAAATAGTGCCAATGGCCTTCCCTGCTGGACTCGAGCTGCACAATGGCAGCTCCTGACCCCATGCAGCCCAGACCCTGAGCCAGGATCAGAGGAAAGACCGCTGGCCCTCATGGGCAGCTCTCTCTAAGTGGTCACAGGTCCACAGGGTAGTAGGGAGTGTCCCCATGCTTGGAATCTCTATTGCTATATTCTCAGGGTGGCCCCAAGGTGGGAGAGGACAGGGCTTCTCCCAAAATGGCATGACAGTTATCCTCACATGGTTTAATTTCTTTGCAAGTTCACAATTGGGTTGACCATATGTGACATTGGACATCGTCTCTGGCTGGATTTGTTCTTGGTCTTAATTGAGGTAAGGGTTCTGGAGCAATCTGAGGAAGTGCTAACACATCATTCCAATGTAGTTGGTGAATCATTTAACTGTGGACGTTTTTTACTTGGTGATTAAAAACAAATTTCTAGCAGAATTGTTTTAATACTTATTCTTCTTGAATAATAGGTGATGGCTATATTATAATTTCTTTAGGCAAAGAATATTGCCCGTTTATGAGGAAAAAAAATGCAAGTAGTTCGATGTCTCATAAAAACGGCACATCTTAGGGAGAAGGTTTCTGGAGTTTAGCGTGTTATTGTCCCTCAGTGTTATTCTTCCAGGTGTGTTGGGTATAAATGTGTTATGCATTAGAGCTGTAGAAAGGTCCCCTGTTGGCTGGATCAGCACCCACTGCTATGCTTGCTTGCTTTTCCTTTCTCTCCCCAACATCCCCTTTTCACCCCCGCATTCTCTTTTTCCCCATTTTCCCCCTTGTTTTCTGCAGATCCCCTGCCTGCCATGGCCGTGTCCGACGGCAGATCAACACTGGGCAGTTCTGGCTCTGGCCCCCGCTCATTTATTTCATTTCATCAACACCACCCTTTCTTGCCACTCACGTCTGTTCTCCGATCTCCGATCCCTGCTTCTGTCCCTTTAGGCTTTTCCTAAATGGTGTGACCTCATTTCTGCTGCCCCCACAGGACCCCCTGTGAAGCCAGCAGCTACTGCCAAATCTCTCCAGGACTCCTCCAAGTGACTTAGCAGTGAAGCTTTGTTTAGGGTTCCCAAGAGATGAGTCAGTGGGGCTCTCTCTGTTTAGGGGACGCTCCTGCTTGCCTAAGGAGCCTAACAGATTGGCGGAATGCTCCCTGAACCAAAGTCTGCAAACCTCCACTGAGAGTTTCATTGTTTTTTCTCCTTGATCCTCCTGCTTTGGATCCAAAAGACCATCTCCTTGTTCTGTCTGCTCCAGCTGGAGGCAGACTCTGGCGGAAAGCTGTCTGGGCATGATTCCCTTGATGCTGTGTTTTTATATCTTGTAGGGGGGTGGGATGGCAAGGTTTCGGGTAATACTGGTTGGTGGTAGCTCCCACATTTCTTCTGTTTCTCACTCTTTGATGCCCTGGGACCTCTTGCTTCTCTGCTATTTTCTTTATTCCCCCTCCCCCAGTAAACAGAGACCCTCAACTTAATGCTGGGGGATGAAATGGGAGGGAGTATAGAACATCTCAGAATCTTTGGAGGTAGGAAATAGTTTAAAAACACCTTTTCACTATGATAAGATCATTGTATATTTTTAACGTTAACAACAAAAAATGTTGCTCTTTTGAAAAGTTATGCTCAAGTGACTTCCTATTGGTTAACTGCAAAATTATTTAATTTTTAAAGTATGACATATTTTAAAGCTAATGAACTGTTGCTCACTCTATTCTTGCTCTCTGTGTGACTTCCTGTGTCATCGCCACTTCCAAAGATACTTTTTTATTCTTTCATGATGTTTTTTTAATAAAAAACTCAAATATATGCATATGTAGAGAGAATATCTTGCTAATCTTGTTTTATCTATCTCTTCATATATTTTTTCTAGAGTATTTTAAAACAAATCCCAAATGTATCATTTTATCTTTAGTACATAGTTGTAAGAGATAAAAATATTTTAAAAATTCAAACATAACCATGATGCTGTTTAAACAAAATAATTTTAATAATTGCTTAACATGATCTAAAATTCATTCCAATTTCAAATTTCCTCAACTGTCTGAAAAAAAAATATTTTTTTACCATTTATTTGTTTCAAGCAGGATCCTAGCAAGGTCTAGAATTAGTATTTGGTTAACGCTTTCTAAATCTCTTTAATCTATTCCTCTTATCATTCTCCCCTATCTCCTCATAGCTGTTGAATAAACCAGCTCAGAGCCCTCTGTAATGTCCTCTCTTCTGCATTTGTTTGCTTGTTTCTTTACAGTACGGTTTATCTTGCGCTTCTATTGTCTGTGTTTTCTTGTAAATTTGGGGAAATAGAGCTAATCAGAGGCTTGAGTAGATTCCAGTGCGTTTTTCTTCTTAAGGTGGAATACTCTATAGGTGGCATTATAAGGGAACACTTATTACATCATTCAGGGGACCCACAATGTCTTCTGTCTTAACTTTGGTGACACTAACATTAATCAGTTGACTTAGGAGTTTCTAGCCTGATTATCCCATTATAACATTCCCTATCTACCGTTCACGTCAAGGTTTTAGTGGCGTTTGATATTTATCTAGTTTCCTTATTTCATTAAGGCCTGTGAAATGGTGGCTTCTCCTCCAGCCACACTGCTTTGGCAGATGTGACTCTTCTACAAATAACTCTCTTGTCAATGGTTTAGCTCTCCAGAAACATATCTTGTACAGGGAAAACAGAACAAATGCTTTATTTTTCCAATTTATTGACTTTCAGAACAGTGGACTGGTATTAGAAACCTCCAGGAATGACCAATGACTTTGTGTTCAAGTTTTGTTTAAAATCATGGATCCTCCTGTATTCAAACGATTGCAGTCATTACTATTTTGAATCTACTATCATTATAATTAAAATAATAGAATATAAAGCTTGTCATCTGGTGACAAGATGACATAGCAGAAATTCTCAAGGTAACCCATGTGTCAGACTACGGGAAGTAGAAAATGACGGTTGTTTCATATCACAGTGGGCCTGGGTACATGGTAAAATATTAACGGTAAGGTTATAGTAAATGCTGATGGATATATGAGTGTTTACTGTAACATTCCTTGAACTTTGCTAAGTTTGAAATTTTTTACAATTAGTAAAATAACCTAGATTTTAAAAGACTTGCTGAAATAAACAAGTGGGACTCTATTATACTGAAAAGCTTCTATGCAGCAATAGAAACCATGAACAAAGTAAAAAGGCAACCTACCGCATAGTAGAACATATTTGCAAATCATATATACAATAAGGAGCCAATGTCTAAGATATATAAAGAACACACATAACTCAATATCAATAAACACATAAATACTCCAAATAATTCAATTAAAAGTGGGCAGAGGAACTGAAAAGACAGTTTTCCAAAGAGGATAGTCACAAGATCAACATGAAAAGGTACTCAATTTTACTAATCACCAGGGAAATGAAAATCAAAACCACAATGAGCACTTCACATCTGTTGGAATGGCTATCACCAAGAGGACAAGAGATACAAAATGTTATCGAGGGTGTAGAGAAAAAGAACCTTAGTGCAATTTTGGGAAAATATAAATTGATGTAGTCACTATTGAAAACATTATAGTGGTTCCTCAAAAAAGCAAAAATTGAACTACCAAATGATCCAGCAATCCCACTTCTGTGCATATATCCAAAGGAAATGAAGCATATCTGTATTTTCAGATTCACAATGGCCAAGGTTCAGAAACAACCTAAATGTTTGTCAACAGACAACATGATAAAGATGTGGTGTGTGTGTGTGTGTGTATATACACACACACAATGAAATACTATTCAATCACGAGAAAGAAGGAAATTCTGCCATTCATGACAACATGGGTGAATCTTGAGGGCATTACGCTAAGTGAAATAAGCCAGACAGAGAAAGCAAATACGGCATGGTATCACTTATATGTGAAATCTATAAAAAGAGTTAGTGTCATAGAAACAGAGAATAGAAAAATAGTTACTATAAGCTGGGGGAGGGGTGGTTAGGGAAATAGGAAGAGGTTGGTAAAGGGTATACACTTTTAGCTATAAGATGAATAAGGACTGAGAATCAAATGTATAACAAGATGACTATAGTTGATAACAATGTATTGTATAGTTGAAATTTGCTGAGAGAGTAGAACTTAAATATTCTCACGATGAGGAAAAAGGTAAACATGTGAGGTAATGCATATGTTAATTAACTTGGTGGGGAGAATCCTTTCAAAATGTGCACTTATATCAAATCATCACAATATATACTTTAAATATCTTACAATTTTACTTGTCAATTATACCTCAATAAAGCTGGAAAAACAAGATGGAGTACACACATTTAAAGTTACAGCATCACACAGGAAAAAAAGGAGTTGAGTTTCTAGATTTTGAGTATAAAAGGTAAATGTATACTGTATCTTTCTATTAGTGCAATAACATTTTTAACAGTGGCACTCAGACATCTACAATTTCTGTTGACCTCTGATATGTGACATTTTTCTCAAATTAAATCAAGATTATTTAGTTATATAGGGATAAAAGAATCTTGATTTGTTTGAGAAACACATTTGAAAAAGTTTTGATGAACTGTAATGGGAAACACACTTGTATAGAAGCCTGGGCATAAGGCTGAAATTGATCATCACATTGTTTGTTTAGAAAAGAAAACATAACATTCAAAGAATATGTTGGAAGCATTGGATTTCTCCACATAAGAACACACACATTGAAAATGATGAGGCTTGGATAAAGCCTTTATTACAGACTATTTTTTTTTCTTTACTTAAAAGTGTTGAACTTTAAAAATATGCATATATTATTGAGTTTACGAAAAGTCAGAATATTTTTGCATGTAGATATGTTTTTGAAGAAAGGATAGAAAATAGAAAATAAATGTTTTTAATGATAATACCAATGACTAGGCTTTGAAAATAATTCTATAAATGGAAGAACGAAAGGAGCCGATGTACAGCCAGCCAAATATGTAGATCATAGGCAACAGCCTATCACTATGCTCCTGGGTGGTCTCCCATTTCCCAGAAGAGGGAATCGCTGAGCTTCATGACAGAGTCAAGAGTACTCTGCACCTAAGGGGCCTTTGTGTGTGGGGCGGGTGGAGGGAAATAACTTTTTAAAAAGTCATAGAAGGGGGTCAAAAAATCATAGAAGAAACTTTGTGAGTTATATAAACCAACCCACTTACCCCCAAGAAAAACCACACCTAAATTCTTCCAGACAGATTAGAATCTTTCCTATTTCTACAGACCTCCTGAGAAGGAGTTTCCATTTCCTTACTTTAGTATTTAACAGACTTCCTTCTCAAGAACACTGCTCTCTTGACTATGCTAAATCTTTGATATTACTGCCAAGACTTTTATTTGTTCTTATAATATCCTGTACAGGGAAGGAGGGCAGCTGAGTGAGCTTGCTTCAGGAACTCTTTGTCCCTCAATTCCCCCTTGGCCCTCTTTTCTCTACACTTGTAATTTCCATTCCTTTAAGGTAGGAATTGCATGGGCTTTTTTGGGGTCAAGCAGATAATATATAGATTGAGGCAAAAGTAGGTTGACAGTTGTGAATATGCAAAACAGTGTTTATTATTGTATTAATTGTATTATTTTCCATATGGACAACTACAAACCTACTTTTGCCCCGTATCACTTGTAGGATTGATGGCTGTAGAGAGTGGTGGCAAAGTGGAGCACCAAAGCTACTCTACAGGCTTTTCATCACATAGTTATTATGTGCGCTGATTAGGCCAAGCCAAATACGACCTAGGGATGAATTCTGCTCGAGAGCTGCCCACCTACGTCCTTGCTTTAGGCCCTTCCTGAAAGGGTAGGACATGGTAGTCAGGTTGCACTTGCCTGTGTCTACAAATGAAAAACCAAGGCTTAGTTTAGCTGTGATGAAAGACGCTTCTTGTCTGCATTCTCTAGTACAATAAGCACTCTTATTGTAATATAATTTCTTCTGGACACACACACACATATGTATGTATATATATATATATATATATATATATATATTTTAAATATCTTTTCTTTATTGATTTTAGAGAGAGAAGAAGGGAGAGGAAGAGAGAGAGAAAAACATCAATAATAGAGAACATCCATTGGCCGCCTCCTGTACGCCCCCCACTGGGGATCGGGCCCACAACCTGGGCATGTGCCTGCCCAGGAATTGAACTGGTGACCTCTTGGTGCATGTGTTGATGCTCAGCCAGTGCACCACACCAGCCGGGCTGGACACATATATTTTGCAGAAGATTTTTAATATACACATTAGCTCTAAGAAGACCCCTGATGATCCTTGTCTCCTGGTATCCACACCCTGTGTGTTGGCCTCGTGTGAGCAGCAGTGTGGAAGTGATTGTGTGTGGCTTCTGATGCTAGGTCACATAAATCATTGCAGCTTTCACCTTTGTCTCTATGTCACTTGCTCCAGAAGAAGCCAGCGCCATGCTGTGAGGACACTCAGAAAACCCTGTGCAGAGGATCTGAGCCCTGCAACGAAGAGCCAACACCAACTTGATGGTCTAAGGAGTGAGCCACCTTGAACGTGGATTCTCCAGACCCAATCAAGCCTTCAGATGCCCTCAGGACCAGCCAGTGTCTGACTACAACTAAATGAGAGACTCGAAGTGAGAACTGCCCACAAGAGCCCTCCCTAAGTTCTTGACTAACAGAAACTCGAGATGCAATAAATACTTATTATTGAATGAAGCCACTAAGTTTTAGAGGCGACTTGTAGGCAGCAATGAAGACATGACAGACAGAGTCGGTAGATTTGGTCGTGCATCCACAAACCTCAGGCTTTTGTCACTTAGAATGAGTAGAACAATCGATCCTGGTGACCCATTCCTCTCAGTTTCTTTTTAAAAATGTTTTCCAGCTTTATTGAGATATAGTTAACATATAACAAGGCGTAATATTGTGTACAACATGATGATTTGACATACACGTATATGTTGTGAAATGTTAGTTAACATATCCATCACCTCTGTTTCTTTGGCAATGGGAAGGCAGATGTGTTCTTCCTCAAGAACGTGGAGCTGGGAATAATGTAGAAAGCAGGGTGACTTTCCATGGACACGTGCCACATTTCTTCCATGCCCCATTGGCTTTCAGTGATCATTCGACAACAGGTGCTATTAGTTGAATTTTACTGTGTGGCAGCACTACGCTAAGTGCTCCACCTGAGTTATCAACAGGTCATTCTCACAATCACCCTAAAAAGTAGCTATGATTATTATATTTTGCCTGCTCACTGCCAGACAGCTCTCAAGGAGCTGATGAAATAAGTGGATGTCCGACTAGCTGTGATTTGAAAAAATGCCACAAAACTTCCCTGTTCCCAAATATCTCTACAAATCAGATATCACAGTTACTTCCGTTTCATGAATACGCACCTTAAATGGTTTTCAAAGTTATCTCTAAACAGGGTTCTCAGTCAGTTAATGCGTACATGTAGTAGACTGCAGTCTAAGACTCTTCTGGCCGTTCCTTTCCCTTGCCGCTCTTGTTACCCGTGGTCTGACCTCATGGTCTAATCACCCTCTTCCCCCTGTCCCTCCTCAAGTTCCCCTCACAGTTGTTGTTACCTTAACGAACGTCTTGCAGAGCTAGCCCTGACTTGGCATCTGCTTCTCAGACAGCTTGGACTGACATTGACTGGAAGTACTTGAAGCGTCTATGGTTACATGTGACAAGAAAGTGGCATGAGCAAGCCGAAGAGGTTCTGAGAGGATTCAAAAGATAAGCAATCTATTGTATAATTTTGGTTAAGCAGAGCTGGTTCTGTTCAGAATCAAATAACAGATTACTTGTGGGAGGTTAAGTGGAGATCTATTCATAGCAAAAAAAAAAAAAAGTGGTGATCAAGAAAATAAAGATGCTTAAGGATGGGTGTATATGGTGTTTTGTCTGGGGAAGTGAAGTAGACGTATTCCTTATTTCTGATGCCCTGCTTCACGGCCCATCCCCGATTTTAGCTGCAGTAGGGGGTACATTCTGGGTGAGCTCAGACTCATGCCGACAGCATCCCACCTCAGCACCTGCCAGGAGTAGTAGGGTTGCCAGATTTAGAACAAGAAAAAGAATACACGATTGCCAGTTAAATTTTTATTTCAGATAAAAAAAAATTTTTTTAGTGTAAGTATATCTCATGAATATTTATAATAAAAGAGTATTTGCTATTTATCTCAAATCTAATTTAACTGGGCATCTTGTATTTTAATGATACCCCTACCTGGGAAGGTCTCTACTTTTCTGTCTTGGTGTTTTCTCTGAACCATAGGAGTGTTCTCAGCCTGTGTACACGAAGCCCAGCAGGGAGGGGAGTAACCCTCAATCCTTGGAGCACCATAGCTGGGCATCAACACCCAGAATGCTCTGTCCTTCTGGCAGAAAGTGTGGCATTCTGTCTCTAGAGGTCCCCGCAGGATGCGGTCTACTTCCTGCAGCAGCATCTCATTAACACACGCCTCTCCTTCACGCCTGCTTCCTGCGACTGCCTAGACATAAATCTAGCTCTGTGTCTTGGTAGCCATATTTGTGGGAAATCTAAATTAAGACAATCTTTTCATGGATAGAGATAAGTATAAGCAATCTTTCCCCCCAAATAATTTCAAATAGCCAGAAATGTGAAAAAAATCAGTTTTAAGTAATAAATGGATCCTTAATTACATAGATATAATTTTAGATTCTAATTAAATTAAAAAATAGGTAATCTGCCCTGGCCAGTTTGGCTCAGCGGTTAGAGCATCGACCTGCGGTCCCGAGAGGCCCGAGTTCGGTTCCCGCTAAGGGCATGTACCTCGGTTGCAGTTTGTCCCCGGCCCTGGTTGGTCGTGCGGGTGGCAGCCACTCGATGTGTCCCTTTCACATCGATGTTTCTCTCTCTCTCTCTCTGTTCCTGTCTCTCCCTTCCACTCTACCAGAACAAAAAAGGAAAAATGTCCTCAGATGAGGATAAAAAAAAAAAAAAAAATAGGTAATCTACAGTCTAGGAAGGGACATTTTGCTTATTTGACTGTAACTAAAATAAACCACTTGTTCATATTATGGTAAAACAATTTTTTTTTTTTTGGCATGAAGTCAATTACCCACAGTATGTACGAAGTGGCTAACAAAAGCCAATCAAATCTGTTTTCTAGTACATGTGATTTGAAGGTAATGAGAGTGGAGGCGGTCATTGGGGGTGGGGAAAAGGGGCACATCTGTAATACAGTCAACAATAAAGATAATTTAAAAAAAAGAAAAATAAAGGAAATAAGAGTTTTGTTGCAAGAGGTAATAAAAACATAGTTTGGGTAAGGATATCTGCAATTTGGAAGTCTGGGATTATTAGTTCTCAAGTACTTCTGGCCATCAGTATAAACACTGTGAGACGATGTAAGAGTTACATTCACTTTTGGCAGTGCTCTGCATTTCCTCAACCACAGACTTCAAGTACCTTTGGACTGTGAGAGGTTCTGCAGAAAACAATCAATCATCCCCTTTGGGCTGTTTGGCAGAGACAGCCAATGACTTGTTCTGTCATGAACTGAATTCATATATATTCATGAGGCACAGAGAAACACTTCATTGTTTCAGACTGTTTTGTTATTTTAGAATAAATCATAAAGACACCATCCCACCCATAGTTGGTAAAGAAATATTTGTCCTATGATCCTCACCTTTGTGGTTTGTAGTGTTTTAACTTGCACAGTTCAGCCCACATTACATGATAGTTTTTTACAGTAAGTTGCAACTTTTTTTTAAAACACCATGTCTCTGTTACCTTGTATCAGCAAAAACTGGAAACATCTAAAAACTTATATGACATGTGTCCTAAGAATGATTTAGTTTTCACAGTCTGAGGATCCTGCAGAATGATACATTTCAGACAGAGAGGTATTGTCCAGCTCCCAAATTCCATCAATCTTTTCAGTGTCTCACTTATTTGTGCAGAAATCTTCCAAGAATCAGTCATAATTGCCAAATTTTATATTCTGCCAGGATGTCTCCGTAACCTTCCATAAAAACAACAATAACACAAGCAGTATGCAAACAACTTGCTGAGAAAGCTAGTTTAACGCCGTTGGGGAAAAGGTGACTATTTATATTTAAAGCCATTCTCACTTTGCCTTTTCTAATCAGTGTAATCATGTGCGGATAATATCTTATAAAATTAGGGAAATAAAATCCAGAGACAACAAATCCCATAGACATAAAATCCATGGAACATTCTTGATCACCACCAGTGTGGTTCTCAGAAAAGACAGTTTATTGAATCTCACCTAAGAAATGTTTTCAGCAACAAGACTTGATTCAACATTTACTGCCTCAGATTCTAACAATGGCTATTTGTTTAGGTGGCACAATGTCTGTTTAGAACTAAGCCAAATTCTTGCCATAGGGACCAACAATATTTAAAAGGACAAATGGTCATTTAAATGTGGCTTCACACAGCATTGGAATCAGATTATTTGGGTTTCAATCTTGGCCCTAGAATTTTAACCCTAGATTTTTCTCATCTCTACAATATAGATAATAGTATTTTCTCACTATTTTAAGAATATGTGTTAGGCATAGCGTAAGAATCTATCAATTTTACTCTTCTTATTATTTCTTATTAGTATTAGTATTTGTTGGTGTGCTTAGCTGCAAAGAATATAACCCACCCATCTGTTCAAGCTAGATTAAACAGAAACAGAATTTGTTAAAGGAGACCAGGTGCTTCATAGATCCTGGAGGAAGAAGGGACAGAGCATCACATCTGAAAGTGACATAAAGGTGACAATGCCTAAATCACAGTGTACAGGCTGCTGAGTCCACAGAAACAGGAGCCATGAAAAGTACGGAGTCCAGAGCAAAATGAAAATATGGGGCCACTTATTCGACAAATGGCAAATGGGAACATTTCCACTAATACATTAAACTATGGAGCTCTTTCCTTTTTTTCTGCAGTCTCTCTCAAAACTTGACATGGTGTTTTTATTTGCTATTTCACGTTTTCTAAGTAAACAACTGAAATTTAAACATTTTTGTGTGAATCGTCATTCACCTTTATGTTGTACAATGTCAGTCTGAAATGCAAATATAAGCCCACTTAACTTACACACAGAATTACCGAAATTACACAATTCATGTATCACAGCTTGTCCATGCATTACACATTTCATTCTTGCCAGAAGAGTAGAAACTACATAAAAAGAACTCAACTGTTTTAATTTCACGCGTTGACACATGGGCGTTCTACCAACACTCTCCACCTTTGGCATGCTGATGAGCAGGGGGAAACTGGAAAGAAAAGGAGACATGGGTGGCCCCAACTTTCTCTTTCCTTCTGTGCCATCATTTTCAGTGTAATAGACGGGCTTCCACAGAGGACTGACTAGAGTAAGAAAAACTGTGATAGGGTTCCTTGGTTGTTTGTGTTTCTTAGAATGGCATTGCTCTGTGTGTGTGTGTGTGTGTGTGTGTGTGTGTGTGTGTGCGCGCGCGCGCGCACTGGAAGGCAGTTCTGGTTTAAATGGGGCAGTGTGGCTTTTTGGGGTCGTTAGTATCCCCCACCCCCACCCCACCCCTATGACTTCATAATAGACATTAACATGTTTACTTTGCACTCCCTTTGAGCCTTACTGAACTCCTACACATCCGGGGTCTACAGGAATGCTGTGTTCACGGGTCAGTAAATGCTATGTGCAAATGGGCGGTAAGAAAATGGGGCGGACGCATATTGTGCAAATTATTACATTTAGCATAATTTAGTCGGGGTATGCCTTGGAGGATTTTATTTTTAACTCAGAAAGGCATATATTTTATTGTCTGGTTATTCTTTTCTAAGAAAGTAAATGCTGGTGTCAGAAAATGCATCTGCACAAGGAAACACACATACAGGCTGCACAAGACTAAGCAGAAGAAACGTATATAAATTGGTCATTGTCCTGTTAGGTGAAAATTGACTAAGGACAAAAGTCATCTGACATAGTATGTTGCATCATGATGATCCAAAATAAAAAGACAATCTCTAATGGAAAATTTTTCCAGAGCCTGAGCTATGTTATGCTATAAACTCAACTTGAAAGAGAGATGTACTTTGTCTCTTAGTTCCCAAGGACAAGCTCTGTGACCTCTTGTCAATATACATCTGAAATATACAAGAACTGAATTAGTATCAAGAATATTTCCCCTCAAATAGTTGGGGTTGAATGCATAAATTTATCACGATAACAGGATGTCCTGTGTTCTTGAAGTTCATTTCCAAACTCGTTGCTCATTCTATTTTAACCTCGTAGTATTCTTCCAAGTAAAATTTCTTCTTTAACTTTTAAGATAGGTTAGTTTTGGTGTGTTACCTATTTCCACCAGATGCATTACTCAAATAAATTATGTGAAGAATTTCTTGGCTACAAGATTGTTAGAATCTTAATGTTTCTTTTTGTTTCATTTCACTATTGTAAAAGTAAAAACCTTACATTTTAAATCCTATAACAAAATGTTTAATTCAGCAAGAAATACACAATTTTCATGATAGAAATAAAATTGGTAAACTGGCTTCTATTTATTCATTAATATTATCAGTTCAGATGATTTGGATGAAATTATATGATATAGATAAATACTGCTGTGAGTTGATGTTGTTACTTTATTTCTGGTGTATTTTTCAGAACTGATGTAAGAATTTATTGCTCAATGAATATTTGTTAGGGTGAATGACTTCATGAGTAAGTTATTATGACCATTCTACAGAGGATGTTGGTCCATCTCATAATAGCTAATAGACTGAGGTAAAGAAACTTCACAAAACTAGATTTCCTGTTTTGCATTATTAGCATTTTCAATTCAATTTTTAAAAGTTGTTTTTAAGGGATTAGATCAAGTATTTAAAGAAAAAAGAATAGCTTCCCTGGAAAAGTAACTGGGTGTTTATTTGAACTAAATCATGAAGCTATTGAGTACAGCCTGCCACCGTCTACTAGTTCTTCCTTCATCCTCAGCAAAAAAATATTCACATGGGCTCATGGTGGCCAACATTAAATTTCCCAAACCTCATGAAGCTAGATGTGGCCATGTGACTAGTTTTTTAGAACATGAGATATGAGCAGAAGTTATGTGTACAATTCATTGTGGTGTTAAGGGTAGGAGAATAATAATAAATTTTATACAAGTCACTGTGATTTTGGATTTATAGTACATAGAGCCAAATCTTTATTCTAATAAAACAATGATCAAGATAGAATGTTTTTGGAGACACAAATATGGTAAGAACTCATTAAGTTTCCAATTAACTAAATTAATGGAAGAAGGAAATATTTGGCATATGTGTATATGTGTGTGCATGTGTGTGTATGTATATATTAGTTATAATATTTAAAAAGTTATCTTATGAAATAATTTGCCTCAATTCTCTACTTGGTTTTGGAGCTACAACTGTTCTCAGGTATTAGGTCCTTGCCTAGTCCAGCCCTGGCATTTCGGGAACTTCAGTGCCAAACAGGTGGTCCTGAGGAGCACGAAGAGAATAAAGTTGATTTTCTATACTGCATGGAAAGACTTAAAGGCATTGTTAAGAAAAGCAAATTCCAAAATAAGGCATCAAGTATTAACCCATTACATTAACCAGCACACAAAAAAATACATTTGTAGATAGCTTGGTACACATATATGCAAACACGTGAGGGTTACATGTGTGCATGTGAATGTATACATTAATAGGCAGTGTTTATAAGGAAATGGCAGTTACCTCTGGGGAAGGACAAACATTTGGAAGGAGTAAGTTCAAGGTGAAATTTAACTTTTTAGTGTATTTTTTGTTTGTTTGTTTGTTTGAATGCTATATAAAGACAAACCTGGACGTGGGAGAGATAAACCAAAGAACTTATATTCATATATGCATAACCAATGGACACAGACAACAATACTGTGAAGTGGAGGGATGGGAGCTGGGAGCAGGGTGTCAGTGGGGGAAAAGGAGAAACATCTGTAGCAAAAATAAATTAATAAAAAAAGAATATGCATCTGGAAATTACTCATAAAGTTTTATGTATTCAGATGCTTCTGGGGTTACATCCCAATAAACCCATTATAAGTTGAAAATACTGTAAGTCAGAAATGCATTTAGTACATATACACTACTGAACATCATAACTTAGCTACCCTAACTTAAAAATGCTCAGAACAGCGTCGGCCTGAGGTCCTGAGAGACCCGGGTTTGGTTCCCGCTAGGGGCGCGTACTTCGGTTGCGGTTTGTCCCCAGCCCTGGTCGGTTGTGTGGGTGGCAGCCACTCGATGTGTTCCTTTCACATCTATGTTTCTCTATCTCTCTCTGTTCCTCTCTCTCCCTCCCACTCCACCTGAACAAAAAATGAAAAAATGTCCTCGGGTGAGGATGAAAAAAAAAAATGCTCAGAACACACACATTAGCCTACAGGTGGGCAATATCATCTAACACAAAGCCTATGTATACTAAAGTGTTAAATATTTCATGCAATTTAATATGCATACATATCACTTTTGCACCGTTGCAAAGTTGAAAATCATATGTGAGGAACCCTCATGTATATATGTGGTATGTATGTGTTAAAATTTAAATATATGTATATTATTGAAATTGAAATATATATTTATTAAATATTTAACTATATATACATGACAAAGGTAAAAGCAAACTCAGGAAGGCTTTATTTGGTTATGTTGCCTAGGGAAAAAGTCTTTAGATTTTACTTTAGAGTCAAATCATCCTATATTTGACCTCTGGTTCAATAACTTACAACAGCTAATGAGTAAGTTACATGCATTCTTTTATTTTAAGTTTTTTTCTTTCTTTCTTGATTTTAGAGAGAGGAAGGGAGAATGAGAGAGAGAGACAGAAACATCGATGAGAGAGAACATCGATTGGCCGCCTCCTGCATGCCCCACACTGGGGAGTGGGCCCAAAACCTAGGCACGTGCTCTGACCGGGAATTGAACCAGTGACCTCATAGTGCATGGGTCAATGCTCAACCACTGAGCCACACCAGCAGGGCAATATGTGTTCTTTTAAAAACATAAGGTATAATGTAGCCTTGTAGGGTGACTGTGAGGATTGTAGGTAATATCACCAGACCATTCATGTACTGTTGCCAATACATTAGGGGTGCTCAATAGATGCTATTGCTATTGAGATTACTCTTATAGTGTAGAAAACTGGAATAAAATCTTTTTAATATATGCTTGTAATTTCATTAAGCCAGGTAAAAATTATGATAGACGAATAGAGGAAGCTTGGTAGGAAAAATGTAGACAATGTTTAATTTATTTAAAAAATTTTGTTCTTTATTGATTTTAGAGAGAGAGAAAGTGAGAGGGAGAGAGATAGAAACATTGATGAGAGAGAACATCAATTGGTCACTTCCTGCACGCCTCCCACTGGGGATATGGCCCACAACCTGGGCATGTGCCCTGGCCGGGAATTGAACCGGTGACCTCTTGGTGCACGGGTCGATGCTCAATCACTGAGCCACACCAGCCGAACAACAATGTTTTAAATAAGCATACTTCACAAATGAATTTAGTAAAGTTACCATTAAAATGTTTTATAATATTTATAATATTATTTATAAATTAATTTATAACCATGGATCACATAGAAGATATAACAAAAGAGTTCTATTCATAATATAGAAATAAATAATAACAATAAATATAATAACAAGAAAAAACCTTAAAAAGACACCTGTAAACCTATACAAACAGAGCTTTGTAAAAAATATATAAGAAAATTGAGAGACTTCCAGTCAAGAGGGTGAGTAGGGAAACGTGGTATCCATCCTCCCACAACCACACCAAAGTTACAACTAAACTACAGAACAACCATCATTCAAAACCGCCTGAAATCGAGCTGAATGGAAGTCCTACAGCTACGGAATTAAAGCAGCAGCCACACGAGACTGGTAGGAGGGCGGAGGGGACAGGCTGGGCCCACACCCACGTGTGGCGGATAAAAATCAGGAGGACACCTCGGCTGGGAAGGTCCTCCCTGAGGACTGAGGGGTCCCCGTCCCACACCAGGTGCCCCGCTCAGGGTTCCAGTGCCAGGAAGAGAGTCCCCATCACTTCTGGCTGGAAAAACCAGCGGGAACTGAGGCTCAGGGAGGCTGAGGCGGCTGGAGCCCCAGGCAGCTCCTTAAAGGGCCCGCGCACGGACTTATCGGACTCTCTCCCTCTAAGGTTGGACGGGAGGCAGCTCGAGGGGCGCCAGAGACACACAGGGAAGAACTGAGCTGCTTGGTACTGGAGCCAGGGCTGGAGAGGGGGCTTTCTCCGGGACAGACGTGCTGTCAGAGGCCTTTGTTCCTTTGGTGAGCCCTTCCCTGGGGCGGCAGACAGTCGCCATATCTGGGACTCCAGCAACCTGGCTCACACTGGTGGCCCCGCCCTGGTGACTCCCTGAGGCCCCGCCCCACCCAACTTTCAGGCCCACCCAAGCTGTTGCCAGTTGCTTTACCGTAGGGTTGGCCTGTCTTGGATTCTGCTTCAGATTTTCCTAAATTTTTCAAACAAGCAGCATCTGGTCTCAGCTAGCCCCATTCCTCTCGTTAAGTAATACACAGAAACAAACACAGGGAGGCAGCCAAAATGAGGAGACAAAGAAACAGGTCCCAAATGAAAGAACAGAACAAAACCCCAAGAAAAGAACTAAGCGAAATGGAGATAAGCAACCTAACAGATGCTGAGTTCAAAACACTACTTATAAGGATGCTCAATAAACTTAGTGAGAACCTCAGCGAACTTAGTGAGGGCCTCAAGAGCATAAAAGAGGACCAGTCAGAAATGAAGGAGGCACTAACTGAAATAAAGAATAATTTACACAGATTCAATAATAGAGTAGGTAAAGCTAAGAAGCAAACCATTGATTTGGAATATAAGGAAGCAAAAAAACACCCAATCAGAACAGCAAAAAGAAAAAAGAATCCAAAAAAATGAGGATAGTGTGAGGAGCCTCTGGGACAACTTCAAGCATGCCAACATTCACATCTTGGGGGTGTCAGAAGGAGAAGAGAGAGAATAAGAAATTGAAAACCTATTTGAAACAATAATGGCAGAAAACTTCCCTAACTTGGTAAAGGAAACAGACGGACAAGTCCAGGAAGCACAGAGAGTCCCAAACAAGATGAACCCCAAGAGGTTCACACCAAGACACATCATCATCAAAATGCAAAAGGTTCAAGACAAAGAGAGAATCTTAAAAGCAGCAAGAGAAAAGCAGTTAGTTACCTACAAGGGAGTTCCCATAAAACTGTCAGCTGATTTCTCAAAAGAAACTATGCAGGCCAGAAGGGAATGGCAAGAAATATTCAGAGTGATGAAAAGCAAGAACCTACAACCAAGATTACTCTATTTTGCAAAGCTGTCATTTAGAATTGATGGTCATATAAAGAGTTTCCCAGACAAGGAAAAGCTAAAGAAGTTCATCACCACCAAACCATTATTATATAAAATGTTGAAGCGTCTTCTTGAAGAAAAAGATAAAAAAATACGAACAAACAAAATGGCAATGAATACATATCTATCAACAATTGAATCTACGAACAAAATGAACAAGCAGAACAGAAACATTCTCATAGATACAGAGAACATTTTGTTGGTTGCCAGATGGGAGGGGGGTTGGGGAAATGGGTGAAAAAGGTGAAGGAATTAAGAAGTACAAATTGGTTGCTAGACTGACAAACCTCAAAGGGAAGGGGGGTTGGGGAGTGGGAAGAGATAGACCAAGGAACTTATATGCATATATGCATGGCCAGTGGACACAGACAACAGTGTGGGGAAAGGTAGGAGGGGGCAGGAGTGGGGAGGAGAGATCAGTGGAGGGAAAATGAGGAGCATTTGTAATATATTTAACAATAAAGATGAGTTTTTTTTTAAAAAAAATTGAATAAGTTTGGAGACATCTCCTGTTCCCAAATGGACAACTAAGTGTTAAAAGAGACTCATTTTTACCCCAATTAATTAACAGGCTTGGCACTATATTCCAATTAAATTGGTTGTGGGCTGAGTGCTTCAGAGAGGGGCTGTGATGGGATTCAGAGCACAAGACGTTCGTTAGGGGTGGCTGTCTGAGGAAAGAAGGGGAAAGTCGCAGGACAGAGAAAGAAGGACTGAGATGTAGATGAGCAAAGCCTCAGCCAACCATGTGGGAGCTAGGTGCCCCATGGGTCACCCCAGGCCAGCCGAGATGACTGCATTTCCATCACCACGTCTCCCGGCAGCCGATGGAAACGCCTCCGGAAGAGCGAGACTGCGCGGGATCTGACAGCTGGAATGTGTCTCGAGTCCTCACAGCTGAGCAAGCCCTCCCTGTCTGGGGGATGTATTTCTGTGTCTGCCACATTTTTGGAAGAACTTAACAGAGTGATTTTTAAAGTTGAACTGGAAGAATTAGCAAACAAGAAAAGCCAACAAATTTTTGAAAAGGAAGAATAATGAAAAGGCATTTGCTCTGCCAGGTATTAAAACCTAAAAGCCTCATTAATGACCTAGTAGTACTGTCATAGGGATAGACTAAATACTCAGTGACAGAGCTGTGCACCAAAACAACCTCCTGTATACATAAATATTTAATGCACAATTGTGTGGCAACAGTTTTTTTTTAAAAAAGATACTCAGAAGATTAAGGCAATTACTAGGGTAATGTCTCTCACCCTCATGTGGTTGTAGCCTTGCTGATAATTAGGTTTGTTTAAAAAAAAAACAAAACCTGGATAATTTTGTGCTAATGAAACTGCTCATAAATGGAAGCAGATTGTTGATATAAGTTGTTCCAAAATGAGATACGAATCCCAAATATTTAAGGCTCATGGTGAAGACAGAATTGGGCTGCTTACTCCACTGTGACAGCTTCTGTGTGGAGTGTCACCGGCATCTGCGAGCCAGTTAGAAAACCCAGGAGAAGCAATTGCAATAACGCATCTACTCCTGCCTGAGGACATAATTATAGTAGCCGTGAGACGATAAGAATGAGGATTAGAGTCTTGTGTGACCTATACTTCTCCTGAAACTGAAATGTTCAGAGAGAAAATCAGCGAGAAAAGGTATTCAGAAGACTTCATTTAGACGTTTATTTAAAAATTATTTGGGAAAAATGAAAAAGATTGCTGCCTTGCACCCTATTCCAAATAAACTTTATATTAAAGAAAATGAGAAAAAGAATGAAAAGAACTAAAATGTTCATATGCATTTATCTGACCCTGGTGATGAGGGAAGCCTTTATAAGCATGAAAATATAGTCAGAAACCATAAAAATAAGTAAGTTTATATGTGATCATACATACCCATGCCCACACATAGACAGATAATCCTTACATGTGAAAAGCATATATGACTTGTCTTCAAAGAGGAGCCTAAGACAAAGATCCCTGTGTGTGCTGTTCATGTGAAGTCTGATCCCAGACAGCAGGAGTGAGTAACAGAAGGAGGAAATAGATCAGCAGGAAAAGTCAGTGCAGGGATGCATCATCCAGTCGGCCACCCTGGGTGCATTGGGTTATCTATTCTTGGGGATGTCTGAGAACACTCAGAACAACCACTTGACAGAATAAGAAGGAAGCCCCACTGCCCTCAGACCTCATTAACCAAAGGTAGCAGTAACCAGAGAGCGTTGATTGCTCCATATTTTCAGGTTGCAAAATGAGTAAGAGTGAGTTACTGGGAGTATCCATTGCGAGGCCGGAGACAGCCCAGAGCCAGAAGTGAGAAGTTTGAGACAAGCACTCAAGGTAAACGCTCTTGGGCTGCCCCTAGAAGAAGCTGGGTGCAGCCTGCAGGGGCTCGGACTGCACGATGGCTGGAAGAGGAGACGAGGCCAGAGGACCTCAGGCGGAGCCCAAGAGACGCTCAGTACAGCAAAGCCATCGGCATAAAGAAATGGCAAATCAAACTGAAAAAAATGCTTTCTGTTTATGATAAAGTATTAGTAACTTCACAGAAAAAGACCTCTTACAATCACATAGAATAACGTATATACAATTAAAAAATGAGGCAGATAATAAAGGAAGAAAAAAATCTGATGATAAACATGAAACATGGTCTCATTCATTAATAATCTTAGAGATGAAACAAATATTTAAGATCTATAATTTTCACCTGCTGAATTGGTAATTCAATAAATACTATTC
This sequence comes from Molossus molossus, assembly GCF_014108415.1. Taxonomy (NCBI): domain Eukaryota; kingdom Metazoa; phylum Chordata; class Mammalia; order Chiroptera; family Molossidae; genus Molossus; species Molossus molossus. The sequence goes on from NW_023425401.1 coordinate 22,062,295, forward strand.
TTCCCAGATTCAGTGTGCGTAGACAGAAATGGGCACTTTCACATATCACTGAAGATTATCAAATAGAATATTTTGAAGAGCAACTGGCATTCTTAAGTGTGCTAAAATGAGCCCAAACAATAATGGAAGAATCATATCTATATTATACTTTCAGAAATCATAACTAAATAAAAAAATAGAATAATTTACAAAATAAATTTAATGGCCAATTAATAAATGAACAAAGAAACAAATGCAATAATGAGCAAAGAAACTAAAATATATATTGTTTCTCACCTGTTAAATATTAAGATATTCTTTATCAATTAAATTTCTGGGATCTTAAAAACTGGTAATACTAAATGCTGGTAAGAGTGGGACTTACTGCAGGTAAGTTTATACATGAAGCTCTGGAAACAGTTTGGCATCATGTATCAAATATCATCGGATCCTTTGTTTTTTTTTGAATCCTCATCTGAGGATATTTTACATTTATCTTCAGACAGAGTGGGAGGGAGAGCGAGAGAGAGACAGAGAGAGAAATATCGACATGAGAGAGACACATGAATTGGCTGCCACCCACACGACCCCAATTGGGCTGAGGATGAACTGCAACCAAGGTACGTGCCCTTGGCCAGAACTGAACCGGGACTCCCTGGTCCACAGGCTGACACTCTAACTGCTGAGCCAAACCGGCCAGGGCTCATCAGATCCTTTTTAAGGAAATAATAAAAAATACAAATATTTATACACAAAGATGTTTACTTCAGTATATTTAAATTATCACACAATTAGGGACAACTAAAAAGTGTCTATCTTATACTAAACTACAAACGTCAAAGTTAAAAAGGAGTTACTAGAATGATTCCAGGTTAAGTGAGGAACAATATAAAATTGCCCATCATTGCTGCTATAAAGTAACATTGGTGCATACTTTAAGCCAGAAAAATAAATAACAATATATGATGGAAACAGAATATTAAACATTTGGTCGAGGAGATATGTCAAAAATATTGCTAAGAGTAATGTCAGAGTATACTGCCTATCTTTTCTTCTAGTTTTATCTTACATTTGTCTTACATTTGTCTTTAATCCATTTTGATTTGTGGTTTTGTCTTACATTTGTCTTTAATCCATTTTGATTTGTGTTCTCTATGGTATAGGAAGACGGTCTGGCTTTATTTTTTGCATGTATCTGTCCAGTGTTTCTAACACCATTTATTGACTAAACTATCTTTATCCCATTTTGGCAGATGATGTGATTATCAGGGAATACTGAGATAATCAGCTAAAAAGAATTAAACAGTATTAGTTATTGTGGTCAGTTACTAGATCAATTATCAAATTCTATAGCTTTTAAATAAATGTTTAGAAAATATGATGTAAGAAAATCTCATTTCAACAGCAGTCTAAAATATAAAATTCCTATTATAGTTAAGAAACATAGACAAATATAAAGAAAATTACAAAACTTGACTAAAGAACAAATATAAATGAAATACATGGACAAAAATATTGGTTAGAGAGAGCAAATATTGTAAAGATTTCAGTTCAACACTCTCTTCCAAATTACTCAATTAATTCAATATTGTATCAATAAAATGATCAATGATACACCTACATGGTAACAGTGGTTCTCTCTCAGTAAGAATGATTTTTAAATTTACTTCTTCCCTAATTATTTCTGAGTTGCCCCATCACAAAGATTTCATTTTCAGTGGAACAGAACTCTGGCCATTCCTAGATTACTCGGGAATCCTGAAAAGGTTTCAAGTTCCGGTTCAGTTTATTAACTTTACCTGAAAACCAGTACTGCTTAACTGCCATTTTCATTTCCAAACCAAAGTTATTTACCCTCTAGGATTCTGGCAATGTTGGAATACCTTTTTGCAAAGAGAAGGGACTGAGCTCTCTGGTAACTCTTTTATTTTTTTATTTTATTTTATTTATTTTTTGGTGGTATGTGCACCTAGCAGGAACCGAACCTGGGACTCTCTGGTCCGCAGGCTGATGCTCAACCGCTGAGCCAAACTGGCCAGGGCTGATAACTCTATTTTAAATAATAATGTAATTTGTGGCACATCAAGCAAAAATAAGTGAAGTGCTATTCGGGGACAATTATTCATGAATTCATGTATCAATTTGGTAAGAAATATTCAGCAATACTGAACCTATCCTACATGTGGGAGCCAACAGCGGACCAAGTAAAGTCCGCCCCTCCAGAAGTGTACATTGTGGAAAAGGGTGGGTAGACAAAACAAAGTGAGGAGAGTAACATGTGAGTGGTGACGAGTGCTAGGTTAATTTAAGATGACTGTAAAACCTTTCAGTTATGGTGACATTTGAGAAAAGAAATACGAGGAGAGATAGACTACAAATGCAAAGGCCCCGGGACAGTGCATTTGAGGTCAAAAGGCGCTCCATGTAGCTGGATGAGAGTGAGAAGAGGAAAAAGTAGGGGAAGAAGGGGACAGACAGATAGCAGGGGACCAGATTTCTCAGTCTCTATGATCATTTAAGGAGATGGAAAGCCACGAGAGAGCCAGGAGTAAAGGAGTGGGGCCCAGGATGTTAGTGGGGAAGAGTTAGGGAGCTTTGTCATCGTCCTGGTAAGAGAAGACGGTGGCTTGGATCAAGATAGTTGTAACTGAGATGGCGTTTGGATTCTGGATATAATTTGAGGGAAGAACTGATCATATTTGTTGGTGGACCGGAAACACATGTGATAGAAAAAGTGCCATTAAGCAGTTTTTGACCAAATCAATTGGATATGATATTCAATTCATAATAATGAAAGTTTTTTTTTAAATTCTATCAATTTCATTGTATTATTTTTAGAACAGGACAGATTGGCATGAGTAACTGATGCAACATTGTTGGGATTTAAGGTGAACAAGAAAATAATTTGTCACAAACTTTAAAAAAACTATTTGGAGGTGATGGATAAGCGGATGGCCTTAATTGCGGTGATGGTTCCGTGGGTGTGTACTTATATTCCAACTCATCAAGTTATATACATTTCATATATGCTGCTTATTGTATGTCAATCATACTCAATAGAGTGTTGCTTTTAAAAAGAAAGAAAGGAAGGAAGAAAATAATTTGCCTCTCTTTTTAAGAAATAGAATGCTCTGGAACGATCTCGACTCTGTCCTCCCCACCCCTCTTCTATCCCAGATGGAGAGCTATTATTTGAGCAGCAAAGGTTGTTTCCAAATCACCTACCCCCCTTTTCCCTTCTCCCTCTGGTTCTCCAGTTGCCTTATTTTTCTTTCTTCCCTGTCCTTTTTAGTTTTTCCTTTTCAGTTTTTCTTTCTCTATGATAGTCCTGACCCACAGAAGTGATGGTGCAACCCTTAGCTTCCTGTCTGGCACTGTTTTTGGTCCCTGATTCGGTCCTCCATTTGACTTGAGACATGCACGCTCTAAGCTAAATATTTCTGACCTTAACTTCCTTCTACAATTCCTCAGGGTTATCTGTCCAAACAAGCTGGTCACGTCAGTTCTTTGCTCAGGATTTTTATAGGGTCCGCACAGACTTTAGAATAAAATCCAAATTCCTTAGCACCCTCACAGTGCTATTTCCCTCACCTCTTTTCTAGCTCTGCCGTGAGAGCCATTTCAAGGCTAGCCAAACAGTCCAGTTTCTAGCATTTGCCATGCTTTCCCTCAGTGCCAGGACTTCGTGCACATACCATTCTTCCGTCTGAAATACCCCAATCCTCCTGCTTCCATCATCCGTCTACTTCTGTTCTCCCTAGTGCTCTGCTCAGAATTCACCTCCCTGGGAACCTTTCTGGCCCCCACCAGGGGCTTTGAGCCCTACCTCTTTCCTCGTATTCTACCCTGCCCTGCCCTGCCCTACAATGCTATATTGTACTTATATTTTTAACTGACTGTGACCACCTCAATGCGGTGAATTTAGAGGAGGTCGTTGACTTCTATTACTGCAGGCAAGCCACAGTCTCTAGTACATAATAAGCTCTCAATATATGTTAGCTAAAAAAGGGTGAATAAATGAAAGGGAACAAAGAAAGCATCTTATAAATCCCACAGGGAAAATAAACATTCCTTGGGCATTGATAAGGAAAAATCAGTCTTCAGGTCGAGTGTGCGGAGGTTGAGCGATGAAGATGGGGATTTAAAGAGGTGAATTCTTGAAAGGCTGTAGGCCTTGTTTTGAATCACATGATGACTTCACTGGATCGAAGAGTGGTTTGGCAAGCAGGTCTTAAAGAACCTGAAACTGTGCCAACATTTCTGAGCTGATCTGTTGGAGAGTGAAGACATTTGAAGGAGCCATAATTAACATGCGCATTAGCCACCTATATACCTGGAAAGGTAAGAGCATTGCAACAGTGCTGCAAATGACATTTATGTGTTTAAGGGTTGTCTTTAAAGACTCAATCTTATAAAGATTTGATCTGCAGGGATACAAGCCTTTCAAGTGCCTCAGCTTCGGACTTGTATGGTATTTGGAGACAGTCACCCTAGGGCGTGGCTGTGCACAGTTGTATTTTGTTTTGCTCAACTTCTGAGGCTAGCCAGATTCCCGGGACTACCAAGTATGGCAACAAAACTAGCAGAACATTTAGATGGTCACTAAACAGCTTGCAATGTCCTGGCAGGAGTGAACCTTCCCCAGTCTGTTTTAAGTTCTTCTTTGGCTGTTTGTCAGTGGCCTCGTGCCTCCCCAAGCACTTGTCGGGCCAACAGCCCCAAACTGCTATATAAACATTCTCTAGAATTAGGCCTGAAGACAACCTAAACTGTTAGTTGACATAAAATTCTAAGCCATAAGACATTTTAAGGATTCCCCTCTGCCTTTCCTTGTTGAAAGCAATTTTAATCAATGCTTCTTAATTAGAATAGTGGTTAAATTGTTTCCATGAGATTTGTAATTGACTTAATCTTTTGCCAACCTTAAATCAGGCTAAAGCCTTCAATAAAGATTGCAAAAGTACCAATTAAAGGTAAAAGCAATGTAAAATAAAAATTATGGTCATAATGTAGGCATGGCTTCTCTTTTTTCTCTTCAAAATAAACTATTAAATCTTGTCTCTTTATTTTATGTTTTAAACTATGCTTGATCTCAGTATAAAATCAAAGTGATATAATAAATCTTTAACAAGTTAGACTGTAGTAAAGGCATGACGTATTTTTGTCGGAATTATATGTTAAAAGAACCAATGGATATCACAAAATTCCACATGTAACTATGGCAAGATAAAAGAACACTATTTCAAATGAAATTCTCTTTTTAGTCAATGAAAAGAACTAGTTTCTTATGTATAAAAAGGCTCTAAAATTAAAATAAAACTTTATATGAAGATAAATAAAATATCTTGGTATCTTAGAAATTGCAAATGTTCATGAAGATGGTATGAATTCCAGTCTTGAAGCTTAAATGGGCACAAAATGTACATTGCATTTTGTTATGTTTTTATATCAATTTAATTTAGAATCCTGGCTCTCACTTCCTTTTCTCTCCTCTCCTTGCCCCTCATCAAGGACATTGCAAAGTTTCTTCCATAGGTCCAAGGGGAGGTCCTCCAGGTACTGATTATCAGTGAACATTTCCCAGTAGCTACTACTGAGCTATTTATTTCTGATCTACATGGTCTCTTCAGGTCCGAAGGCTCTGCAATTTCATATGTTACTGGAATTTCTAATGAATGCGGTGATCATGCCTTTCTGAAGCCCGGCCACCTATCGAGGATACTATCAGGAAGTAGGGCTTGGCTTCTGGTCTTTCATGAAGCACACGTGCTCAACCCCACTCTTCCACTCCCAGTTTTATCTCCCCCTCAACTACCTGTATAAAGGAGAAGAAGATGACAGGGGGTAAAACATATAATTGTTCAAAATAAATATCCTGCAACATCAATAGATCACTGGATGAATAGTTTATGCCACATCCATATCACTCATCTAATGTAAGAATTAAAATCAATGTGGTAAATCTGTATACTTTGATATAGGAAAATGTCCAAGATAGGTCATTAAATATAAAGTGTAATTGGAGAAATCATATATATAGCATGATCCAGTCTGTAAAAAATAATTTATTTTTGGGGGGTATAAAAATATTTCAAAATATATGTGTGCGTACACACACATACACATATACATACCTAAATGTGTTTGTAAATACAGACAATGTTGAAAATATCTCAAGAAACTCTTAACTGTGATTACCTCTGTAGAATGAGGTTGGAGGAGAGATGGAAAGAGGTGGATTTTATCCTTCTAGTTAATAATCTATTGACAATTTTTACAACATGTATATTTTATTTTCGTAATTTTATAACCTCAGTTTTTTAAAAAATAGATATCTGATGATGTCACATTTCCATAATACAATCATTTTTGTATTTATTCAATACATTAAAATAAACTTAACTACTATTAAGTAATCATATTAATTTTCTTATTAATATCAGGAGAGCATTAAAAAGGATACTAGTTCAGAAAGTTTGAGTGAAGCAGTATTCTTTTTCATGCTTCATAAATTAAGTAAATATTTTATCCTAAAAATCTGCATATATTTTTTCTTTTATTTTATTATATATTGAATTATTTTACTGATCCTAAATGCATTTCGCTTTATATAAGGGCTGAAAGTGTAAATAACACAATTTTATTGAGAATAACTAAATGTATTTATGTTATTTTAAATCATAGTACATAATTCTCAGAGATCCGTCTTCTACCTGTTTAGAAAGTTTCTCATTGTTTTATTAATTAAGTCTATATTTTAAAGGAAGACTTCAAAGAACAGAATTATGAAAAGGACAGTCACAGAAATAAAAGGCATAAAAGCATTAAATCAAATGGTGAGCATGAAAAACTACTCTAGCTGCATGGCATGTAAGTAAGAGACTGGCAAGAAATGAGGCGAGCTTGCTCATGATGGTATTGATTCAACAAGTAAAAGGAACAACTGACATTTTGAAATGAGATGTTCAGATAAGCATTTTTAAAAGATCATTCTGTATCTAATTGCAGAGAGTGTACCTCAGAGTGATGAGAATGGAAGGCAAGAGATCAGTTAAGAATGTTATGACAGCAGTTCAGGCAAATAAAGATGAAAACTTGAACTAAGCTAGTGGCTATATGGATAATAAAAGAGGAGGAGATGCTCAGAGATATTTATTATTTATGGTTCCACATAAAACACAGGGCATGCATTTTACAAGACTGTACAAATATATCTATACAATAATTCATACTACTTGGGAATTACTTAATGTAGGGGATTATATTTTTAAATTTTGTTTTCTTTATTGATTTGAGAGAAATAGGAAGGGAGAGGGAGAGATAGAAACATTGATGAGAGAGAACATAGATTGGCTGCCTCCTGCATGCCCCCCACTGGGGATCGGGCCCACAACCTGGGCATATGCTTTGGCAGGGAATCGAACCTGCGACCTCTTGGTGCATGGGTCGATGTTCAACCACTGAGCTACACTAGCCAGGCAGATTATATTTTTTATTTTTTTAAATGTAATTTTATTTCTTTTATCCTCACCAGAGGACATTTTTGCATTCATCTTCAGATAGAGTGAGAGGGAGAGAGGGAGGAAGAGAGAGAGAGAAACATCAATGCGAGAGAGACACATCGACTGGCTGCCACCCACACGACCCCAACCAGGGCTGGGGACAAACTGCAACTGAGGTACGTGCTCTTAGCAGGAACCAAACCCAGGTCTCTCTGGACAAACCGGCTGACGCTCTAATCGCTGAGCCAACCTAGCTAGGGCCAGATTATATTTTTTTAAAATCTAGGGGCACAGTTAGATGACAGAGGATATATAAATGAAAGTTTTAGGCAGTTATTTGACAAAAAGTTTCTAAAACAAGTTTTATCCTTATAACGTCATAAGAAAGCTGCTAGTGAAATTGCTGCCAGTTGCTGGACAAATTTCTTAAGTTCTGATTCCGGTTGTCTCAGAAACACATTCTCTTAGATGCCCACCAGCACCCTTGCCTCATCCTAACACAGTCTAAACTCATTCCTGAACACTCAACTCTATCATCCCTGATTCTCTGACACCTCAGTCTCCCTAGGTATCCAGATTGAAAACTTTAGTTTCACCTTGCTTTCATTTCCAATTACCTGCCAGTCTGCCTCCACCGTGTCCTAGTCTAGTCTCTCTCCTTGGAGTTCAGGATTTTACTGTTTTCCACCTGAGCTCTTGCAGTGATGTGCCCCCTCCCTGTGTTCCAGTATGACCACATCCAAATCATCTCTTAGATTGCAGCTGGATGCAGTGTCCTGAAACATAGGGTTGATCTTGTCCTTCCCCTGTTTAAAATGTCAGGGCTAGTGGCAATTCATTTAATAAAATCACTTTGGAAAACTCTTTGGTATTATCTACTAAAGTTAAACATATACACATTCTATACCCTGTTCATTTCACAACTAGGTGTATAGCCAACAAAAATGTACGCCATATACTTCAGAAGACAGGTACAGGACTGTTTATAGCAGCATTATTCATAATAGCCCAAAGCTGACATCAGCCCAATCCAGACTGGTTAAATGAGTTGTAGGTCTCCATGTAATGCAATAGTACACAACAACAACAAAAGTCATTTTCATATCAAATTCTAAAACAAGAAAAACAACTGGTGTCAGAAATCAGAATACTGGTTTATTTTATGAAGGAGGAAGGAAGTGGTTACTAGGAAAGGAATTTTTGGGTACTGGATATTTTCTATCCCTTTACCTGCATATAAGTTACATGGTGTTTTCACTTTGTGAAAATAAAAATAAACACACACATACACACATAGATCCTTCAATGGCTTTCCATTGTCTACCAAATTATGTCCAAATTTCTAAACTGACAAAGCAGGATTGCAATCGACCATCTGCTCCAATCTACCCATCCAATCAATGTAGTCAGACTCGATTCCCATGTTCCCTGTCACATTCCCTTCTCCGCAGCTTCATGGTTGCTATGGGACCCCTTACACCACAGTTTCTTCTGTATATAACTTAGAAGCAAATAAGTTCACTAAAAATATCAGAAATGCAATGATACATTTCTACAAATTTATTTCCTAGAAAGGTGGACCGAATCCTCTGCTAAATTCTTTTTGTTCTCCAGTTTTCTGACATACCAGGGAACTGCGAACTGTTAAGTCTCTATTGGAGATACAAGCTCATAACCAACTTAGACTTGCTGATGAAACCTGCAGGTACTTGAGTGAGAGACTCTTCAGGAAACTGTGAAGCAACACTGGGTGTTGCCAGGGCTAGGAGCCTGACTTGGCTGTGGGATACTCCTAAGGCTGGTAGACAACAACGAAAACCACAGTGATCAAAGTACTTTGCCTAAATCTGGGTCAACACTGATGTCTGAGAGAATCGGATATGGCTGCCTGAACTTCCAGTGAGTGATGATGTCACTGTAGTTACTGCCTTGGACGTTTTTGTGGAACAAAGCATTTATCAGTCTCTGAGGGATACAGAGAACATCCAGTCCCTATGGAGAAATACACACAGGAAAAGAAAAAGGATTTGGGTTTTGGCCAACTGGGCCAAGTTTTAGGGCAGGGCTTCCTGCAGATTACTCAAACTGGAAGAATCTGCAACAGAGGCTCCATTAAGATTAGGCAACTGTGGTGGAGACTGTGGGACCCGCCACAGGAGGGCACATGTGTGTCCTAGAACAGTGCATCTCCAGAGTCAGCAAGCAGAAGAAGGATGTGGAGAGCTTGTTAAAACACTGGTCCCTGGTTCCACTAAGGGATTCTGACTCAGGTCTGATGTCAGGCCCAGAATGTGCAGCTCTAACACGCTCCCAAGTACAACATGGTTGAGAACAGCCATCAGGCTTATGGAACAAAACTAATTCCAGCTCCCACTCACCGTTGGAGACGGATATTTAATATGCTGCCAGCCTTGGTCGAACTTAGTTTAGGAACTTGTGTGGGCTGAACACACAGAGTGAGGGTATCAATTCCTGACACACAAGGTAGCAAATACCAGTAAAAAGGACAACTTCTGCTCTCCCTAGTCTGTGCAATCAGATGAAAGCCCCGTCCCTGCTGCCCAACCTGCTCCCGAGAGCTCACATGTGAGATTTTCCTTAACAGCAGTTTTCTTGCATTTTTAGGAAGTTTGCTGGAAAATTTGCCTAAACCAGTCATTTATAGCCCACGATGACTTAGTAACCAGGGCGCACAACTGGGTGAGGGAGCCGCATTGACATCTGGTGGGTAGAGCCCAGGAATGCTGCTAACCGTTCTACAACAAACAGGACAGCTCCCACAACAAAGAATTATCCAGCCCCAAATGTCGCTAGTGCGAGAGGGAGAAGCTCTATCTAGAAATATATCAACTGGATTTGGAATTTCCACTTGGGTTTTATATCAGGTTACACAGGGCATTATAAGAAGCATTATCTAAATTAATGTTATCTATGTTGAGGCAGCTTATAATAAAAAGAACATTTATTACACACATAAAATAAAAAGCATTTAAACAAAATAAAAATAAATGAAACAACTAATAAAGGTGGTGAGGAGGGAAGAAAATCATGATGGGTCAGGTGAAAGAGAGTTCCTGTAGTATCGTTCTCAACAGGAGCATTTGGGAGAGGCCCCAGGTCTCATTCAGCTTTCCAGTCCCTGGACTATAGCTTTGACAGATACTGGGTTTAATACATGTTGATGTAAAATGAATGAAGAATTTAAAAAATAAAATGAATTAAAGATGTTAGTCCATCCTCTTTTTAAGGATTTTGATGCCTGAAGATTCTACAGTGTTTTGCATGAAGATTATTAGTCCTTTTTGTCTAAGATAATGATGGTTAATTACTTTCCTAGTTATAAGTTCTATCTTATTAACTGGATCTTTCTGAAAATAGTTTAAATGCATAGAGAACCAGATATAGATTATCATTGCATTCAATACATATATTTTATTTATATTTACCTGTATTCTGATTCTTTTCCTATCAAAGATAAAAAACAATTGGTTAGGATATTTGTTTTTTAATGAAATAATATTTACACATTATCTTGTATTTAATCAGGCTAAACAATCTCTTTTTTCTTAACTTTTTGTTGTCCATCTCAAATAGGGTAATTTCAGTTGTTTGAGATTTCTCTAATCTTTCCAAATTCATTTTTAAATTCAAAGACAATGGAATACTATGCAGCTGTAATAAAGAATGACTTTTACCCTCTGAGACAGCATGGTAGTGACTTGGAGATGATTATGCAAAGTGAAATAAAACAGTCAGAGAAGGACAAATATCACATAGTCTCACTTCTATGTGGAATCTAATGAACAAAATAAACTGATGAATCAAATAGAACCAGAGGCATGGAAACATGAAACAGACTGACGAATCTCAGAGGGAAGGGGGAGGGGGCAGAGGGAAGAGATGAACCAAAGAGTTTATATGCATATATGCATTGCCATGACATAGACAGGGGGTGGTAAAGGCCTGGGGCAGGGCAGGAACCAGATGGAGGGGCCAATGGAGAGAAAAAAGGGGGACATCTGTAATACCATAAAGATAAAATAAATTTTTAAAAAAAGCAAAAAAAATAAATAAATAAATTCAAAGACTTTAATGAGCAATAGTACTCAGTCTCATTCAGTGGTTATATTTTCCATATTTTCTCTGGGCAAGGTTTTGTTCTAGATACTTCAATGTTCGTTACTCTTCTATGAGGTGGGTAGTTTTGGTTGTGTTTTACAGGTGAAGAAACTGATTTAGAGAGTTCTAGGAAATATATCCAAATTCATACAGATTGTAAATGGTAGAAATAAGATTCAAATTCATGTTTTCTGATTCCAGTGTGAGGAGTCACATGGTAACCAATGCTATTAAGAGTACTTAAATAACATTCCAGTTTGTGCATATAAGACCAGTAGTAATAATATCATTATTTGATTATTAATAATGACAACACATTGATGACTCTCACCTGAGGACTGGAAAGTAGGTTTCAAGTCTTGTCCAAAGAACAAAAGTTGCACAGCCATCATATTTAATGGCGCCACCTCCGATGCTTTCAAGGCCCTAGCATTATTCACAAAATTGATGGTGTAATTACTAAATATTCACTTTTAAGCAAATAATATTATACTGATTATCTATGGCCATGCAACAAATTACCCCCAAACTTAGTTAAAAAACATTTACTAACTCTAGTCCTTATGGGTGCCTGTGGTTTGAAGTCTCCCATCAGGTTGCAGTTAGGGTGGACGCCAGGGCTGCAGCCTCATCTGAAGGGCTGACTATGGGAAGATTGGCTTTGACTTGTGGTTGTCGTTAAATTCAGGTCCCGATGGGTTGTTTGGCTGAGGGTCGCAATTTCTGGTTGGTGAGAGACATCAGTTCCTTGCTACTTGAGCCTCTCCTGAAAGCTTACGTCATACTAACTGGCTTCCATCAAAGCGGTGAGAGAACCAGAGCAGGCAAGCAAGACTGGAGTGGGTCTTTTGGTAATCCAATCACAGGAGTCACATCTCGTCACTCTACTGTATTATACCCGTTAGAAGTTAGTCACTAGGTCCAACCCACCCTCAAGGGAAGGCAAGAGCTTCAAGGGTATGAATCCCATGAGAAGAGGATTATTAGGAGCCATCTTAACAATTGCCTACTACAAATATTAACCTATTTATTTATTTATTTATGTTTATTTTTTATTAATTTTTTTACAGAGAGAGGAAGGGAGAGAGAGACAGAAATATCAATGTGAGGGAGAAACTTGGATTGGTGGCCTCTTGCACGCCCCCTACTGGGGATTAAGCCTGCAACCCCGGCATGTGCTCTGACCGGGAATCAAACCAGGACCTCTTAGTTCATGGGACAATGCTCAATCCATTGAGCCACACTGACTGGGCTTAACCAATCTTTTTATATGTGAAAGGATAGTTTCTTCTATATTTCTTAAATTAATGTATCCACGTATTCAACAATATTCATAAAATAAAAATAGTTCTACCATAAGGCTTTCAAAGATACCAGGCAACCAGTCACTCTGGTACATACGGATGGGGTGCTAATCCCAGACCTGGGGAGGTAGAGGGCACAGGAAGTTTCTTCGCCCCAGTGCCATCAAAAAATGAGACTTAAAGGAAAAATAGGTATTAGCTAATGAAGAAAGGAATGAGAAAAGGGTGAGAAAAGGATGCTGCAACAAGAAGGAGAAACATGTATCTACAGAGGCCTAGAGATGGAAAAGACATAACTTGCTTAGGGGAACGCATCCTTAATCAATTATGATATTAGACACCCATACCCATAATCTTATCAGAGTATTACAGTTTGTGATTACTCTTTTTTTTTTCTTTCTTTATTGATTTTGTGAGAGAGAGGATGGGAGAGGGAGAGAGAGACAGAGACACTGATGAGAGAAAACATCAACTGGCCACCTCCTGCATGTCCCGCACTGGGGATTGGGCCCACAACCTGGGCATGTACCCCAACCGGGAATCGAACTGGTGACCTCCAGGCACAAGGGTCGACACTCAACCACTGAGCCACAGCCAGGCTGTGATTATTCTTAATAAAGTAGTTGTAACTGATCAGAATAACTATTAACTATATACTAACTGTCAAATATATTAACTATCAAATTTATGATTGTGTGTAATTTAACAAAGTAGTTTTCTAAGTTGGTCCTGCCAGATATATTGGGCCTAAGAACTCAGCATCGTTCCTGTCCACATGTACCAACCACATTGCTTTGATTCCTAATCTTGCCTCTGCCTAAGGTGATATCCTAAGGCTGAGCCTATTGAATACCAGGTGCAGGGCAGATTTAACCATTATGAGTTATTTTGGTCAATTTAATTACCCCAACCTAATAATTAAACTTCAAATTAAAATATCCCCTTCTCTTGGCATACACACATAAAAAAATTTAAGGGGAAGAGATTAGATTATTTTGACCCCATTACTTCCTTTAGGCATCGGATCTACTTCATGTAATTAAATATCAATTGTTCTGAAAGCAGGATAAGAAATTATTCATAATTAGTACTTCAGAAGGATGCCTGACATATAATCTCCATGTGTACCTAATAAGTTGATGCATTATTTTCTAGGAATGACATTAGAATAAATGACTACACACAACCTTCAGATAGGGATCTGATTGTTATTAGGCAGTATGTATACATTAAATTAAGTTTTTTATTCTAGTTTTTAAGTTTTTGACTATGTAAAATTTTGAACAGACCCAAGAGTAAACAGAATAGAATATCCATCATCCAGCCCATAACCAATCATGCCCCATTTGTACCTCTAACCATCCACTCCCATGTTATTTCTGAAGTTTATTCCAGACATTATATCATTCCATCTAGCAATATTTCAGTATATAACTCTAAATGAGAAGCAATCACTATTTTTAAACAAAACCACAGTACCATTTTACTCCTAAATAAAAGAACAATAGTTCATTATTATTAAATGGTCCTTGTTCTTAACTTTACTTTCTTTTTATAGTGAGATAGACAGATAGATAATTAGTAGTTCTCAGCAGGGGATGATTTCGCCTACAGGGACAATTGCGTGTGAATGTCTAAAGACATTTTTGGTTGTAACTAGGGGGTGCTACTGGCATCTAGTGGGTAGAAGCCAGGTCTGCTGCAAACACACTGCCCCACAGCAAAGAATTCCCTATTCCAAAATGTAAGTGTTACTGTGGAGAAATGCAGACGATAGATATAAATAGTAGTTAAAATGGGCAAAAGTTTATAAAGAAGAGAGAAACAAAATGCCCACGCTATGTCATTTTAGTAGTCACACAAAGGGCAAGATGGATTTATCACTCGAAAGCCAATTTTGAATTACGTAATTATTCTAATCCAAGTGTTCCATAAATCTGATGAAATTTCATGACTTTTTTAAAGGCTGGAGAAGAGTAGCCTAGTATTAATGGAACACTGTTCCAGGTGTGATGAAGTTTGTAAAAGTACGATGTTTCTTATGTGGGCAGCAGAGTCAAAGGAAATATTTTTTAAATACAGGAAGAACACTAGGAAATATTATTTTGAATTTGCTAAACTATAATCTGTCAAAAATGTCATTCTTTCATGTAAAATGATGCTGTGAATGTTAATGCTTGTGACATATTTTTAAGATGAAAATTGATATTAATTACTTTAATGCAGACAGAGCTATGCTCATTATTCTCTGCACAGACCCCTGGCAATAATTTACCTAGCTGCACAGCAGTTCATGCAGATCAAAGCTGCATTATTTAAGTGTATCCAGGGGGCAGATTCTAGCTCCCTGCCTTACACTTTAAAGACAAAATATATATCTTGGTTTGCTTCTTGAGAAACAAACTATGTTTAACTAAATAGGTGCTTCATGCAAATCCTGCAGAATTTAAACTCACTTTAATTCCTTCTATCATCTGGGACAAACCCTCTCCCTACCCCCAAAATTCTAATATCTTAGGGGAGTACAGAACAACTGTGGAAATGTAAATTTTTTCAAACAAACAGCAGTGTATTTTCATTGAAATTAAACCGGAATGTGAACTAGATTCAGGAAAGGAAATGGCAGAGAGAGAGGGAGAGTCTGTAGTTGCTATAGAATGTGCCGGGCTGCTTCAGCTCGCAGACAACTGATGAAGTCCAACTCTGAAATTTCAGGCAATTTGTATACCAAGCTCCTCCTTTTCTGTAGTCTTCTCTTCCATTGGTAAAATTCTTTTGCAGGGTCATGTAGGGATCCCACCCCTTCCCTGTGTTTTCACTCTGAAGCTCTACACAACTTTACACCTGAATGAACGCCAAACCTCAGGGATATATAAAGAGAACCTTGAGGAGGAATTTCACAGTTACAGTGCAGAAGCAGAGGGAAAGGAATTAACCAGCTCTCAGCCAAGCAAATCCTCTACTCACCATGCTTCCTCCTGCCATTCATTTCTATCTCATTCCCCTTGCATGCATCCTAATGAAAAGCTGTTTGGCTTTTAAAAATGATGCCACAGAAATCCTTTATTCACATGTGGTTAAACCTGTTCCAGCACACCCCAGCAGCAACAGCACGATGAATCAAGCCAGAAATGGAGGCAGGCATTTCAGTAACACCGGACTGGATCGTAACAGTAAGTCTGTTTTACTTATGTGGATTTCGTCTTTTCTTTTTTGGTAGCATTTTGCTCATATTCCTGTAGAATTGTTTCATTGCAAACTAACCTGAACCATGTCTATTTTGCTAGATAATCTGGAAGTAATCTGCTGCATGTGTAGACTGGCATTCTTTCTGTAAAGTTAACATAACTAAAACAGTGATTTGATAATGCAGGCACAGACTTAAGTTTTATCAAACATTCAAAGAGAAAATGTTTCCAGGAATTAAACTGTTGCTTCTTTAAATCCTGCACAATGAGAATTTTTAAAAAGTGTATAATTTAAATTCAGGTAGTTTTCTGTTTGTTTTAGGACATGTGCAAATTCTGGTAAAGTGCTTAAAGGTAACTAACCTAGGTATGTATAAGAAATCACAAGGGAATAAAAGATGCTTTCTGGGGGAAAAATTGCTCACCATAAATTTCCAAAATATGTCTATGAAAATAGTTGAAAGTTTTGACAATGATCAATGTGAAAGAGGGATACAACTAAAAATGTTGGAAAATTATATTTTTCTGAGATAATTTCTTATTAACTAGATCAAAATTTAGGTAATTGTATATTTCTGTGAAAGACTGAGGAAACTCATAACTTTAGATTTTAAAAATAATAACATACTTTAGAGGGAGCATTTTCCCTTTTCTGTGTGCTTAATTGACACACTGACCACTAGTTAGAGGGATTTACATTTCTTTCCCTTAGAAGAGTTCACATGCTAATAATCAGGTTTTAAGAGAGACCCAGAGAAACAGTGCACAGGAAATCTTACAACTCTTTTGCTCCTCCTCCTCAACTCCATTCAACTATGAGAAATGGTTTTGACCTCTGAAAAGTCAAAGCACATATGACTGTAAATGTCTAAAAAAACAAGGTGTTTTAACTTTCATGAAGATGGTTGCTTTTGCGTACATAGGAAATATCTGATTATTATTAGATTACTGAGCAATGTGGTGGGTATTCACTGTCAATGAACTGTCACTGCAAAAATGCTGAATCTATATATACAGGAACAAAAAGCTAGACAAGTCAAAATCATCTCCAGCTGTTTCTAGGTGTATTCTTAAGGCAGCTGCAGAAAGGTGAGCTGGAATCAGTCAGACAGGAGAGCACACTGAATGGCCACCTGGTTTACCCTTTAATTTTAATCCCACACTACAACTATGTGTGTTATCTATATATACATACATTTTTCATAATTATTGCATCCCTGTAGGCTACATCTCTCACCTCAGAAGTACTAGGGCACAGAGATGAAATAAAACTCTTAATTCAATATCTACTTCAAATGAGCTTTTACTATTCTAAGCAAGGCCACTTCAATGTCCTTGATCATTTTTGAAATTATAGCAGTTAT
This sequence comes from Molossus molossus, assembly GCF_014108415.1. Lineage (NCBI taxonomy): Eukaryota > Metazoa > Chordata > Mammalia > Chiroptera > Molossidae > Molossus > Molossus molossus. The sequence goes on from NW_023425401.1 coordinate 22,079,751, forward strand.
ACTTTTAAATATTTTTTTTTCTGGCTAACAAGGCTTACTTTCTTTATAAGCTATTACACGCAATTTTCCTCAAGTTTAGATAACAAAGCAATGGAAAGGAAAACTCAATTATTTCAAGATTAATTTTTGCTTTAATTACATAAAGCATGTAACAAGAAATAGCCAATTAGAGAACATACTTATTAAATTCAAATAACTAAACAAAAAGTTTGCCATGACCAATATTCAGGAAATGAACACTGTGGTTACTTTTGCAGTTGTAAATCAGACATGTTAGGCATTTTTCTGCCATAAAAAAATCTTGGAAATGTAGCCAAGTTGTTATGGCAACCATACGTTCCTGATTTAGGGGCTTTTATATCCTTTAAATGTTGCATTGTAGTGACATTTTGCATTTCAAACATTTTAATATGTGTTTTTAAAAGATAGCTTGGGAATTTATGTTTAAGATGTAGTTATTAAATTTGATATGCAAAATGTCAGACTGTACATATGTTTTTATGATTCTTTGCAGCAAAATTTTATAATTGAAACAAAATATTACAGAGATCATATGCATTGTACACAATATTAAATACTTTTCATATTTTCTCTATGGATTTTTAAAAAACTAATTAAATGAAAGCAATTGTAGACCTTAACAAATATGATCTGTCAGAAAAAGAACATTAAAATATACTATTTTTTTAACACGTAATTGTGAAAGTCACTTAAACCATCCTGGGTAGTGAGACTAAGACAATGGGATTTTCAAATACTTGATAGGCAATTAGCTAATGTTATATGTGAAAAAAAAAAAAAATAAAGCCTAGTTTACTTAATTCCAAAAAAATTATAGCCATATAAACAGATAATTTTCATGAAAGTGTCTCTACAATCATCCAGGCAGATTTTGCATTGTGAAAACAAAATAAATGTTCTCTTTCTATTTGGTATTTTGCTATCATTTGCATAATGTTTTTGTCATTGCACAGTACTTTTAAGAAATGCCCATTTGTTTATGCCTTTGTACACTTTCTTTTCTGTTTTCTGCAGCTCGGGTTCAAGTGGGTTGCCGGGAACTGCGCTCCACCAAGTACATCTCTGATGGCCAGTGCACCAGCATCAGCCCTCTGAAGGAGCTGGTGTGTGCTGGTGAGTGCTTGCCACTGCCCCTGCTCCCCAACTGGATCGGAGGAGGCTACGGAACCAAGTACTGGAGCAGGAGGAGCTCCCAGGAGTGGAGGTGTGTCAACGACAAAACACGTACCCAGAGAATCCAGCTGCAGTGCCAAGATGGCAGCACGCGCACCTACAAGATCACCGTGGTCACCGCCTGCAAGTGCAAGAGGTACACTCGGCAGCACAATGAGTCCAGTCATAACTTCGAGAGCATGTCGCCTGCGGAGCCAGCCCAGCATCACAGAGAGCGGAAAAGGGCCAGCAAACCCAGCAAGCACAGCATGAGTTAGAACTCAGACTCTCCAAACTGGACTGACTGGTAACCATCTGCTTTACAGATTTGATTGCTTGGAAGACTCAAGACTGCCATTGCTATTTTCTTACTTGAAAATATATGTTTTCTGCTTTGATTAAACTCAGCAAACTGTCCTAAGTATCAGGACCTTCTTTGGGAATAGCGTTTCCATCACAAGTTTTTCAAGATGTACCCGTATCCATGAGTGCAATTTGTATTTAAATTCCACACATCCTGTAGTTTTAATTCCCCATGGTTCTTGAAAGACTGGTGATACTATATACATACTATATATCGAATAATTACTTTTTAAAACAGAAAGGGCTTCTCAGTTATCATTCACTCCCCAACCTATTTCCTGTCTCCTAGAAAAATCCTCCAAAACTGAATAGTTAAAAAAAAATTGTTGCCTTGAATCTTTACAATAACACTTCAGAAGGGTGGCTTTCTTTCTTTCTTTCTTTCTTTCTTTCTTTCTTTCTTTCTTTCTTTCTTTCTTTCTTTCTTTCTTTCTTTCTTTCTTTTTTGGCAATCTTCATGGAACAGTTTAGCAGCCATGAGTGATCTTCCTTTGAAAGAGTGAAAGACCTTGTGACATTTCACTTCAAAAATAAGCCCTGTAGCTTTTTACAGTCTCATAGTATGAAATTATATCCTGCATGCTGACCCTCGCTTGGAATGGAATGCCAGATATGCATGGCAGCAGCTAATAAGTAAAGTTGATTAACTATTTATTTGTCAATGTTATTATTTAATGAGCTTTCATGTTATTTTTTTTTCAAAATGTAATTTTTTATGTTATAAAGCTTTTTCATGAACCTAAATATTTTCCTGTATGATTTGTGGTTGATCTAGAAATATGAGAATACATGTTGTAGATATGTAAAATAAATATTTTAGTCTTCTTAATACATATATGTTTCATCATGAACTTTATCAATAGTATGGATCTTTTCAAATCAATAAGATGCTTTGTCAAGCTAAAATATGAAATATCTTCTTGTTTAATCTGTGCAATTAGAAGGCAATTTGACCTTCAATTCCAAAAGTTTCTTTTAACAAAAATAAACACTGCTAAAAGTTTTTGTCCTTGTTTCTAATGTATAGACATGTACATGTTTACAAAAATTGCGGAATAAATGTGTCAGAGTGATTAATATTTTTGATAAGGCACGTTCAAGTTTTGACAGAAAGTTTGGTAAGAGAGGAGAGAGGGGAGGGAAACCACCTTTTCAGTAAATGGAGATTGAAAAAGTGGCATGGCAATCAGCAATGGGCTGTAACAAGAATAGTTATATTCCCCCAGGGATGCCAAGTCAGCTGCCCATTATAATCAGCTGGGGGAGATATTATGAGACCCAATGCCCAGGCTGCTATCCAAAATACATCATAATTTCTGGGGTAGAACTCAGATATTGGCAGTTTTTAAAGTTTTCCCAGCGATTCCACTGTGCAGCTATGTTTGAGAATGAAATTTTGAAGAAATCACTATCATATGTTGGAGAACTCTGAATACTATTGCATGGCCTGCAAATCAAAGAGTAAAACAAAATATAAATAACAAAGAAAACAAAAACTAAATTTTCAAGTTTGACATGTTGTTATTTAAGTAACATAATCAGTCTTGAACCAGATTTTACAGGTAAATGACATGGGTCAATTCAATCAAATGATCGGTCCCATCACTCCAAATGAAAAAAACAAAAGAGGCTTGGTTATGTATTGATAAGATCTGGTTGTTCTCATTTTGGATCCTCAGCATGAAGGAGTCCTTAGTACATTTTTGTGGCAGATTGTTGTTTTTGTAAATATGAATCTAAAAGTCATGTATATTACCTATAGCATACTAAGCTAAATAAGGATATTAATATGGTCTCTTCCCTATAATAGGTAGGAGAGTCTCAACATATATAAAAACAAGAAAGCATTTCTAGATTTTATAATAATGCTAACTCTTTGTATCATCAAATAAAATGATTCATAGTCCACTACTGATTTATCTCCCAATCTTAATAACTAAGATCTTAAACTATTTCATTTTATATCATCACACTAATACATGGGATATTAATGATAATTATGTCATAGGTTGAACATACCAAAAATGTATTGTTCATATGTCTATGTTACTTGTTCATCATTGCTCAATACAGGATATTTAACATAACAGAAAATTAAAGACACTTCAGCCATTTATTCCTCAATAAGAAATCACCTTCCATAGAAGGCCTCAGAGATGATCTAAAAAATTAGTGTCCTAAGATCTGAGGCATAGCAAAGACTTGACCTGATAATGGCTTTCACAATCAAGAGGACTATGTCATTGTCTTTTACTAATAAAACAAAGGTTTTAGTGACAATAAAATGCTAAAGCATCACTAATTTGATTGCTAAAAGTGTGTTAGTAAATGAATGTACTGGAAAAATGAAAAGAAAGAAAGGAGGCTTATAAAGAAGACCTCTTTAGTCACTCAGGAATTGGATCTATTTTTCATGGTCACATTTAATGTACTAATCTATTTCAAGCCACATTGCATTGATGATGCATTTATCGCAAGGTATTTAGCATCAAATGACAGGAAAAGGTCAGCAATTAATAAGAAAGGCCTAGGATAAAATCAGGCTCTCTGTGAAGTAAAAATTAAAAGTCAACAGTAGAATCTTAGTAGTTATTATTTTAAAATGCTGAAGTGCACTTGCGTCTTTTTTTTTTAAATTAATTTTTGTTACAGATGTTTCTCCTTTTTCCCCAATTGATTACCCCCTCCCTCTCCCTCCCCGCCTTGTCCCCAGCTTTGTTGTCCATGTCCACTGTTCATGCACACATGCATATAAGTTCTGTGGTTTATCTCTCCCCCACCACCCCCTCTTCTGGGGATTGTCAGTCTGTACCCTACTTCCACGTCTCTGGGACTACCCCATTCCTCAGACTGCTATGTTCATTATATTCCACAAATAAGTGAGATCATATGAAACTTGTCTTTCTCTGTTTGGCTTTTTTCACTTAGGATGACACTTGCGTCTTAATTGTTGTATATATTTCCGAGTTTTTTTTTTCCCCAATGAATTCACATGTTCCAGTTGGTTAAACTCTGCATAATCATAGTCTAACCTTAGTAACTATCATTTGAAAATGGTGAATTGTCATAATTTTAGCAGTGACCTCTAGTTCACATTCATAATACTTATCTATAAAAGATTTGTTTATCAAATTTATTTTGGCCATTATGGATAAATGACTTTTTCAAGTGGCTTGAAATCCCAATGGGGAGATGTTTCAACTGCCAGTTTCAAGAATTGGTTAAAATGAATTAATACCAGGCTGACTGCATATTTATTTCCAGTGCAAATGAGACAGAGTGACAGTTTATCATCTGCATTGGCTGACCTGCTGAAGGATTTATTTTCTCTTACAAATAAAGACTGAAACAGTTTGTGAGGTGTATAAAGGAACCTAAATATTTTCCTTTGAATATTAGTAACTGTAAAACAAAGGTTACCTTGTATTATTGATTTCATTTTTTAGTGGTAGGAGTAGGTACTTGAATCTGAGACAGAATGTCTAAATTGACATAATCATTGACCCAGTTATACTCAGCCAAACAAAGTTCATTATTATTAAAGCTGAACAAGAGTTTCATGGGCTTAAGCATAACTTATTATTAAAATAAAAGCATCACTTTTTCCAGTAGCAATACATTTCTTTTTAAAAATTTGTCATTAAATACACACAAATTTAAAAATATTTTACTTAATAATATTGGTAAATTTTCACAAAATCATCAATTGAATCCTTTTATTCATTGAGGTGTTAACCTAAATTTGGTATTCAAAGATAGCCTAAAACACTGAACTCTGAATCCCAGTAACCAGGACTTTTTAACAAATTTTTATAATCTTTTTTTTTTTTTATCCTCACCCGAGGACATTTTTCCATTTTTTGTACAGATAGAGTGGGAGGGAGAGAGAGGAAGAGAGAGAGAGAGGGAAACATCAATGTGAAAGGGACACATCGAGTGGCTGCCACCCGCACACCGACCAGGGCTGGGGACAAACTGCAACTGAGGTACATGCCCTTAGTGGGAACCGAACCCGGGTCTCTCCGGACCTCAGGTGGACGCTCTAACCACTGAGCCAAACCGGCCAGGGCAAATTTTTATAATCTTTAATTAGCATTGTACTTCATGTTAATAGTTGAAAATTTTTACTAAGCGAGGCTTTCTGTGTATTTGTTTGCCTTGTTTTCTCTCTTTTCATATGTGGTTGATAAGATACTTCCTTTGTGTGTATGTGGGTTTTTTTTAACCTCCTCAGGCTTAAAGAATTTAACAATAACAACAACAAACACCACTCTTTCTTGCCACAAATTTCCTTATTGCAAACCAAAGACAAAAATTGCAAATGCATTTCATAATCTCAGGGGTTACCATTTTGCCTGCTTGTCGACCCTATCGTTCCTGAGTTGATTCATTTTGTCCACTTTGAATACTAATTGATAAACATTTCACATTTAATTTGTGACTTAGTTGGACATTTAAAAAAAGTAATAATAAAGTTTTCAATCTGACTCGTCTGCAATTTTTTTATGTAGCAATTTATACAACTGACTTCAAAACATGTGAATTTAGAAACAAGACCTGAGATCTGGTGTAGACTGTGCTGCTACTAATTAGTTGGGTGAACGTACACTTGAGTCTTAAGCTTCCTAAAACTCAATTACTTTATCCATAAAATAAGGGAGTTGAACTAGATAATGTCTAAAGTGTCTTCCAGACTGAAATATTCATGCTCTGTTACCCCAAACAATACAGCCATATTTCAGTCACACTGACACCCACGAGGGCAGATTTACAAATGCAACTTTCTACTGGTGATGATGTTTCCAGTTCACTCAGTTGTTGATCAGATACATGATGGAACAGATACATTCCATCATACAAACACTTGGTCAAGGCTGACAATATGAGATGACATTAGAAATCCAGCTCCACGAGGCTGAGGCAGTAGCATGTTTGGGGCATTTCCCACATTTTGTCCAAACTTGAGCAAACACCAGGGAGATGTTAAAACCAGAGAAAAGGTATTAGAATTCTTATCCATAGAAAACACCATTGCTACTCTATTACCTACTAATTTCTGAAGAAAATAATAAGAAAAATGACCTGTGACCTATAATGGAGATTGTGTTTTATTGTAATGATGTTTTTGTTGAAAGTTTTCATTTTGAAAATCAAAATTATACATATTGTTATATAAGTGGGACAGTGATACTTCTAGTCAAAATATTTTATTATATTTGAAATTAATTTATTAATGTATCTATTTGTTTAGTAATATTGAAAATCTTGTCTGTGTGTGTTAGGTTCTAAGAACACATCAGTGAACAAATGGGAATCCAGTTAAGACAATAACTGCCCTACTGCTAAATGTAAAAGTAATTACACATAATCTCACTTTTGAACAAGACTTAAAAATTATCATTGCTATGATCTACTACATAAATTGAAGGATGTGGACATAAAACAGGAAAAATATATTTCACAAGGGAATGTTATTATAGACATAAAGATTTGAGGTAGACTGTTACAAACAATAAAAGCATACTGGAAACTGGACAGATACATGCAAAAATATAAAACTGGACCACTTTATTAAAAAATATACAAAAATAAATCCAAAATGAATTAAAGACTTAAATGAAAGACCTGAAATCATAAAACTTCTGGAAGAAAACATAGGCAATAAACTCTTTAACATCAATCCTAGCTATATTTTTTTTGGCTATGTCTCCTCAGGCAATGGCAACAAAAGCAAAAATAAATAAATTGGTCTATGTTAAACTAAAAAGCTTTTGCACAGCAAAGGAAACCATCAACAAAACAAAAAGGCAACCTACTAAATGGGAGATATTCACAAATGATACATTCAATAAAGAGTTGATATCAAAAATATATAAGAAACTCATACAACGCAGTAAGAAAAAAAAATAGATAACCCAATTAAGAAATGGGCAGAGTACCTAAAGAGACATTTCTTCAAAGAATACACATAGATGCCAACAGACATAAGAAAAGGTGCTCAACATCACTAATCATCAGAGAACTGCAAATCAAAAACCACAATGAGATATCACTCACACCTGTCTGAATGCCTATTATCAAAAAGTCAAAAACAGCAAGTGTTGGCAAGGATGTGAAGAAAAGGGAATCTTTGAGTAGTATTGGTGGGATTGAAATTGGTGCAGCCACCATGGAAAACAGTATGGTGGTTCCTCAAAAAATAAAAAATAAAATCTCAAAAAATTAAAAATAAAACTATCATAATCCAGCCACTCCACTTCTGGGTATTTTTCTGAAAAAAAACTGAAACACTATTTTGAAGTGATATATAAACCCCTATGTTCATTGCAGCATTATTTACAATAGCCATGATATGAAAGCAATCTGGGTGTCCATGGATGGATGAATGGATAAAGAAATTGTGCTATTGATACACAATGGAGCATTACTTAGCAATAAAAATAATGACATCTTGGTAATTGCAACAATATGAATGGATCTAGAGGGTATTTTGCTAAGTGAAATAAGTCAGACACAGAAAGACAAATACTGCATAATTTCACTTATATGTGGAATCTAAAAAAACCCCAACAAATTAACAAACAAAACAAAACAAAACAGATTCATAGATAAAAAGAGTAAACTGATAGTTGGCAAAGGGACAGGGGATGGAGGGATGGGTGTAAAAGGTAGAGGGGAATAAGAGGTACAGACTTCCAGTTATAAAATAAATGAGTCATGGGGATATAGTATACAGCACAGGGAATATTTTCATAACTTTGTATGATAAAAGAAATGTACTAGGCTTAACATGATGATCACATCATAAGGTGTACAAATATTGAATCTCTGTGTTGTACAGCTAAAGCTAATATAATATTGTATGTCAACTGACTTTAGTTTAAAATTATTTTTAAATAAAAATATACTTGGAAAAATTGTGTTTCTTTATGGTTGGTGGTCCTGCCAAAGTGAGCAGAAGCCTTTGTTTTTAAGCGGATATAATCTTAGTATTAAATCCCTCAAAAGAACCTACCTTCTCGCATAAAGTGGTTAAAAATTTTATATAGATTTTTCAGTTTAATTATTTAAATATTCTTGTAGTTATAAATTGCTATTTGCAGTCCCTCTTCTCCTAAACATTGATTTTTTAACATAAAAATTCCTATTTCCTGATAGTTTCCAAATATTAGGTGAAAACATTTTATTGCTGATAACAGCATGAATAAAGGAAATAACTGTAGACAACTTCAGCAAACAAGATATGTAGAGATTTGTTCATCGAGGACACTAAATATTGCTTGTATCCAACATTTATATAGATATTTAAAAATAATTATACACTTCTGAAAAACGCCATTGTGATTCATTTGCTCTTGAGAGGGGCACATGATTGGGTGATCTGCTTGACTGTGTATGATGATGTTTCAGCAAAGCAGCCTCCAGAAACGTGGAGAATTTTATGGATTACACCAGATGGTTGCAGTGATATCATGCAAACTAAGCTGATATTGCATAATTTAAGTTGGTTCTCTGTCATTACCATATGTCTGAGGCGAATAATTTTTTAAAAAAGACTTAAATTGCATTTGTGTAAGTATATGTTATATCCCTACTTAACCCATACAATGGGGGGAAGGTCCCGGAGAATGCCTCCAACAGATGTTGAAACTGGAACAAGGCTCTTTTTTGATCAGTGTGTTCTTTTGGAATTAAGACATTTATGATTCAGTAATATTATTAAACTAAAACAGGTGTGGTTCCAGGACATTCCAGGTCAAAGATTTCCTATTGTGTTTTACTATCGTTTTTATTACCAGTAGTAAGATAAGCATGTTCAATGGGAAGATGACCACAGTACCAGAGCAGCTGTATGTTGAGTTGAAAAAGGCTGATGACAAGGAGAAAAGGCTTGTAAGGACACACTGTCAACACCCCAGCACAGATCTGGAATGAGTTCTGAAAAGCCACAGTCTCTCGGGACTGCTGCCCAGAATAGGAACCTTCAAACACTGTGCAATTTCCAGGCTATGAGAAGCCCTACTGCCCTCCTTTCCCAGTGAAAACAACCAACAAATAAACAAGTAAATAAAATAATTCCTCTCTCCAGCTCTTTTTGTAACTACCCATACCAAATATTCCACCATTAGACGATCATTATTTAACATTTTTTATTTCTTTCAAATACAAACATCTCTGGAAGAGAAAACACATTAAAATAAAGTCTGTGACCTCACTGCCTACTAGGACCAATAGGCTGGGAGTAAAGCCAGGGGGAAATGGTGGAGACTATAGAAAAAAGCCCCACGTGAAAGAGGACAGCTTCCAATCTGCTTGCACATATAGTAGCAACATTCCACCAAAAATCTAAATATTTTATATGAATTTTCCCAATTTTTAAATACTGGCAGATTTTTAAAATCCTATAGTTAACAAAGTATACTAAGTAAACTGTCCATTTACTGGGTCAGTTTAAAACTGTTTGTGAGTCATATGAGGGTGCTCAAAGAATCTCTCAATCAGCAGTTAGGAGCCCTGAATTCTAATCTCAAGTCTGCTACTTCTAGTTTTGGGAAATTCAGCTAAATTGTAAATTCCTGAGATCTAAGATGACATCTCTGTATTAGTTAGCATCCCAAAGGGAAACAGACAACACACTCATAAATTAAGGAGGATTTATTTACTGGTGGACTAATTATAAGACTGTGGGTGAGATTTAGGGAAAGCACAAGTCATCAGCATACAGGAGCCCTTGGCCAGCAACACCAGGGCTGTCACAACCACAGACCCTAAGGAAATAGGGAAGGATGAGGTTACACGAGCCCGGTAGGTGAAGGCACACACTGAGAGTAGAACAGTGCTATGTTCAATCTGAGGAGTCAGCTAGAGGAACCTGCAAAGCCAGAGAGCTAGGGGAATAATAAATACCCTTGTCACTCTCCTCTCTCCTTCCTCCTTCTGACTGATGTCTTGCCAGGATCCTCACTGGCAAATTCTATTGGAGGCCATGGGATTGGGAACTGGTGAATGTAATCCATATTAGTAGCCTGCGGCACAGGGCAGGGTGAGGAGCAGAGGCTGCATACGGAGAGCCAAACATGAACTGCCTGGCACAATCTCCTTTGGCATATTATTCTGCACAACATTTGGAACAGTGTATTGCATTGAGTAGGCACTGAATTATTATAGAATCTCTCTCTTTTTTAGTTTCTAAAATGTATATATTTAAGATGCTCTCCAAAGTTCCTTTCAATATGAATCTTACAATTTCATTTTTTTATGAATCTAGCCTGCCGGTGTGGCTCAGTGGTTGAGCATCGACCCATGCACCAAGAGATAACCAGCTCGATTCCTGGTCAGGGCACATGTCCAAGTTGTGGGCCTGATCCCCAGTGGGGGCATGCAGGAGGCAGCCAACCGATGTTCTATTTCTCTCTCCCTCTCCCTTCTCTCTCTTTAAAATCAATTTAAAAAAAAAAAGAATCTAAAAGAAATCTTTGGAAAAAATTTTGAGAGCTTTGGATGCCCCACCTTAAGGTTAGATATCATGTACCTCAAGAAACAAATCAATCTATTAAAGTAAAAAAGACACAAAAACCGAGATAACATTTTTTTCAGCAATATCTCATGTAGCACAGAAAAAAACAGGAGCATGTTTACTATAGATTCCTATAGACTCTTAGAAATGTTCATTGATTTACCTTATATGCGTAGAGTAGAGGATAGGACTTTGGTGTTTATTTTTGCTATTATTGTTGTTGCAAGTTTGAATAACAACCATGTCATTAGAAAATGCATTCATAGGTGATTTAACTATAATTTAGTTTCTGTTGGGGAGTTTGTTTCACGAAACAAACTCATGAACTAGCACCTTGAAGAAGAAACCATGTATTCCACAAATTAACTCAGAACAACTCACCCAATACGATGATGCTCAGTAAAAGACATTACCTAGAATACAAATACTATATACAGTGTTAAGTTTATTCCTCAGCCTTAGGAAAAAAAGCATTTGAATTGGGCAGCATTTAAGCTTGACTGCCATGGTATTTAATGATGAGAATCAACTTCTGAACTAAAACCCTAAGGTTCAAGGTCTGTGATTAAAAGGAGGGAAGCAATATAACTCCTACATGAGTTCAAACCATGTCACACTTCCACACTCCAGCAGTCATCAGTACAACCCAGAGCTACACCCAGCTGCAGGAGGCCATCATCATGGTTCCAAAGGCAGCTGGTCTCTTCACTTGGGACAGTGATGACCATATCACCGTTTCACAGAGTGGGACCGATCCAGGGAATGATGACAGCAGGATGCCAAGACACTTTAAATACACATCAAAGTCAATTTTGAAACTTGGCTTAGGTGTGGAATGATGAGAAACGAAGCACTTGGCTTTCAGAATTTCAAAGACTCACTTTAAGGGGAAAGCACTGCATAGATAAAGATGATGAGAATATGAACAGCTGTGCCAGGCTTTGCTTAGTGGTTACACTGCTGAGAAGAGCCCTTAGATGTACAAAGGATAAAAAGCCCTGCCAATTTTGCAATTTCTTCTTCACCTACATCTGAATACACAGAAATAACATCTGTAACTGGCTAGCTCCCTTTTCCTCTTATTCTACTACTTTACACTTGAAAGGCCATATGTTGGGCTCCATTTAGTACTTGATCCAAACAAATGTTCTAGGATATTCGGATCCTAGGAATAGGAGTACAAAGAAAATATTAAACGGGGAATCCATTCAAAACTTCATTTGTATTTTCTTTGGCATATTGTTAGATAGTATTGCATAATAGTCAAGGTTACAGGTACTGGAGTTGGAATATCCAGATTTGAATCATGGTCTTGACCTTTATAGTTGATCACATTAAGCAATAAATGCCGAAATTTCCTTATCTGTAAAATGGGGAAATTATATTTACTTTTAGAAGAGTTCCTTAATGTGAGGCCTCATAGAGTTAGTTGTTACTGTTATTACTATTATTGTTATTATAATATTTCTTATGTGGAGACCAGATAGTAGAGTGGTGAAGAATGTAGACTTGGATAGAGACTTCATCTTCTCCAAGCCTGTGGTCCAGAGGAAAGAAGAAAAAGTTAGCAAGGTAAGAGAATGCAAGGTGGTTCATCAATAGATGAGTAGATAAAAAAGCTGTGGTACATACACACAATGGAATACTAGGCAGCTGTATAAAAGAGAGATCTCTTATCCTTTGAGAGGACCTGGAGAGTATTATGCTAAACAAAATAAGCCACTCAGAGAAAGACAAATACCACATGATCTCACTTATTTGTGGAATATAATGAACAAAATAAGCTGGTGAACAAAATAGACCCAGAGACATAGAAAGGAGCACGGTTCAGAGTGACAAACCTCAGAGGAGGGGGTAGGGGGGAGGAATGAGATAAACAAAAGAACTTATATGTAAGTATGCATAACCAGTGGACATAGACAATAATGCTGGGGGGGGGGGCGGGATTGGGGGAAGGGTGTTTAGGGGGAAAAATGAGAAACATCTGTAACAAAAATAAATTAATAAAAATTGCAAAAAGAAGAGAATACAAGGAAGAAAACAGAAATATCTTTGGAAGATATTGTAGACTAATCTTATTTCATTTTAAATAAAAATAAAAAGCTTTGGTATTATGGTCATTTTCAAAGAAGCATCTCTCTCTCTCTCTCTCTCTCTCTCGTCAATGTTTTTATTCATTGCTTTTTTGGAATCACCCTAAATTTGCTTTTCTTGGCTGTGTTGTCATTTCCTATTTATTTCATGTATTTGTGTGACAAAAAATTGATGTAGGAAACATTTTTCACACATTTATTCTCCTTTTTGTCCCTATACCTAACATTGACTACTATAGTTATTTGCTTCTTTTACCCACATGTCACTTCAAGGCTCACCCTCTCTTACTCATTTCTTCAACAAAAGAAACAGAGTAGTTTTTCACTTACTCCATTCCTGCTTTTTCATTATTCCAATACAATATGTTATTCATATTCTAAATGTTCAGATTATTGTTTTATTGTTTTCTCTTCTTATAATTTGTGTTAACTGTTGGCTTATAACTCTCTAAAGTAATTTTCTAAATTTTTCAAACATGTTCTGCACAAGAAAAAAAATTGAGCACATTTATTTATTTACTCTTATAAATGATATATAACTATATTAATGTACTATGTACAGTATGAAACACATTTAGAAACATGAATTGAATAAAGTGATAAAATTGAATACAAATTTTCTTCCTGTACTCCAACAGTTCAATAAAACTTTAAAAATAATAATATAAAAGAAGAACAAGAACAAATGGCCTTGGCTATATTCTCTGAAAATAATAAACACTATATAATTTTGGAAAACGTGTACAACATTTTATATTGTTTATTTAAACTATACTTCTAAGCATTTTTTGTACATTTCTCAATCCTCTATTCCTACTCCCTGAAATGTTCTGTTATCAGTAATTATACATTACATATTGCAGTCTCCTTTGATATCACAACTGATTAATCTTTCCTTTTTTTTTTACTAAGTTCTTTGTCATATATATTTTCTTCTATATCGCAAGAAGGTTTTGCGGGGGGAAATCCAGAAGATGATAACATAAATGGAAATAATATGTTTAGCACCATTCTAAAACACAATGGCAAAATTCCAGGAAAGTATGCCTCCTGTATTTGGAAGTATATTTTACCCTTGGCCTTACAAGAAGTTATTTAGAAAAAGTAAAAACAAAGGCTTTATTGCCAAAGATTCTTTCAACATAGTTCACTGGCATTAAAAAAAAAAAGATGAAACTTTTTATATCAGTATACCTTTAATATGCTTGGAAAATTTGTTTCATACCTTTGAGAAACATTATATTCCTAAATAATGTCTGTATTTAATATGGACATTAACTCTCCATTGGTGTCTTTTTTATATTTGAAAAGGAAGGCACACTAGAAACATTAGAATTGTCATTTCTATAAATGAAAAAATTACATTTCTTTTACTGTTCTATACTAGAAATAAGATATGACTTAAAACATTTAAAATAGGAGTTAGCTATTAATTCCCCTTTTCTCTTCTGTTTTGTGTTTGCTTCCCATAGGTGAGGCTACTGTCACATACCAGCTCTGCTTAGTAAACTGTTCCCATGACAACAGCAGCACATAAACTTGGAAATAACAATAAAACTGTTTGAAATAGAAATGCAAATAACATTATTATTGGATGCCTATCTCATCTGTTGCCTCTATAACCTGAAGCACATGGTGACCATTTAATTGCACTAGGTATTGTGTACCTCATTTTTTTCTTCAATTACACTGAAATTTCTGGAAGAAGTAAGCCATGACTTGTACCATTTTTTATAGCTCTTGCATAGTAGGCTGGTACTCTCTCAATGAGAAATAATTTATCTTGTTTTTCCAAACTAGAGAATCCCTTAGAGGGAGGTGCTATGAGGCAGGCAGAGGCTGTTGAGACCCTCAGACAGCAAGATGGTCAGCAGTACCACTTTTTAGTCTTCCCACCAGAAACGTCTCCCAAGCCATAGCACGGAGGCATGCCTGAAGCTCTACCTTCCTGTGATGGTGGGGCCTGCATAATCCCTGACTCCCAGCTGCCTGGGATCCCCTTCTAACAAATGGTTGCTAAATAGACAGTTGTAAATCAACTAATAAAGACGAAGCATATTGGTGAGGTTTGCTGGGAGAGGCAGTTCAACACTAAGACTGAGTCCAGCATTTGTCGGGGATTTTTGGGAAACCTATTTCATGTGGATGATGTTTTGCCTAATGTTTCTTATTTTTTTCCTACTTTTTGAAGGGCTCATTATTTCAATGCAATGTTACACCATATCTCTACTGTATTTCTTGATTCTGTAATTCAGTTCTTTGTGGAGGTGAAATCAGCATCTCAAGCAGGTTTCCGGAAGCCCAGACAGATGACTAGTTACAGTGTATACACAATGGCTGTAACACAAAGAATCACTGTCAAGGGGAAAACAGAAAAATCTCAACAATGTGGACGAAACAAAGTAGGTTTTGTCCAAGTCTAATTGAGGCATGCTCTCTTTGACATGGTTTTCTGCATCAAAATGGGGTTAGTTGAGTCAGGAAGTTATATTATGATTGTTTTATTTCTTGTTTCTTGGTTCTAAGCTCCTTTTAAGGATGTTCATAGTAAAAATTGTTTTTGAGCCATTTCCAAAAAGTTGTCAATACTGACATATTCTTTTAACTTGATAAAGCTAGAGAGAGCTTAGACTACCCTTCACTTTAGCCCTTATTTACTAAAATACTTTATTTCTTAAAAAAGTTGTGTTTTTTCACTACAGATGAGATCTGAGATTTAATAGGTCTTAGCAATGGTGTGAGTAGTTTATTCTTACACAAGATCTAGCATATTTCAGGAAAGATAAAATATGGCACATAAAATGTGTTAATAATAAGATTAAACGAGTAGAAAGGATCCCAAAAGTGGATTCCCAATCCCGTCTCTGAACCACAAGAAATTACAAAAGTCATTTGTAGGCCAGGGTTTACCCTGTGACCTCACTTCTCTGACAGATCTAAGAGTTTTGACTTTCTAGTTTGTTTAGCTTTCTACTTATTAAGACAGAGGGTGACGTCTAAGCAATTTATCAGCCTAATTGCAGTCCTGTTTTGAAGACTCTCTATACCTAACTTGGATTAGCCTCTTATCTACAGACTAGTTGCCCCTTTTACCTTCCTTTGGTAAACATGGCCATTATCAACCTGTCCTTAGCTAAAAATACTGTATCAGTTAACTATATCTTACATACCACTACATTACAACAACCACAACATACAATAACAAGCACTTATTTAGATCATGCATTTAAGGATTTTCTGTGGAAGAGGGTGGTGTCAATTGATCTAGATGGGGTTTGAATTAGCATGGTTGATTTGGGCTCATTTTATACATCTGGAGGTCAACTGGAGTTCAGCTGATCTAGGTAAGGCTCAGCCCGGGCAGCTGGACTATGTACCATGTGTCTCTCAACTTCCTATGGGAACTGGCCTATTAACTAGGGTATCTCATGGTTACAGGAGAGGCTCAAAGGAGAGAACTTAATCGTACTGGTGCTTTTCAAGCTTTGGTCTCTCATGTCCCCTAACATTCTATTTTTCAAAGAAAGTCATGTAACTGAATTTAAAGTCAATGGGTGGGGAAGTGTACTCCATCTCTTTATTGGAAGAAACATGTAACAAAGCAAAGTAACATGTCAAAGGGTGTTGGTATTGAAGTAGGGGGTAAAGATTTGAAGTCATTAGTAAAAATCTGCTACATTTATCTTCAATCAAATCCAGTCTATGTCCTAGAGCTTGGAACACTGCAATGACTCAAGTGTCCTCAGAGTATTTGCAGTTGTTGAGTAGGAATATGACATGTTGAATTGAGCTACTCTCAATTTTCATTGTATTCACTATAAAGTACCTATTCTTTAGATGAAAGACTTAGAGCATTATTATTTGTCAATGATGATTTTATTCACCAGATGTATTTGGTAAAAAGAAACCAATAAAAAGTCCATCCAAAAAACCCTCTGATCCTCATAACTGACTCTGATCTGCCATGTAATAAGAGAGCAAATCTTATTCCAAAGATAAATCTAAGCAATTTTACATACTGAAAAAAATAATTTATTTATTTAAGTAATGAAAAAAAATTGTTTTGGGGGCTGGTTAAAGTAAAAATATTAATGTTACAAAAACAAAATAAAAACTCCAGACTGTTCTTGGCAAAACTCATTACCTTAAAGAAATAAAATAATCATTCAATGCAAAGTTTTAAAGATTAAAACAAAAAATATAAACTCAGGAATTCCAAGAATTTTCCTTAATGTTAGGGCACCTAATTTGATATGTTTATGACTTTATGTCCCCAGTTGTATAAAGAGGATTTGGGAAAGTTGAGACTAAAATGCTTTCCTGTGCTAACATATACATACTCTGTTATGTTGTCAAATTGATACTGTTTATCCCATTGAATTCGCTCTTTGTGCTACAAAGCAGCATTCAACGAAGTGGTCCTTTTTTTAATTTTTATGTTTAAGATACTGATTATGTAGGGATGGCTTTTGACAAAACTGTGAAGTAGGCTACTAATTGTTTGCACTTCTTACAAACATGAAAAAAAATCAATAAAATTATCCTTGTAATTTAGACACTTCTAACATATATCAATTGAATTTATTCAGCCAAGATGTCTTTAGTGCCCACTAGGTGCCAAGCACTGTGACAATGTGCAGGAGACGCTATGTTGAATGAATCAGATATGATTCCTCACTCACACAAGGATGAAAGGGGTTTAAACCACTTGGGAAAACTTTCCGCCATAGCTATGAACATTGAAGAGATGCATACCCTATGACTCAACAATTACACAGCAAAGTATACACATCACAGAGATATGTACATATGTGCACCAAAACACATAGACCTTCTGTGAACATCTACTTACAGAAACATTATTTATGATAGTTCCAACTAGAAACTATCCAAATGCAAATTAGCAATAGAATAAATAAACTGTGGCATCTTCACACAAGTAATACAGTAGAGAAATAGAATGATTTATAACTACACACAACAATATGAATTTCATAAACTATGTTGAACGAAAGAAGCCAGACACAAAATAGTACATACTGTATAATCTTATTTATATTAAACCTAAGAATAGGCAAAAGAAATCTTGGCTTTTCAAAGTGAGGAAATATTTACCATTGGAGTATAACAATTTAGAACACAGGAGTATTCTGGGGTGCTGCTAGTCTCTGCTAGTTTTCTGTGACTTAATTTGGATACTTGCTATACAGTTGTATTCAATTTGTGAACATTCGATGACCTCTACATGAAGATATGTGTACTTTCCTGCATGAATTATAATTTGATTAAAAAATTGTCTCCCTCCCTGAGAGAAATGACCATGGGTAGTTTACAGTTTAGAGTTGGAGACAAATAAACAATAAGAAAATAGATAAATGGCAATAAGTGAAATGGTAGAAGTGAAGAGAGTATAACAAATAGTAATCAAGTATAGCCCGGCTGGTGTGACTCAGTGGTTGAGCATTGACCCATGCACCAAGAAGTCGCCCATTTGATTCCTGGTCAGGGCACATGACTGAGTTGCGCCTCGATCCCCTGTGGGGGGCATGCAGGAGGCAGATAATCAATGTTTCTCTCTCATTGATGTTTCTATCTTTCTCCCTCTCCCTTTCTCTCTCTCTAAAATACTCAATAAAAATCTATTTTAAAAAATAGTAATCAAGTGTCTACAATGGGGAAAGCACACTGAAAAAAAAAAAAAAATCCTTTGTTTGACAAGCACAGTCAACATATGCAGAACATTTGGCAACTGACACTGCAGTTTGTCTTCCAGTACTGAGGGTACTTGTTGAAAGGAGGTGCCCAGTCTCTAGTGGAGGATGTTGTATCCTGGTCAGTTGATCACTATGATTTTTCAGTAATGTATGATTATGCAATGTTCCTCGAATCTTCTTGCTTTAAGAACTATAATTATTCTGCCCAACATGCCTATGATTGCACTCTCCATTCTGCTCGCATATGTTCTCTTTTACATCTCCTCTGCCCGGAGGAGGTGCTGTCAGCATCTGAGGACTTATAATGGGATGGGTGACATTAAGCGCATCTGGGAAGCTGGTACTTCGGCTTCATTATGGACAGACATAATTTAGACCTATGAATTAATTAATTTTTGCTAGCTGAGATCCAGATAGTACATAAATCTTTTTTCAATCTTCAAAAGCATTTTTTTTTCTTGGCTATATTCTTAGGCATCTGGGAAATTTGTTGGTTATATTTAATAATGAGAGTAGAAACCGTCACTTGAAAAAGAACCCCATTGTACTGTAGGAAATGAATATTTATAGATTTAACTCTAAATTAAGTTCTAGTTGAGTCCAATTTAGTCATCCATTCAAAGGAAGTTGAGTTATGCCTCTCTGCCTATGAAATATCCCTGACATTCTAGCATATGAACAAGAGTCGATATCTAAAACTTCATCATCATTTTTTCCTGTAATTAAGTTATGAGCAGAAAAATTCATTTTCTGTAATTATAGAAATTTTTAAAAAGCACAAAATGTGTTTAAAACATGCTGTTAATGTGTAACAGGGTATATAACTTCTAAGAAATGTAACCCTAATTGACTAGAAAAAGATTCATCTCCACTTACTCTGCGCTACCAAATATCTTGTCTTAGTCACCAGATCCCTATATGTTGCTCTCTCTCAGGTTATGTCATCTGCATGAGAATCAGCTGATCTTGACAAATTGAGTTCTCCAGTCTGGTATGGAGACAACAATTTGAAGTCCCTTTTGAAAAAAAAACAATTTTAAGTCAACTATTGACTAGCTAGGATTTAATTACCTAGTTCTTTTTATCCAGGATTTTGCTTCTCTTTATACCTCTCTCCTTGACTTTTGGTCAATTCACACCTCATTAATTAATTCACCAAGAGGTGGGCAGAGTGAGAAAAGAGAAAGGAACTTAATTGGTCAACTGAGCAACTGGATACAACTCTGGGCCCCTCTGTATTGTTCTTCTAGAGACCCTGTAGAGATAATATTCAACTGCTTTAGAAAAGTGCTATTTAGGAGAGTGAGAAAAACTGCATCTAAATTTTGAGTCTTAGAGAAAGCATATTTAAATAACATAAAACAATGTGATTATTTTCTAATCTTCCAATTCATGATTCAATTTCTGAAAGTAAATACAATGATATCTTGAGTGGTTAAATTCTAAAATTCATTCTATCTGGTTTGTGTGTAAAATAACTTATTGGGTTATACATTTTTTAAAAAGTGTGATTAGACCAAAGAAAGGTATATTCTTGAGAATGGATATATTTATGTTCAATTACAGTGACTGTCTTATCATTTTCTCAAACATAAAATTAGGTCCTCAGAAAGATAGGAGCTTAGATAAAACTGAGTTTTATTTAAAAGACTGCTTATTACTTTATGCATTTAAAACAAATATGCATATTCATAAACATAAATGAGAAAGTGCAATGTAATTTGAACATAGGGGGATGGTTAATACTGGAAAAGAATTAAGCACAAAGTAGTTTTTTTCAGTTTTTTCTATAAAGGTAGAAATTGGGAAAACTTTTACTGAATTGAGTAAAATAAATGGTTGTGCAAATAATTAAAAAGAAATTTTTGTTGTTGTTGTTAATCCTCTTCCAGGGATATTTTTCCATTGATTTTTAGATAGAGTAGAAGAGAGGGAGGGAGGGAGAGAGAGAGAGAGAGAGAGAGAGAGAGAGAGAGAGAGAAAGAGAGAGAGAGAGAGAGAGATTGGTTGCCTCCTGCATGACCTGACTGGGCCTGGGGATCGAACCTTCAACCAAGGTACATGCTCTTGACTGGGAATTGAACCCGAGACCCTTTGGTCTGCAGGCAGACGTTCTAACCTCTGAGCCAAACCTGCCAGGGCAAAAATGTTAATTGAGTACATATATTCTTCATTTCCATGAGTGGCTTAATTCATTAAGCCAACAAGTATTTATTGAGTACTCAGGATAATCAGGCACTGTTTTGGCATTGGAGATACAGAGTAAGTCCCTATCCACAGAGCTTTCATTATGGCACAAAATGACTAAGGAACACCTTTATGGAACAAACTCAAAGGATCACCAATAGAGAATAGAGCACAAAAATTGCCTTGCTGATTAACTGCCAAACTTCCAACACTTCTGTGGGTGGCAGGTTGATTGCCTAGACAGGTATAAATCAAGCATTCTCTCCAGTACATGTTTTGCCTTTTTACTGATAAAAAGTGCTTGGGGGGACACAAGTTGGTACTAGTAGGAACCCCTCAAACACACCACCACCTTTTTGCTCAAAAGCACGATCAGTTTTGAAAACAGAAGGCCACCATTCCTTAAAGTTTTTCTTTCTTTTTAAAAGAATTTGTTACAGGTAAAGCATTTCATTAGACACAGAAGAGAATGTAACTAAAGCACAAAGCACAGAGAAACCTTTACTTCCCGTCAAGTACAATTTACCAGGAGAAGATGATAGAACCACAAGAAATAATCTTAGAGTTTTCTTTAGAGTTCATGGCAAACTTCCATATATATGATTCATATAAATTTTATTCTGAAAACAACCCTGTGAGGTAGGGCAGGAAAATAGTATCATTATACATAATTATTTAGGGGAATAAACTGATCAAAACAAAAATGAATGACTTTTTCAAGAATTACAGAGATAGGGATGAAGCAAGACTTAGTTAACTTGGTTCTTCTCACTTATGATCATTTATGTTTTCCATCTTAGCTTGCTCTTTCCCTTAAGAATGTTTTTTTTTTTTTTTTAAATCCTCATTTGAGGACATGCTTAGAGAGAGGCAGAAGTGAAGGAGGGAGGGAGGTAGGGAGGAAGAGAGGGGAAGAGAGAGAAAGAAACATCAATTGGATCAATTGGTTGCCTTCTGAATGTGCCCCGACTGGGGATGGACCCACAACCCAGGTACGTGCCCTATTTGGAAATTGAACTGGCAGCCTTTTGGTGCATGGGATGATGCTCAACCAAGACACTCAGGCCAGGCTCTCATAAGAATGTTAATGATATATAAACATTCATTCATTCATTCATTCGTGTATTTATTGAACATATTCTATTTGCTAGCTGCTGTGAAAAGTCCCAGGGATACAAAAATAAACTACTGTATTATCTGCTCATAAGGCATTTACACTCATTTGAATAGCACTTTACTCTTACAAAGCTCTTCTCTCAAAAATGATACAAGCATCACTACATCCTCTGCAATGCATCATCAATAGTTTTAGAGGAATTTAATAACTTACCTAAGATCATAAAGATAGCAGGGGCCCAGGAAGATTCAGTCATTTCTTAAGTGTTAGAATGAGTACAGAACTATAGAATATTGGCTCTAGACTTTATTGGACATAGATCTTTATCACTAAAAAATTTTGAACATGCAGAAGCAATATACGTTTAGAATTTTTTTGCCCTGGCCAATGTGGCTCAGTTGTTTGGGTGTTGTCCTGTTCACTGAAAGAATGCCAGTTTGATTCCTAGTCAGGGCACATGCCTGGGTTGCGGGCTTGATCCCTGGTGGGGCGTGCAGGAGACAGCTGATCAATGTTTTGCTGTCACATCAATTTTTCTCTCTTTCTCTCTCTCTCCCTTCCTCTCTCTAAAAAAAATGAATACAAATATTTAAAAATAAAAATATAAAAAATTTATACATATGCTGCTATATATATTAGGATTAACACATTATAAAACTCAGAAAAAATTAAATAAAAAAAAAAAAGCAAAAAAGAAAAGCAAATACAAATGGAAGCTTTAACCTCTAGTTTCTGTACCCAAATGCTTATCATGCATACTCTTGAGGGTGTACATACCTTTTTTGGAAATCACTGTAATAACAGACAATGAATTTCAATGAGTATTTAAGGGGAGGGCTGTCAATGTGGATGGGTGGTACAGTGGAGGGGGTACTATCACTGAGTTCATGATGTCTGTTAAGTTATAGGAGTGAATAATCAGCAATCTAAAAAAAAATCTGCCCTTGAGATTCTAGTCATAAATGTCTCTATCAAACACTAGAGGGATGTACGTTTTTCATATTCCTTTTTACCAGTTTGTTTCTGGTTTGCACTTTCCAGCTGTTGACATCATGACAATCAAAAAGTTTGAATGCTAATGATTAGAAGCAGGAAAATCCTGAACAAATGTCTGCACCACAAGCACAAAAAGGAGAAATACTTAGATTTGATTTCATTCAAGTGGCAATCACACAAAATTCAATTAAAAAGGGAGCCTTTGAAAGTTAGTAACATTTTATTCAATTCCCAACTAGCCATTAATATAATTTGTGCTGTCGTAATAAGTACACCACTTTTATGAAAGCATTTATTTCCGCTCATGAAGAAGAGATCACTTTCCCTCCCACAATAAACTCTTTAGTTGAACACCACTTTAACTACTTGTTAATAATTTTCACAAATTCTTCCTTCATGGTAAAACATTTTCCATTTCAACTTTATGGTAATATTCAATTGTTTTAGATGCTAGCTCAATGAATAGTTTTATACTAGAAAAAAGCAAAATTTAATTCATACTTTCTTTGAAGAGTCTAAAAGATGTAATTTACGCATATATAATCATCTAACACATACACTAAAATCCCATCCTTCTAAAATCAGTTAACAACAAACAATGGAAAAATGAATGAAAGTTTTGTCTGTTCCACTGCATTGCCCAACTTGAGGAGGCAAAGTTTACACTATATTTTCTGGGCATGGTTCTTCGAGAATTTTGCAACATGGTGGCCTTGGTCTCTAAGTGTTAAGCTAGAACAAATTAATGAGGAAATGAAAATGTGATTTTTGTAAGAGGTCTCGGTGTTATACTAGGGACCTTGGAAAAACAAAACGAACATATTTAACACTTGTAAGAAGCTTGTTCAAAGCCCAATAATAAAGGTCATTAAAAGTGGAATCACTGTGCAATTTCTGGGAATATTGCGTCATGAATAGAAGCTCCATTTCAATTTGTTTATTTATATTACACGTCTATTCAAGAACAATTGTGGTGACTAATGTCAGAAAACTTGAAGTGAAAACCTTGAAATTATAAAACATGTTGAATTCAGGTAAAGAAGAAGTGACACTAGTTAGAGAAGAAATTTAATTTGTGCTAGAAGATGATGACGTAAGAGCCAATAGTCAAGATGAAAGTCAATCTTCATTTCTATGGTATATTATAGTTTTCAATACCTTCTTCAGTTAGTTCATCTCTTTTAATATGGAAAACTTGGCTGTAGAAGACATTGCTCACTGTTCACTGAAGAGCAGTTCATTGTAACATTTTGTCAAGATTTATCGGCATGCAAGAGCTGAGCTCTATGAGGAGTCCTGCAAACACACTGGAAATACTGTCCTGCAGAGGTCAGTACAGTTTACACAGACCTGCCTCACAGTGCAGCACCTCTTTCTTGGTCGCTCATTTCAGGTTCCAATCAGTAAACTGGGAGCCACGATAAGCTTTGTCTCACAAAAACAGTAGACCTGAGAGAATCATGGCTATAAGCACATAACACTGTGCCTGACATGGAATATATATAATTAGCTGTAATTATTCAACAAATGTATGCCTCCACAGAGTAAAAGGGAACCTATTCCTTGACTCCGTGCTCAACCCCATGATGCAGTAAAGCCCTCTCTTCAAGTCGTTAAAGCAGGCCAAGTTTTTCACCTTTGTGTATAATCCAGTGCAGTGACTACCAACGGAGATGCTCATCAGAAAAATCACTTCCAAGCTCTCGCCTCAGTTTCTGACTCAGCATCTGCACCTGTGAAAACCTCACAGGTGGTTCTGATGTGTCGCCTGACTGGGAACTACTAGGTTATGTGCAAAAAAGGACCTGGACCTGCCTTTTCCCTCCCAGGTATGCAGCTTCTCAGGGTAAAGCTGCTTTTACTTTAGTGGCGATTAGTTCTACTTGCAGTGGAATCAGAAGCGAGAATATACCAAGCAATGGCAAAATCAAAGTCACCCTCTCTCTCGACTCCATCTGATTTTCCTCATCTGTCGACAGTTTCTTCTACTGTTTTCTGGTCTGTCACATTTACTTCTACTGTTCAGAGGATTTGGAACTGGAGAAAAGGCTCCCACAAGATAGGACTCAATCTAGTTCCACTCCCAAGATATGAAGAAGCAATTCACAGTTCAAATGGGGCACACATGATTTCGAAAGAGAGGTCTAATTCAGACAAATGAGGTTGTTGAAGCAGGACCCCGTGATCATATGAAAGAAATGAGACTAAATACATTATTTCTTCCCTACCGTTTGTTACCACTAGAGGGTTGTTTATAAAAAAAACAGGTAGTCATTCATTTGAAACCAGTTTGTGCGTCTCTAGCAGATATTGGGCCCTTTGACTCCTTTTTCAAGATGGTGTAGATTTAGTGTTAAGAAATTCTTTGTTGGGTGAGTCTGTAAAACTGTAGATGAAGAAAGATGCCCATATCATTTTGAAGACATGGCTGTTTTTTCCCCAAATAAATGGCCACAACAAATTGTGATGCTCAGACTTACAATTTTGAGTTTTGGGGTAACAGAAGCCACCTTCCTACTTGTCAAGGGACTTTCAAAGGAATTATGTTGGTCATCTGTGTTTCTGCAAAATTTCCCCATATTTTTAGTTTCGTTGAATTTTAAATTAAAATCATATAAATTAGTTTTAATTGATTAAAGTTAAATTTAACATAGGATTGCAATGCAAAATAATAATAATAATAATAATAATAATAATACAAATAATGCAGAACCCTCTCACCATAATTTCATTCTCTAACAAAGTGCCAGCCCAAACAGTATGGTTCTGAGGAGGGTTCCATTTACAAGTGAGACCAAAAGTTTGTCACATCTTGGAAATAAGTTCTTGGTTTGTCGCTTGGGATATATAACCATAAGGTCTTCAACAACAGAAGCAATTGCTTAGGTATATATCACTTTGCTAATAGTTCAGCCCCAGTTTGGCTTTTATGATGGTAAAGAAGAGGGTTTGAGACAGTTATTAATAGGTTATAGTGAATAACCTCTAGAAACAAAGAACCCCAAAGGACAGATGAAGCCATACAGATTACCCTACAATTCTTTGACCCCTTCCTGTCTTGGGAGGAAGGACAGGGAATAACCCTTTAATTCGTCTGCCCTACTGTGGCCAGGAATCTATGAAGTCTGTATTTTTGAGTACATATTGTTGCTCTGATCTAATGCCATATGAACCTCCAAAACAGATTATTGGTAGAAGGTTGTCTGTAAAGATGGTATTAACAACTCCTCCATTCCCTGTAAATGCATGGCATTCTTTGCATTAAGTGTACAGCCATATCCCCTCCTCTTCAATTTGGGCTGGCCTTGTGACTTCTTTTGATCAATATAATGAGACAGAAGTAATGTTATGCCAATTCTGGATATAGATTTAAGAAGACTGCTAGAATCGACTTTTGTTCTTTGACAGCCCATCCACTATATAAAGACCAGGCTATCTTGCTGGAGAAAGATCATGTGGAAGAGAACTGAGATGCCCCAGCCAATAGACAGCATCAAGGCTCCAGACCAATGAACAAGTCCATCTTAGATCCTTCTCCAACTCCAGTTAAACTAGCCCAGTTGACCCCAAATGGAAGAGAGGTATGCTGCTTAATTCAGCCCTCCCAAAATTCCTGATCCACAGAATTGTGACCAACAAAATGGTGTGGTTTGAAGATAGTAAGTTTTGGAATGGTTTGTTATATAGTAATAGAGAACTGAAACAAGTTGTGGAACAATACAGACTTGTTCTCCACACCTTAATCTGATTTAGCAATTACACAGCTCATACATCTTTGAACACCCATTCAAAAGTAAAGAATAGTAAGTGGATTATCTATAAAGTAAGACTCTCACTGGTCTCATATATAAGGTATATTTCTTGAGTAAATGCTATTGTTTCCAGGCCTTGGGGATTTCCAGGGTTAGAATATACGCCTTTAGACCATGATTCTGATATTTATAAATTGGAAATATCTCAGAAAACTGTCATGGGTTATTATGCCCAGGATGATGAGACGGTTGGGTTCTCATCACTGTGAGAGAGGGTTAGGAGGATCAGTAGGGCCTCGGTGACATGATGTGAATCGTCCCAGATCTTAGCAGCGGCGGCTGGTGACCATGGGAAGTGAGACCTGGTATCAGACACTTAAAGCCAGTCAAGTGCTAACATTTGTTTTTATGCCCTGGCCAGTTTGGCTCAACAGTTAAGTGTCGGTCTGAGGACCAGAGTCCTGGGTTCAGTTCCCGCTAGGGACAGGTTTCACAAACAACAACAACAACAAAAAACATTTGTTTTTATATGATTAATCCCTTTAGAGAAGTTATCCAACCAATTAATCAGAGAGCAGCCCTTTGGTAACTCAAACCTAGGTAGTCAAACAGGGATTCTGTTCCACCTATGCCAAAGCAGCTGGAATGCCAAGCAGGAGCTAATCATAAGACATGGTTCAACAGGTGTCAAGTTCAAGGAGAAGGGTGCGAGGTGGTGTGTACACTCAGGAAAGGTTAAGCAGTCTAGGCAATAAGCAAACTCAAGATGCTGTCCTCTCACAGGATCGAGCAGTTTGTCAAGGTCAGGGGGATGGCAGGGTAAGTACGTAAGTGAAAGCCACAGATGGGCTCCTGGCATCAGAACTGACCCTGAGACACACAACCCATTCAAGAGGTAGTGGGGAGAAAGAAAAAGGGCCAGGAGGGCAAGAGGCTAGGAAGGCCAAAAGCAACATAATGAAATTTGAAAATGTACCCAGGACTAGTGCTGCTTAGTTTGGTTATTGTACTATAGCTGTTAATAAGCATATATTTTTACAGAGTTAAAAGAGAATAACTGATAAGGCAAGATTTTATAAAAGGGAACATTTTCTGTCTTTTTAATTGTTTGTCAAGGTCTTGAGTTGTTTCAAGGAATAAATTGCAGAGGTAGAAGAAATATGAAGCTGGAGTGAGGAGGGTCAGTGCAGACTTAACATTCAAAACAACATTTTTCATCAACAAAATGGAAAGACAACCCACTGAATGGGAGAACATATTAGCCAATGATATATCTGATAAGGGGTTAGTATCCAAAATTTATAAAGAACCTATAAAACTCAGCACCAAAAAACCCCCACAAATAATCCAATTAAGATGGGCAAAGAAGCTGAATAGATACTTCTCCAAAGAGGACATACAGATGGCCAATAGATATATGAAAAGATGCTCAATGTCACTAATTATCACAGAGATGCAAATTAAAATCACAATGAGATATAAACTCACACCTGTCAGAATGGCTATCACCAATAAATCAACAAACAAGGGCTGGTGAGGATATAGAGAAAGGGATCCCTCATGCACTGCTGGTGAGAATATAAATTGGAAAACAGTATGGAGGTTTCTTAAAAAATTAGAAATGCCTTATGACCCAGCAATTACACTTCTGGGAGTATATCTGAAGAAACCTGAAACACTAATTCAGAAGATTATATGTACCCCTACTATGTTCATTGCAGCATTATTTATAATAGCCAGTATTTGGAAGCAGCCAAAGTGCCCATCAGTAGATGAGTAGATAAAAAAGCTGTGGTACACAATGGAATACTATTTGGACATAAAAAAGAAGAAAATCTTACCTTTTATGACACCATGAGTAGACCTGGAGAGTATTATGCTAAGTGAAATAAGCCAGTCAGAGAAAAACAAATCCCATATGATTTTACTTATATGTGGAATCTAATGGAAGAAATGAACTGACAAACAAAATAGAAACAGACTCACAGATACAGACTGACAGCTGTCAGAGGGGAGGGGAGCTGGGGGACTAGGGGAAAAGGTAAAAGGATTAAGCAAGCAAACAAAAACAAACTCATAGACACAGATGACTGCATGGTGGCTACCAGAAGGAAAGGGGGGTGGGGGAAGGTAGAAGAGGGTAAAGGGGAGATAAATGGTGATGGGAGACCTAACCTTGGGTGGTGAACACAATACAATGTACAGATGCTGTATTATAGACTTATACACTTGAAACCTATATAATTTCATTAACCAATGTCACCCCAATAAGTTCTATAAAAATTCATAAAGCACCCAACTTTTTTTGAGGGGGGGGGCATAGTTTTTGTTTCAATCCTTACCCGAGGACATTTTTCCATTTTTTGTTCACATAGAGTGGGAGGGAGAGAAGAAGAGAGAGAGAGAGAAACATGGATGTGAAAGGGACACATCGAGTGGCTGCCTCCTGCATGACCCAACCAGGGCCGGGGACAAACTGCAACTGCGGTACATGCCCTTAGTGGGAACTGATCCTGGGTCTCTCTGGACCGCAGGCCAACGCTCTAACCGCTGAGCCAACAGGCCAGGGCGAGGAGGCATAGTTTTAAACATTCTAATTTTTCTGAAGATGGAGTGTAAATTGGTTTTCGTGCATTTAGGTTTATACTTGTTGGTATTGTTTAATATTCTTGCATTTATTCATTCATTCTTTCACTTATACCTTAGGCCAGTTAGTGGTAGCCATGGTCACTAATGGAAGTACTTATTTTCTATTTAACTTATGTCTATTCACGTACAGCATAAACAACACAGTGACCTCATTTCTTCTTCTTTGCAATCTGCCACAATTTATTTCTACATGAAACACTGTCTTTCTGTCACCACTAAGCACTTCTTGTTCAGACCAGTTTAGTTTATTTTTCTCCTAACTAGATTATACAGCATCTGCCCAAACAGGGTTTCTTCTCCTTCTTCTTCCTCTCCTCCTGCTCCTCCTTCTTCTTTTAAAATTTTGGCTAGCCCAGTAAGTACTTAGTGCTAGAGAGTAATAAAGCACTTTTTAAAAAAACAAAAATTTAAAGCTTGTTTATATCCACAGATCCTTTGGCCGTCACTGAAGAGAATGTATTATCAGTATCTCAGTCTTCTCTCTCCCTTCATCCACGCCACCTTCATCTCTCTGTACTCCTACCCCACCACGGTCCCTTTGGACATGCTCATGATCAAGACTTGGTACCCTTGGTGCCTTTCTGGGTAAGACATTATAAGGCAATGATGACCAACATTCAGACGCTACTGGACAGCTCACCTCCTATATTTACTCTGTGCTAAGCAGAGTGGTATGGTGGTGGCGGTGGTCATAATGCCATATTCAAATGTCCATATTCTTCAGAAATCACATATGTCTTTGAATTAATTTTCTGGGAAGATTTTCTTCTAAAAGCCTCGTGTTATTTTGTTTTCTTTCAATCTTGCTTTAGTAATGAGTTGCAGTTCAAATACACAGGACACTGGTGACAGTATCTTTCCTTGCAGAGATGGCAAATCTCCCCTTTCTAGCTGCTGCTTTTCTTTGATGATTGTGATGGTCTTCCTTTCCACAGATTTTGAAAACTGGCCACCACCATTCTAGAGTAGCTATTTGTTTTCTAAACAGATATTTCATAGATTTACCTCTCTGGCGTCCCTTATACATAGAGGCCATTCCCCTTTTTTAGTTTCTGGAGTTATGTGGCAGTCCTCAATGGGACTGCACCCTTAAGTTCCATGCTCAGAGTAGAATTCCAGGTAACAATTTCAATTCTCTTAAGCTGTGGTCAAGGACATGGCCTTTGGTGGCTCTCAGAGACTAAGTGTTTTTATAAGACAGGTCTGTAGAAATACCAGGGAGATAATTCAGTATCCCATGTCTCTGCCACTTTAAAGTGTTCTGCACTTTAACATTTTCCCCCTGAGTTTCCCTCCTTATAAATTAATGAGGAAATAAAACAGACTGCTTGATGGATTTCTTACACAATTTTTATATGGCATATTTAACATTACATGCATTTTTCTTTAGGTCTTGAAATTAAATGTATTGAATATAAAGATAATCAGGTTGTAATTCTTTTGTAAATTCAGTGTTTACTTCAGTCTGGTCCATACCTATATTAGAATAATAAAGGAAGCCAATTAAAAATGCAGATTTCTGGGCCTACCTCAAACCTACAGAATCAAAATTTCTGTCAGAGATGCCAGTAATTATCATTCAGTCCTAAGGCTAAATCTTTACCATTGTTTCTCATTTTATCTATATATGAAAAATAAAGTGGAGAGTTGAGACAGTTGATAATTAACTGTAAAAGAAATATTGAGAAAATGAAAGATGATAATCTTTTTTTTTTTATCCTCACCCGAGGACATTTTTCCATTTTTTGTTCAGATAGAGTGGGAGGGAGAGAGAGGAAGAGAGAGAGAGAAACATCAACATGAAAGAAACATATCAAGTGGCTGCCTCCTGCACAACCCAACCAGGGCCGGGGACAAATCGCAACCAAGGTAAGTGCCCTTAGCAGAAACCGAACCCGGGTCTCTCTGGACCACAGGCCGACACTCTAACTGCTGAGCCAAACCGGCCAGGGCAAAGATGATAATCTTATTGTGTGCTGTCTAGTTTGAATTATCTATAGAGGAACCTCAGTTTGGAGTGTCACCTTTCTTACGTATGAAAATGAGTGAAAGGTCAGAGGTTAAAAGACTGTACTATATAATAAGATACACAATGGCAAAGCAGGAATTATAATCCACAGACTGGCAGAAATGTTGGGCTGGCCCACAGTAGAATAATAATTTATTTATTTTTGGTTCAAATTTCAACAGAGTTAGAGGGTGAACCATTAAGCTGTTCATTAGCATTTGTGAGCAACGGCCCAACTAACCTCTTGAAATGCTATTAAAACAGCGCAGCTGGGGAGGAGGGAGATGACCGACAGTGCTAATGGTACTTGAATTAACACTAGAAAAATGAACCCAGTTTGATCTAAAATTCTCTAATAATAATTTTTAAAAAAATCCCCAAGATAAATATTCCAGGGTATGCTGACATGTAGAAACAGACCAACAAAAAGGGAGTGTTAGCCTTTTAGATATAAAGATGAGAGACACTTCCATTTAATGGGCAATTCTATATGCATTAAAAAGTAAAGCCATGTCAAAGTGAAGTGATGAGATTATGGTGTACATTTAATAAAACTATGTTTTAAACATTCCAAGTACAATAGAATACATTTTGTTATTCACAAGATAAAGGGTTTATTTGAAAAATCACAGTGCACTGAAGATTTAGGTATGGGACATAAAGTTTATTGAACAGTGTTTTTGTTCTTCAATCACATCCATGTATTTCTAACAATATGTACCTTCATTTGCAGATCATAGTCAACATGCAAATTTGAAGCTCTTGCTGAATATGAAGCTGTATTAGTTTCCTGTTGTTGTAACAATTTACCATAGATTTAGTGGCTTAAAAGAGCACAGGTTTATTATCTTAGTGTTATAGATGTCACAAGTCTGAACACAGGTTAGTAGGGCTGTGTTATTCTGGCATCTCCAGGAGAAATCTTTTTCCTTGCCTTATGCAGTTTCTAGAAGCTTCCTTGTATCATTCCTACCCCTGCTTCCATCCTCATTTCTTCCTCTAATTCTGACCTTTCTCTTATAAGGACCCTTGTGATCACACTGGGCCCACCTGGAAAAGACAGAATACTTTCCCCATTTCAAGAGCTTTAACTTAATCAATCACAGCTGTCATTTCATAATGTCAGGTAGACATACCCAGATTTTTGTTGCTGCTGCTGCCTTGAATCAAAGTTAGCTAGGGCATTTTGGATACAGAACGTCAGCTTTTACTGATGAGAATATTCAGGTTTCTTAATCAAAGACCTGATTACGATGACCTAAAAACACAGAAAACTGTTTTGATAAAACACGGTGTCTTTGCTTTCTTGGCAGGAACTTTCCAGTTATCTTATCAGAAGCAGACCAATAGTACAAGTAAATTTTGTCCTTTTGGAAGATGAAAGAATTTTAAGTTTTAAAACACTATTGATAGCAAAGCTTATTTAAACAACTCTTCTAACAAATACATTCAATCTTATCTAGCTTGATCACATAAAATTTTTTTCTCAAGATTTCTTTTCACAAACCTACAACTTTCCTCGTTCCTTTCACATTATCTCTTGTTCTCTTACCCATTCAGAAATAACCAAGTTATTTTAGGACAAACCATTTTTTTTTTAATTCTC
The DNA here is from genome assembly GCF_014108415.1 of Molossus molossus. NCBI lineage: Eukaryota > Metazoa > Chordata > Mammalia > Chiroptera > Molossidae > Molossus > Molossus molossus. Next base: position 22,112,926 of record NW_023425401.1, read on the forward strand.
TCGAAAATGTATTTCAATACTTTATACTTTCTATTACTAAAGATATATTATTTCCTCCCTTAGTAATTGGAATGTTTAACCCTTAGAATCCTTAATTTCCAGTGAAAACTAAGCACTTGTCAACTGTCTGTTACACCAGTATTCTTTATTTTTAATTGATTCTAGAGAGAGGAAGTGGGGGGGGGGGTGGAAGAGAGAGAGAGAAAAACATTGATGTGAGAGTAAATCATAAATTGGTTGCCTCCCTCATGCACCTCCACAGGGGATTGAACCTGAAATCTGGGTTTGTGCCCTGGTCTAATGTGCCACCTTCTGGTGTAAGGGATGACACTCAAACCAATTGAGTCACACAGGCTAGGGCTATACCAGTATTCTTTAATTGATAATTTTATAAATGCATTATATGATTTCTGTAAATATATGCTATTTCACAGTACGGTCAATCAATGAGGCATAAGACTTGTTTTCTAACAGATCCAAGTATCTTAAGTTTCTTTGTAATAGAAAGCCCAAAGTAGATAAACCTATGCTCAGTAACGAATGTTTTCATTATTTTATGTTATTTGGAAATGATCTGAATATTCAATAAATTTCCATTATTTAATTTAATGTAGCAAAACCTTGAAATTTTAAGTTACTAAAGAGACTTAGGAAACCGTTTTTAAGTAAACATAAAATATAATTATTGTTAAAGTTCACCTAAAAAACTTTTACTGCTTACAACTATTTAATTTACTATTTAATTATGTTTAGGTTACCTATGAATATTTCACATACTGAGTTATTTGTCTTGCCGACAAATTTTGCAATGGAGATAACATACACTCATTTGACTAATAAGCCCAGGTAGAATAAAAGTATTATACTTGATAAAAGCTCTAAAGACACCTGTTTTAGTTAAACCAACAAACTATTTCCCTCAGATTCCATGAACCTGAAAAGCATTTAGTTAGTTTCCACTATATTTTTGAGAATTTTTAAAATAGAAGCGTTTGTTTAAGCCAATTAAATAGAGCTTTTACAAATTAGCAATATCATTTGAAGGTAGGAAATATCATACAACGCACATGAACATACAAACAGATGCAAACAGAGCCTTCCTAGCCTTCATTTAAAATTTTCAGCCATGAGCTAGGTAATAAGTTTATTTGCTCAGATGGCTAAAGCTTTTTTCTTATTCATATTTGTGAAGACAATTAAGATTTGTATTTGTCCTTAACAAGGCAACCTTGGAACAAGAACAGCAGTTTGTGCTTTCAAAAAAATTCTTCATTTCTGTTTTTTCCCCTCCAGCCTTAGCTGATAAGATAGGTGGGCTTTGAACTGCTTCTAGAGCTGCATTTCTGGTTCCACAAGGATTTGTAAGATAAGACCAACTGCTCTCAATTTCCCAAAGAACCTATTGTAACTTAAGTGACATCATAGGTTGATCTACTTGTCCAACTACATCATCTTTAATCTCTCCTTTCCCCCTGGGTGCATAGTTTTATTTTAGCTTAGGAGAAGGCCCTCTCTCCTTCCTCATCTTCATATCAGGTTCTGAATTTTAGCTTCCAATTTGGCCAAATTTTTTATCATAGAGTTATTAAATCCTTTGTAATATTTTGTTAGATTACAGCCGGGGCAACAGTAAATATTTCTGGCAGTATTAAACAATACCATGGACTCAAAAAGGGACAAAGGTTCTTAACTTCCAGAGTCATTTCCTCTGATAGTCAAAAGAAAGAAGTGACAGCCTGTGTATCCCAGGCAGAAAGCCAAACCAAACCCTAGGACAAAGGCAACACCTATCTCTGGGAAAGAAAGGGTCAATAACTAATTGGTCTTGATTTGGGAAGGAAAGGAAAGTGTCATTTTATTTCCCTCTTTCACTAGACTTAGGAGGAAATCCATTTATAAAAAGAATTCTTTGAGGATTATTCCAGAGTTTAAGAAATTACCTAATTATGATCCTTAGACCAGGGAGTAAAAGACAATCACCTAGAAGGGATGACGTCAGTCTTTTATTTTAGGCACCTTTTATCTCTGTTTTAGCCTTTCATAACAAATCTGTCAATGAAGTATTTTAGAGTTTTTGAAGCCTTATGAAGACTCTCGCATACCAATTAAATATATATATATATTTGATTTGGAAGCCCTTGCTTTTAAGTGTATTTATAAGTGATCTCAATTAATTGGCATGTTTCTCACAATTGTGATTGTGATTTTAGGATATATATCCTTGAGGGCTGGCAGCATTTTCGTAGGACCCAAAGTAAATGGAGTTTAGCCCATACTTTGGAGCTTCCAATCTGACAGTTACCAAGTCAAGATTTTCGGACATAAACTTTTTAGGTTGTCTTTAGTAAGATTTTCCTTTTTGTTCTTTTCATTTTATTTCCTTAAGTATAGGACAATTGTACTTCCAATATCCTGATTTTTTAATAATATCTGCAAATATCTGATGACAAATAGGAAGGGGACTGAGTGAACTTGGATTTTCATTCTCATTTCTGTCCTTCCATCTTATTAAGGGTGTCCTAATGACTAGCCTTTATAACAATAAGAGGGTTCTTTAAATTTTTTCTTTCTTTTCAATTTAGAACATTTTCCAATTCAAAGGACCCATTGTCTTGTCTTGATGAGTAGGATCTTAATAGTGGCTCCAATCAATATGAATGTATAAATGCAAGAGGCATCCCCAAAGGAAATGCAAAAAATGCAACTCTCATAAGACAAAGTAACTCCCAGAGTTAGAAACAGCCATTCCAAAACACAGGGAATGACATGTTCCCCACTTTTGATGTTTAGACTCTCAAAACTCAGATCCACAGCCTACTCGGCTGCCTGCCAGATGTATATGCTTCTCTGACTGGCAGAAACCAAGAATGAGGGGCCCTATTCTTACCATCTCTGGGAGGAAATGAATAGGCACAGAAAACTCCCTTGAGAGCTTGGAATGGCTGGACAGACAGCAAGATGCACCCCAGCAAGTGTACCCCGTAGATGGCAGAGGCCAGAGAGAAAATATTCTCACTGGTCATAAAAGCCAAACTCTCAGGACATATTACACAATGGAGAGACATCAGTCACACAGAGAAAAAGAGAAATTAACAAAATCCATGAATACTGATACCAACTAACAAAGAATCACTAAACCCAAGAAACTAGTTTCACACATACTTTCTCCTGCTAATCTATATTTAGTAAAGAAAACAAACAAAGAAACAAACAAAAAAACACTTACACTCTCACCATTCTGCTTCCACCTAACTCTGGAGATAGAAATCTGGGAATCTGACTTGGCAAGAATTCTTACCTTTTGGGCTGGCTCCTGTTAGTGGTTCTAGACTCTCTCTATTGCAGCAGCTTCAAGGTGGGCAGTGCCCAGCTGGCAAGGTGTTCTCCTCACAGTATGTACTTCCAAATGCCTGTTGCAGAGAATATATTCTTATAATGTGGCTGCTAGAACTTGGTATAAAGTAACATGGAAATTACATCTTTTACCCAAGGCATGCACAATAAGAAACTAATTTTTTAATCTTTATTGTTAAAAGTGTTACAGATGTCCTCTTTTTTCCCCATTGCCCCCTTTTTCCCACTCCCACCCCCCTAGTTTTTTATATCTATATAAAAAGACAGAAAAAACATTGCTTCTCATATTGTGATACACAAATGAACAGTCTTTTTGTTCTATACAAGTCTATCTGTTAAACATTATTAATATACAGTATATAAGATGTAAGGATTCATAGTGAACAGAGCAAGATTAGTATATTTACTCTAAGAATATAAATAAATTAGTAAAATAAGATTTTGGCAAAAATTTGTCAAGATTTAGAGATATATAATGATCATGTAGCAATTGACATAATAAAGCCTTTACTATGCTTTTTTTTTCAAGACTAAGAAAATGAACACTAGCTTTAATTCCCCTGTTATATTAAAAAGGGAAGTATAAAGATCAATATTAATAGCAACAATGAATTGATTTGCCTTTCTGCCTCTCTAGATAGCCTCACTTATTCATTTATTTATCTGGTTAGTCAACAGGTATTAATTGAATGCATAGTATAGGCCAGATACAGGTGTGGTAGTGGTGCTACAAAGGCAAGTATATTATGATGCTTATTTTTGAGTTAAGAGTCAGTGATCTAACAATCCTGTCCCAGAACGTAGCTAAATGTTAATTATAATGAGTAACACAAGTGAAATTGAGAGTGTTTGCAATAACAAGATTAAATAAAAAGAAGAGAGTAGCAGAAATTTTGTAATTTAATCTTGTATGCTTTAATCTTAACTGGGAAAAGGGTAAAAATACCAAAATGAAATATTATAACCTGATAATATTTTCAGTGCTTAATACATTCCCTTTTTATGAACTTGATATTACCTATTGATGGGTGAAGTTTGATAAACATGAATTAGAAAATATTTGATTATATATGCTTTAATTCACATTAACTTATTTAACCAATAGTTCATTCAATACATATTTATTAAGCCTCTGTTATATTCCAGGAGCTGAGCATACAACCTGAACCAAAAAAATAAGGCCCTTGCTCTCATGGAGTTACTTAAACTTTATACCTTGTTTCCTCCTCTGTAAAACGGAGAGAGTAATAGTTGGGCTCTCCTGGAGATTAAGTGAGATAATGTGCATAGAATGTTCAACAGTGATTCCTACTACTTCTTTGGCTATGTGGTTCCAAAATGTTTCTGCTGGTTGGAATCTTTAAAAACATCCCAGCCCTGGCGGGTTTGGCTCAGCAGTTGTAATGTGGTTTCAGTATGGGGCTTGAAGGGTCGCGGGTTTGATTCCCGGTAAAGGGCACCTGCCTGGGTTGCAGGTTTGATCCCTGGCCTGGTCGGGGTAGGGAGATGCCTCTCTCTAATCTATGTTTCTCTCTTCCTCCCTTCCACTCTATCTAAAAATCAACGGAAAATATCCTCGGGTGAGGATTAATCAAAAACAAAACAAAACCAACCAACCGAAAAAAAAAAAAAATCCGCAAACCTAACCTACACACCAGATTAGTTAAACCTCAATCTCTTCTCTGAGGGTGGGGCATGGGCGCCAGCAGTTTTGGAACTCCCCAGGTGGCTTCAATTTGCAGACTGGGTACTGATGCTTCTTAAAAGCATTCGTCCATCCACCTGTCTTTACCAGAGTTTAGTGCACGTCAGATAATAGAGGAGCACATTTCTCTGTCCCCTCCTGTGACTTTGGTCCAAATTCTTTCAAATCTTCAAGGGGTGAGAGATGGGAGGGCGTCCAGACCTCTCCTGCCTTCTCACAGCTAAGTTGAACAGGAGGACTGACACTTGCACCTGTGGCTCCTGCTGGGCCCGCGGGAGGAGAGAAAGTGAGCCGGGAAACAGGCCTGCCGGGGGGCTGGGCTCAGCGCCGAGACCGCTGGCGCGCCGAGAGGGAAGACCGGCCGCCAGATCGTTCCCTGGGGACCTCCCGGCCCCGGCCCGGTGGGCGCTGTCTGCGCGCTCCGCAGCCCTGCCCGTGTCCGCCCTCCAGCCCGCGACCCCGCCCGGGTGCCGGAGCAGCGGCGGGCGCTTGGGTGCCGAGTGAGCGGGCCCGCCGCCATGGAGCCCGAGCCGCCGGGTGCTTCCGGGCCCGCGGAGCCGGGGCCTCGCGTGCGCGGCGTGCGCGGCGCGGCCCACGCGGCCTCGGCCTCCGTGCTGAGCGGGGCCGAGGCCGAGCCCCAGCGCTGCGCGCTGGCTGTGGCGGCCGTGCTGCCGGCCGGGGGGAGTGGGGAGAGGATGGGCGTCCCCACCCCGAAGCAGTTCTGCCCCATCCTGGAGAGGCCGCTCATCAGCTACACCCTGCAGGCCATGGAGAGGTAATGCGGCGCCCGGCGCGCCCCGCGGCCCCGGCCGCCTCCCTCCCCGCGCTCCGCCCTGCGCGCCGAGGCCCGCCCGCGGCACCTTCCCTGCTCTCGCGCGGCGCCTTCTCTCGGCCGATGCGGGGCCCCTCCACCGCCCAGCCTCTGGCGCTCGAGCTCCCTTCCAGCCCGCTCCTCAGAGAGGGCAGCGTTTTAACACCTGGGCCCGGAGGCTGGGGCCGCCCGCGGAGCCTTTGCGTGCTCGGGCGCGGGCGCGGCGGGGAAGCCGGCTGCAGCGAGCCTGGGCCGATGGGCGTCCTCGGGGACGCAGAGACAGGCTTGTACCTGGTCCCCTGGGCCTAAAGAGGAGAAGGTGGCGAGGAGTCTCCCAGTCCCTGTCTCTCTTTAAAAAATGTTTTTTTCTTTATTGATTTTAGAGAGAGAGGGAGGGAGGGAGAGAGAGAGAAACATCCATGAGAGAGAACATCGATTGGCCGCCTCCTGCCTCCCCCCCCCCCATTGGGCCCTCAACCTGGGCATGTGTCCTGATGGGAATTGAACTGGTGACTTCTTGCTGCAGGAGTCGACGCTCAACCACTGCGCCACACCGGCGGGCAACTGCCTGTTTCTCTCACTGTCTCTCGCATTCTCACTTTTTTCTCACATTCACATTTTCTTAGTTTCTCCCTCTTACGCATGCGCATGGTCTAGGTTCCTGGGCCTTTGTTCATTCTTTTACCCGTTCGTTCACAAACACTATCTGAGCACTTCATATAACATACACTGCTGATTACTAGGTGCTAAGGGAGGACCTAAGAGAGCTTTTAATGGTGGAAACGGATTTAAGGGTGTTAAATTGAGGCCAACACATGCCTAATTTTATTAAGAAAATGGACTGATTCGGTAGTTGGGGAAACGAAGGAGGCAGAGGGAATGGAATGAGGAGGTCTAGAGGAGCTAAGGACATGAAGAGAGGGATATGCTATTTTATTAGTCTTATCTTTTTTGGAGGGGTACTGAGTAATGTGAGGAAGCAGGGGTGAAGCTGGAGGGGTGGGAAGCAGGGATTGCAAAGGTCCACATTCATGCTGTTGAAATATTTAAACTTCTTGAAGCTAGTGGGGAGCTGTATGTTAAACCTTGGTTTGATGTGAACCGTTTTCAATTAAAGATAGATGGCATCTTTTAGCATAGCCTTTAGCAGGCAACTTTAAGGAAAAGGAAGCTAGTGAGGGTCTAGTCAAAGGATGGTAGCATGTTATCCAAAGAGCCCCCCCCCCCCCAATGTTTTCCCACATCCCAGAAGCCAGAGGGCCCAAGTTGCTTTGCATATCGTTATTTTACTTTTTGCATATTGTCATTTGGAAACTGGAATTGTAAAGAGCCCTAATCACCCTTGATTCATGTAATGTGGCCTGTGGTTATATCTGAAACTCATAAAAACATTGAAAGAGTTCCAAGTGCTTCCTCTCTTCCTTCTGCAGTCTTCCATTTCTCTGGGGAGTTGAGGGTGGGTTCCTTGAAACCAGTGTGTGGATCACACACCTACAATATTCTAGTATCATAGATACTGTGACAGCACAGCTAATTTATAGAGGTAATCTTATGGAACACAATGCATCTTGGTCAGCAGGATCTTTGTCTATTTAGTAATTAGATGTAGGGGAGTGTAATCAATTTTACATTTAACTTTGCTTCCTATGAAAATATCTATATTAATTTGCAGCTTTGCATCTTAACTTCTGAGACAGACTGAGATAGGTGGATACTAAAAGAAAGGAAAACCCACTTTTTTTGTGGTATGTGCCCCTAGCGGGAACCAAACCCCAGGACTCTCTGGTCCACAGGGCAATGCTTCAACCGCTGAGCCAAACCGGCCAGGGTGGAAAACCCACTTTTAAAGTAAATAAGAGCCCTGGCTGATTTGGCTTAGTGGTTGGAGCATTGGCCTGTGGACCAGAGTCCCAGGTTCGGTTCCTGCTAGAGGCACATGCCAAAGAAGAAAAAGTAAAAGAGAGTTCTGGAGAGGCCTTGTTTATGGAAAATAGGGGAACACTTGTTTTCCATTTTTATTTAATGGATAACAGCAGTCATAAAATCCTAATAGTAACTAATCAAAACCTCCCTCTGAAGGAAGCTCATTTTTTTGTCAATATTACAATGCCTGAAGAATTTATGGAGTATTTATTTTGGGTATGTCTCAGGAAATCCTTGGAAACCTTGCATTATAGGGATGTATGTGTAGGTGCTTCTTAGCCATTTGACAAGTGGAAGCCATTCTCTTTCGGTAAAAGATGGGATCCATAGACTGCAGGTAGTTTTTACAGAATGGCGCTAAAAAGCCTAGGTATTTCATCCCAAAAGATACATTATGCGAAGTGAAGTGAAGAAAGGAAATGGAAGCACAGAATCTCTTGTAAAATTCTTATTTTTTGCTCTTTGGAGAAGTTATGCATGCTTACTACTTATTGAAAGTGTAGCACAGCTTTCAATGCCCTATATAAGAAAAGCTGTGATTGGGTGTCATCACTGTCAGTCATTCATGTGCTATTGAGAGGGTGTCAGCTCTCCTTGCCCTTTAAGAGCTGTACCTATGTGATGCCTAGAGTTTGACTTTGCCTTTCATAGTTAGGATTTTCCTTGCTCAAGCTTTTGCTATTTCACCAATAGAGGGTTGAGACATTTTTCTGAGTAATTTTTATTTATTCTTTCTTGATTATTTTTGAAAAACAAACAAACAAACAAAAAACCCTTATGGGTTGACTTCATGTTTTGGAATTTTGAACCAACAAAGTATTTAGGGTTTAGGATTTAGAAGGAGGGCACCCTCGGAGTTTGGCCCCAAATTTTTGAATTGGGATAGGGAAATGTAAAGAAGCATGACCAGTCTTGCTTTTAAACAATGCCTTTTACACATGGATCAATCACTCCTTAATTTACACACCCAAAGGGACTAAAAATGTATAGCCAGATGAGGGAAAAATGATTACAAGAAGAGGTAGAACAGATAGAAGATACAACTCTAGAAAAAAGAAAGGCAATAGGAGGGGGCTGGGAGGATGAGCGAAAAGGATGAAGGAATTAAGAAGTACAAATTGGTTGTTAGACTGATGAACCTCAAAGGGAAGGGGGAAGGGAGGGCTGGAAGAGATAAACCAAAGAACTTCTATGCATATATGCATAACCAATGGATGCAGACAATAGTGTGGGGAAGGAAGAAGGGGGACAGGATTGGGGAGGAGGGGTCAATGGGGGAAAAAGGAGGAATGTCTGTTAATACATTCTACAATAAAGATAAGTGGGGGGAAAAAAGGCATTAGAAGAGTGTTAACCAATCAGATTTAACAGGCCCAAGAGAGTGGAAATATAAGCCCTCAGGTAGAACATCCACAAAGAAGCAAGTTGATTGGTCAAAGGACCTGGAAAGTTTCAGGAATTATAGGTACATATATTAGGTTTATGTGACAACATGTTACACATAAAGCATCTGTTCGTCTATAATTGAGAAGTTGGAGGAGATATTGAGAGAAAAATCTACCTTGTGAATGGACTAGGACTTCAGATTGTTTTTGTTTGTTTGTTTTGTGTTTTCCTGCTGGCAAAATTGGAAAAATAACACATTTTTCTAGTTTAGCCAAGTTCTATTTGTGTGTTATTTCTTAGATAACAGATTATCAGATTAAATGATATTCAAAAGAATCTCTGAACCCTCACAAATCTGAGTCGTTTGGTGAAAGGCTCTATCTGGATGAATGGAGTATATCTAAATTAGCTGTGTTGAGTTGTATTTATTATAGTTAGTCATTATGTATATATGTATAGACATGTATAAGTGTGTATGTATGGGTTTATGTGTGTTCATATATGCTCTATATTAAGATTATGCAACTGGTAGTTCAGATCTGTTCATTGTGGGTATAACTAAAAGAATCAAGTATAACAAATAATTTTTAGGTTGTACTAGGAATGTGGGCTTTTCAGAATTTGATTAAAGTTTCTAGGAGTTTGAAAGTTTTATTTTGGCTTTTTAAAGGAATTGCAATGTAAATTATTTAACCACAGATTATGCAACTTGAAGAGAACTTTGATTTTTCTCATTTTACTAACAAGGAATTGAGATTAAGGATATTAATCTCTTACATAAGTATTACTTTATGACTTGAGTCTAAAAGGAAATGTTGCTCTAAGAAAAGAAATCATGGGAAAGTGGTATTATTGCCAGGGGAATAAAGCTCTGACAGTTAAATTGGAAAATCCACTCAATAGTGATATCTCTATCTCTATCTCTATCTCTATCTCTATCTCTATCTCTATCTCTATCTCTATCTCTATCTCTATCTCTATCTATCTATATCTATTTGAATATATGAGTGAGAGGAAGGGAGAGGGAGACAGAGAGGAACCATTGATCAGGTGCCTACTGCACACCCTGCATTGGTGATTGAACCAGTGACCTCTTGGTGCATGGGACCAGTGCTCAATCCTGAGCCACACTGGCCGGGCCATACATCTGTATTTTACTTTTTTTAAAAAAAGTCTTTTCAGATCTGAAGTAGGAAGTAAAATTTTCTGCCAGTAATCTAATTTTTGGTTTTAAATATCTAAGAAAAGAAAGCATCATTAAGGTGGGTTAGACAACCTGGACTAGCTAAATCGATTAAAATAACAGCCACAACAAAAACAAAGAAATATAAATTTTGGCTTATTCAGAGTCTTGGTGATGGTGTTGGGCTGGGTGGGGGTCGGCATTCATCTGACAGTAGATTTGAACAGTCTGGCACAGCCTTCCCCATAGCTCCTGAGGTTTCTCCAGTTCTCCTAGGTGGAGGGCACTGCTTAAGATAATTTGTTTCTTGATATGGTTATCAAAAACTTTATTATAAATTTGCTTCCCATACATATCTTCTTTAGAAAGAAAATGTGCTGTCCCACGAGTAAAAAGCATTCCATACCTTGTGGAAGTAATGCATATAATTTTATATTAAAATATTGGCATTCTTATTCATGTTAAAATCCCTTATTAGTTTGGTTAATATGAGTTAGTCTTCTTTGAATATGATAACTCCAAATTGAAAGAAAAAAATCTGTTTTGTCTATTTTTATGTGTTTGTTATGGAAACTATTTTGTGATTGAGATTGGGTTGCTTTCTTGTCTTATCACTTTGAAAATCAGCCTGGCTGATGTGGCTCAGTGTTTGAGCGTCGGCCCACGTATCAAGAGATCGATGGTTCAATTCCCCGTCAGTGCACATGCCCAGGTTGTGGGCCCAATCACCAATGGGGGGCATGCAGGAGACGGCCAATCGTATTCATTCTCATTGATGTTTCTATCTCTCCCTCTCTCTTCCTCTTTCTTAAAATCAATAAAGAAAAAAAAATAAAATAAAAAAGTACAAAAATCAGTGAACGTTCATTTTAGTAAGCGTTTAAGACTCTATGGTATGTCTTGCAATGTGTTACTTTATGGATTATATGATTTTCTGTTTTCTCCTTGTCTTTCATTTTTGTTTTCTGAGGACTTTTTGTTCTTGCCTATATTTCTGAAACCAGTGCATATTCTGTTTGAACAAGATAGAACAGAAATAAATAGATAAATAGTAATCCAATGAGCAATATTGATTGCTTGAATTAGGCTGAAGGTAGGAATGGAGTAGGGAAGCCAGGAGAAATATTTAGACAGGAATTGACAGGTTTTAGGGATTAATTGGATAAGGGATTCAGAAATAGTCATTTAGGAATGCCTTTTAGTGATTGATTGCTCAGATACATGAATTTGACTTAAAAATTTTTATCTTAATGCTTCATTAATAAAAGGGTCACGTCTGAGTCAAAGGGAGGAATAGGCCTGTATTTTGTACAAAAATACAAAGGACTATGTTTTGCACGGATCAGATGATTAGTGATTTGTGTTAAGTTCCCAGTGGCTCCACTGGGCTCCTTCAACCCCAGAGATAAGACCAGAATAGTAGTCTGGGCTTGACAGCTGGAAACCTTCATGGACTGTAGTAAGGAGACTTGACTTTAAGAGACAATCAGAAGCCATCGTTTTTACACAGATTCAGTATTTTGCTGCTAAAATATCAGGGTGGGTTGGGAGAAATGGAAATCTATAAATTAGGGCCACAGTACAATCCAGAGGCCTCATTCCCACTAGGACAGTCATGACAATGAGTCACAGCTGCCATGGTCCCTTAGGGCCAAATTTTCGGCCTCTTTGGTTAATAGCACTTTAGAGGTGTTAACAGGCCCTGATTTTCCATTTGTGTTTTAAAAAAAACATTTGTTTAAATATTCTGTTTTCAACTGATCTTATCAAACTATCTGAGCAGAGAGTACTCCTGTAAATATCTTATTCTGGGAGAAAATAACATCTGAGATATTATATTTCTTTCCCCAAATGTCTGTAGGTGTAATGGAGCTTGAGGGTAGGTTTATATTTTCCTGTGGAATGTGCTAGGAAGGAAATAACTCAGGAGAACCTGATAAAATCCAGCTACAGGGTGTTCAGTGTGGACTTGCCTTCAGCTAAGGAGGTCAACCAGATCCATTTATTCAGCAAATATTTGTTCAGTAGGCACTGTGTGAGGTACTTAGGGTCTTTCTCAGTTTCATGATTCTACATTATTAAATTTTAATACTGCAAAAGGCTCTTAATTCTATAACTAGAAAAGAATGTGAATAAATCCTCTGAAATACAAACAGTACTTACAAAGACTTGCAAGTGCTGGGTATATGCTTGGTTGCTGAACAAAACAGCATAATAAGCCCATTAAGAATGGTCTGAAATGGTGTTTTTCAAAATTTTTTATTGTGACCTGTTACATGAATTACACTTTTCATCATGGCTCAATGAGAAACATGTACTTAAATATACACATGCACACATTTGAAAGGATTTCATTAAAACAATTTACCCTTAGTATTTGCTATGCATTCTAATTTTTCTATTAACTTCTAGCTCATTTACTCAAAAATATTACTCTAATCTTACTCAATTGATTTTAAAACACACTAGTGGGTCCTGACATCTGCAGTTTGAGAAACACTAGTTTAAAACACTTTTCTATTTAGAGCTTCATACAATTGTGTAAAATAACCTAAGGCCAGGAGATAATTTATCTGTTTGTAATTATTTACATCTAATTTGCTTTCTGTTTGATGGAACATAAGATAATTTTTTTATAGCTACTTTAAGACATTCCAGAAAAAATGGGATTTACCTTTGGAAGTTCATTCATTAATTCATTAACTCATTGAACAGACATTTGAATGACTACTCTGTGTCATGCAGTGTCCCATTGTCTTTCTCCCTCTTAATTATTCTATATTTTAACATTTATTTCAACATAATTTTTATAAAAAATGGCAATATTATGTCTTTAAAAGTTGCTTTTTAACCTAATTTTTCTGGCTAAATATAGTATGAAAAGCAACAGAGATGAATAACTTAGGGTACAAGTTAAGCTCTTGCCTTATAAAACAATCCTGCCCACTGATTTAGTTGGATATAATTTTATAATTTCTGTATCTTAAAAAAAAAAAAGCTTAGTGTGATGTATTAATAGACAACTGAAATATATTTGATTACTTTTTACTTTAAAAGATTCTTTTCTATAAGTAAATTCAAGACCAGTTTTTCATTTCTTTGTAATTGTTTAAGCTTTCTTTTCTCTGTTCAATGATTAATTTAACAGATGTTTATTGACATATGGGCTGCAAGGTCAGGGATTCTGCCAGTCTTTATTATATCACCAGTAACTAGCGTAGTGACTGGCAAATGCTAGATGCTTGATGTTTGTTGAGTGACTAAATGAACACATGAATGAAGAAATACCTCCTTTTGCTTGAATTACAAGAAATTTGACCATTTCTGGACCACAAATGCAGCAAGTTTATATAGTTCAACACTAATAACATAAATGAAGTGCTAGAGATAATAATTCAGATATAATGTTTTCTCTCTTGAATTTTATGAACTTTTTCTCAAAGATAGTGTTAATGCATTTATGGAGGCTGACAATGTGAGTTTCAAAGTCAAACTGGGGTTCACCCAGGTCCTTTATTTCCTATGTGATCATAGATCACTGCCTCTGTGTCCACTGCAAAATGGAGATTGTATAGTAACTTCTCTAATAGAGCTGATATGAATATTGAGGTATTACAGGATATTTCAGGTAAATGCTCTACACAGTACGTGGCACCCAGCAAACAATCTGTACATCTTCGTTGCTGTTTCTGCTATTAATAGTACTGAAAGTTTTCTAGGTACCAGGCCCAGGGGTATAGTCTTTGCTTTCTATGAGTTAGCAGCCTACGGAGGAAGATAGAAAATGAAACAGAATACAGTGTGATGCTTGATAAAACTCCCTAGCAATAAGAGTCCAATGGAACGGAAGCTTCCCCCAGAATGACAGGGCAATCTTCCTGCAGGAGGCCATATTTGAACTGAAAGCTGAAGATGGTAGGACTCAGCGGGAGTAGGAGGGATGGGGAAGTGATAGGGTCAGAGGAGAGGCAAAGGAAGCAGCTAAAGCAAAGACACAGGTGTGAGAGAGGATGTGGTCAGTAGAGTAAAAGTGACATGGAGAGACCAAACAGTACAGGCAAAAGTAGGCTGAGGTCAGGTGTTGAAGGGCCCTGCTCAAGAGCCAGCAGGGGATGGCCTCAGGTTTGCACTTGAGGAAAATCATCTGAACTGGTGAGAAAGGATTGTGTGGAGATAAGATGAGAAGGAGACTAGCAAGGAGGTTGATGCAATACATTATGGGAGAGCTGTGCCAATGGAAAATCTTGGGAAACGCCAAATTTTGGGGACACTGAGGAACTATCACTGTCATTTGCTAAGGACTTTGTTAAGTACAGTGTACACTCTAAACTGTGTCAGTGCAGTGTAAGTTCTGTCAATTGTTAAATTTGCAATAAGAGGAGTGGAGGATGGATGGGGTAAAAAAGAGCAACCCATACTTAGTTTATTCCAGAATCCCTTTTATTTCTTCCACAGATTACTACATATTTTTTTTCTTTGGTGTTCTGTGAATTGTTGCACTGTTTATGTGGGATCAAGATCCCCCCAAATTACTTACATAAGTTATCCTGGCCCTCTAGGAGCTTTAGGATCTAGAAATTAGAGTAAAGAGTAAAACACTTCAAAATAAAACAATCCACAAAACCACTTTGCATAGGGAAGGCTGTTTTTATTTTTTATTTTTATAGCTAACCAGGTTAATGAGGAGAGCTTCCTCTGTTTCCCTAATCCTTGAAACTATGCAATGTTGTAAGATGTGACACTGCTCCTGGTAAATGAGGCAGACCAAAGTAATTTATTCATTCAACAAATAATGGAGCACCTACTAGGTATTAGGTGTAAAACAGTGGACAAACAGCCCTGGCCGGTTTGGCTCAGCGGTTGGAGCGTTGGCCTGCGGTACAGAGAGACCCGGGTTCGGTTCCCGCTAAGGGCATGTACCTCGGTTGCAGTTTGTCCCCGGCCCTGGTTGGTCGTGAGGGTGGCAGCCACTCGATGTGTCCCTTCACATCGATGTTTCTCTCTCTCTCTCTCTCTTCCTCTCTCTCCCTCCCGCTCTATATGAACAAAAAATGGAAAAATGTCCTCAGGTGAGGATAAAAAAAAAAAAGAACAGTGGACAAACAGACTGTCCCTGCTATCGTGGAGCACATATTCTAGAAGATGGAATGTTGTATTATTTTTGTGAAAAATGGTGAAAACATTCTTTTTCTCCAAGTATTTTTTTTTCACATATGATGGTAGTGTAGGAAAATAAGATTTAATTGTAATCTGTATATCAGATACCTTCCTGATTTGTTTCTCAGATTACGAGACAGTATAGTGTTGTGAGGATTACATGAGAATTAGAACATTACTAATGCTCAAGACATGGTGCTCAACTGATGTTAGCTATTATTTATATTAAGTGATAATGGATTTATTTTGCCAATCTTAGTGACTAATGTAGATTACGTCTAATTTCTCTCTTAAATCCCATGTAGAAGCTACATCTGGTAGCCACACTACCATCACTGTCTTGCCCAAACTTCAGCAGTAGCTTCCTGCATGGTCTGACTGCATCCTTTCTCTGTCTAGCCAGTCTATTTTTCACCTTGTAGTCAGAGTAAAATTTATGCTGTTAAATTAGATTCCTATTGCTTCTATAAAAATTTCCATGAACCAAGTGGCTTAAAGCAACAGAAATATATTGTCTTACACTTCTGGAGGTCAAAAGCCCCAAATCAGTCCCACTGGGCTAAAATAAAGATACTGACAACACTATGTTCCTTCTGGATGCTCTAGGGACAATCCATTTACTTGGCATTTTCTAGATTCCAGAAGGTCACCGGGGATTTATGGTCCTGTATCACTCTCTCATCATACCTCCTCCTTTGACTCATCTGCCTTTCTCTTTCGCTTATAAGGACTTTTATGATTATATTGGACCCACCAAGACAGTCCAGAAGGATGTTTATATCTCAAGACTCTTAATCACATCTGTACATTACTTTGACATGTAAGGTTATATATTCACAGGTTTTGGGAGCTAGGAGATGGACATCTTTTGGGGGGGGGGTGTCATTATTATTCTACCTCATGTCATAGAACAGTGTCTAAAACATTAGTGGAAGTGAGTTTGTTAGTTTATTTATTTATTTGCATAAATGTCCCTCATTCATTAAGCTTTTCTATGGCTTTCTCTTACTTTTAGGATTAAAAAGTAAACCCCTAGCATGGCCTGGCAGGTCCTCATGGCCTACCCCAGCCCAGTGCTTCCCTGGGCTTCCAGCCTCTTCATGGGCTCTTCTCTCCTTGCTTACAAAACTCCACTCCATTTCTTCCCAGTCCCTCAGGACCTTGCCACGGCCTCTGCTTATACCAGCCCTTTCTCACTCCCTCCAAACCCCTTTGCATGTTTTCCTGCCACTCACTGCTTGGATGGTAGAGCAAACTCTTCTCCCTTAAGTAGCATCATTTTGGACTTTTCTCTGCTGGTTAAATATTCTATTTGTGCACAATCCTGGAGCCTGGGCTGCTCCTTCCTAGCACTCGATCACAGCTTGCAATTGTTTATTGGTGTTCTTACTTGTTTCATCTGTAAGCTCTGTGAAGGCAGTGACTATTTCCATTGTATACTCAATGCTGATCATTTATTTGGTGCTTAGTAAATATTTGTTAAAGGAATGGACTTAAAATGAAAAGATAGTGTGCCTGTCAAATAGCTCTTGGTTTTGATCTTCAGTGTAGTATTCTTGTAGCCACAGGCAGAATGGGATTTTGGGTTATGGGAAGGGTTTGTTCAGTAACAGACGGTAGGAGATTGATAATTATTGAGTAAAGCAACCCAGTGTTGTTTGTTTATTTTTCAATGAAGTAGAGAGTTACTCTCACTACTTAGTAATTTTAAGACCCTTATTGCTTCTCTTTAAAAATATGTTTAAGACTTTTAATTGTCTAGCATGACTATATAGACTATCATAGGCTTGAGATTCCATTAAATTTTAAAGTGACTTTCATTCAGAATTGAGGTTATGGTTCAGAGGAAGTTTTCCTGGGTTAGACCTGTGAGTTGTGGAACACTGAATCTAAAATGACATTACCCTCTGTTAGCACTGGTGTTCAAGAGAAGTCCTCTAAACTTCTTAATGCAGTTATTACTCAATATATGTCAGGTCTTTTAAAAAATGTTTTATTAATTTTAGAGAGGAAGGGAGAGGCACAGAGAGATAGAAACATCGATGCAAGAGAACATTGATTGGCCACCTCCTGCATGCCCCTCACTGGGGATCGGGCCCACAATCTGGGCATGTGCCCTGACTGGGAATCGAACTGATGACCTCTTGGTGCATGGGTTGACACTCCACCACTGAGCCATACCGGCCAGCCTATCAGTAGATATTTTTAAAGAAAAATGTTATACAACAGAAAAAAATTGTTTTATATTTTGTATCTGACTCAGTTTCTTTCTTTTAATTTTATATTTTACTATAATGAGTTTTTCCCATTTCATCCAAACTTGATTTATATTATACTAATTTAATTTTGATGGTTTCCCTATTTAAGCTACAGTATTTCATCTTGATGTAGGCAAAGTTTGAGTTAGTTATCCAGTTTTGTTGCCAGTTCAATGAACTTTCTGAAAGAAAAAGAACTTTTGGAATTTAAAGGTGTCTTGAAGTTTTCCTATTCTATGAGAAAAAATTATTTGGAGAAAATCAATTTAAATGCATTATCTTGTTATATATATAGTTTTCTAGCTACTGATTAATATTGTAATTATTCAAAATTAACTTTTGTGAGAAATCTGTACTATATATTTCATATCTGTTTTTCACACTATGTATATACATAATTCCACACTATATATATTTTATCTTTAAGTATTTTATTTTATTTTTGTTACAGATGTTTCTCCTTTTTTTCTCCATTGACACCCTCCTCCCCATTCCCCCTCACCCTGTACCTGGCTTTGTTGCCCATGTGCATTGGTTATGCATACATGCATATAATTTCTGAGGTTTATCTCTGTACCCTACTTCCACGTCTCTGGGTCTACCCTATTCCTCAGACTGTTATGTTCATTATATTCCACAAATAAGTGAGATCATGTGGTATTCGTCTTTTCTGCTTGGCTTGTTTCACTTAGGATAATACTTTCCAGGTCCTTCCATGTCCTCTCAAAGGATAAGAGATCTTTCTTTCTTTCTTTTTTTTTTTTATCCTCACCCAAGGACATTTTTTGACATTTTGTTCAGATAAAGTAGGAGGGAGAGAGAGAGAGAGAGAGAAACATCGACGTGAACGGGACACATCAAGTGGTTGCCACCCGCACGACCCAACCAGGGCTGGGGACAAACTGCAACCGAGGTATGTGCCCTTAGCGGGAACCAAACCTGGGTCTCTCTGGACCGCAGGCCAAAGCTCCAACCGCTGAGCCAAACTGGCCAGGGCGATCTTTCTTTCTTATAGCTGCATAGTACTCGATTGTGTATATATACCACAGATGTTTTATCCATTTGTCTACTGATGGACACATGGGCTGTTTCCAGATCTTAGCTATTGTAAATAGTGCTGTTATGAACATGGGGGTACATATATTCAGGCTTCTTAGGGTATATTCCTAGAAGTGGGATCACTGGGTCAAATGCCAGTTCAATTTTTAATTTTTTGAGGTAACACCATAGTGTTTTCCATAGTGGCTGCACCAGTCTGCATACCCACCAGCAGTGAACTAGAGTCCCCTTTTCTCCACACCCTCGCCAACACTTGTTGTTTGATGATTTGTTGATCGTGGCCATTCTGACAGGTGTGAGGTGATACTTCATTGTTGTTTTAATTTGTATCTCTCTGATGATTAGTGATGTTGAGCATTTCTTCATATGCTGTAAACAACATATATATGAGTCATGCTTTTTTATCCAATCAGCTACTCTGTGTCTTTTTATCAGAGCATTCAATCCATTTAAATTTAAGGTAATTATTGATATGTACTTATTTATTGCCACTTTTGTTTAGTGTGGTTATATTTTTTTTCCTATTTCTCCTGCTAATTACAGCAGTCCTTTTAACATTTCTTGCAGTGCGGTGTGGTGCTAATGTATTCCCTTAGCCTTTTTTTTTGGTCTGGAAAGCTCTTTATTTGACCTTCTATTTTGAATGATAGCCTTCCTGGGTAGAGTAGTCTTGGATTCAGATCCTTGTTTTTCTTGACCTTGATTACTTCGTGCCATTCCCTTCTGGCCTGTAGTGTTCCTGTTGAGAAGTCAGCTGATAGCCTTAATGGGGTGTCTTTGTAGGTAACCTGTTGCTTATCTCTTGCTGCTTTTAGGATTCTCTTCTTGTCTTTAATTTTCAGCATTTTAATTACTATGTGTCTCGGTGTGGGCCTGTTTGGGTTCTTAGTTGGGGCTCTCTGTGCTTCTTTAACTTGAATGCCTTCTTCCTTCACCAAATGAGGGAAGTTTTCTATTACTATTTCTTTGAATATATTCTCTAACCCTTGCTCATTTTCTTCTTCTTCGGGGACTCCTATGATTCTAATATTATTACGTTTCCAGTTGTCCCACAGTTCTCTTAAGCTGTCTTCCTGGTTTTTAATTGTTTTTTCCTTTTGGTTTTCTGATTGGTTGATTCTTTCTACTCTGTCTTCTAATTCACTGGTCTGGTCCTCTGCTTTCTCTACTCTGCTGTTTAGACCTTCCAACGTGTTCTTTACCTGATATGTCATTCTTTATTTCTTCTTGGTGGTTTTTAATTTCCAGTTGGTTGATTTCCAACATTTCTATGTCTTTACTCATGGTGTTGATGTCCTTACTCATGCTGTTGAGTTTCCTCAAGATCATGGCTTTGAATTCTAGCTCTGTTAACTTGCTTAACTGCACCTCATTTATCTCATCTGCAGTAGAGGTCTCTTGTTCTTTCATTTGGGATTTGTTTCTTTGTTTCACCATTTTGGTTATCTCAGTGGGCTTTGCATCCTGCCTAATTTTTCCTGTGGGTGTTGGTGTTCTTCTGTTTGTGGCTTCTTCTACTGGGTTTGGATGAGCATGGGAGAACCCACATTAAACACCATTGTCAAGACTTATTTTCCTGGGCGGAGTTGCAAGCCCAGGAAAGGTTCAGTTATCCTCTAGCTTTTTGCCTGGAGGCTATTAGTCGCAGTTATTGAAGAGCCTTGGGTTCCCAGTTGAATGAAAAACTCCCTCAGGTGTTCAGCTTAAGAGGATTTCCTGAGGGTGGGGCAGATACTGGTTGTTAATGAGTCTCAATTTGCATTTTAATGGCCTCCTGGTGGGGTTGAATTTCTGAGGGAGGGGCCGCCACCTCTCCCCAGGGCCCTGGGAAGGAATAAGATGACCACTGTCTGTGTGGCCACCACTCAGCAAAACTCTGAATGCCCTCCAGATCCTGAGTGTCCCCACACAGTTCCAGTCCAGTCTGCCCTCCCTCTGCCAGAGCCCAAGGTGAGTGGCTGTGGCTATTTTAGTGTCTCTACGAGCTGTGTGCTGTGGAGTGGTTTGGGAGTTTAATCCCGAGGGTGCTGCTCACAGCTAAGTCTGCTGCTGTCTGTGGGCTCCCAGCCCCCATCTCACGCCTCCGCAATTCTACCAGGATCGAGTCAGTGTCCTTATACAGTCCTCGCAAGCTGCTTTCCTGTTGCTTTGTCCTGATGATTTGTCTTTATTTTAGTTGTAATTCCAGTTTTGTCTTGGGAGATGATCTGTGTAGCTTCCATTCACTCCGCTGCCATTTTGGAATCTCCCACACTATATATTTTTAAATACTGTGTTTATGTCTATTTCTGTCTGTAGTGTGACATAGTCAATGATGTTTTATTCTTTAACCTTTTTACTAGACTTGATAAAAATTCATAAAACTGTTATGAACTTTCAGTTTTCAATCTATGAAGATATACATACTAGTATTTACCGAAAATTCATTTTGCTGTTACTAGCTTAACTTTAGTTGCTGTATTAGTATCAATCTATATGAAATGTTTCATTCTTTCCTTTTAGAGTATGTTGGATAAAGGACATTGTCGTGGCAGTAACTCGAGAGAACATGGAAGCGATGAGGGGTATTATTCAGAGGTACCAGCATAGACGGATCTCACTCGTTGAAGCTGGAGTGACCCGCCACAGGTCAATATTCAATGGACTAAAAGCTCTGGCAGAGGATCAGCCACACTCCAAGCTCTCCAAGCCGGAAGTAGTGATTATCCACGATGCTGTGAGACCTTTTGTTGAGGAAGATATTCTTCTTAAAGTGGCCACAGCTGCTAAGGAACATGGAGTAAGTATTTATACTGATGAGAACAGTTAAAAGGCAAACACTATATAAAGTGGTTCACTGACTCAATTTTGATGGAATTATATTTAAATTTTAAATTATTTAAAATGGGCATGATGAACTAAAGATGTTAGGGTAATTTGTTTTAGGAAGTTTATAGTATTATAGATTGTGAGACTGTTCTGGAATTTATCTTTTCTATAGTCATTTATCCCCATAATGTAATATGAGCTATTTGAAGAATAATTTAGTAATAATGTTATTAGAGTATGGAAAATGTCTAAGAAATCACTCAAAAGTCTAAGATATATCTATATCTATATATCTATATCTATATGCTCATTGCATTCAAATTTTGTGTTTTGAATTTTCAGACATGGTTTATTTTCTAGCAAAATAGCCAGGTAAGATTTTTGTACTCCTTAAAGTGAATCATCTTAAGGTGACAGAATTCTGTTTTTACTTCTGTTTCACCAAAACAAACACAGGCTCACAAAAGACCAATTGTAATCTCTAGAACATATGTTTTGTTTTGTTTTCCTTCTTTCTTGTATTACCAGGTAAAATTCTATAAATAAGGTAATAGATACTAAACTTAAGTTTGCAGTCTAAATTTGTGGCTTAGTGAAAAAAATGATTGCACAGATTTGATACAATATGAAAGAAATAATCTGTGGAGTCTGACAGACTTAGTCCCAATTGTCAGATTTTCTAGTAATTAGTGGGGGAGTGTATTCAACTTTCTCAGCCTCACTGGGCCTATTTTCCTTGTAAAGATATATGTGCTAATACTTGTAAGGTTTTTAGGATAGAAAATTTATAGGTTAACTATTTAGTAAAATTCTAAGTACTTAAGAATGGTATTATTTTATGATGAATTATAACATCTATGTGATAGAGTTTCATCCAAGGATTGTTGAATAATGGAAGGAATAATCTAAGCTTTTCTAGCCTCCAGGAGGCCAGGAAGTAATAAAATACTTCTGGGAAAGACAGTCTATGACTTTTCCAAAGTTAACTGTCTGTATTTGGATCTTATAGTTAGGAAATTGTCCCTAATTTCATTTCTTCTTCCTACAACCTGGATTTATATAAATTTAGACCTGTCTAAGAATTCCATAGGTTAAATGAAACGCTTTGATTTCTTTAACGTGACTTCTAAATGGTATTTTGATATAGTGAAAGCTGTGGCCCAGGAGCATTAGAGACCACAAAACTTTCTCATGTTCTTGTGCTTCTCCTGTGACCCCTTCCTCTTCTCCACGCTCCTCCCTTGTGGTAGAGACAATGTGATCAGTTACAAGAGGAGTGAGGATGAATAAAGGAGCGAAGAATTGATAACTCTTAGGAATTTGAGTAAAATTTTACAATTTGAAAAACTTCCTAGGGAAGACTACACAATTTGGGCAGATAGTTAGAAATTTTAGTGCATATTAGATACCCATAAGAACATGGTTCTTTGCTTATGTGCCTTCAGGAAAAATATCACTCAAGCTCATTATAAAATTCACACATATTTGGATTTGTATGTTGTTGGGTATTATATTCGAGAGAGATTATTTTTAGGAGATTGTCTGTAAAGTGATTCTTTTGGGCTTATGACTGAAAAGGAAGATAAAAGGCCTTTTATCTTGGTTTACTTAATATGCTAAGAATATCGTTTAACAGGTAACTTAATAAAACATATTAAAATGTATAGCAGTTAGTGTTTTATGTTTGCAGATTTGTCAGAATTTCTCTTAGACTCTAATTTTAAGTTTGTGAATCAGAATGTGATTTGTAAGCTTTAATCACATTATGCATCCTAAATAAAATCAACAAATTACATTTTAATGAAACCTGTGAAACTTTCTGATTACATTAAGAGGCTGGTTTAAGGTAAAAACTTTACAACTAATTTGTTTTAAATTAAGCTTCATAAATCTGGTCCCTTTTAGAAATATTGCATTGTTTTTGATGGTGTTATGGTATACTTCTCAAAAAAGTATAAAATCATGAATTATATAAAGATAGAAGTTGAGCATGTATTAAGGATTTAAAAAAAAAATTTTTTTTTATCCTCACCCGAGGAGATTTTTCCATTTTTTGTACAGATAGAGTGGGAGGGAGAGAGAGGAAGAGAGAAAGAGGGAAACATCGATGTGAAAGGGACACATTGAGTGGCTGCCACCCACACGACCAACCAGGGCCGGGGACAAACTGAAACCGAGGTACATGCCCCTAGCGGGAACCGAACCCGGGTCTCTCCGGACCGCAGGCGGACGCTCTAACCGCTGAGCCAAACCGGCCAGGGCAAGGATTTTACTAACTCATTAAAGAGGAAACAAGACATGTTACAATCCAGAAAAGCACAGATTTATATGGAATAAAGCCTGTTGAAATGAATTAACAAACAGACAAAACTACTTTTCCAAGAAGGGAGGGTGTCAATTGGACTTCCATTGGACAGAAATTATTTGCATGTCTATAGGCAAGAATGACTTTTGAATTGCTATCTGTTATCTATAAGTTCAGAGAGTTATAAAGTACTCAGTAATATTTTTTGCTTATTCTAAATTTCTTTACAGTGGTTAACATAGTGACCCAATAGCCTCAGAAAATCCAGGCACTACTTCCTGCCAACTGTCATACTGTTCTAATCATGAAAACATAAATGCATGCATTTAATAGAAACTTATACTAGTAGTTGAAGTTCTTACATTGTTGGGAAGTATTGGCATCTTTTATAATAACCACTGGCCAATAAATAGGCAAAAGATTGGCCTGAATTGAATGCTATCCGAGGCAAGCAGAGTGATGATTGTTTAGTCGAATACACTTCACAATTTGTTTTCCATGAATTCCTTTGAACTCTTAAATTGTGTTCTATAGATTCTGAACTGATTTTCTTCTTTTCTTAGCCCTGCTTTTCAAGCTCTTCCAAAAGGTTCCATTCAGATAAATCATTTTCTACAGTGTGACAGCCCCTTAGGTAGTATACATGCTAAAGATAACTTTGTGATACTTTAACCTACATTACATTTTGGATAAAACAAAACAAATTGATGAAGATGTATTACCTCAAGATACTAAGATGTCCAAAATTAAGGCTTACATTAGAGTTGCCTATATACAGGAACTTGAAAGTATCACAAGGACACAGTTTCACTTTCTTCACTGTGTATGCACTATTTTTGGATTCCAAGGATTTGACATGACCTCAATAAGACCAGCAGTGAAATTCTTT
Source organism: Molossus molossus (assembly GCF_014108415.1). Lineage (NCBI taxonomy): Eukaryota > Metazoa > Chordata > Mammalia > Chiroptera > Molossidae > Molossus > Molossus molossus. The sequence continues at coordinate 22,137,764 of NW_023425401.1, forward strand.
TAGTGTTTATTCATCCTTACTCTTGATGATAGTTTGTCTGGATATAAAATTCTAAGGCTACAGTTTTTTCCCCCCAATATTTTGAAAATATACTATATCATTGTTTTCTGGCTTTTATCCAGCATTTGAGAAGTCAGCTAACCAATCTAATTGTATCTCTTGAAAGGAATCTGCCTTTTCTCTCTGGTTGATATAATACATACTAAGAGATCATTTATTTTTCGTAGATATTGTGCAGTGTCTCTGTGATGAATCTAGATATGGATTTCTCCCCCCCCCCACTCGTTTTGGATTTATTGTCCATTATGAATTTTATAATTCATATATTTTTATCAATTCTTGAAAATTATCAGCCATTTTATTATTGAATATTGACTCTGCCTCAATCCTACTGCATAGCTTTTCTTCCTTCTCCTTATGAATCACTGTATGTATGATAGACTTTCTTATCCTATCCTCACATCTCCTGATGTTTTTCTATTTTCCATCTTTTTTTGTGGGCTGCCTCCTGGGTAATTTCAGTGTTCTATTTCAAACATTCTTTAACTCTACCTAATCTTGTGTTTAAGAATTTTAAACATTTTAGTAATTTTTTTAATTTCTAGGAGTTCCATTGATCCTTTCAAAAATGTGATTAATCTCTTTTTTCTTATGTTTTTTTTATTTTATATCTTTCAATATTTAAATATAACTTGAAGCTATGCATTTGCTCACACCCATTTTAACTCTCACTGACACACTGTTATTTCCCAAATCTCTATATCTTATGCTCAGGTTTCTCTCTCCTGAATTCCAGACTTCTTAACATTTAACTTCTAACTGAACAGAACCACTTAAATTTTCTTTTTTCAGTGTATGTACAATCATATGTAGGTCAGAATTCACTAATCTTCCATAACTTCTTCTCTTGACTTTTATCCTGTAGGTTAGAGGGAGATATTGATTTTCAGCAGACATTGAAATTCAGATTTGAATTTTAGTAAAATGACTGTTTCCTTCATTTGGTAGATGGATTAGAGGGAAATGAAATTAGCTCAGGAGCTACAGTAATGATTCAGCTGAGTGATGATGGCCTATCTCAGCAAGGTGAGGTGGACAGGAAACTACAAGTGGTTACGAATGTTAGGGAGCTGGTTTGACTGGACCTGACTGATTGGATAGTGTATGAACCATGAAAAGACATGTATTTTGTGTACTTTTACTTTTCCTCTCTTTCTCTGACAGTAGGCCCCAACAAGTCTTCACCTGAAATCCCTGTGCTCCTGATCTCCCCACCCCACCTTCCTCCAAGGTTTTCTGATATTACTGTTGAGACATTAACTCGCTTGCCACAACTCTGCAGACCCACCCATGGTAATGTATTTATCTAAGAGTTCTAATTGCCTGGGACCTTTCGAGCACTGGTTTATGGTATATCTTACAGAATTCTCATAAAACCAGGTCCCCTGTACTTACCTCTTGTATCGGGTTGCTTTCTACAATTTAAAGCAACAGGGATTTGTATCTGAGAGCAGGCTCTACACTGGAATTTCTTTTTATATTTGAATATTGATATAGCACAGGGTTTCTCAAGCTTGGCATGACTGACATTATGGGTGAGGTCATTCTTTGTTGTGGGGGCTGTCATGTGTGTTATGTGGTGATTAGCAGTATCCCTGTTTACATCCCCAACCCCTATATCAGTTGTGTGATGGATAATAAATTTATAGGGTTAGACCATAATTAATCATAATATTACACATGGTTTTATCCTTCTTTCCTTTTCCCCAATTTATTGAAATATAATTAACATAAAGCACTAAATAAGTTTGAGGTGTACGGCATAATGACTTACATTGTGAAATGTTTACCTTATTTCTTTAAAAAAATTTTTTTCCTTATTGATTTTAGAGAGAGGAAGGAAGAGGAAGAGAGATAGAAACATCGATGAGAGAGAGCATTGATTGGCTGCTTCCTGCACGCCCTGTCCCCGCAACACTGGGGATCTGGCCCATAACCTGGGCATGTGCCCTGACTGGGAATCAAACTGGCGACCTCTTAGTGCATGGGTTGATGCTCAGCCACTCAGCCACCCGGCTGGGCCTTATTCTCTCTTTCTTTCTTTCTTTCTTTCTTTCTTTCTTTCTTTCTTTCTTTCTTTCTTTCTTTCTTTCTTTCTTTCTTTCTTTCTTTCTTCCTTCCTTCCTTCCTTCCTTCCTTCCTTCCTTCCTTCCTTCCTTCCTTCCTTCCTCTTCTCCCTCCCTCCCTCCCTCCCTCCCTCCCCCCTCCCTCCCTCCCTCCTTCCCTCCCTTCCTCCCTTCCTCTTCCTCCCTCTGTTCCTCTTCCTCCCTCCCTCCCTCCCTTCCTTCCTTCCTCCCTCCCTCCCCTCCCTCCCTCCCTTCCCTCCCTCTTCCTCCCTCCCTCCTTTCCATCCCGTCCCCATCCTCTTCCTCCCCTGTTCTCCTCCTCCTCCCTCCCTCCTCCCTCCCTCCCTCCCACCTTCCCCTCCCTCCCTCCACGTGTGATAGCCGTGCCCGTCCCGTCCATCCTCCCTCCTTCCTCCTTCCTTCCTTCCTTCCTTCCTTCCTTCCTTCCTTCCTATTATCCTCACCTGAGGACATTTTTACTTTTATCTTCAAATAGAGCGGGGGGGGGGGGCGGAGAGAAACATTGATGCGAGAGACACACATTGACTGGTTGCCACCCACATGACCCCAACTGAGGCCGGGGACAAACTGCAACCGAGGTACGTGCCCTTAGCGGGAACCAAACCTGGGACTCTCTGGTCCGCAGGCCGACGCTCTAACCACTGAGCAAAACCTGCCAGGGCTTATTCTTTTTCTTAAGGTAAATAGTTGTCTCTATAATTTAGTGAGCAGTTGGGTATAACTTCAGTTGTAAAATGGCTCTGGATATTTTGTTCCTTGAAAAGTTAACAAACTTTAATAATGGTAGAATCTTATAGAGGACTTAAAAATCAAAGGTTTGTCCAGGATAAGTGGGGAAAAAAAAATCAAAGGTTTATATAGACATCATTTCTTGTATAGGAAGAGTATATATTTCTTCATTAAACATTAACCAGTTTTTACTTAGAAAATATTTGAGTCATCTTCTAAAGAGAAACTGAAATTTGTATAATAACCAGAAACTTTGACATGTGGTGTGTTTGTATGTGATCTGTTTGGATTCTGTAGGATGACTACATTTATCAATGATTGATAGTACTCTGGAAAGTCTATTGAGTTTAATATGTGTGCAACAGGAAGAACATAATTTTCTACTACTCAGATTTACATTTTTACGTAGTATATTCTGGGTATGTTCTAAAATAGAGATGGAAAATCACTTGCCAGATATTTGGGTTTGAAAATTTGACATTAGGTAAAAGTGACCAAGGCCAATAATCACTTGTACTTGATCTCTGTTGGATAGTTTTGATCATGAGCAAATGCACTGAAGGTCAGAATTTAGCCCTGGGTGGGGTTCAAGTAATGAGCTCTCCTAGGTCATTGGATTCTGTGTCTTATCTACTGGAGAGACCCTCTGGTGTTGATTTAAGTCCTAGCTGTAATGAAGCCGTTTTATTTGTGAGCAGGCAGTGAGTTATGATTTAGGTGGGAAATTTTAGGTGTACTTTCATGAAGATTTAAATGCCCAAGGAAGGTGCTGAACTATTCCTGACTGCCATAGAATGAGTGAAACTTGATCTGCTTCTGATTCTGGAGAAGATACTGTGTGAAAAAACTTACGTTTTACTTCATTACTTAAAATTACCAATCCCTGTATATCTGTTCAATGAATTACCTTAAAATAAAGTTGAAATGGGTAGGTCAAGGCAAGATGAGTATATCTAGGGATTAAAATGAAATAAAGTTTATTACATATCCAAGTGTAATATACCTGATCATATTAGATTTAACGTAATTGTTACTAGTTTAGCTTCCAGGAATTAAAGTTCAGTACAACATGGGGCAAAAGTAGGTTTAGAATTGTAAGTACACAAAACACAGAGTTTATTCTTGTATTATTATTTATTAATTAATGCTTTTTGTTGTTAATCCTCACCCAAGGATATTGTTACATTGATTTTTACCGGGAGTGGAAGAGAGGGAAGGGGAGGGGAGGGGAGGGGAAGGGAGGGGAGGGAAGGGAGAGAGAGAGAGAGAGAGAGAGAGAGAGAGAGAGAGAGAGAGAGAAAGAGAAAGAGAAAAACATCAGTGTGAGAGAGATACATCAATTGGTTTCTTTCCGCACTCACCCTAACCAGGGTCAGGGATCAAACCTGCAACCCAGGTGCATGGCCTTGACAGGGAATTGAACCCTTGACCCCTTTTGGTGTGCAGGCTGACACTCTAACCACTGAGATACACCAGCCAGGCCAATTATTGTATTATTTTCCATACAAACAACTGTAAGCCTACTTTTGCCCCACCCGATATGTAAAATGGAGGACTCCTTATTCTCTTTTGCTGGGTATTCACTTTTAGGGGTGTTTTGCAGTGATACAGTAACTTGGATAGAGGTTTTTCTAAACTACCTATATTTCTTTATTGAATAAATAATACACTTTTAATTTGTCAAAAAAGGACATTGGAAGTATTCTATTATAAAATATTCAAAATCTTGTCATTGCTTTGACGATGTTATTCTGTAAATATTTATTAAGCAGTGTTTCAATAAAGACAACTCAGCTAACTGAAATGCAATTACAAGGTCAGAGGATTTGTGATGTACATTATCATAATTAGCTTGATGTAGATGCCCGAGGAGGAAGGCCTGTTAGCACCTGCTGTGTGGATGGATGATAGGTATTGTTCAATTTTGCTTTAAAAAGTAAACAGTACAGGTGGGGTTCATTATTTCACATTGTATGATTTATATCTGTGATGATTTCCATGCATTGACATATGGAAATAGTTTGATAGATTAGCCTGAGAGACAAGTAATCACTGTGTTGCTGAGCTGTTAAGCTTCCATTCAGAGCTTATTATACTAATTCCCAAGGAGACAGTGTATTTGATAACTTGGGAATCATACTTTATGTAACAGACTTCCCAGATCGCTGTATTTGGGAGGCAACTAACCATCTTTGTCCATACTTGTGTCATAATTTGATGTTTTGAATTTTGGGAAAGCTCATATAATTGAGGATTCATTGCATGTTTATTTCTGAACAAATGTCCCTGACCATGGAACTAGATTCGGAGTACATGTCTATTTGCATTAGCATCTTTCTTCTATATCTGTTTATACCAGATAGCTGGGTGAATAGTTGTCAGAGAAAAGAAAGGTCAGCAAAAGAGTTACTTTCACTTGTGACCCTTTTACTGGACCTTTTGTTTAATAAGACCCCAGAAGCTGGTAGTCACCTTGTCTTCTTATTGTACTACCTTCTAAATGATCTTTTGGATTCCATAGATAAGGATCTACTAATTCTTGAAATCCATCCATTCTTCCATGACATCTCAAATATGTATGATTTCTGATCTTGAGAAATTAGTTTTTAATAATAAAAAGTGCAAGTCCATAAATACACATTTTAGAATATTTCTTTTTAAAAACTAATGAAAATAGGCAGAAAATTTTGGACATCTCCAGATCTACCACATGATATAATAAATGGAACTTTACTAGTCACTTTGAAACTGTGTCCCTGCCCTGATGGATAAATACTACCCTGAACTTTGTTTTATTACTCTCTTCCTTTTTTCTTCAGTTTTGTAGCATGTATCCCTAAAGAACATTTGTTAGGTTTGTATGATTTTTTTATATTTTATTTTTTGAGGTATAATTGACATATAATTAACATATTTGTATGATTTTTTAAATATTATGTTTTGCATATACCTTGACAGCATTTTTTTTTTGCATGATATATTTGGGGAAATATATGCATGTGAATCTGTGCAGCTATATATAGTTCATTCATGATCACTACTTTATGTATCACAATTCATTTATTTACAGTTGATGGACAGGTTATTTTACTTTTTTAGTTTTGCTAATGCCCAATTGAAGCATGAACATTATTATGTATATTGTCGGGCACATATGTGCAAAGATTTCTGTAGAGTCAAGATATATGCAGGTTATCAGCTTTATCAGAGATGCTGAGTTATTTTCAAACTTGTATCAAATCACACTTTCATCGATAACGTATAACAGAAGTTTGAGTTGTGTCACATCCTCACTGTCACTTGATACTTTTAGACATATTTTTTCCTGATCTCGTTAGTGGAAAATGCATTTTCTTTGTTTATGGGTTGGACACTTTTTTTCACTTATTGATGGGTTTTATCTGTTGTCATTAAATTGCCCATGTATGTCTTTTGTCCCTGTTTTTATTTATTTATTTATTTATTTTTAATTTTATTTCATTATTGATTTAGAGAGAGGGAGAGAGAGAGAGAGAGAGATAGAAACATCAATGAGAGAGAAATTGACTGGCCGCCTCCTGCATGCCCCCACTGGGGGGTTTGGCCCACAACCTGGGCATGTGTCCTGACCAGGAATTGAACTGATGACCTCTTGGTGCATGGGTTGATGCTCAACCACTGAGCCACACTGACCTGGCTGTTTTTATTTTTTTTGTTAATCCTTACTGGAGGATATTTTTCCATTGATTTTTAGATAGAGTGGAAGGGAGGGAGAGAGAGAGAGAAATATCAATGTGAGAGAGACACATCAAGTGGTTGCCTCCTACACATCTTCGAACTTGGCCGGGGATTGAAACTGCAACCCAGGTGGGTGCCCTTGACCGGGAATCGAACCTGAGACCCTTTGGTTCATGGGCCCATGCTGTAACTGCTGAGCCAAACTGGCCAGGGCACCTCTGTATCTATTTTTAAAATAAATTCTGATTTGTGGGAGTTATTTACATATTCTGGATACCAATGCTTTGCAAGTCATATGTGCTTTGTAATGCTTTGTAACTATTTTCTCCTAGTCTTTTTTTTTTTTTTAAGACTGTTTTGTGATGCACAAGCATTTTTTTATTTTAATGTCAAAACTACTAATGACTTTCTGTATGGCTTTTGATTTTTGTTTGGGGTGTGAGAGAGGGAGGATGGGTGCTTTGGGTTCATATTGTAGCAGTGGAGACAGTGAGAAGTGGGCAAATTTGTGATACTCTGAAGCTGATGGGTTTGTTGATGGAGTAGATGTGGAGTATGAATAAATCAAGGATGACCTTGAAGGATTTTTGGTAAGAATAACTGGATGAATAGAGATTACATTTATGTAAATGGGGAAGTCTATAGAGGAGCCGGTTTAGGGTGTATGATGGGGGTGGAACCAAAACTTTGATTTTAATATGTTATACGGTTGAGATATGTATTTTGATCTGAGTGGAGATGTTAAGCAGGTATTTGAATGTACAAGTCCAGAATTCAAGAGGAAGTTCCAGGCTGGATATATAGATTTGGATATGCCACATAGATGGTATTTGAAGCCCTGGGACTTGAAGAGTGCAGGTCATTGACAGAATGACTGTAGCTAGAGATTTAGCTAGAGAAGCTCTGGAACATTTCACTGTTCAAAGCGAGAATATAAGGACTAGACTTCAGAATGTGGGAAGATGAGGGTTGTTTAGGAATGGTCTCTGAAAGCCAAGAGAACGAGTGATCTCATGAAGAGAAAGCTGTCTGTTAGAGTAGGTAATGTGGGGGTCACGGATGACTTTGGTAAATGTATTTTTGTGGAGTTATGGAGAGTAGGTCCTGCTTGAAGTGGATTCCAGAGAGCCTGGGAGGAGAGAGAAACTGGAGATAATGTTTTCAAAGAGTTTTGCTTTAAACGTGTGTGGAGAAATTTGGCATTAGCTGGAGGAAGACGTAATCAAGGGAGGACTGATTTAATGGTGGGAGATGTGACAGAATGGTTGTATTCTAATAGAGGCAATGCAGTAGTGGAATAAAAATTGACGAGGCAGGAGAGAAGGAAGACTGTTGCCGCAGAGAAGTACTTCAGAAGGAATGGGAGCTGATAGGTAGGTAGAGATGTTGACCCATACACAGAGCTGGGAATTTTTTGGTAGTTAGAAGATAAGTTTTGCACTATTTTTTTTTTTTTTTATATAATTTTTTTTTTATCCTCACCCGAGGATATTTTCCCATTTTTTTGTTCAGGTAGAGTGGGAGGAAGAGAGAGGAACAGAGAGAGAGAGAGAAACATTGACGTGAAAAGGACACATCGAGTGGCTGTCTCCCGCACGACCGACCAGGGTTGGGGACAAACTGCAACCGAGGTACGTGCCCTTAGCGGGAACCGAACCCCGGTCTCTCAGGACCGCAGGTCGACGCTCTAACCGCTGAGCCAAACTGGCCAGGGCTGCACTACTTTTTAAAATGTATCCCAAAGTGTTCTTTTTGAAGCTGTTGTAATACATTTTTTATTTCATCTTTGGATTGTTCAATGGTAGTATATGGAAATATAATTGATCTTTATATGTTGAACTTGACTTCTGCATTCTTGTTGAACATGTTTATTAGTTCTAAAAGTTTTCAATGAATTCATTAGGATTTTCTATACACAAAATCATGTTTTAAAAATACAGATAGTTTTACTTTTTTGGGGAATGCCTTTTATTATATTTTCTTTTCTAGTTGCCCTGACTAAAACGTCTAGTACAGTATTTAAAACAAGTGGTGACAGTGGACATCCTTGTTATGTCCTGATGTTAAAGGGAAAACATTCAGACTTTTATCATTAAGCATGATGTTAGCTGGTTTTTCATAGATGTACTTTATCAGGTTGAGCAAGTTCTCTTCTGTTTCTAATTTGCTGTGTGCTTTTTTTCCATGAAGGACCCTTGGATTTCTTCAGATGTCGTTTCTGCATATATTGAGATGTTCATGTGTTTTGTCCTTTATTCTATTAATGTGTATTAAATTGATTTTGGTGTGTTGAACCTTTTGGCATTCCTGGGATAAATTCCATTTGGTCATGGTGCATAATGCTTTTTATATGTTGCCAACTTTTCTTTGTTAGTATTTTGTTGAAGATTTTTGCATACTTATTCATCAGAGATGTAGGTCTATAGTTTTATTTGTTACGTCTTTGTCTGATTTTAGTATTAGGGTAATCTGGTCTTATACAATGAGTTGAGAAGTGTTCTTTTCTATGTTGGGGAAAATAATGTGAGGAATTGATATTTAAAAACAGCAGCAGCAGCAGGAGCACATGTTTGGCATAATAAACCTATGAAGCCATCTGGGCCTGGGCTTTTCTCTGTTATAAATTTTAAAAATTCCTAAATCACCTTGGCTGGTGTGGATGTTGGTTAAGCATCTTTCTGTACACAAAAAGGTTGCTGGTTTGATTCACAATCAGGGCACATGACAGGGTTGTGGGTCGATCTCCAGTAGGGGGCATGCAGGAGTCAGCTGATGTGATGTTTTGCTCTCACATTATGTTTCTCTTTCTCCCTCTTCTTTCTCTCTTTCTAAAAAAAATAAAATTAAAATAAATAAATTCCTAATTTAATTTCTTTACTCATTATAGGTCTATTCAGATTTTTTTATTCTTAAGTTTTGATAGTTTGTGTCTTTCTAGGAAACTGTAATTTCATCCATCTAACTTGTTGAAGTACACTTGTTTGTAGTTTCCTCTTATATTCTTTTTTATTTATGTAAGGTTGGTAGAAATGTTACCATTTTCATTCCCAATCTTACTAATTTTAGAGGTTTTTTTCCCTTGGTTAGTCCAGCTAAAGGTCTTTTTTTAAAAATCCTCACCTGAGGATATTTTTACATTTATTTTCAGACAGAGTGGGAGAGGGAGAGAGAGAGAAAGAGAGAGAGAGAAACACTGATGTGAGAGAGACACATTGACTGGTTGCCTCTCATATGTGACCCCAACCAGGGCCAGGGACTAAACCCCAAAGAAGGTACATGCCCTTGACCAGAATAAAACCCATGACTCTTTGGTTCACAGGCCACTGTAACCACTGAGCAACACTGGGCAGGGCTATTTTTCTCTGTTTTTGTATTCTCTATTTCATTTATTTATTTTGCTCTAATCTTTTTTTTACTTTTTATGACTGCTTTAGCTTCTGTTTTCATTTTATTTTTTCAATGTCTTAAGGTAGAGAAGTCTTTTGATTTGGGAATTTTTTTTTACATAGACATTCACAACTATATGTTTCCCTCTTAGGACTGACTGCTTTAGCTATATCCCATACGTTATAGTTTTTTTTTTTTTTTAATATTGTGTCTATTTTATTAATCTCATAATATTTCCCACTTACCTAGTGATTTCTTCATTGACTCACTTCTTATTTAGTAATGAATTGTTCAATTTCCACATATTTGTGAAATTATCACTTTTTTCTGTTATTTTCTAATTTCACTTTGTTATGATTAGAGAATATACTTAGTATGATTTCAGTCCCTTAAAATTCACCAAGTCTTATTTTATGGTCTATCCTGGACACTGTCCCAGGTACACTTGAGAAGAACACGTATTCTGGTGGAATGTTCTAATACATATGGTTAGATTTAGTTGGTGTATAGTGTTTTTCAAATCTTCTGCCTAGTTGATGTCTCCAGCTATTGTAGCATTTATTTTTCCTTTTAATTCTTTCAGTTTTTGTTTCACTTATTTTGGGGATCTGTTGATAGATGAAAAAAATTATATTTTTATTTCTAGTTGAATTGACCCTTTTTATTATAAAATGACCCTATTTATCTCTATTAATATTTTGTCTTTTCTCCCCCTAATATAAGTGTAGCTAGTTCAGCTTTTTTTAAAAAAATTATTTATTATTTTTATTAATTTATTTTTGTTACAGATGTTTCTCCTTTTCCTCCCATTGACGCCCTCCTCCCAATCTCCCCTTCCCCTGTCCTGTCCCCAGCTTTCTTGTCTATGTCCATTGGTTACACGTATACATGCATATGAGTTCTGTGGTTTATCTCTTCCCTTGACAAACCCCCTCTTCTGAGGTTTGTCAGTCTCTACCCTACTTCTCTGTCTCTGGGTCTATTTTGTTCATCAGTTTGTTTTGTTCATTATATTCCACAAATAAGTGAGATCATGTGATATTTGTCTTTCTCTGCTTGGCTTGTTTCGCTTAGGATAATATTCTCCAGGTCCCTCCATGTCGTCTCAAAGGATAAGAGATCTTTCTTTCTTACAGCTGCTTAGTATTCCATTGTGTACATGTACCACAGCTTTTTTATCCACTTATCTATTGATGGACACTTGGGCTCTTTCCAGATCTTAGCTATTATCAATAGTGCTGCTTTGAACATGTACATATACTCTTTCTGATCGGCGTTTCCAGCTTCTTAGGGTATATTCCTAGAAGTGGAATCACTGGGTCAAATGGCAATTCAATTTTTAACTTTTTGAGGTAACACCATAGTGTTTTCCACAGTGGCTGCACCAGTCTGCATTCCCACCAGCAGTGTACTAGAGTCCCCTTTTCTCCACATCCTTGCCAGCACTTGTTGTTTGATGACTTGTTGATGGCAGCCACTCTGAGAGGTGTAAGGTGATATCTCCTAGTTGTTTTAATTTGCATTGTCTCTTGGCCATTTGTATGTCCTGTTTGGAGAGGTGTCTCTTTAGGTCCTCTGCCCATTTTTTAAATTGGGTTCTTCATCTTTCTTTTGTTGAGTTGTATGAGTACTCTATATATTTTGGAAATTAACCCCTTACCTGATGTATCGTTGGCAATTATGCTCTCCCATATAGTGGGTTCCCTTTTCATTTTGATAGTTTCTTTTGCTGTGCAGAAGCTTTTTAGTTTGATGTAGTCCAACGTATTCATTTTTTTCCTTTGTTTCTGTTGCCTTAGGTGTTGTATCAGTGAAAATTCTACTGCATGTGATGTCTGACGTTTTGTTGCCTACATTTTCTTCTAGGATTTTTATGGATTCACGAGTCACGTTTAAGTCTTTTATCTACTTCAGCTTTCTTATGGTTGTTGTTTGCATGGTGTACTTTTTTTCATCCTTTTACATTCACTATATTTGTATCTTTGAATCTCAAATGTGTGTTTCCTGCAGACAGTGTGTAGTTGGGTTTTTTAAATCCAATTTAACAATCTCTGACTTTTTTTTCCTCAAATCTTTATTGTTGGATGTAAAATGTATTACATATGTTCCACATTTTTTCCCCCATTGACCCCCTCCTCCCCACTCCCGCCCCCCTCCCACCTTTTCCCACACTATTGTCTGTGTCCATTGGTTATGCATATAAGTTCTTTGGTTTATTTCTTCCCACCCCCCTAACCCCCTTCCCTTTGAGGTTTGTCAGTCTAGCAATGAATTTGTGCTTCTTAATCCCTTCACCTTTTTCACCCATTCCCCCAACCCCCCTCCCAACTGGAACCAACAAAATGTTCTCTGTATCTATGAGAATGTTTCTGTTCTACCTATTCATTTTGTTCATAGATTCCATTGATGATAGATATGTATTCATTGCCATTTTGTTTGCTCATACACTTTATCTTTTTCTTCAAAAAGACCCTTCATCATTTCATATAATAATGGTTTGGTAGTGATGAACTCCTTTAACTTTTTCTTGTCTGGGAAAGTTTTTATATGTCCATCGATTCTAAATGACAGCTTTGCAGGATAGAGTAATTTTGGTTGTAGGTTCTTGGTTTTCATCACTCTGAATATTTCTTGCCACTCCCTTCTGGCCTGCAAAGTTTCTTTTGAGAAATCAGCTGACAGCCTAATGGGAACTCCCTTGTAGGTAACTAGCTGCCTTTCTCTTGCTGCTTTTAAGATTCTCTCTTTGTCTTGAACCTTTTGCATTTTGATGATGATGTGTCTTGGTGTGGGCCTCTTGGGGTTCATCTTGGTTGGGACTCTCTGTGCTTCCTGGACTTGTATGTCTGTTTCCTTCACCAAGTTAGGGAAGTTTTCTGCCATTATTGTTTCAAACAGGTTTTCGATTTCTTGTTCTCTCTCTTCTCCTTCTGGCACCCCCAAGATGCGAATGTTGGCATGCTTGAAGTTGTCCCAGAGGCTCCTTACACTATCCTCATGTTTTTGGATTCTTTTTTCTTTTTGCTGTTCTGATTGGGGATTTTTTGCTTCCTTATATTCCAAATCGATGGTTTGCTCCTTGGATTTACATACTCTATTATTGAAGCTGTGTAAATTATTCTTTATTTCAGTTAATGCCTCCTTCAATTCTAACTGTGTATCCATGATTTCTAACTGGTCCTTTTTTATGCTCTTGAGGCCCTCCCTAAGTTCACTGAGGTTCTCACTAAGTTCATTGAGCATCCTTATAAGCAGTATTTTGAACTCAGTATCTGTTAGGTTGCTTATCTCCCTTTCGCTTAGTTGTTTTATTGGGGTTTCGTTCTGTTCTTTCATTTGGGACCTGTTTCTTTGTCTCCTCATTTTGGCTGCCTCCCTGTGTTTGTTTCAGTGTATTACTTAATGAGAGGTATGGTGCTCGCTGAGACGCGATGCTGTTCATTTGAAAGAATTTAGGAAAAACCTGAAGCAGGATCCAAGACCGGCCAATCCTATGGTTAAGCAACTGGCAACAGCTTGGATGGGCTTGAAAGCTGTGTGGGGTGGGGTGGGGCGGGCCTCAGGGAGTCAGCAGGGCGGGGCTACCAGTGTGAGCCAGGTTGCTGGAGTCCCAAATATGGAGACTGTCTGCGGCCCCAGGGAAGGGCTCACCAAAGGAACAAAGGCCTCTGACAGCACGTTTGTCCCTGAGAAAGCCCCCTCTCCCGCCCTCGCTCCAGTGCCAAACAGCTCAGTTCTTCCCTGTGTGTCTCTGGCGCTCCTCGAGCTGCCTCCCCTCCGAGCTTAGAGGGAGAGAGTCCGATAAGTCCGTGCGCGGGCCCTTTAAGGAGCTGCCTGGGGCTCCAGCCGCTTCAGCTTCCCTGAGCCTCAGTTTCCGCTGGTTTTTCCAGCCAGAAGTTATGGGGACTCTCTTCCTGGTACTGGAACCCTGAGCGGGGCACCTGGTGTGGGACAGGGACCCCTCAGTCCTCAGGAAGGACCTTCCCAGCTGAGGTGTCCTGATTTTTATCCGCCACATGTGGGTGTGGGACCAGCCCGTCGCGCCGCCGCCGCCGCCTCCTCCCCTCACGCTGCCGCCCCTCCTACCAGTCTCGATGTGGCTGCTTTTTTAAATTCCGTAGCTGTAGGGCTTCCATTCAGCTCGATTTCAGGCGGTTTTGAATGATGGTTGTTCTGTAGTTTAGTTGTAACTTTGATGTGATTGTGGGAGGACGCGATAGCGTTTACCTATGCCGCCATCTTGACCGGAAGTCCAATCTCTGACTTTTGATTGGATTGTTTAATCCATTCACATAAAATTTTTTTTTATCCTGCCCAGCCAGTGTGGCTCAGTGGTTGAGTGTCGACCCATGCATGAAGAGGTTGCTGGTTTGATTCCTGGTCAGAGTACACGCCCAGGTTGTGGGCCCAATTCCCAGTTGTGGGCATGCAGAAGGTGTCCAATTGATATTCTCTCTCATCGATGTTTCTGTTTCTCTCCCTCTCCCTTCCTCTCTCTCTAAAATCAATAAAGAAAAAAAAGTAGTAAGAGTTTATCTTTATTGCTGAAAGGCTTACAGATGTCTCCCCTTCCTCCCCTCATTGACTTCTTCCACCCATTCTTATGCGCCCCCCCCCCCCCGGCCTTCACCACACTATTGTCTATGTCCATGGCTTATGCCTATATGCCTATAAGTTCTTTGGTTAATCTTGTCACATTTAATGTTATTACTGATATAGTTGGATTCACATCTGCCAGTTCATTATGTCTCATATCTTTTTGTTTCTGTTCCTCTTTGTTGCTTTCTTTTGCATTAAGTATTTTCTATTATAACATTAATTATATTCTCAGTTTGATTTTCTATTTTCTTAGATTTTACTATAGGACTTACAATATATATCTTAACATAATTTACTTCGGATTTATGCTATCTTAATTGCAGTGAGATACAGAAATGTTATTCCTATACACCTCTGTTCCATCTTTCTCTTTGTTGTGCCATTCCTGTTATGTTTAAGACATATATGTATGTTAAAAACCCAACAATCCATAGTTATACTTAGCACTTCATCTTATTTTATGCCATTTATAGAAGGTGAGAGAAGTATATATTGTAGTTCTAGTTTTTCACATTCACTTTCTTGTTTACAATTTTTAGTGTTCTTTATTACCATAGATTAAAGTGACTATCTGGTATAATTTCCTTACTCATATATACCTTTGCTCCTATTTGCTCCTTTGTGCTATTTTTGTTTAATATATTACATTTCAATATGTTCTAGTCTGATCAATTAAATTATATATCTATTGTTTCATACAGAAATATGCATTTATACTGCTTTTTAATAATTAGATATTACCTTTACTGGTTCTTTTTTTTCTCTTTGCATGTGGATTTGAATTACTATTTGTGTTTCCTTGTTTTCATCTCAAAGAAGATTTTTTTTAGTTTTTTTTCTTGTAGAGTGTGAATTTACTAGTAAAGAATTCTCTCAATTTCTGTCTTCCATAAGTATTTATTTTGCTCTCATTTTTGAAATGCTAATTTTGCGGGACTCAAAATCTTCCACAGGTTTTTTTCTTTCAGTAGTTAGTCTATCACTTCCCTACTTTCTAAGCTCCATTGTTTTTGCTTAGAATCAGTTGTTAAACTTACTGCTGTTCTCTGGTGAATGGTAAAACATTTATCTTGCTGCTTTCAAGATACTCTCCTTGCCTGTAGTTTACAGCATTTTTACTATGTTGGGTCTTGATTTAATTTTTTTTGTGTTTATTCTACTAGAAGATCATTGAGCTCCTGAGTGTGTAGATTAATGTTTTTCCTTAACCTTGGGAGTCTTTGTCATAGTTTCTTTGAACATTTTTTTTATATGCCTTTCTTTCTCCATTTCTTCTGGTACTCCTATTACAAAAACTACTTCTGTTATGTTCTGGTAATCCTTCTGGTTGGTGTGCTTAATGGTGTCCTACATCTCTATTACTGTTCATTTTTCTTGTCTTTTTTTTCCTCTTCATTGCGTTGTATAATCTTTATTGATCTAACTTTATATCCATCGCTTCTTTCTTTTCGAGTTCAAATCTGTTGCTGACCCCTCTAGTGAATTGTTTATTTTAGTTTTAATATTTTTTAACTCTAGAATTTCTACTTAGTTTAAAAAAAAAATCTGTCCTAATATTGATAATATTGTCATTATACTTTACTTCATTACTCATGATTTTATTTAGTTCTTTGAACATGTTTATAAGAGCTGATTTAAAGTCTGTATCTAAGGATGATCTGGACCCTCCTACAAGCAGCTTCTGTCGCCTGCTTTCTTTTTCTTTTGTACAATTCACAGTTTTCTGTTTCATTGCATCTCGATATGTTAATAAACTGGCTATTTTAAATAATGCATTTTATTAGTTTTTGATATTGATTCTTTTCTTTCCACATCCCCAGGACTGTTGTTTGCGACTTCCCTGGTCTATTCTAGTGAAGTCTTTTCTTCTACAGGGTGAAGCCTCGGATGTCCCTTCTCAAAGGGTACAGTCCTGGGCATGTGGTTTTAGCAGGGTTCTCTTTGACTGTCTTCCCTGATCTCTCTGTTATACTGACTGCCTCAGTTAATAGCCCACCCAACTGATAAGCTTCATTTATTGCCAGCTCATTGCTCTTTTGGGGGGGGGGGGAGGTGAGGGTGGCTATGCCAGGGGCATAGATTGCTCTATAGTCTGATCCAGTTAAGTTTAGGTCCCTTTGCAGAGTGTTTTTTGAGGCCAGTATTGGAGGTTTGCTCTGATCCGAGGGAGGCTCTTGTTCGTTGTCTCTTTCCCTGGTGTTCTCTGGTAAACTAGCTGGCTGGCAGTTGAGCTCTTTGGACTCCTGTAGTTACTAGCCTCCTCTGAATTGCTTACGTGATAATTTCATTTCTTTTGAGAGTGCCCTAGGGCTTATACTTCCTCACCCTCTTTTCCAAATAAAGAGAGTTCCCTTGGGGAAAGCCTCATACCTTTCTGTTCCTAGAACCTGTCTCTTGCCTTGTGAACAATCACTGTACCACGACTTTGGAGCTGTGGGTGGGCATGATGCCCATTTCTCTCGGAATGATACCCCTACTTCATGCGTGGGGGCTGCCCTGGGGCATTAGAAGACTCCCCTATCTCCTTTTGCCTCTTCTGGTATAGAACCTCTGCACTGTGTGTGATCTGGGGCAAGAGGTCCCAGAATTCTCTGCCTACGATTTTGGGGGCAGATCCTCACCATATAAGTGGGTGTCTCCAACCTCTTAGCCACACTTGCCTGTTATTTAGCCTCTGTGAGTGACAAGGAGCTGAGCAGGATGGGAAATGTCAGCACGCTGCTTCTTCCATTGGGAACTAGGGGGAGTGGGAGCCCCGTATTTTGGCTGTACCTATTCTAAGAGGAGTATCAGACATACTAAACTGGGTGTGGAATGAGGGAAGACATGGATCATGACTTGAGTACCACAGGCTCTGTTCTCACCAAGATTTGGTAGATTTTCTTGAGTAAATGTTTTTTAATTTGCTGACTTCCCTTAGGACAATTTTAAAAGGCTTTTATATGTCTGTTTTTTAAAAAATACTCTTCACTATTTGTAGTTGTTTTGCTGGGGAGAGACTCTGCCGAGTTCCTCATGTTGACAATTTGTATGTCTCATGTTTTCTTGTAAATAAATTTTTACTTCATGTCCTGGCATAAAATTACCTATAAGTAGTCGTAATGGAAATTTATTTATTTTTCCTTAAAGAGCAGTATGTGTGTATACATGTGTGTGCATGTGTTTCTTTCCTGTTTTGTCTTCTATGCCCTACTGATAGGCTTGACCAGTTGGGCTTCTTCCTTGCCTACCTCACCTACCTTTCACCTACTTGGACATGTTTCTCCCTGTCACCCCCGCCTGTCTTCTCATTGTTGCTTTTATGCCTAGGGTCCAAATTTTCACTTGAGTCACTGGAAACGGTGACACAGTTTATAAACTGTCTACATGGCGCATACATTAACTTTGGTTTTCAGCCCATCCCTTGGCTTTTGTAAACTGGATCATGGACTGTCTACATCTTGCTCAGATGTTGGTCTTAAGATCAAACTTGTATTTTTGTGTTAGGTTCACGTGCTGCAATCCCCATAGAGGAAGTTAGGATATTTGGGGTACAATATAAGGAGGTTTGCCTACCATAGGAACTATATTTTTAAGGTTACTTCTCCAAGGCAGCTGTTTCGTAGTGACCTTTAAAACTATATTACAATGAGACTGTATTAAAGATAAAGGTAAAAGTTGTCAGGTATAAAGGTGTGCTTTTTAAATAAAGTTGAAATGCATCTATTAGTGAGACAGAGCTCTTATCAGAGCAGTTGAGATGAATGGATATGTAGCCTCAGGGAGCATGCCATTAAAGCCCTTTGAAGGGAACTGCTTTTCCCAGGGATTAGAGCAAGACCTAAGTTCATTGTTACATCGGTTGTTGTTGTGTTTCATTTTGGAGATCTTAGGAAATATGTCTGTTTCCTTAATTATCTAATGTGTAAATTAAATCTTTTGAAGGCACACTAATTAGTAATTCATGTATAATTCATTTTAGTTCTTTCATAATAGTCTTTCTCTTTCTTTCTCCCATTTTCAGGGAATGCCCAATTATATCTTTGCATCCTTTTGTAGTATTTGACCTCAATGGCCTGTATGAAAAGATTTTGAGCCTATAATGAAGAAAACTTTCTACCTCTTATTATATGGAACTGTAATATATGAGATTTTTGTTGTTGTTGTTAACCCTCACCTAAGGGTATTTTTTTCATTGATTTTTAGAGAGAGTAGAAAGGAGGGAGGAAAGGGGAGAGAGAAAGAGAGAAACATCGATGGTGCAAGAGACACAATAATTAGTTGCTTCCTGCAGGTGCCCTGACTGGGACTGGGGATGAACCTGCAACCCAGGTACATGCCCTTGACCGGGACTCAAACCCGGAACCCTTTGGTGCAAAGGAGGCTGACGCTTTAACCACTAAGCAACATCAGCCCGGGCAAGATTGGTTTTTGATGTGACATTGTTTTATTTATGAACCAAATTAACACTTGTTCAGATATTTTCTTGAGGTAGTTTTCTGAAGGTATAAATAAGATTTGCTTTCAAAAATAAGATTCAGAGTTTGGAATGTTACTTCAAAATATTTTCCAAGTGAAATAAACGTGTTACCTTCCTCTTCCTTTATGATTTAGGCAGCAGGAGCAATTCAACCTCTTGTATCCACGGTTATCAGCCCTTCTGCTGATGGTTGCTTAGACCACTCACTGGAACGTGCCAGACACAGAGCAAGTGAGATGCCACAGGCTTTTCTGTATGATGTGATCTATGCAGCATATCAGCAGGTAAGAATTCTGGCTTTTTGAGATAGCTGCTGTATTGGGGGTATGCAAGACCACCCCTATATTTGGAGATTTTCTAGTACAACTCAGTATATAGTTGACTCTTGGCTTAAATCGATTACAGTGTAGTAGTGAAAATGCACAGCGGGGTCCTATGAGAAGGAGGCAGGCAGGGTCTGGAGGAGTCCATGTGCAGGCTTCCTTATGCTCTCTCCCTCCCCTGAAGGGTAACATGAATACCACCTTCCCCTCCAGCAAAACAAACCCAGCAACTTATGCACGATGCTTTTCCCCAGGGAAGCCCATTAGAGATTTGGTGTCCTGCATGTTTATTGGGGTTGGTCACACAGACATGCTGCCTATCACATTAAAAAAAAACCCAGATTCCCAGAGGAAAGGTGGTGTTTAACATAAACCATATTGTTTATGCAAACAGTCTGGGCATGGTCAGCCTCCCTTATCAGTTAACTGTTCACTGGGAATACTCCAAGAGCCAATTTCCCAGGTGCTGGCTAAGGGCCCACCTAGTTAACAGGTGTTTCTAAGGATCGCAGTCTCAGGCGCTTTGTGGTAAATTTTCTGCATAGCTGCGTAGACATCGTGTTAATTAAAAATTTAAAGGTAAGTTCTTTTAAAACATCAAATAATTTATTCATGTCTAGATTATACTAGATTACCTTTGATTTGTTTTGCATGTTTTGGAAACATTTTTGTACCTATGTAAATTTTACTGCCACCAATTTTCTTATTTATTGGTTAAACAGTTATTGACTATCAGGCATTATTCTTGTCTGAAATGTCCCAATGAAATATAAGTTACAGAGTAACCCAGTAGGTGGTTGCTGTTAGGCAATCAGTAAATATGAGGTAATGGTAATGTGTATATTGACATTTAAAATAGAAAAATACCACATATTTTGGATAGAGGGTGGTTAATCACATACATACATTAAATAATGACTCAATTTTGACTATCAGTTATTGTTTTAAAATGAGATTATGTAAATTAGAATTTATTTTAATGATATGGATCGTCAACCATGGTTTATATTGCTTTCTTAAAATGATGAATTTGAAGTATAGGAATTTGCCTGTATTTCGTCACTAATCATATAAATGTTATGCTACTATAAGTTTCTTTGCTCTTTTTAAAAAATTCATTATCCTATTTTATGGCCTAAATCTTGCTGAGCTAGACTACATCTACCATCTTTCCTGAAATTAATGAAAGAATTTATTTATTCTTATATAAGCATTTATATTAGAAAGAATAAATATATGATATCTATATTTTAGACAAAAATTTGAATATAATCTCACACTCCTCACATTAAAGTATCCCTTTGCAACGGATTTTGCTGGTTAATTAAGCCATGATGCATTGAGGCACTGGACCTCAAATATAAGTTTTCTCTTTTCTGGAAATTAGACTGCCTTTTTATCTTGCTACCTATCCCTTAGATATTAGATAAATCATCACTTTTCTGCTCTTTTATCCCCTCCACAGACTAGGTTAGGTCAACACACTATAAGTTTTCCCAGTGCTCTGTTTTTTCTGCCCAGCATCAAAATTATAATTCATTACTCGGGAAGCCATTTATAAAATACCTGACTCCCCTGCTAGACTCTGAGCCTTTCAAGACAGAGACAGTATCTGTGTTGTTCTTAGCAAGCTGTGTGATATATAATTAGTACCAAGTACATACTTGTTCAGTGGAATAAACATTCAAGATATGCGTGTGTATAAATATATGAAAAAGAGCCTACGTACTTGTTCTTCCCTCTACTTGGGCCACTTTCTCCAGATAATCACACTGTTTGTTTCCACTCCTCATTTAGGTCCTTGTGCAAATGTCACCTCCTCAGAGAAGCCTGCCTTGATAATCTTTTATGAAATAGCATCCTCTATTGCTACTAGTATGTCAGTCTCATGGGTGCAGGGACTTTTTATTTCTTTAGCACCTAGAAGAGTTCATAGCTTGTATGAGATTCTTAATATTGTAAAATGAATGAGTTTTATGCATACATACATATGTATATGTAGATACATATTTAGGTGTTAACAATAATGTCAATTATATAAAAAGCTTTGGGTAGCCCTGGCCAGTTTGGCTCAGCGGTTAGAGCGTCGGCCTGCGGTCCGGAGAGACCCGGGTTCGGTTCCCGCTAAGGGCATGTACTTCGGTTGCAGTTTGTCCCCGGCTCTGGTTGGTCGTGCGGGTGGCAGCC
Organism: Molossus molossus; assembly: GCF_014108415.1. Classification (NCBI taxonomy): domain Eukaryota; kingdom Metazoa; phylum Chordata; class Mammalia; order Chiroptera; family Molossidae; genus Molossus; species Molossus molossus. Next base: position 22,159,312 of record NW_023425401.1, read on the forward strand.
ACTCGATGTGTCCCTTCACGTCGATGTTTCTCTCTCTCCTTCCTCTCTCTCCCTCCCACTCTATCTGTACAAAAAATGGAAAAATATCCTCGGGTGAGGATAAAAAAAAAAAAAAAAAAGCTTTGTGTAGGCATAATACACACACACACACACACATCTTTATAAATTTTTCCTGGAACCTTTTAGGAAAATCTGAACAGTTTTTAGAAGTATGGGCAAGGCTTTGGTTACAAAGTTGGTGATGGCAGCACTTTTGTTAGTGTGAAATTCTACGTAGCCTGTATTTCTAGAGATCAATTAGTAACAATGGTAGAAAACTATTTTTTTTCCTTCATTGATTTTAGAGACAGAGGAAGGGAGAAGGAGAGAGAGATAGAAACATCGATGAGAGAGAGCATTGATTGGCCGCCTCCTGCATGGCCCCCACTGGGGATTTGGCCCACAGCCTGGGCATGTGCCCTGACTGGGAATTGAACCTGTGACCTCTTGGTGCATGGGTCGACACTCAACCACTGAGCCACACCGACTGTGCACTGGTAGAAATTTTAAAGGGTCACTTGAAGTTGTGCTTCTGTAGAATTTTTGGGCATGGAATGCTCATGATAGGTTGTTATATTAATAGTGATATAACATAATGATACAAAGTTATATTAATAACTATATATAAAACGTATTCAATATTCTTATAGGTTTAACTGTATATGTGTAGAATATTAATTGCATAATTAAGTACTGAAAAGTTATTTATATTTATGTTTGGGTTAATATTAATTTAAAAGTAATTAAAATCTAAAGGTGTGATAAATATTTATGATACATAAATACTTAAGTATTATTTCGATTGTATTTCTATTGGTTTTAGGGATTTTTTTCTGTAAGTAGGTATTTGTTTATTGGTTTTCTTTTATTGCTAAAGATCATCTAAAATTTATTTCATTTCTTGGGAATTTTTTTTTTTTATCCTCACCCGAGGACATTTTTTCATTTTTTGTGCAGATAGAGCAGGAGAGAGAGGAAGAGAGAGAGAGAAAGAGAGAGAGAGATAGAAACATCAACGTGAAAGGGACACATTGAGTGGCTGTCACCCGCATGACCCAGCCAGGGCCGGGGACAAACTGCAACAGAGGTACATGCCCTTAGCGGGAACCGAACCCGGGTCTCTCCGGACTGCAGGCCGATGCTCTAACTGCTGGGCCAAACCAGCCAGGGCTTGGGAATTTTTAATGACACATTATGTTATGAGGTTGCTAAAGGAAATTATTGCTAAATTAAACAATGTCATTCAATAGTGAAAATTATACAGTCTCTAGAAACCTGGGGGAAAACCTGTGTAATTGGTGCAGAGGATTCTTATAAACTCTTCAAATACGTAATTCTTCTATGCAGTTTTAGGAAAATAAGAAATTTATGTAGAATGAAACTTTTCAAATTACATCAATCTATTTCTTGAGAAAATTGCTGTCATCACAGATGGTATTCTGGACTTTATTGTATAGACACCTGCCTTATTTCTAACACTCAAGTTTTTAGGTTCCTCTCAGAAAGAGAATTTTAGAAGGTGACTTGTTAATTCAGTTTGCGTGAAAGACGGCAGGACTCAACCAGTGAAAGAGTGCTCATTATGTTGTATCTTTCGGTTTGATATCTTAGAGTTTACTGTGGAGATATTTAATATTTAAATACAATAGCTTCTCAATATCCATTAGAAGAGTTTTTTAAAGTGCCTGTTTAACTTGAAAAGGTAAAAACACCCTTAAGTAACACAATCAAAGCAAACCCTTCTATTATTAAAGATTCCTGTCCCGTTAGTCTCCAGGTACAAGAATATCATAATGTTAAGGACTACAGCAGGGATTTCCTTTTGTAGTATGTGTCCTGCCCCTATCTACATGCATTAGAATAAATAGAACTTGAATCTTGTACTGAGGACTAACACATCAGACCTTAAATGCTGAAACCAGTCTAGAAGACTAAATTTTATGAAGGGCGTCTTGTCTTTATATCCAAGAGCATGCAGTTTTCAGAGGTTTTATTGCCATTTTTACAGCGTGTAGTTCCCCGAAGGGGGGGACTTTGATGAATGTTTCGTTGGGCCCAACTGGATTTGAAGGAGATTAGGAAAAGCCTCAGAGCAGTCTCAGAAGAAATCTCATGTTACATGGGGTTTGAAAAGGAAACGTGGGAAGGGATAGAGGAGGGTACAAACCATTTTTTAACAAATGGAGGATTGAGGACTGGACAGGAGTGAAAACATCATTGGGGGAGAGTGAGGGAACCATGGAAGAATATGTGAAGAAAATGAGTGAAAAGGAGAAATGAGGGATTTAAAGATAAAGCTTTCTGAGTCCTAAGAGCTGACTTGTTACGACCATCATTTTGCTCCTCATAAATGTTAGCTGCAAACCAGGATAGCAAGCTGCACATATTATGGATAAAACCATGACCTATGTATTATTTATGGTACTTTGTAAGACAAAACAAATTCACAACTCTGGTATTTTTGAAGAGTTATTTAAACACTTTCCAAGGTCATTCTTTTTCCTACTGGTCATATTTCTTATGGTTTTATCCCATCCCTTTGTTGTCTCCCCTGCCTTTATTTTTTCTTCTACCAGTTTTTCTAGGGAGGCTGCTATAGCCAGATAATTTTCCTGGTCCCAGTTTTGGAAAAATCCTAAAGTACATTTTGTGACACTGGCTAGGACCTCCTTTGAGAACAATTTCTTCACCTCTAGGAATTTCTTAGTAGCCTAAATTTATAAATTATTTTTGTGCCTTGTTTACTTTGTATGATACCCGTTTATAAATTATTTTCACAAACTTGCTTTTCTCAGAATCTTCTACAATTGTGGTTTTAAAACCGTTTCATCATCTGTTTTCATCTAAATAGGCTTTGACTTAACCTCATCATTTGTCATGTGGACTTTGAAGTAATGAATCTTTTGACAGTTTTCCTTCTGTCATCCTTGTCCATCTTGATCAGTGTACCCCATTAAAGATCACCCTTTTACTTCTCATTAAAATAAAACAGACAAACAAGGGGCAAGATACACGCCGTAACCTTCTTCTCACTGATATTTATGGATCTCCTGAATGCCTGATGATTTTTGGAAACTTTTAAAATCTACTTTATTTTAGCCTAACGTGTTTTAACATTAACAATTATTTTAGTTTTAGTTACTTAAAATTTTTTTTTTTTTTTGGTACGTACCCCTAGCAGGAACCGAACCCGGGACTCTCTGGTCCGCAGGCCGACGCTCCAACTGCTGAGCCGAACAGGCCAGGGCAGTTACTTTAAAATTTTAAATTAAATTTATTGGGGTAGCATTGGTTAGTAACAGTATATAAATTTTAGGCGGACAACTTTATAATATGATACCTGTATATTCTAATGTGTACTTCCCTCCCAAAGTCTAGTCTCTTTCCATCACCTTGTATTTGATCCCATTAACTCTTTTCATCCTCCCCACACCCCCATTATCCTCTGATAATGACCATTCTGTTGTCTGTATCTATGAGTTTGTTTGTTTTATGTTGTTTGTTTCTTTTTGTTTTATACCCCACATATGAGTGAAATCATGTGGTTCTTGTCCTTGTTCACCTGACTTGTTTCACTTAGCATAATACTTTTAAGATCCATCCATGTTATCACAAATGTAATGTTTTACATTTTTAGTGGCTGAATAGTATTCCATTGTATATATATGTACCACATCTCTATCCAGTCATCTGTTGAAGCTCACTTCAGTTGTTTCCACGTATTAGCTACTGTAAATGGTGCTTCAATGAACATAGGGGTATATATATCTTTATGAATAAGTGTTATCAAATTTTTCAGGTAAGTACCCAGAAGAGAAATTGCTCAGTCATGTGGTAACTCTATTCTTAATTTTTTGAGGAACCTCCATATGGTTTTTCACAGTGGCTGTAACCGTTACATTCCCACCAGCAGTGTATGAGGGATTCCTTTCTCTACATCCTCTCCAACACTTATTTTTTGCCTTATTGATAATAGTCATTCTAACAGGTGTGAGGTAGTATCTCGTAATGGTCTTGATTTGCATTTTCCTGATGATTAGTGATGCTGAACATTTTTTTCATATATCAGTTGGCCATCTGTATATCTTCCTCGGAAAAATGTCTGTTTAGGTCCTCTGCCCATTTTTGAATCAGATTTTTTTTGTTTGTTATTGTTGAGTATGTTTCATTTCTTATTTCTTTCAATGTTTCTGTGCTCTTCTAAATGTATTTCAAGTTCTTTCCAAAACAAGGCCTTAGGAACCTCCCAGGGTCAAGTATGCCCCTGGACTTGGTCCACTGCCACCTTGTATTCATGCTTGGATATCCATTCATTGATATTACACCCCTGGATAGAAGATGTGCTGAAGCAGGACCCTCCTCCACGCCATGGGTCCTCTTCTGATTTCAAAGGAGGCAGCAGTAGCCAACACGGAAAATACACTGGACCTTTCTTTTGGAACTGGGCTGTGATGAGAAGTGCCTGCTAAGAACATCTCCATCTTTTCCCTGACCCTTCTCCTCCAGTTTCTGAAGGTATAGCAGAAAACAATCATCTTTGAAGATACCAGATGATTCCAAAAACAAAAACCCATGCTTCCAGTGCATTGTGCTTTCAGATAGTCTGGGTGTAGTTCAGCTGCCGGATGAGCTGACTGATGCATTCTCCTCATAGCCCGGTGATCCCACCTCCTTGAGGAAGTCTATCCTTGGGAGCATGACCAGCCACTGAAAGATGGAAAGGGCACAGGGACCCTGAGATCACGTGGAAATTCTTCCCTGAGAAGGCAGTGTCATGAATGAGGTCTTCAAAGCAAATGACACCAAACTTTCCCAGGTGCTCCTCGGTCACCGTGTTGTCTGTCAAGGGGATGATTTTGACTTTGGCTTGTTCACATTTCAAGATGAGTTCCCAGTAAGGTACAACTGTACGCAGTGTTTTTATGGTTTGGGGGGGATCACTTTGACAAAGACCCCACTGAAATTCTTCTTCAGGCGAAGCCTCGCAGTGCTCCTCTGTACCACTAAACTCACTCCATTAACCCTTTGGGTGTGACAGCAAAGGCCAAGGAATGTTCACTGGCCCTTCCAGACCACCAGGGTGCACTTCTGGTGGTCTGGGGCACACACCATCTCGTTGTCCCTGGGCATGGAGTGGAACCATTCCAGTCGCCGAGACCTGAGATCCTTTCCTTTGCTCCGCTCCTTCTTTTCCGAACGCGCCTCCTTTGCCTGGGTGGCTTTGAGGGCCTGATATGCCTTCCTCTTTCTCAGGAGAGTTTCTGGAACCAAAGGCATCTTGTTTTCTTCACCCTTCCTCCATCATCTTTCCAATGCTGTGGCTACTGCCGAGTTTCTGTCTTCATGTATTTTGGATAGTAGCCCCTTAATGGAGGTATCATTTGCAATCTTCCTTCATTCATTGGTCTTAAAATTGATCTAAACATGTATTTTGAGACACATTGAAGTGCAACTTGTTACTTTGTTCCCTCTGCTTTGTTTTGGACCTTAGGTGTATAGGACTGAGTGGATGGTCCCCCTCACTTTTCAGTTCGCTACTATTGTTTAGTGGGCCAGCCACCTCTTTTTATGTTTCTTAAAATTTAAATATTTTTTCTTGCACATACAAGCTCTTATTTTCCTGCTTCCAGAAGAATCTTGTCTGTTGTATTTAATGCTTATCCTCTCAACATATCATATATATCATATATGTATCTCTTTCTCTATTTTTCTAAAATGCATCATTATGTTATTAAAATTTACATGAAAGACTTTGAGTTTTATTTAGCACTATTTGTGAAACTATTCATACTGATGAACCCAAAGCTCATTCAGTGCTTCTTGATTACTTCCTAGTTTTTAATCAGGGACATAGACTACATTTCACTTATTTACCTAGTTTTCCCAGTGCCATTTGTTGAAAACGCCGCCTTTCCTCCCATTCAATGGGCTCTGCACCCTTGTGAAAAGTCATTTGACCATGTGCACAGGGGTTATTTCTGGGCTCTCTATTGTATTCCATTGGCCTGTATGTCAGTCTTTATTCCAGTACCACACTGACTTGATTACTGTAGTTTTGTAGTAAGTTTTGAAGTAGGAAGTATGAGATGTTTTATTTTTTTGTTCTTTTAAGATTATTTTGGCTATTTGAGTCATAATGCATTCTTTGATGTCACTGACTTTAATCACATTTCTCTTATTCTTTCTGTCTTTACTGTCTCTCATAGTACCTTAAATCTAGTGGGTGTGTTACACATTTTATTTTGAGAATTAAAACAAAATATAAAGCCTATAGTATAAAATGTGGAATGCTCTTATAGATAGCTATGAATGTTTTCCTTAGGTACTACAAGGTGGAAAACTAGAGAAAAACACTTTTTTTTTTTTTTTTCATACTCTCACCCTAGTTCACACTTGTTCTCTGGGAAGCATATCTCCATAAGATACGAACATGTCTTTACCCGTGTGGACAGTTTTTTAAAGTGCAGTGCATGCATTTCAGTTGTGTCTGTAAGAACAACAGAAGGCAGAAGATGAGGTGTACGGAGGACACAGAATCAGACTAGAGAGGGTATCAGAAATAACAGGGTTGTCGCTTTCTTCTTGCGGTTTGTCCTGAGTTCATGTTATTGAACTGGAAGAACAAGATGCTGGGAAAAACATTTTTCAGTCTGGTAGATTACTGGAAATCTCTTCTATGTTTGTGCTTTGCAGGTGAGAAAGTTCAAGGTGGGGGATGGAATGTGTGGGAAGAGGCATACAATGGAAACACTTATTCTCTCCTGAGAAGTGGGGCCTCTTGGCGTTGTCAAGTGCTTTTTGTTTTAGTTTCTAAAACCCCGATCTCTTTGTTACAGAATTTGGCAAGAAAAGCTGTGTTTGAAAAATAAACAGAATTGTAGGACTTGGCATCTCAAAGTAGGTACCGACTTCTGGAAGTCAGTCAGGAGAGGGCAGGAGCTGTAAGGACATTTGAGATGTTACACAGATGGACACTGAAGACGTGTGCATAAGTGACCATCACCTCTAGGCTTTGTGTGTGGCAAGTGCTGACAGACACTGGTACCCAGGCAGCCCTTTGAATTCTTCTTCCTCCAAGGATGACAGAGCTGCAGGTTGCCAAACACTTCCGTGATCAAGGGAACTGTATGTGCACCAGCAGAGATACCACTTAGGGGGAAGAAATAAGGTTAAAAATGAAAGACATTTTGGTTCACTTGAATGCTAAAGGAAATCCTACGAGGAATGGCTTCATCCAGAATCAGATGATAAAATAAATTTTGGTCTCACTTTGTCCTTTGTCCTTTCATGTTAATTTGTGTAGCATATGCATTAGCATCCGGTGGTAGCTTTAGCAGTTCATGGCCAAAACAAAACTGATTTCCTAGGCAGACCAAAGAACATCAACTCATATTCGAGGCTATTTTATTTTAGAAAAACTGCCAAATGATGGAAAAAATATAGTGAGATATTTTAAGGATATACCATGTCATGAAGGAATATGAATTTTAAAACTTATAACTTTACTTATACCATTTTTACATCCTGGGTCTGGTGTGTTAAGCAGATGAATTAATGAAAAGTTTTTTTCTGTGTATATCTGAATGATGTGCCATTCATCTGTGGTGGGTGTTGCTGTGTCAGTTTGGTTAAATTGGGAACTATTTTTTTCCGTTAGATTGGCCACGAGAGCCATATGAATGACGTGTAGAAGGCTGAAGTAAAGCAGAGCCATTTCCTCTTAATGCCTTTTCACTGTCAGGTGGGGTGACCAACAGACACAAAGATGCCTCGTGGGTTGCGGCCTGTCCTTACCATCTCATTATGTTCCTGAATGCTAGCACCGTTGAGTGTCACTCTGGTTCATTACCGGATACTTGGCCCAGGACCCCTCGAGGCAGTAGCTCCACAGATGTGACTTTCTCATGGCTTTCACCTCAAGGTCTCCCGTTAGTGCCTGGAGGTGCTTGTCTAGGGAGGTTGGCTAGTCAATGATGTCTTCTCTGATCCTTCAGCCTGCCTTTCAGTCTGCACTTTCCCCAGTGACACAACTGCGTAAGGTCTAATTCCTGTAACTCCGTCACATACCACTTACAGTGGCCCTGCTCCCAGACTGATACATCGTCTAATTCAACTGTGCAGTTGTGTCCATACTATGTGCACTTACATACTGTGCATGCAACTCTGACTGTTTTTTTTTTTTTTTGGTTACCATCACTAAATTATAATTTTTTACCTTGTTTAGGAAATAATACATTTTTAGAAGGTATACATGTCTCTTAAAAAGTAATACTTTTAGCCCTGGTCAGTTTGGCTCACTGATTGTTAGAGCATCAACCCGAGGACCAAAGGGTCAGAGATTCTATTCTAGTCAAGGGCACATACCTGGGTTGCAGGTTCGATCCCCCTCCCAAGTTGGGGTTGTGCGGAGGCAAGCAATTCATGTGTCTCTCACGTTGATGTTTCTCTCTTTCTCTTTCTCTCTTCCTTCATCTCCCTCCCTCCCTTCCAATCTTCCTCTCTTAAAAAAAAATCAATGGAAAAATATTGGATGAGAATTAACAACAACAACAAAAAAGGTAATAATTTTACATGGTGTTTGGTACCAAAGTTGTTTGAGTTTTTAATATAGTTTTCTTTTGGGTGTTTCACAAAGTATTGCTGAAAGATCTAGAAGGAAAATTTTGCTTTTAAGTGATTCTGGCAGTGTTTTGTTTTATTGGTCTGCTGCCTAGAATATTGAAAAATCAAATATAACGACGTGAAAGTTATTAACTACTAATATTAAAGCTGCATGCTTAGAAACCACGTTTCTTGTAGAGAATAATGAAATCTGAAATAGTTCTCTTGGATCCAACCCTTCTAAATACGTGGCCTTCGGCATGCACTTAAGCATTATGAACCTTTAACAAATAAAAAATTTAATCATTTTCCTACATATGATTTCAAAGGTTGTCATTATCTTATGGACATTATTATTTGCGGGGATTAATATCCTGAGCAAGAGTATGATATTTCAGAACGTGATCTAGAGATGTAGTTTAGCATTATTTGGCCAGTTAAAGGAGAAACTTTCATATACTTTTGAATAAACTCATTTTTGTTTTTAAAAAATTTTTAGGACCAGCGGAAATCAGTTTTTTTTTGTTTTTTTTTACTGAGAATATTTTGGACAAAGATTTATTGGTAGTGAAATTTATGTGCACTGCTGAATGCCAATATGGCCATACAATTCATAAACCTCACAATAGGTAGTCTGAAACATAAACTAGGGATACTGGTTCCCTGCTTACATTACAGCAGGTCCTTGAATAACATTATTTCATTCAAAGTCATTTTGTGATAACATCGATGAGATGCGGTAGGAATGTAACTCTTGTTTATATCAATTAGCTTATGGCAGTGATTTTTCAACCCAGGTGCTACAAGAATTTTTAGAGACATGCCATACCCGATGATCGACTCGGGGGCACTGTCCTCTTTTCCTCTTGTCAAATTAAAATAAATGACAACAACTGCCCTGGCCAGTTTGGCTCAATGGGTAGAGCATTGGCCTACAGTCCAGAGAGACCCAGGTTCGGTTCCTGCTAAGGGCACGTACCTCGGTTGCAGTTTGTCCCTGGCCCTGGTTGGGTTGTGTGGGTGGCAGTCACTTGATGTGCCCCTTTCACGTTGATGTTTCTCTTTCTCTCTCCCTCCTACTTTATCTGAACAAAAAATGAAAAAATGTCCTTGGATGAGGATTAAAAAAAAAAATGACAACAGCCAACACAATAATAGCTGTCTGGTGTGAATGAATCAAAATTATACCAATTTTTTTCTTTTTGTTAGATCAACAAAAAATACATTTTCTGGGGTGCTGTGGTACTTCAGTAATTAGTTTATGTATGCCATGAGATGACAAAGGTTGAAAATCACTGGCCTGTGGTAAAATTGGCTTCATTATACGCTTTTTGCGACAGTTCCAAGAACCTATGATGACATTAAGTGAGGACTTACTTTATTTTCAAGGTTTTATGTTAAATCATTACTCAGGGCTTTGGCTCCTAGTAAAGAATAACTTGAACAGCCAACTTTCCAGTGATAAAAATTGTAAACTGATATCTATCTGTCTCTGTTGAGCAAGACAGAGACATGTATATAGAAAGATATGATATATGTATATGTATATATTTGCATTTGTATAATGGCAGTGAAGAGTGACCAAAAGTAGGAAAAAATAAGAAGGAATTCAACCCTTCAAGGAAGGGAATCACACTGGGAAAGATCCACATTTATACGATATGGCACTCAGCTCTAAATCCAAATCCACTTTTCACTGCTTTGCTGGATCCATTTCGTTTGCCAAGAGGTTTTAAGCTTCCCCAGTGGAGGATGCTAAAGGGACACTGTCAGCAGAGAGGGGTTTTCTTCCTGGTTTCTGTTCCTGCTGCCCCAGCTGCCATGGGTATGTGTCTGTGGCATTTATTGCCATTCACTCTTTAGCAGGTGTTTGATGCCAGTTCTGGCCTGCCATTCTCTGCCTGCCAGCTTCTGCCTGCTGACATCTGGTGAAGGTTGTCCTGTTTGCCAGTCCTGGACTGTGGTTCCATGCCTGCCAGCCTTGGTTTCTTGGCATTCCAGCGGTGGGCTGCCAACTCGTCAGTCCCTGTCTGCAGAACTCTGTTTATCAGCCTCAGGCTTCTGACCATCTAATGGGAGGCTCCCAGCTTGCCAGTCCTCCCCTACGGTGTCTAACACGCCAGCCTTGGCCTGCTGACTATGCGCCATTTCTAGCCCAGACCAAACCTCGGAATTTTCCCACCATGCAGTGGGTTGCAGCCAAATCTTCAATGACGTTTGAATCCCAGCCATCCCCCTTCTTTCCAAGTTTGTTTTTTCCTTGGGTATTTTTCTTCAGACTTAGTATATCTTATAAAGTTCTGTTGTATTCATTCTTAGTAGCTAAACCATATTGCCGAGTTAATCATGCTGTAAATTATATCTTTCTTGTTCAAACAAAATACTGAATGATACATTTGGTGTCGTGTGTTGTCATCCGCACACTCTCACTGCCCACGTCACTTCTCAGTCCCTGTAATGACAAGGCAGAAAGCTATTATCTTTGTTTTTTGTCCTGAGAATCCAGAGGATGGAATGTGGGGCTGCCAGGGAAGCTTGGAATTGAGGGAGATATTGCAGAATGTAGGGAGCCACAGAGGAGGGAGGCAGAGTTATGTACATATAAAATCTTAGGCTTTTGCTGACTCCTGAACTGTGCATGTATGGGGCAATAATCTAAGGGACCTAGTGGAAAACATGAACTGGTAGCCTGAATGTGATGAGCGGAGACTTCAGCAGCTGCTCATCCCAGCAGAGGCAGAGTTTGGAGTATGAGCCTTGCTGTGTTACAGGGAATTGTTCACCACCCTTGGCTTTTCATCAGTGTTCTAGAAGGACTGTATTTGAGGAGTACCACTTCACAGAAACACAATGAAAGTTAACAGAATCTATATAGTGTGTAAAGCATATTATCTACAATGTCTAGTATATATTTTAAAACTATTAAATATTTAAAAAGATAAAAATGACTTATGTTAAGAAAATAATGGACAGAAAAAAAACCCAGATGTTGGAAACAGCAGTGTAGAACTTCAAAATACCTGAAATGTGTTGAAAACTCTACAAGAATAGGTTGGTATAATGAATGAGAAATGAATAATTTTGAGACAAATATGGAAAGGATTAAAAAAATCAAAGGGGAATCTGAGAATGGAAAAGCATAATGTCTTGGATAAAAACAGAGTAAACGTATTGGCTGTGATCAATAGTGAATTAAAGAATGGATCAGGGACAAGATTCCAATATGGTGGCAGAGTGAATGGAAGCTACACAGACCATCTCCCAGGACCAAACTGGAATTACAACTAAAATAAAGACAAATCATCGTGGAGAAAACAACAGAGAAGCAGCTGGAGAGGACCCGTATAATCAGAGACAGAAAGAGGAGACTAAATCAAGCCTGGTAGGAACTGCGGAGGCATGAGAGGGCAGGCTGGGGGCTCATGGACAGCAGCTGTTTTAACTGTGAGAAGCTCCCTTGGGGTTAAAATCCAAAACTGGATCCACAGCACAGAGGGTTGGGACAGAGCACTAAATTAGTTACAGCCACTCATCTTGGGCTCTGGCAGAGGGAGGGCAGGCTGGACTGGAACTGTGTGGAGAGACTTGGGAGCTGGGAGAGCTGGGAGGGCAGTGGGAGTTTTGTGCTGAATCACTCCCTCACAGGACAGCAGCTATATTACTCAAAGAGCCCCTTCCCAGAGCCCCTGGGATAAGCAACAGCCCCTGTCTCAGGAATTTAACACCACCCAGCAAGGCCAGAGAAATACAAATTGAGACTCATTAACAGCCAGCAAGCATCTGCCCCACACTCTGGAAGTCCTCTTACCCTAAACACCTGAGGGATTTTTTTCCATTCAGTTGAGGGCTACACCCAAGACTAATCAAATAATTGAGACTAAAGGCCTCCAGGCAAAGAGCCTGAGGATTACTGAACCCTTCCTGGACTTGCAAATCTACCCAGGAAATTAAGACTTAACAGTGGTGTTTAACATGGGTTCTCCTACACTCATCCAAACCCAGTAGAGGGAGACACAACTAGCAGAACACCAACACCTACAGGGAAAATTTGGCAGGCTCCAAAACTCACTGAGACAGCCAAAATGGTGGAACAAAGAATCAAATCCCAAATGAAAGAACAAGAGAACTCTACTGAAGAAGAGATAAGTGAAATGCAGTTAAGCAAGTTATCAAAGGTAAAGTTCACAGTGATGATAATGAGGAAGTTAAACAGCATGAGTAAAGAAAGAGCTCAACAGCATGAGTAAGAATATAGGATCATTAACGATCAACCAATTGGAAATGAAAAACCACCAAGCAGAAATGAAGAATGACATAGCAGAAATAAAGAACACGTTGGAAGGAATAACCAGCAGAGTAGAGGAAGCCGAGGACCAGATCAGTGAATTAGAAGAGAGGATAGAAAAAAATTACTCAATCAGAGAACCAAAAAGGAAAAAAAAAAAAAAAAAAAGACAATTAAAAAACAGGAAGACAGCTTAAGAGAACTGTGGGACAATATGAAATGTAACAACATCCACATCATAGGAGGTCCAGAAGACAAAGAAAATGAGCAAGGGTTAGAGAATATATTTGAAGAAACAGTGACAGAAAACTTCCCTAACTTGATCAAGTACAAGAAAGAGCCTCAAGTAAAAAGAATCCTAACAGGCCCACACCAAGACACATAATAATTAAAATGCCCAAAATTAAAGACAGAGTGAATTCTAAAGGCACAAGAGATAAGCAACAGGTTACCTTAAAGGAACACCCATAAGGTTATCAGCTAATTTCTCTACAGAAACACTTCAGGCCAAAAGGGAATGGCATGACGTAATCAAGGTAATGAAAAACAAGGATCTGAATCCAAGACTACTTTATCCAGCAAGGCTATTATTCAAAATAGATGGTGAAATAAAGAACTTTTCATACAAAAAAAAAGGCTAACGGAATATATTAGTACAAAACCAGAACTGCAAGAAATGTTAAAAAGATTACTATAATTAGTAGATGAAATAGGAAGAAAAATATAACCACAATAAACAAAAATGGCAATAAATAAGTACATATCAATAACAACTGCTCCGATCAAAAGACACAGAGTAGCTGGTTAGATAAGAAAGCATGACTCATATATATGTTGTTTATAAGAGACCCACCCCACAACAAAAGACTCACACGGGTCGAAAGTGAAAGGATGGAAAAAAATCTTCCAAGCAAACAGAAAGGAAAAAAGAGCTGGGGCAGCAATACTCATATCTGATAAAATAGACTTTAAAATGAAGGCCATAACTAGAGAAAAAGAAGGCCACTACATAATATTGAAAGGATCTATCCAACAGGAAGATATAAACTTGGTAAACATATATGCACCCAATATAGGAGCACCAAAATATATTTAAAAACTTCTGGAGGACTTCAAAGAAGAAATCAACAGCAATACAATCATAGCAGGGGACTTCAACACCCCACTGACATCACTGGATAAATCTTTTAGGCAAAAAATTAACGAGGATACAGAGATGCTAAATGATGCATTAGATTAAATGGATTTAATAGATATCTACAGAGAATTACACCCCAAACCTGCAGAATTCACATTCTTGTCAAGTTCACAGGGGACATTTTCAAAGATAGGCCACATGTTAGGACACAAACTAAGTTTCTACAAGTTCAAGAAGATTGAAATCATATCAAGCATCTTCTCAGATCACAATGGCATAAAACTAGAAATCAATTACAACAAAAACATGCAAAAACATAATAAAGGCCATATATTCAAAACTTATGGCTGACATCATACTCAATGGGCAAAAACTAAAAGCATTTACCTTAAGAATAGGAACAAGACTGGATGCCCACTTTTGCCACTCTTATTTAACATAGAACTGGAAGTCTTAGCCACAGCAATTAGACCTGAGGGAAAAATAAAAGGGATCCAAATTGGAAAGGAGGAAGTGAAACTGTCATTATTTGCAGATGACATGATGTTGTACATAGAAAACCTTAAAGACTCCATCAAAAATCTACCAGACTTAATAAATGAATTTGGCAAGGTAGCAGGACACAAAATTAACATCAAGAAATCAGTGACATTTTTATACACCACTAATAAACTCACAGAAAGAGAAACTAAAAAAAATTCCATTTACCATTGTGGCAAAAAAATTAAGGTAACTAGGAATAAACTTAAACAAAGAAGTAAAGGACCTATTTGCAGACAACTGCAGGACATTGAAAAAAGAAATAGAGGAAGATATAAAAAAATGGAAGCATATAACTTGTTCATGGATTGGAAGAATTAACATCATTAAAATGTCCATACTACCCAAAGCAATTTTTAGATTCAGTGCAATCCCTGTTAAAATACCAACAACATATTTCACAGAACTAGAACAAATACGTCAAAAGTTTATGTGGAACCAAAAAATACCCCAACTAGCCACAGCAATCTTGAAAAAGAAGAACAAAGTAAAAGGGATCACAATACCAGATATCAGGTTATACTACAAAACCATTGTAATCAAAACAACCTGGTACTGGCACAAAAACAGGCATATAGATCAGTGAAACAGAACAGAGAACCTGGAAATTGACCCAAGACATTAATTTATACTCAATTAATATTTCACAAAGGTGGCAAGAGCATACAGTGGAGTAAAGACATAGAAACAATGTTGGGACAAAATGTGGAGGAGGGTGTCTAGGGGGGAAAAGGAGAAACATCTGTAACAAAAGTAAATTAATTAATAAAAATTTAATTAATTTAAAAAGAAAAAATAAATGAACAGATTAGGGAGCTAGAAGATATCTTGGGTGTCCAAGAGACCAAGAAGGGAGCTGCCAGTCTTGTTGCAGCCTGGGCCAGCCCTGGAACACCTTCATTTCTGCTGCACTCTATGGACCAAAGCAGTTATAGGCCAGCCTATATGTTTATGGAAAAGGAAAAAAATACATATACCCCAAGAATTTGTGTCTGTTTTTAATCTGTCACACTCATTATGTTGTATGAACAAGAAATGTGGAAGCAGACAGCTGAGTTCCTGCAACCAACTCATTGTTTAGTGTGTGTGTATGTATACATTTCTTTGAGTCTTGGTATTTTTGTCCATGGAAGGGGATTAAAATATAATCTTTGCTGGATTTTTGAGGAAGAGATATATAGAAATAGTAGAAAATTAATAGAAGTTACCTATTATGAATAATTTTATTGTTCTTTGGTTCAATCTGTTCAGTCCTCAGTAAAGTTTTCACATGTTAATGATACTTGTAGTTGATTACATAAACTTTTTTCTTTAAGTTTTATAATTTAGAGGTAGATTTGGATGTAACCTAGAAATTCTTCTCTGTAATAGTTTTTTTTTCTTGTTCCAGTTGTATTTTTGTTATTAAGTGTAGATAGGGTATATAAGTTGTCAAACCAGCAAGATATTGTTACTATTATAACTGGTCAAATCCTTTGATATTTTAATATTATGATATGTAAAGTGGTAATGGGTTTTATTCCTTGAGGTTGTCTAGCAAACACAGATGTTCATACTGTAATGCTGAATGAACTGACCCCTTGAACAGGTGACTACTCCAGTACCTGTTCTGGTAGATATTTCCTTTGCTGGCACTGTGGCATTATAACATTCCTATCTTTCTTCCTCAAGCCTATTCCCAGATGGTGGAAGGGGCCAGAAATAATGATGATGTTGGGAGTCCAAAATGCCCTACGTTTATATCTAGCTCAGTGATCTTGAAGAACAATGGGCACAACCTTTAATTTCTTTGGGCTTATTTTCATACCTGTAAATGAAGAATTTGGACTATATGATCTAAAGTTCTTCCTACTTCTGATTTTATGATTCAGAAACAGGTTTAGGGCTGGGTAAGGCAATGATTACCTGAAAAAAAGCAGAGTAGAGATTGAAAATACATCCAGTGTTCATATGCTTGGTTACATAGGCAGGAGAATGCAACCCAAACAGACTAAACTGCATGGAATGATGCAGTTAACGTATATGAGGAGTTATAGTGGTAAACACATTTACTAGGTACGTCACTAAAAGGATATTTTTAAATTGCGTTAGAGAAGAAATGCTTGCTTTGAAAGAGATTTCAGACTTAAATTAGTGGAGTTGGGGGACCAGAGGGCTCATTTCAATGGCAAAAATACTGGTCTTTGTGTGCAAAATTCCAGTAATAATTGATCTTTTCTCTTATATTATTAAAACCTATTAGCCATATTACATTTCTATTCAATTATATATGTTTTACTTTAAAATTTACATATAGCAATTAAATATTAGTTTGTGTTATTAATTAAACAAGAGACGAATCCTTTTTACTTGATTGAAAGCTACTTGTCCTTTGCTTTGATTGCGGTTCTCATTCGGGTGTCTGTTGTGTGAGCAGGCATTTCCTCTATGAGCAGGGAGTTTGTATAGAGTGCACATTGACGGGAGGAGGGCGCCTGTTTTATGTTTTTTGTTTTTTTAAGACTAGTAGGTCACTTGACTGTGAATTAAAATCTCCTCTTTGGCCTCATCTTAAGATACACATCCTTTGTTAAATTAACACGGAATTTCCGATTCCTGCAAAGGAAAAAGGGAAACCAGTTCACTGAGCACCTGCTCTGTGGAAAGCAGAGTAACTGGAAGGTGTTAATCCTGTTTTGTACTTAAGAAGTCAAAGTGCCTGCACAGGGTCAATGTCTATTTAATGCCAAAGACAAGATAAAAATGGCAGCTTGATTACAATATCTGTCATGTTTCCTGAAACTGATTCTTACAACAATGACATGCTTCAGTTTCATATATTTTGATGACACTTGCCTATAAAGAGTATAATTACTTATATACATGTCTTAATAATAAGGTTTGATAACCCAGGATAAAAAGACTAGAGACTACTTTCTTAGCTGGTTAGTTGAAAGTATATTCAGCAGTGAATTTTTATTGGCATATTATCAGTCTTTTTATTTTGTGGCTTTCATTTTTTTGGTGTAACTTTATGGTTTAGTCCTCCTGCTAAGTAGGTTTTCACATGCCTCAGGGGAATAAATATATTTGAAATAGAAGAAATAACTAGCATGACTAACTCCATTATTATTATTATTATTTTTATTTTTACTTATGGTTGCTTCTTGTATGTGCCCTAACTTGGGATTGAACTTGCAACTTTAGCATATCAGGACAATGCTCTAAACAACCAGCTACCTGGCCAGGGCCCAATCTCCATTATTTTTTGATGACTATAGTTTGGTGAAGAGATTCAGGAAACATCCTATTACGTTATGTGTTTAATGACACTAAATTCCTTTTTTTGGAAACACATGCTTTTCTTAGCCATAATAGTCTTCAGGGCAATAAGAAAACTACATGGAAAAATTGTATATTCTCTATTTCTAAAAATAACTAAATTCTAAAATGATTTGGCTACCCCTCCCCACAAAGTAATCTCAAGTTACCTTGTAAGTTAAAAAACAAACAAAATAAAAAACAAAAAACAGTAGCCCTGGCTGGTTTGGCTCAGCAGTTAGAGTGTCAGTCCATGGACCAATGAGTTGTGGGTTTGATTCCAGCCAAGAGCACGTACCTCGGTTGCGATTCATCCCCAGCCCTGGTCAGGGTCATGTGGAAGGCAGCCAATGGATGTGTCTCTCTTACATTGATGTTTTTCTTTTTCTCTTCATCCCTCCCACTCCATCTGAAGGTAAATGGAGAATAATCCTTGGGTGAGGATTAAAAAAAAACACAGTAAATGTCCAAAGCCTCCTTAGCTGATAAAGATAGATTGCATCATTTCATGCAGTCTGTGTGTTCCCCACCACAAAATATTAAATGGAATTAAGAGTATCAGAAGTCACAGACTGTTTTCCTTTCATTATAAGTTGGCTAGTCTACCTACTGCATGTCTGATTCTTATGGGTTATGGAATGTATAAATGCCCTTTGTTTTCAACCATATTAAAAATCATGTTATATCATGTCCGACTGGTATATAAAGCAATATACTATTATGTGAAAAGACGCTGACTATACATTGAAAGTTGCATTTTAAGTAAATTTCTCTTTTTATGCTTATAATGGCTTTATTGATTCAGAAGGAATTTCTTAAATTCTGTTTCACTTATAAAAGAACATTCTTGCCATCTTATATTCTTTCCCAAGAGGATATTGTCACTATAACATCATGTGTTTATGTCATCTGATAATAATATATTATTTTCAGTAAGATATTCTTATAAAAATAGAACTTAATTTAAATTTTATCCTCTAATCAATGAATCATAAATAGTAAAATGTTTTTCCCATGTAGCAGCTTGCTTCTTGACTCTATATTGCCTGGAAGAAAAACCAGGGATATCACTTAAAGTGATATCTAAGTTTGGTAGTGAGGCAGGTTAGTAAGAAGCTAGGAAAATTCCTTGGCAAATGGAGTGGAGAAACTGAGACAGACAGACAGCTGAACAAACTGGCCAAGCAATGTATAGCCAGAGACAGAGGTCACCACCCTAGGAACAACATCCAGGCCTCAGTTGTATTTCAGGGGATGCCCTGGCACCAACCAATCAGTGGAGACCATGACGCTGAAGGAACCCTCATGGAAAGCTGATGAATATTCTGCTGAGCTCCTCCCCTGAGACCTCCTCTAAGATCTCCACCCCTACAAAACTTTTAGGAGGGAGAACCTGAATGAGTGCCCTCCTTTCCAGGAACACGGCTGCACCCCCTGTTTCTTCCCCCACAGGCTTGCATCTCCTAGACTCTGAGGGACATGAGGCTTGTAATCAGGGCAGCAATGGGCAGTGGCATTTCATCCCAGGCAACCCCCTGAACCTGCCCCCAAGGCCCCCTTTTCTCCGACTTCCTGGTGAGCTAAAGCAGACCAGCCCAGGCTCATTTCCCCAGCCCTGTCTTGTTTCACTGTCCCCAGCTTTAATAGAAGTCCTCTGAAAGTCTCCTGGACTCGTGCTGTGAAACTTTTCCTGCACGAAGTCAAGAACCCACACTACTGCTGGCCCTCGGCACAACCGCTCAGGGCCAGGGCCCCTTTCTGGTCACAGTAGCACTCGGTTTAGTTTGCAGCCAGGTAAACTTGATCCTGACTGATGCAGGAACAACCAAAGCAAATCTGGGAAAACAGAGTCCCTAGTTTATGTTTTTATAGTTTACATCCATCAGTACTAGACTAGAAATAGAACAAGGTTATACTCATTATGCTATTGTGAGCCAACTGAAGCCAGGTAGGAGAGGGAGACTGTCACAGTCATAAAAAGCCATAGGACTTTGAAATTAGACCGCGTGAGTTGGATTCTTGATTCTTCCACTTATTAACTGTGTGACTGTAAGCAGATTATTCAACCTGTCAACATCAGTTTTCTTAACAGTTGACTAAGACTAAAAGTGGTATCTATCTCAAAGGGTCTGTGGGAGGTTTGGATGAGCTAACCCATGTAAAATTCCAAGTACAGTGCCTGTATTAAAGGTGTTTGTTATTATGTACAAATAGTTCCCAAATTGCCTGGCAGAAAGAACAGTCATTTATTCTTACTCACCTGTCTTTGGTTGGCGGGGTGTTGATTGATCAAGGATGGGTGGCTTCAGTTATGGCTGGTTTCTTTACTGAGGACTCCTTGCTGAGGGCTGTGTTCAAGTTTGCTCTGAGCATGTTTTCTCTGGAGCCCAGGCTGAACGGGCAGCACTGGCTTGGGGAAGGTCTTACAGCAGTGGCAGAAACTACAAGGGAACAAGGGAACAAGTGGAAAGATATAATTTTTTATCAGGAGTAGGCGTGAAACTAGCACATTGCCACTTCCATTCCTTTGCCATTGGACGAGTCATGTGACCAATTCCAATGTCAGTGTAGTATGCAGGTACACTTCACCTTCATGAGATTGTGGCAAGGGTACATGTATATCATTTACAGGGACATGAGAAAATTATGACCAACATTTCAATCTTCAGTGCTTAACAAATACTAGACGTTGCTTCTGTTATTCTTCTTTTAATTATTCTTAATTTCTTTCCTTTTTTTCCCCCTCTTGCCATGAAATTTCTGGTATGGGCAGAGGTGTTGAACCTGTAACATTCTTGCAGTTTTAGCAGAGATATGAGCCCGCTTGGCCACAAGTTCTTTTTCTCATACACTGGCTTAATTTCACTCTTTAGCACGGCTTAAATATCAAATCCTTATG
The DNA here is from genome assembly GCF_014108415.1 of Molossus molossus. Lineage (NCBI taxonomy): Eukaryota > Metazoa > Chordata > Mammalia > Chiroptera > Molossidae > Molossus > Molossus molossus. The sequence goes on from NW_023425401.1 coordinate 22,180,114, forward strand.
AAGTCTTTCTGTCTGTGTTTTTTTCTGACTTATTTTATTTCATTTATAGTACTTATTTTCATTTGCAATTTTCTATTTGGTTTGTTTACTTATTTATTACCTTCATTCTCCCATAAGGTGTAGTCCAGGGAGGCAGGGGCTTTGTCCTGTTCACTGTGTTAGGCCAGTGCTGAGCCCAGTGTCTGGCATATAATAGCCACCCAGTAAAAATATTTTTCTTCCCTTGTACGAATAAGCAATTTGGATGAAAGGATGGATATAGGTTTATACTATATCCTATATAGGTTTATACTTTAGTTGAAATTGATTATCTTCTCTAGTGTATGTCACCTTGATGTGGTAGTTTGTTGCAAGCTTTTATTAAATAAACACATGAGAGCACTTACACATACAGTGAAGTACTTTATCTGAGAAATAGTGGTGCTCTTTTTTAGGAATTTAGCAATGATTAAACTAAACCTTCCTAACTTAATGATGCAGAGGATTAAAAGGAATCATTTGGATTCTGGAGGAAATAGCCTGAATAAATATTCCACCTTCACCAGCAAATTGCTTCTGCTTTTAGGGAATGAATTTTCTATATAAAGGTCCTTGAAAAATGTCATTTTGTTGAACATTCTTTCATCATAACGTTAATGAGAGAGAAAAAATCAATTTTGGGAGGGGGCCACTTTCTGTGTGGAGTTTGCACATTCTCCCCACATCCATGTGGGTTTTCCCTCAGTGCTTGGTTTTCTCCCATATCCCAAAGGTGAGCATGTGAGGAACTTGGTACGGCTCAGTGGTCCCAGTCTGCGGGTGGGGCTGTGTGTGGCCCTGTGTGTGGCCCCGCCACCGAAGGATTGGTTTCTGCCTTTCTCCCTCAGCAGCTGGGACGGGCTCTGGCCACCTGTGACCCTTAACTGGAAAAGTAGGTAAAAGTAAGTTGGAAAATAATTATCTTACTTGTTTTTATTCATCTTTCTTAAATGTATGCATAGCTCACATTTATTTCAATGTTTAATATTAGAAATATTTTAGGTCTTTATTTAGTTTGGTGATGTTCTTGTGACAGGAAACCTAGGAACTTAACTCTTATTCATACCAACTAGCCTGTGGTGCAGTTGGTTTCATTATTCATTGTTTTGCTTAAAGTTAGTTTACAAGAACCTATCAATGACATTAAGTGAGGATTTACTGTTTATAAAATGGGATAATTTTACATATTTTATAAATTTTATAGGACTGAGAGTGACATTACAGCAGAATTCCCAAGTTCTTGGCTTGAGGGTTGAGTACTGCCTTGCAGATGTGTCTGTTCTATATATATATTTTTTTAACGGAAACATTTTTTTCATATTAAAATATCCACATTATTTTCTGGTTAAACAATACAAGATTCGGAAATATTGGGTTTGGTATACTCTCCTTTGTACTATATTGTCATACAAATTGCATTTTATGCACTGCATACCCTTCAATACTCATTTGTAATTATTACTCTTTGCAGTTTTCTTTTAAATCAGATAGGAGAGAAAAAAAGTTAAAAATACATTTATGCTGCCTTTTGTATTTACCTCGCTATGCAGTTACCTTTATGGATCCTCTTTATTTATTTATGTAGATTTAAGTTTCTGTTTAGTGTCCTTTCATTTTTATCCTCAAAGACTCCCATTGGTATTTCTCCCATTGGCTAGAAAAATATTCTATCAGTTTTTGCTTACCTGGAAATGTCTTAATTTCTACTTCATTTTTGAAGGATTATGTTGTTGGGTATAGACATTTTGGCTGGCAGTCTTTTTCTTTTAGTACTTAGAATATGTTCTCCCACAGCATTCTGGCCTCCTTGGTTTCTGTTAGGAAATTAGCTGTTAGTCTTACTAGTGAATTTTATACGTAAGTTACTGCTCTCTTGCTGCTTTCAAAAATCGTTTTGCTTTGGTTTTTGACAGTTTGACTGTCAAGCATACAAATGTGGATCTCTTTGTGTTTATTCTACTTGCAGCTTATTGAGCTTCTTGGTTATATAAACCTACATTTTTTCCCCATCAAATTTAGAAAGTTTTTAGCCATTACTTCTTTAAAATTCTTTATTTCCCTTTTTTTTTTTTGGAGGGGAAGGTAGGTTTCTCATTATGCATATTTTCGTATGCTTGAAAATGTTCCACAGTCTCTGAGGCTCTATTTATATTTTTCTTTGTGTTACTCTGATACGATCATCTCAGTTGACCTATCTTCAATATGCCAATTCTTTCTTCTGACTGTTCAAGCCTACTGTTGTGACTTTCTAGTAAAAAACTTACTAGAAAGTTTTTTACTTTCATTATTAAACTTTTCAACACCAGAATTTCTATATGGTTCTTTATAACTTCTATTTCTTTATTAATATCCTCTGATTGATGAGACAACTTTCTCATAGAAATTAATAATTCTCTAAAATGTACATTTTTGTCTGGTTTGACCTTCCAATGCCATTAAGTAGAGAGCATTTACCTGATCTGCTAATTCAGCATGTTTTCTTCAATTAGAGGACTAGATTATTTTTACATTAGTTGGAATTAGTGGCTTAATTCCCTCTGATTAAATAGGCAGAGTTTTAAATTTTTTTTAAAGAAATATTTCTGGAAACAGTAATATCAATGACTAAAATATAAGTAAAACAAAGCGCATGCCTACATGGATATGTTAAGGTAAAAAGAAATTCTTAGGATATATCATCAAAGGCCCACTTGTTAAATATGGTCTCATTATTTAAAAAAATTGTTTATCCTTGATGACTTAGCTTTACCTTTTCTTGGTTGTTAAATTTAGGGAAAGTGATTGAAAAATTTTGAAACAAGCAGGGACATTTTTCTGGTCTAATCTGATCAGAATATCCCACAGAGTTTAATAAAGTATTTTTTTTTACTTGTGGCCGACATCAAGGTTTTTCCTTTTTATGTCTTTTGTAATTGCAACCAAATGAAAATTACATTTTATTTAGACCTTTTGTTCTTATTAAGACATTCCTTATGAAAACACATAATTTAAGGCTTAATTTGGCCATAGAATCCATGGCTTTTTGTATGCACATGTGTGTAGGATTATTTGTGTTTGTATTGTTACCATAAAATTTATAGAAGAGAAGAAAGGATTGGACACAGTCTAAAGAAGTACCTCTAAGGAGTTAATTTTCCACATAGGTATAATTTAATACCTTCAAATTGAAGAAATGTATTTCTTAAATGTTTTTCTGAATCATATGTTTTCCGAATTAAATGTTTTTCTTGAGTGTATACAATCTGAGGACAGTGGAAGACCTGATTGTACTCTGAAAGAAGTTTTAGATAAAAATTATTGCATTCTTCCAAACGATCCAAAAATAATTAATGACAATTCTTCTCAACCTCTTTTAAAAAACAGATGAAAAGGGAACTCTTACAAGCTCATTTTATGAGGCCATCATTACCCTGATACCAAAATCAGACAAGGATGTCACAGAAAAGAAAATTACAGGCAAATATCCTTGATGATCATAGATGCAAAAATCTTCAACAAATATTAGCAAATCAAATTCAACAATACATTAAAAGGATCATGCCATGATCAAGTGGAATTTATTCCAGGGATTCAAGTATGGAGCAACATCTACAAATGAGTTAATGTTCTATACCACATTTAAAAAGCCAAGGATAAAAGTAATACGGTCATCTCAAAAGATGCAGAAAAGGCATGTATTCAACATTCATTTATGATACAACTCTTAACAAAGGCCATATATGACAAGCCCGCTGCTAACATCATACTCAATGGTGAAAAGCTGAAACCCTTTCCTCTCAGATGAGGAACAAGACAAGGATGCCTACTCTCACCAATTTTATACAATGTAGTATTAGGAGTACTAGACAGAGCAGTTAGGCAAGAAAAAGAAATAACAGATATTCAAATTGGAAAGGAAGAAGTTAAACTGTCACTATTTGCAGATGACATGAGGATATATATAGAATATCCTAAAAATTCTGTCAAAAAATTATTAGAATCAATACATAAATTTAGTGAAGTTGCACAATATAAAATCAATACCCAGAAATCTTCTATGTTTCTATACACAAATAACAAATTATCAGAAAGATAAATAGAATAATTCCATTTATAATTACATCAAAAAGAATAAAATACCTAGAAATAAATTTAACCAGAAAGAACTATATATTGAAAACTACAAGACATTAATGAAAGTAATCAACTAAGACACAAATAAATGAAAATATATTCTGTTTTCATGGTTTGGAAGAATTCATGTTAAAAAGTTAATATTGCCCAAGGCAATCTACAGATTCAATGCAATCCATATCAAAATTCCAATGACATTTTTCAAAGAAATAAAACAAATCATTTAAAAAATAGTATGAACCCCCCCCCCAAAAAAAAACCCAAATTATCACAGCAATCTTAATTTATGACAAAGGAGCCAAGAATATGTAATGGAGAGAAAAAAAAGAAACACACCACATTCTCATCAATAAATGTTGTTGGGGAAACTGGACAATCACATGCAGAAGAATAAAACCCAACCACTATTTTACACCATATACAAAAACAAACTCAAAATAGATTAAAGACTTGAAAGGTAAAACTTGAAGCCATAAAATTCCTATAATAAAACATAGGCAGTAAACTCTTCGACATAGGTCTTGGCAATGATTATTTGAATCCTACTGCCAAAGGAAAAGCAACAAAAGCATAAATAAATAAGTGGGATTACCGCATAGTAACAAAGCTCTGCACACAAAAGGGAAGCATCAACAAAATGAAAAGGCAAGCTACTGAATGAAGAAAGTATTTGCAAATCATGTATTCGAGAAGGGGCCGATTTCCAAAAAATATATGAGAACTCATACAACTCAGTAGCAAAAACAAACAGTCTGATTGTAGAAATGGGCAGAAGATTTGAACAGACATTTTCCAAAGAAGACATAAGGTGTCCAACAAGTCAATGAAAAGATGGCCAGCATCACTAATGATCAGGGAAAGGCAAATCAAAATTATAGTGAGAATTTCACCTCACACACGTTAGAATGGATATTATCAAAAGACAAGAAATAAGTGTTGGCAAGGATCTGGAGAAAAGGGGATCTTTTTTGGTAGAAATGTAAATTGGTGCAGCCACTGTGGAAAACAGTATGGAAGTTCCTCAAAGACTTAAAAATAGAACTTCAGTGCAGTCCAGCAATTCTGCGTCTGGGTATTTATTAGAAGAAAACAAACACACTAATTGTGTGACTAAGCTTTAATCCTTTGGTTAAAAATTAAGGCTGGGTTCTTGGAATCTTTCAGGAGACTGAGTAAATTAATATAAAGAATACACTATGAGAGGGGAAACCACTAAAAAAAAAAAACTCTTCCAAGTATCCTGGACAAATTGGAAGATGTTTTCTCCCCAGATTTTCCTATGGTGATTGACTGTGTGCTTCATTAATGTCACCTACCTTTAAGGTCAAGTACCTATGTGGCTTTAAAAAATACTAAACAGAAGAGGAATTGAAACAGGGAGACTCTTTCATCCGAATTTTACCGAGAACTGAGAAAAAAGACTAACATGTAGAGTTTATCTTTGCCTTAGGCAAAGGCCATTTGTAGTGGAGAATGTGGCATATCATTTTATAGAAAGTAAATGACAGGAGACACGTCTTGGTTACAGGTGGTAAAGTTTTCCTTCTGTGCAAAGCAAGGGAGCATGAGTGTGTGTTTCATGTTGCACCTCTATTGCTAAATCAGGGCCCCCCTTCTTCTGTAGTGCCTCTATTGAGATATATAGATATTGATATACATGTATTGATATACAGACGGCCCTCATTTATCGTGGTTAATCAGTTCCAGACTCTACCGCGATAAATGAATTTCTGCAAAGTAGGATTCTTGTGTTTGCAAAAACCGTGCCAGAGTGAAACCACGAAAGTCGAAGCGCAAAGTGGCGAGGGACGACTGTAAACATGTATATTGATATATACATTTTCTTAATAAGCATAAATTTTAAGAAAAATGTTGCGGGGGAAGTAGACTGCAGCGTCAAAGACTTGCAAGAAAGGTTTGAGAGTATTATGTGAAATATGAGAAAATTCAAGAGAAGGCTGAAGGTACTAAAATTAATATAAGTGGTGGGTCAGAAAGAGGCTACTGGACAAGTTGTGTTGAAGGTGTGATCATTTTAAAACTATGCTTTTGTCCCTGGCCAGTTTTGCTCAGTGGTTAGAGCATCGGTCTTCGGTCCAGAGAGACCCGGGTTCGGTTCCCGCTAAGGGCACGTACCTCGGTTGCAGTTTGTCCCCAGCCCTGGTTGGGTCATGCGGGTGGCAGCCACTCGATGTGTCCCTTTCACGTCGATGTCTGAACAAAAAATGAAAAAATATCCTCGGGTGAGGATTAACAAAACAAAACAAAACTATGCTTTTGATCAGTGAAGGATTTGAAATAGTGGTCTGACTCAGGTTTAAAGCAGATTATTACAACTGTAATTACTGGCACTGAACTCAGGTTAAATTCTTTGCAACCTCTAAATGTGCCAATTAAAAAAAAACAAAGGACCGATCTCATGAAATCATTGACTCTGATATTGCTGTCACCTCCCTGTGTTACATTTTCTGGTATTGTTTCTTCTTGCCTTATTCATCCTGTCAGTGCTTAGAGTGTTCACCTGGCAAATTTTCCATAAATATTTGCTTAGTAAATGGATAGATGTTCCCCAACTTTTCTGATCGTTTCTTTTCTGGTTTCTCTCATAAACGTTGGGCATATATATACGATTTCCTATGACTACTTTACTAGCTGTCTTACAGGTAACTTAAATCTACCTGGTACATTTAACCTGACCAATAGACCTGCTCTTTTTTCTACATCTTCCAACCTGGGTAATAGCATAACCAATCCTGTTGCTGCTGAACTAACTTCACTTCTGGTTCTGGGCCATCCCTTCTCTATATTTCCTGGATTTACTTCAGATCCTCACAATCTCTTGAGGTTATGACAAGAGCCTTAACACTTCTCTGTGCATAAATTTATAGCTGCCTTATCTCTGGGGTTGTGTAGTGCTATAGGGTTTTGGTTTTTACCTTAGTAGTTTACATTGGGACAAGATTATGCCTGCTCAGTGTGTTTCTGGGCAGTGTCTTAATTTCTTTCTAATTTTTTTGCTAACTTTTAAGTAAAAGTTTACTTTTTCAAAGATGATACGTAAGAGACAAGAGTAAAATATTCCAGTGAGACTCTGAATTTTCAATTGTGCTTGATAATATTTGATTGTGAAAGTCAATAGAAATGGCTAAAAACATGGTTTTAGAATTACTGGTGAAATTTGTTCTCCGGTAGTCCCCCTACGCTGAAAAAGAAGTATCATCTAGATAATGTTTAATATGGCTAGATATGAATGGTGTTTGCCTCCAGGTTTATAATGGGTTTTGGTTGGGCAGGGCTGGCAAAAATGTGAAAAACAGACAGTTTTTTTTTCCCCTCGTCCCCCACGCAGCAGCCCGTACCCCGGAGGCCTGCCTTTCCCTCCTGGCTAGAGATGGGAAGAGTTTGGTTTGGGAAATCTGTTCCGTCTAAGACTGAAACCTAAAAATGCTAACCGGAGAGGTCCCCCAGTAAACATCTCAACCCTATCACCAGTAAAGCTTACTCTGCGGAAACCCCACCTCTGATAGGTCTTTGAAAACCTCTTATGAATGTAACTTATATGTAAACTTATTTAAAAATTTATACCCAAAGAAATCTTGTCATTAGCCAGATCACTTGTACCTTGTTTCCCAAAGAGTGAGGGCTGAATGTATATTACCAGTCTCATGTGGACTTAGTCTGACATTATTTATTTACTCATAAAATGATCCTACATATTATAAGAACAAAGCTTCTTGGATAACTGTCACTCCTGCCACATGAAAATACATTGCATAATTCAAACAATGTAAATGTATGCAAAATGCTTCAAGTTTGATTTTCAGATGATAAATTGAATGCAGGTGTTCATTGTTTATCTAATTGTAAGATAGCCTATTTGTTTCTACTTGAGACACTCTGAGCATAGGTCTACAACTGCAGAGTGAGAAACCTGTGCATGCATGCCTTTGATTTAGTTTTCTCTAATGTATACATTGTTCTTTGTTGGGCAAACTTCCCAGGCTGCCTTGCAGAAATAATACTGTGAATGATATTAAAGCTGGAAGGATAGATATGTAATCAGATTATTTGTAGCCATGACCATTACATAATTACCATAAAACAATGGTTCCCAACTTTATTGTGTGTTTTATGAAAGCTATGAAACTTGTGAAATATCTTCCAAGAAAAATAACCACATTATACAAAAAATATTTTTTTAGAGGTTTTTAGAGTCCCTAAGAGTCCTATTTATTTATCTCATGTTAACAACCATGCTACATTTCTCCTACACTGCTTATGGGAATATAAATGGAAACCTCCTTTATGGAAGACAACTTGGAATTATTGTCTAATTAGAATGCACATACTCTTGTTTCCAGGTAAAGATAAACAAAGGAACATGCATCTAGTTTTGCCCACTCCTCAAACCTTATTAAAGCTACTGGAAAGGGATTAAACAATGGCACGGGCCCACAAGAATAAGGAGAATAAGAGAGAGGACAATGGCAAACACATACCTGGGAAGCAGTGCAGTAGATCTGAGAAGGCTGAATTATAAAAAAGTTGTAGGGAAAGCACAAACTTGAAATTGCCTACACAGAATTCCCCTGCAGTTCAGGACCTTGCACCACCAGCTACCTCTAAAACTCAGTGAAAGGGAACGAAATAAGGTGGGTTAACTGAAAACGATTTAGAAGCAGTTTGGTCTTTAAATCACCTTCTTTACTTTATGACCCCACCCTTCTACCTACAGAGGCAGGTGGGGGGTGAAGCACCCCATACATGTGGGAAGAATATTGAGTGTAGTCAGGGGATGAGTGCCTTGTCCCAACAGTGACGAACCGACCGTGTGCCTGGTGAGCGGGAAAGCCTGTGGCCTCGTCCCCCACGCAGCAGCCCGTACCCCGGAGGCCTGCCTTTCCCTCCTGGCTAGAGATGGGAAGAGTTTGGTTTGGGAAATCTGTTCCGTCTAAGACTGAAACCTAAAAATGCTAACTGGAGAGGTCCCCCAGTAAACATCTCAACCCTATCACCAGTAAAGCTTACTCTGCGGAAACCCCACCTCTGTACTCATGGCTTAATAGCTTTTTAATCTTCCACTCTTAAATATAAGCTGACGAGCATTACCATACCATTTAAAGAATGCACTTACTGTGGAAGGTAGCGACCAAAACAAACAGAGAAGAGTACTATGGAGGAAGCAGGGAATATTCAGAGAAAGAAAAACTGTTAGAAAATTAGTATCATTACAGAGAGAAAAGTTATTTCAAACATGAAACAAGATTAAAATGCTAGAAAAATAAACATTTAGAGAAAAAGATCGGGGGTTAAAAATAAATCTGAAGAACCTCTCCCCAAAGGAAAAAAATGTATAGGAAAACAAAAAAAAAAAAAGAAAGAAAATTAGAAGTTCAATCAAAGAGAGCCAATACTCTATGACAAAAGTTTCCAAAAAAGAAAAATATAGAGGAAAGGAAATATCAAAGAAATAATACAACAAAGAGTTTTAAAATTTCACCTCTTATACTTTCTCAGAAAGCTATTAGAGGATTTGTTCTACAGAAATGAGGCAGTCAGATCAAGAAAATTACATGGGATACAGGAGATAGGAGGTCCATTCAGGGGGGAGATGGAGATTATCCCCAGGATGATGATGTAGGGAGCTTTTAGGACGCTATCTGTGTGGCTGCCTTCTTCAGGAATATAAAATTATCAAAATGCCTTATGTGTCTGAATATCTTTAGAGTAGATCTAGACAAATAGCTAAGTGTTTGCTGCTGAATGAGTCATGTGTATATAGAAAACTAAACACTTAACACAAAAGATAAGTTCTAATTCTAGGGAAACACAGACTTTGTAGGAAAATAATTATAATATATGACTTGGCAGTGAGCAGTGTTTACCTAGTCACTGATGCAAATACTTAATATTGATTCAACAAAAATTATGACATAGGAGGGGTGGGGAATGGGAAATGTTAGTGTGTATTGAAGTGAGGTTGGGCGGAAGGAAGACAGATCCTTCTTCCATAGATGATGGCCAACTCTGACAATCAAGAGGCAGCATCACAAGTATGTTATTTAGAGAGATGCTGTGATAGGCAAAGTATTTGGTACACTTCTTCATCTTCTGCCACCGTGTTCTGTTCACCCTGGCTGTGGCTTCCCGGCGAGTGAAGTGTATCTTCCTGCTCCTTGATTCTGAGTTTGGCCTCCTGCTTTGGCATTCTGGTAGAAGTGACACAGGCAGAGGCTTAACCGAGCTTGTGCTGTTGAGCCCGCCCTCGTATGCTCCTACTGCTGCCGTGAGGAAGGCACACCCTGGGTCGCTGCCGCCCTCCAGTTTGGCCTGCGGAGTGCAGTCCCCAGGTCACAGCTGCCCAGCCGACCCACAGCCCCGCAGCTGGGAAGCAGAGTCCTCTCTGCCATCCTACAGCTGTGTGAATGAGAAGAGTTTATTGTTTCATGCCACTGAGGTCGTATGTGTATTTAAAGGCAAAATTATTGCCTCTGGGAAGAAATAGTGAGGTGAAGGGAGTAGGAAAAACTTTTTCATAACTCATTTTGGATATTTGCTTTTTGAAACTGTACATTTATGACTGATAAAATAGAAACTAAAATTCATAAAATAAGAAAATAGATCCTATGATTGATTGGTAGTTAGCGTTTATAAAGGAGACCCGGTGGACGGACAGGAGGTCAGGCAGTCGGGTGTTCGTGATACCATTTTTCATGTCTTCACCATAGTCTCCGAGTGGACAAAGGCAGACCAAGAAGGGAGGGTTTCTAACCAAGATTCCATGGAGATTCGACAGGATTGGGTGCCTCAGGGAGATAGCAGGTCAACTCCAACGCGAGGGGAGAGACGAGGAATGACAGATGAAGCCTCTGGGCAGGGATCGGGCTGTGGACATAAAAAAATTCAGAGGAGCCATGTATAGAGGTGAAATCACACTTTCAGGTTTGATTACAGAAATTAGTTGTTCAAGTGAAGGTAAAGGTCAGGAAGCTGCTAGAGTATTTGAAACTTGGTGCACGTGGACATTGAATTCAGCCAGTATAATGTCAATAGTTGTCCAATGTAATCAAAGAGGTGGACATTTTAAGAAGAAATAAAAAAGAACTGCTAGAAATAAGAAAACACTAACAGAAATGAAGGTTATATTTAGGTTTATTAGCAGACTGGACACGGCTAAGGAAAGCATGTGTGAACTTGAGGATGTCTCAGTGGAAACTTTCCAAACTAAAAGGCAAAGAGAAAAAAAAAACACCTGGAAAACAACAACAAAACGGGAAAATACCCACGAACTAAGACAGGTACACACAGTGTAACATACACATAGTGGGAATACCAGAAGGACAAGAGAAAAGGAAGACAATATTTGAAGCAATCATGACTGAGAATTTCCCCAAATTAATATCAAACACCAAATCCATAGATCCAGGGAGCTCAGAGAACACGAAGCAGGATAAATGCAGATAAATTCTACCTAAGCATGTTACATTTAAACTGCAGAAATTGAAGACACACAATCTTGATAAAAGCCAGGGGAAAAACATCTTATCTATAGAGGAGCAAAGATAAGAACAGCATCCTATTCCTTTTTAGAAACCAGGAAAGCAAGGAGAGAGAGTGGAATGAAATATTCGGTGTTGAGAGACAGAAAAATAAAACCACCCTGGAATTTGCTACTCTTTAAAATTATTATCCCAAAATGAAGGAGTAATAGAAGACTTTCTTAGATAATCATTGAGGGAATTTGTTGCCAGTACACCTGCCTTCCAAAATGTTAAAAGAAATTCTTCAGAGAGAAGGAAAATGATGATGTAAAAAACTCAGATCTACATAAAGAAAGAATGTTGGAGAAGGAAGAAGTGAAGGTATAAGAAAAAGCTTTAGTTTTCTCATTTTTACAGATACTGCAGGTAACAGTTTGTTTAAAAAATAAGCGCAACAGTGTATAATTGATGAAAGAACTTCTGGAACTAATAAATAATTATGGAAATGTTGTAGGATTCAAGGTTAATATGCAGTATTCTATTGCTTTCCTTTAAATCAGCAATGAACAGGTGGAATTTAAAACTAAATACATAATACCATTTATATTAGCACCCCCAAAATTATATACCTAGTTATTAATCTAACAAAATATGGATAAAAACTCTATGAAGAAAACTATAAAGCTCTGATGAGCAAAATCAAAGAACTCTATAAATGGAGAGATAGCCCATGTTCAATAATATAAAGATGTCAATTCTTATGGCTTTTGATAAAGTGATTCTAAAATTTATAAAGAGAGGCAGAAGACCCAGATGCAATACTGGAGGAGAAGAACAAAGTCAGAAGACTGAGACTACTCAACTTAAAGACTTCCTTTAAAGCCATAGAAATCAAGACAGTATGGTGTTAGTGGAAAAATGAACACCAATCAATGAAACAGAAGAGAAAGCCAGGAAATAGATGGACATAAATAGAGTTAACTGATCTTTGTCAAAGGAGCAAAGCAATACAACGGAGCAGAGATAGTCATTTTAATAAATAGTGTTGAAACAACTAGACACCCACATACAAAAAACCAAATCTAAACCCTTCACAAAAATTAACTCAAAATGGATCATAGACCTAAATATAAAACATAAAACTCCTAGAAGATAACACAAGAGAAAACCTTAATGACCTTGGGTATGGTGATAACTTTTAAGATCCAACAGCAAAGGGCACGATTTATGAAAGGATCGATAATCTGGACTTTATTAAAATTAAAAACGTCTGCCCTGCCAAAGAATTATTGAAGAGAATAAAAATACAAGCCACAAATTGGACAAATATATTCGCAAAAGACGTATGCAATAAAAGACTGTTATCCAAAATATATACAAAGAACTGCTAAACTTAACACTAAGAAAATGAACAACTCAATTTTATTAAAAAGATAAAAGACCTGAGCAGACACCACACCAAAGAAGATATACAGATGGCAAATAAGCATTTGAAAGATGTTCCACATTACAAGTCACTAGGAAACTGCAAATTATAACAAAAATGAGATATCACTATACATCTATTAGAATGGCCCAAATCTAAAATACCAACACCTCATGCTGATGAGGATGTGAAGTAACAGGAACTCTTCTTCATTGCTGGTGGAAAAGCAAAATAACACATACACTTGGGAAGAAAATTGGACAATGTCTTACAAAAGTAAATATACTTTTATTGTATGATCCAGCAATTGCACCCTTTTGTATTTACTCAAATAAGTTGAAAACTTATGCCTATGCAAACACTTACACATGAATGTTCATACTAGATTTTTCATAATTTCTAAAATTTGGAAGCAACTGAAATATCCCTCAATATGTGAATGCTGTGGTATATTCCGACAATAGGATATTATCCATTGTCAAAAAATGATCTATCAAGATACAAAAGACATGCAGGACTCTTTAATGCATTGTGGTAAATAAAAGAAGCCGATCTGAACAGACTATTGTATGATTTCAAGTATATGACTTCCGGAAGAGCAAAACCAGGGAGATAGGAAAAAGTTCAATGGTTGCCAAGTTGGGGGAAGGGCAGGGGATGAATAGGAGGAGCACAGAGGATTTTTAGACAGTGAATGCACTGTGTTATGATACCATAATGATGGATACATATTATTATACATTAGTGACAACCCATCGGATGTGAAACACTAAGAGTGAACCCTAATGTAAACTATGGGCTCTGGGTGATAATGATTTATTGGAGTAGGTTCATCAATTTCAATAAATATACCACTCTGGTGTAGGGTTTTTATAGTGGTTGGGGGTATATGGGAAATATCTGTACCTTCTGCCCAATTATGCTGTGAACCTAAAACTGCTCCCCAAAGTCTATTAAAAAACTTGAAATAAAAGTGAGCCCACAGAAATTTAAATTCTGTTGAGACCTTCAATGTTTGTAAAAATCCACACTGTGTCCTCAAAACTGATAAATAGCATTCCTGGGAGTATAGTTTTATGTTGGCAATCATTACTGTAGACATTATGAAGAAGCTGTTCCATTGTTTTTCTAATTTTTATTGTTGCTATTAAGAAGTCTCAACTAAGTTGGATTTCTGCTTCTTTATGAAACCTTTTGTTGTTGCTGCTAATTGTACTTTCATCTATTAGCTTCTTTATTTCATAAGAAATTTTAATTTGGAAACTCATGTTCTTCATTATTACAGTTTTGAAAAAATTATTTGGTTGTTTCCTTGTTCTACGCTTTTCTGTTCTTTCCTTCTGTTTTCTTTCTTCTTCTTTTTTAACATATTGGACTTTGTGGTTGTCATTAATTATTCCTTTCTCTCCCGTTTTTCAGTTTTCCACCCTTTTAATATCATCCTGTCTTATTTTATGAGTTTAAATACTTTTTCATTCTGGACTTATTGTATTTTTTTTTTAACTGCATAAAGTCTAGTTCCTCCAAAGTACTTTAATTTTTGCCTTTTTAACTTATCTTGCATGTTTGAGTTTTTCCTTGGGTTTCAGTTAAATCTGGGCTTTCTGTTCATCCTTGTGGGACTGGTTGGACTTGGTGGGTTTGAAGATGAGTCTTGGTGACTGTGAGCTTCTCTGTAACATGACTGGGATGGACTGTGAATTTGGGGACCTCTGACTTCTGTTTGGGAGAACACTGTTGGACACTATTTTGGGCTCCAAGGTTAGAGAGGCATAGAGTTAGTTCTCAGCGTGTGTGTGTGTGTGTGTGTGTGTGTGTGTGTGTGTGTATCATGTGATCAGTGATATCACTATGGCTTCCATGCTGGACAATAATGTTGACATTTTATGCAGTTACATATTCATTACCTTTCTTGATTAAAATCTGCCATCTTGCTGGGTATATTCTATTTGTTCCATCTGTTCTTTTATTCTTTTTTCTGTCTGCCTTTGAATTAGTATCTTACCTTTTATAATTCCATTTTGTTACTATTGACTTTTTATTTTTAACTTTAAAATGTTCGATTAGTGATTGCCTTCAGTTTAGAATACGCATCTAGTCACAGCCCCCTTTAAAATAACGACACTGCATGAGCTCCCAGCGGCAGGGTGCTGAAGAGGAGCTCGTGAGTGGGGGTGAACTCCAGTGTGACTGCGGCACCTTGTCCCCTCCACTCAGTATTTAGCAAGCTATTGATGTTTGCAGTGATTTCTTCCTACCTGCCTGTGTGACACCCGGTGTCTTTCCCTCTGTGTTCCACCATAAATGAGCCAGTGTGGGCATCCTCTCTTTCCTTGGAGGAGGGATGATTTTTTTTTAGACTTAAGGCTACTTGATTCTCTTGTAGCCTCAGTTTGGCTTCAAGAAAAAGTTGTGCTTGTATAGTTTATCAGCTTTTTCTTTTGTTCAGAAATGTACATCATTTTTTCCCCAACTTTCTATATCGTAGACAAAAGTAGAAATCATCACCAGTGATCTTGTGACACAGAAGTTCAGAATTTAACTTGTCATTTCGCATACCTTTTTAAAAAACTCATTGTGAAAGTAAGCTTTTAATGCCAAAAAACTACCCCCAAACTCTATAAATAGTGTTAATATTAGTCCATCCAATGAATGACAAGTTCAGACTGCTCTCTCAGCCAAAATGCTTAGCTTCTGTTTCTGGTGTATATTTCATATATACCTGACCCATGATTTTCCATGCTTCCCTTTGACCCTGGTGACTGGAGTCCTAAAGACTTTATGCAACTTATAGGCTGTTGCCATCTTGGCTGGTACATTGCATGTCTGGCAGGAACACAGCATCAAGGGATATTCTTACCCCACCACCTGGATGGAAGGAGGTAGTTGTTCCTGTGGGCTCCCGGAAATAGCACTTTGTGAGCACCTTAACGCCTGTCCACAGATGTGTTCGAGGTCAGGAAAAGCATCATTGCTAGTCATCTTTGGGATTTAACCATGGGTTAGAGAGAAAACCTTATTTACTGTACACACACCTCACACACTACGAGATGAGACTGTGCAGATGCAGGAAGTACAAAGTAGAGGTTTACCCAAATTCATCTTAACCTATTTGAATGTAACTACTGCTGGTAACACTAAGTTAAAAAGGAAAATGTTGCTCTGGCCTGGTGGTTCAGTTTGTTGGAGCATCATATCACACACCAAAAGGTTGAGGGTTTGATTCCTGGTCAGGTCACATACCTAGGTTGTGGGTTTGATCCCTAGTTGGGGCATGTACAGGAGGCAGCCGATGGATGTTTCTCTTCCACATCAGTGCTTCTCTCTCTATCTCTTTCTCCCTCCCTTCCTCTCTCAAATCAATAAACAATTCCTCAGGTGAGATAAAAAATGGAAATGTCTAAGAAGTATGTCATATTCTATAGTATAACAATAGAACATTTACACAGAGACAGCTCTGGTCAATTTGGGACTCTACATATGGTTAATGGTTATATTTCCTGGTCCATTTCCTTCAGGAATAATTAACAGCTAGGATTTTATAACCTCGTGTATGAACCAATAGCACTGGCAAAGGATGATGAATGTCATAATTATATTTGTTGCCTTCTTGCTGTCTTTCATACATGGATATACTCTTTCTTTTTATTTATTTATTTATTTATTTATTTATTTATTTATTTATTTATTTATTTATTTATTTATTTATTTATTTGTCTTTGTTACAGATGTTTCTCCTTTTCCCCCCATAGACAACCTCCTCTCAATCCTGCTCCCCGACCCCCAGCATTGTTTTCTATATCCATTGGTTATGCATACTTACATATAAGTTCTTTGGTTTATCTCATCCCTCCCACCCTCCACCCTCCTCTGAGGTTTGTCAATCTGAAATGTACTCCTTTCTATGCCTATGAGTCTATTTTGTTCATCGGCTTATTTTGTTTATTATATTCCACAAATAAGTAAGATTATATGGTATTTGTCTTTCTCTGATCAGGTTATTTTGCTTAGGATAATACTCTTCAGGTCCCTCCATGTCATCTCAAAGGATATGAGATCTTTCTTTCTTACGGCTGCATAGTGTTCCACTGTGTATATGTACCACAGCTTTTTTATTCACTCATCTATTGATGGACACTTGGGCTGTTTCCAGATCCTAGCAATTGTAAATAGTGCTGCTATGAACATAGGGGTACATATATTTTTTTTAAATTGGTGTTTCAGGCTTCTTAGGATGTATTCCTAGAAGTGGGATATACTTTTTCTAAAACACAAATCTGAAACCTCTCTATCCTTTGTATGGTGCCTTTGGCTTAGAGATATCCCTCTCCTGCAGTTTTACTCAGTCTTTAATATGAGATCAGAGACCATTTTCTCTGCTAGACCTTCCCTGAATCCCTCCCACAGTGTTAAGTATTTTATCTTCTGGTCTACTTCTAGGTTCTTCTAGTGCTACTCATATCACATCGGTTGCAAAATATTTGTTAAAAATGGTCTCCTCTTCTAGACTCGAGTACCTTGAGGACACAGTAAATGTCTTATTTATATATATATATATGCTGGCACTTAATGCAAAGCATAAACTAGGCACTCAGTATTATTCATCTAAATGATGTTGTGTTGGTCATTTTAATGCTTCTGCTTAATATTCTTGAACATGTTATTTATATTTTTCTAAATCTATAAAAGACCTTTACAACACTGTATACAATTTCAGAATCAAAATATAAATCACTTAAAAAAGATATATTGAGATTTAAAATATTAAGGCGAATAAGAAAGCTATGACCTAATACACATATAAATTGATATCAATATAAGGTAGGGGATTTGCAGTTTTATGAATACAAGTATTTGTTAAATCAAACTATGATATGGTAATCCATAGGCATTTTAGAAATGTGTTTGGAAAGGTAGCTTATGAGTACAGGAAATTAAGTATTATGTTTATTTGACACCTGAAATGATTGAGGAAGTTTGAGACTCATAATTGCAACATTCCTATTTTCTACTGGCTTTTAGGGCATAGGGAAAATCATTCTGTAACGTGAGTAATCAGTAGGTAATTAAAGAGCATGGCAATTCTCTAGGCTCTTCCTTTTCTCCATGCAGTTGATTATGCAGTAAATTATTTCATTTTCTAACTTAACTTTTTTTTTTTCCTACTCAGTGTAGTGACTATGACCTGGAATTTGGAACTGAATGTTTGCAATTGGCTCTAAAATACTGTCATGTTAAAGCCAAGCTTGTGGAAGGATCACCTGATCTCTGGAAGGTAATGGAGTTGGTGCTTTGTTCTGGGTCTTGTCTGTGCTTAGTCATTCCAAAGGACAATTCTGCAAGTACAAACACCTTCCAGGTGCTTTAGAAAATGGAGAGATAGTGTAAAAATACTTGGTTTCATACTGAAACAGTATTTCTGGGAGAAAAGGGCTGTGTGTGTCTGTCTGTCTGTGTCTGCATATATTAAGGGAGCTAACAGAGTCTCACTGGATTTTCTGAGCCATCGAAGTATGGTATCATTTATATTGCTTGGTTTTAAGAAAATGCACTTTGACATAATTTATTCAAACAAATTTCATTTAGCCACTAAGGTTGTTTTATTCACAGTTTTTCTGTTTGTTTTTCTTGTTGTCTGTGTCTGTCCTTTGACTTTGTTGCCTTACATGCAACTGGATTTGAGGACGGACCTCTGCTCTCCACAAGAGCCCTGGGGTTGGAACTCCAACCTAATTGGGTTAAATAATATCTGCAATGCTCTGAGACACAGCATGTGTGGGGAATGACTGGGGTGTTACTCTGACACCAGACATCCCAGGAGAGTTTTTACTTTTGTATTTTACACTTTTTTTTTTTTTTTGTAAAAGTAAACATAAAAAGTAAAATTCAGAATTGATGCCAACCTTCTTGCAGCAGGTACTCTGGGGCATGGAGGAGCTTTATTCAAATCCCCATGCAGAGTAGAGGACATCCCCGTGAATGACCAACCCCCTCTCTAAAGAGTGACCGACCCCAGAAGAGCACAGGACTGCCCCCAGGAAGAGGTGGTAGCTCCCACACTTTCCCTGAGTGCTGGTGCCTTGCCAGGCCTCAGTGGGTACATGCCGGCTTCAGTGGAATTTTCTAGCCTACAGAACTCCCATGTCTTTAATTTATAGTTGTACCATGTGTTTGTCCCAATATAATTAAGTATTTGTCACTTACTATACTTCATAGACCTAATTGAGCAGACTTCTTTTATCTAAATGCTAACACCATCCTCAAGGCTTGAAAGATTTATAAAAGATTTATAAACAGTTATTTAAGAAACTCAGCTGTGTCCCATTGTCTGAAAGGGCTTCTTGAGAAGGAGTTTCCGAAATGTTTGAGTGACCACAGTGTTACTGGAATGGCTTGCTTTTGAGTATTCCTTTTGATGTGAACTATATATTTTTTTTGATCCAAGTGTTTTAGCATCTTTGCTAAGAACTAAAGAAACAAAACAGTCTCACTTTTTACCCCCTTTTAACCTCAAAAAATACACTATGGTGGCATTATTTCTTTTTGGAGTTTTCCCTCTAGTTATTCACGCTAGTGGAAGGAATATTTTTAATGCAGATGTAATTGATTAAATGGAAATAAGTATAATAAATACGCTCAGTCTCAATTTGTATCCAATAAACATTCTGCATCTTTAAAATGTAAGATTTTCTGGCTTCTAATTATTGGAGTTACATATCCATTTTCTCAGGAGGGGAAACATGGGAAAGCGTTAAACATAGTACAGCTAACTCAAGTGAGACGGTAGCCGACTGGGCCTGGCTCCGAGGAGTCTCATTCATGATGCGACGTCAACACAGACGGAGCAACACAACGTGGTGCGGCAGTGTCGTGGTTTTGGTGTTCACCTTGAGGTAGCTGAGGGAGCTCTGGCCTAGCTTTGGAAGAAAACCCTCCGCGGCTCTCAGTTTCAGGTTTTTCTTCCACTGGGAAAAAAAATACATATGTACATTTATATATATTTTAGCTAAACACTTTACCCAGATGAAATATTGCACAGAAGCCTAGTCAAACAACACAGGCGACACGTGAGCTTCACCAGGTGAGTGCAGAGGTGGGCTGAGGGTCTTGACTGCGCAGGGCACCTCCACTGGCCCGCAGGTGGCCCGGCTGTCGTGCCTGGGTGTGAAAACTAGGAAACCAGAGGACTGCCGCTCTCTTCCATCACTTCAAGGGTGATTTTATTTTTATTTTTATTTTTATAAAGTAACTGTCATAATGTGTAAAAAGAAAAACTGTCGACCATGCTGGCAGAAGAAAATCAACTTCAAAACTGATCATTAAACTCTTTTTGAAATTAAAAATAAGGAAAAAGCAACCCATGTTACTGTAAGAATCTGACAGAAAAAGAATAACTCATTAATTCGGAATTACATTTCCCAGTAATTTTCACTTTGATGTATGTTCATTTATTTATTTATTTATTTATTTTTATCCTCACCCGAGGATATTTTTCCATTTTTTTGTACAGATAGAGTGGGAGGGAGAGAGAGGAAGGGAGAGAGAGAGAGAAACATCGATGTGAAGGGACACATCGAGTGGCTGCCACCTGCACGACCAACCAGGGCCGGGGACAAACTGCAACCGAAGTACATGCCCTTAGCGGGAACCGAACCCGGGTCTCTCTGTACCGCAGGCCAACGCTCTAACCGCTGAGCCAAACTGGCCAGGGCTGTATGTTCATTTTTTTAAAAAGGCTGTTTAAACACAGTACTTTACAAGTTTATCAGAAATATTTTGTAGTTTATTTATTTTAATTTTTTTCCCATCTTTATTGATTTGAGAGAGAGAGGAAGCGAGAGAGAGAGATAGAAACATCGATGAGAGAGAACATCGATTGGCCGCCTCGTGCACGCCCCCTTCTGGGGATTTGGCCCACAGCCTGGGCATGTGTCCTGACTGGGAACTACACCAGCGACCTCTTGGTGCATGGGTTAGTGCTCAACCACTGAGCCACACCATCCGGGCTGTAGTTTTTTATTTTTTATTAAATCAGTACTTGAGAAGTGCAGCTGAGGTATTCATTAAGGCTTTATGTTGAAAATATTAATACAATGCAAAATCTTTAGTATATAGTAGATATCCACAGCCTACAATAAAAAAGTAGACAACAAAGGAAAGTTAGGATTCTTTCTTGTTTGTACAGTTAATTATTTAATGTTAGTGGAGAAATTACCTTCAGGTAATAAAAACATGTATTTTATTCATAAGACAGACTCCGATGCAAAAATGTGGTCTTGTAAGTATTAGAAAACATTTCAGTATATGAATCCAAGTTTTCTTTAAATTAAAAAATCCATTATTAAGATTTATTTGGAATACAAAGGTACTTTCACAGTTCTCTTTTAAGTTGGAATGCAGTCTTATCCCTCAACAAAAGCAGGAAAGGATAAAAAGTGAATAATGGCATTGACCATCTTACCATTAATTTCTGAGTTTTACACCGCAGATTGTAGAAAAACGTTTTCTCACTTAAACTTGATTTGAAATATTTAGTTTACTTAATTTTCTAGCAACAAAAGAGAAACTGATTTAATTCTTTTATTTTTTTAAATGTTTTTATTGATTTTTTTTCTTTTAAAGAGAGATGAAGGGAGAGAGATGGAAACATTGATCAGCTGCCTCTGCATGCCCCCTACTGGGGGCTGAGCCCGAAACTTGGGGATGTGCCCCAACCTGGAATCGAACTGATGACCTGTTGGTGCATGGGACAATACCCAAACATCTGAGCCACACCTGCTGGGGTTTAAATTTTTTTTTTTTTTTTTTTTATTGATTACAGAGTATGAGGAAGTAAGAGGGAGAGAGAGATAGAAACATCGATGAGAGAGAACATCGATTGGCCGCCTCCTGTATGCCCCCCACTGGGGATTGGG
The DNA here is from genome assembly GCF_014108415.1 of Molossus molossus. Taxonomy (NCBI): domain Eukaryota; kingdom Metazoa; phylum Chordata; class Mammalia; order Chiroptera; family Molossidae; genus Molossus; species Molossus molossus. The sequence goes on from NW_023425401.1 coordinate 22,202,067, forward strand.
CCCACAACCTGGGCATGTGCCCTGACTGGGAATCAAACTGGTGACCTCCTGGTGCGTGGGTCAATGCTCAACAAGTGAGTCACACTGGCCAGACTGGACTTTAATTCTTAAAAGAAAAATTTCTCCCCTGAAATGCAATGGTTACAAGTGAAGGAGTTTTGCGCATTCTTTTGATTGCTCTATTCCCAGCACTTAAAACAGTACCTAGAACACAGTATTTGATAAGTATTTGATGTGTGAATGAGCAAAATCAGTACATATTTTAATTTGGTAAAATGCACAGTATGAACTTTTAAACATCTGTTTCTATTTTTTCTGGGTAGTAAAATTGCACTGTGGATCAGTAACTATAATACTAGTTTTGGTTGGCATGTGCTTGTTTTAGACATAATGTAGCAATGCCACATTTAATGTAAATAGATTAGTTGAATGCTTGAGCAACTTCCCATTTGTTTTACAAAGTAACTGCTTTAATTTTGGATTGTAGTTTCGGACTAGGATTTATCGGCTAAGATTAAGGCATAGCACAGGAGTCTATTACGGGTAGAAGTGCCCTGAGCCACTTGAGCTGAACAGTTTCTATACAAGTCTAGTTAAGAGGTAATTTGGAGGAAAAATGTTTAAATTGTAGGCACAGAAAGGTAGTAATTTGGTAATACTTCTCAAAGTAGGTTTTTAAACCATTTGTATCATAATCACCTGGGCACTTAAATGATGAGCTCCTAAGACCTCATAGTATTTATTGGTATGGTTCATTATTTACTACATTTCCAGTTCTGTGATATAGGAGAACTAATTCTGCAGTGCAGTGCACGTAACATATTCTATATCTGAGCTCCCTGATGTAGCCTGAGAAGTATCTGCCACAGGACCATGTCAGGTTACATTACAAAGAGCAGGTTACTATGGCAAGGAAGCTGCATGTTTTTGAGGAAAGATTGTGATTGTTCCTATGTACATGGTGCATCCTAGGATATTTTTTTTTATCAGAGCTATAAAATCCTCACAAGGTGTGCAGTTATTTAGGTATGTACAGATATACTCAATTCAGAAGGAACTCCCTTCTTAATGTGAATTGGTCTTTGAGAATGCTCTCACTGCAACTAAAAATGCAATGTGGTGGTTTTTGTTTTACTTACCTTTTCTTCCTTCCAAAATAAAACCTCACTATTAAACAATAATGCTAATACTTTTCTTTAAATGCTACCACGTAGTCTTTGATATAATACTTCAGTTACATTAATAAGATGTTGGTATACACTGCCATATAGTATCTCAATTTATGTAAAGGTTTAAAAAACAAATCTTCAACCATTTGTGGAAATAGAGTACATTATTCTGAATTTGCTGATGTTGTTGTAATGTAGAAATTGTCAGTATTATGAGTTTATAGTGTCTCCAAAATCAAGAATTTCCTTGGGGACATAATTTTATTGCTTTCACATTCTTTCCTGCTCTGTTAAGTCTAATGAGGTTTATCTGTCCTTTAGGTGACCTACAAACGAGATTTGTATGCAGCTGAATCGATTATTAAGGGTACGTTTGGCCTTTTGACTCTCAGTTCCTGTGTTTCAAAAATGTAAGCCAGTTCAGAATTTCTAATGACATTTTAGATCTCAGAATTCTCAGAAGTATAAATGCCCGTAGGCCGTGGAAGTCTGTGATTTGCTTTTTTGAAAAATAATTACATGTTGTTTTGTTTCCTGCTTGTGAAATATCACTTATTATGTGTGATTTATGTCATATTAGTTTTACTTTTTATAAAGGAAATGCTTTATTAATTTGAAAGAAGTATGGGACATTGACACTATTACAAATAAAAACTGATATTTTAATAAATTTATAAAGATTTTATATTTTACTTTGGTTACTAAGAAGACTGATTTCCCCATCACTATACTATCAGTATATTAGATAGCATCTTTCGTATGACAATTATTCCAGAAATACAAAAATTGGAGTAGTTGATTTTTAATTTGTTGTTGTTGTTGTTTTGACAATGACTAATTTTGTTTGGTAATATTAGATATTACATATGTAATAACCCCTTTCTCATCTCTATGACTCTAAAGTTTCCACTACACAGAGGTAGTTTATTCAATAATCAGCTAACATTTATCGCTGTGCTCACACTGTGCTAGGAGTGTGATGAGGATGTACACCTGGGACATTTGTTCAGCGTGTCTGCAGCCTCTGTGGCTTAAATGCAGGTTTCCTCACCTGGGCATTATCGGCATGTGAGGCTGGGTGATTCTGTGCTGAGGGCACTGTTTCCTGCATTGCATGGTTGAGCAGCAAGCCTAGCCTCTGCTCTGGGTACCCCCCCCCCCCCATCGTGTGAACACCAGAGGGGTCTGAAGACAGCACTGTGCTAAAGCATGGTCTTAGCAGAATCAGAGGGCCCCACCCCGAATCCTGAAGCAAGTGTGCTTTACAAGGTTAGTGACTGACAGCTTCAAAAAGAGATTAAAGTCAGAGCTATGTGCTCAGTTTCTGAGAGGTGAATTTGTAAACCTGATTGAGATGTGAACTTGTAAATTCAAACTTTGAAGTTGGAAAAAAAACACCTGAATCTGCATTCTGAATCCATTAGTTTATTATAAAGTTTTGGGGAAACCACCTATTTAACAGTCAACTGGCTTCACATTCAGAAAACTGAGGTCTTTTCTCTGGTCATGACATTCTATATTTATAGTTTACCCCCAAGTTTTTTTGTCCTTTTGGAATATTGTGTTTCAGACCATTAATGTACTGTAATTTGTGTCTGTGTATCTGTATATGTAAACAGCTCACCTACAGCTATAAATCAGAATGTTGATATATATTTACATTTGGGCCAGGCGGTGTGTAAACATTGCTCGGGAGAAGTTGGTTAAACCATGATGTGGTTGGGTTGCATCCTCAACACAAGGAGGGGCAAAGCTCAGCTTGGTTCCTTTACAAAGTCCTATCTCTGTTACCTATGTGAAATGGAAATGACCTGTTTTGTGACTAGTTGGTAAGTGGTTCAACTGAGAATTCTACACCCTTCTGCCCGCATATCGTCAGAGCAGGTGTCTTACCTGGTAAAAGCCTACATTGTAAGTGTTATTGCAGGGTCTATAGTTTTGGTAATTGTTTGCAGAGGGAAATCAGTTTTCTTATTTAGGTAACATGGTCTAGTATGCTCCTGTTATTTTTAAAGTATTTTAAAGGTATTCTGCTTTTATTCTCAGGGAAAGTCTGACTGGATGTAAACAGCTTATTCAGATCAACAATCTCCTAGTGTTTCCTAGGGTTTGCTTTTCTAATAACTCCTCAAGAGATTCCGATGTCACCTGTGCACCTTGAGGACCCCTGCTCTGGGTCTGGTCTCCTCTCGGTGTGGGCCAGCAGGGTTCTGACTCTCTGACAACTCCACTGCAGAATGGCCCCACAACATGAAGTTAGAATCCGCATTTTAACAAAAACACTGGCTGACTAGTTTGTACATGGAATTCCAGAAGCATTCCTCTAGGTTGCTCTTCATTGGTAATTTCTTTCCAGATAATCTATCTTTGCATTAAGAGCTTGACATCTCAGTATATCCTATCAGCTCCAAATGCCTGTTTACCCCACCAGGAGTGCTGCCTGCCCCCAGGACTTGCACTAATACTACTTCTGAGACCAGAGAGTAGAAATAGCTCTGGGCAGAAGAAAAAGAAAACTCGTAGATTTTTATAAAATAAAATTCTAAAATATAACATGGTATATAGCTGCCTAGCTCTCTGATCTATATATTCACCTGTTTGCCTTTTCCTAGCAAATGTTCAAAATATTTTTCTTGACATTTCCACTACTCAGCCTTTGTTAGCATTTACTTTGTGCCCAGCATTGCTGAGAGCATTTTGTACGTATTATTTCTTGCTTCTCCAAGAACTCAGTGATGGAAGTAGTGTTATTGTTTCCTTATTATACAATACCTAAGGGTTCTAAGCCAATTCTAACATAAGAGGGATAGAAAATACATTCTTCAATCCAGGTTTCCACCTTAGGCAGTTGACCTTATTCTACTGCTACTCTCTCATTATTCCTTAAGCAGGGATTGTTCAGGTTCTCCTGTCGGAAATCCGTGGGCTACATGTATTTTGGAACTTGGAATACTTTATGTTTTCCAAAGCTACTGCATTACATCCCATATTCTGTCATATTGTCAGTGGGATTTGGGATCTCACCATTTAATAAGACTTGTGACACCTAAATGTTTGCATTCAATACAAGGGCCATGACTATGGAGCCTCTAACCAGTTCAAGTTCAGGACTGATTTTGCTGGCAAATTTATATATTGAAATGATTTTAAAAATTTATTTAAAAAACTTTTCCAATTTCAGCATTGCCCATAACTTGGTATGATCCTTTTTTAGATTGTGAATTAGTAAAAGTGGGAAGAATGTCTAATCTTTTTTTCTTTTGTATCTGCTAACATTGAGTTGAATTGAATTGAGTGATATGTTAAAGAGTGTGGTATACTTTTCTCCTTTGAACCTAAGGACCTTAAATTATGGCAATTGGTGGCCATTCTCTTTCATTTTAGCACTGTCCCTACTTCCAACTGATACATATTGGGATCTAATGAATCTATCCCAATATCATGCATCTTTAAAATTTTTTAAAACAGAGATGATTGATATTTGATTATGCATTTTTGTCAAGGTGTAAAAACAGGACTTGGGACACATGGCACATACTTTACATATGTTATCTCATTTATTCTTTACAATAACGCTGTACTGTAGATATTATTGCGCCCTTTTGCAAGTGGGAACACTGACACTTAGAAGGCTTAGGTACTTTCTTCTGGGTCATACTGTAAGAGCAAGATCCACAATTTAAACCCAAGTTTCCCTTTTCCTTAAGTCTGACTCCACTCTGGGACTTGGTCACTGCAGTTCTGAGTCATACTGACCTCTAACGTGGACACTGGATTCAATATCTCTCTTGGGAGGGTATAGCAAATGGCTTATGGAATCCAGCCTGCCCAACTCTGATTCTTTTGTGTTAAACCTGTACCTTCAGTTTCCCAGATGAAGAAGAATCACACCTTCAAGACAAGATGCTTTGCGCCAGTGCTGTGCTGAGCACACTGCAGTCTTCTGGAGGGTGTGGGGAAAACATGTAACAGGGAAATAACAGGTTTCTAGCAATGGCCGGAGAAAGAGGAAAGGTTGAAATTCAAAATTAGAATAATACTTTTTAAATTATTGGTTGGGTACTGCTTAGTTTTTTTTTTCTTTTTGTGCTAATTCTGTCAGTTTAGTGTTTGTTATCCAGCCATAACAGTTTTTCTCTTGAAGAATGAATTTTTTTTTCATGTTGTGATACGGGTGCTCAGTATTCTGTAAGTCGTTCTTTCTGAACTGCTTTTTACTTGAAAACCAATTATTGCTGGTTAACAAATTATATTTTGTTGTAACTATTTTCTTGTTTAGTTTTTTAAGACTGTATAAAACACATCTTTGATAAGTGTCATGTTTTGCAAGAGCATTTTGTACTCCCAAATTTACTTGCCAGTGGAACAGAGTGTCTATTTTGGTCCATCTTAATTTATGTGGACATCTATGTCTTTGGTGTAGTATGGAAATTTTGATGTAAGTAACTTCAGATGAGCTTTTGACTAAGACCCTAAAATTGTGGTTTATAGCAAGGCTCAAAATCTGACTTTCATGCAGTTAGATAAGTTTTATTTTTAAGTTTAATTTATTTTAGTATCAATATATTTAACTGGACTTTTTTTGTAGTAAACTATTCAATAATAGGAAACATATATATAAAGTAATACTCCCATATTTTTCCTTCACAAAGTTATCAGCATTGAAAAATTGAGTTTATCACAAATTTTGTTATGTAGCAAAACGTTATTAATATTCTTTTTTTTTATGCAGAGAAATGGATTTGGTCATTTTTCTTTAATGTTTATCCTTTTAGGCTTCTACTATGAGTGAAATTTAAAACATAAACTTTTCTAGGGAGCAGTGTGATTAATTGGCATGAGACACCGGGCTGACTGATAAGTGTGTAAACAGCCACTTAACAAAGAGGTATTGTACTTCTGTCACACAAGCTGGGTGAGCCCACCCAAGCCTGCGCTGTGTGCTGAAACCTACCCAAACTATTAAAGTGATAACAGATGCCAGCAGCAACACGCTTTATCTAGACTTATATACACCATACAGCCAGTCACAACCCACATTTGATTTGATATGCTGACCATATTTTGGCAAAAGGATCAATATTGTAAAATCTTTTAAGAAGAAAAGTCCCTATGGAACTTCTTTTATTTTCTACCATCATTTTTCTTTAAATCTTTTAATTTATTTAATTCATTTATTTAATTAATTTAATTTGTGGCTTACATGTGTTTTTAAACTCACTATATTTTCTTCTTTTCTGGTTATGATTGTACAAACCTAAGTAAACTTGTGCCTTTTTTAATATAGTGACTGATATAAGAATGGAAAAATAAAAGTTAATATTCAACATTATTTTATTTTCAGCTGGCTTTAGTTAATATTAGTTAAAAATGGTTAATAGTAATGTTCATGTAAAAATTCATGTCTTTTCCTAGTCATTATGTAATATGTTTTATTTGTTAAGCACTTTATTTTAAAGGAAATTACTTAAATTTGATTTCTCAGACATATACATCTTCTGTTGTTTCAGAAATTTCTACTAGTCCAAAATACATTTTTATCTTCAACATCAGTGATAGAGGCTATTTCTTTTAATGTTAAGTATTTACGAAGTCAAGCTGTAAATACCCAAATGCATGCGTTTTTGTTTTTGTTTTAATTTCATACAGTTAAAAAAAGTATTCCAGTAGGGAAACAATGGAATCCTTTTGTGCTTATACATTGAAAGTAGCTGAACATACTTTTCAATTGGCTCTGTCTGAAAGGAATAAAACAAAATCACATGTGAATAAAATTGATTTAGTGTTATTGAGAACTAAGAAGACTCATTGTGTTACAGTGCATATTTTAGACATGTGAAGAAACTAGTGCCTTAATTTTATAGTGCTCCATTAATATCTTCACTAAAAATCCTGGCATTTTAAGTGAAACATATTTTTGAATTTTTTCAATCAAATTGAAAAGATGAGAAACTTGAAATCAGGTTTTCTTCATCTGCAACTGGACAGTGTTCTGCATCTGTGGTATGTCCTCATCAGGTTTTTCTTGTTAGATTCCCAGCGATGGAGCCATTTATGTTATTAACTATGCTTTTTGGGCAATGCAAAGTGACAGCTAAGATTTACATGGAAACTGTAACGTTTGATGTCTGGCTTTTGACTATGATACTTCATTTTCCAAATTTTCACATTAATGCCATAACTTCTTTGTACATAATATAGTTTTTGTTCTTCATTCTCTTGAAAATAATTGTGTTATGACTGTATCTTACGTGAATCTGTAAGAACATTTGGGTCAAGCTTTAATTAATAAGCACAGGAAGACTGCAATATGATTTAATAGTGTTTGGTTTCCTTGGAATCTTACTGTAAAAAAAAAAGTTTGAATTCAAAAGTTAAATATTTGGGTCAAGATTAGAGAAAGTAGAGTTCACATTTTTATTTAATTTTATAATTTAAAAAATATTGTCATTAGTAAGATGCTAATTCAAACAAAGTCAAGTAAAGGTCATGTTCAAAAACTTCTAAGGTGACAGAAAGGTACTAAGCAACTAGCTAAATAAGATTTGATAACAGTCAAAAGCCAGCCAGTTGTATTTTACTCTGATGTAGGTAGGGGAAAAAAACAACAAAAACTTTAAACATGACGTTTATGCTCAAAGCAATAATACATTTTGTAAATGTACTTATGATTCCATAGCATTTCCTTCAAATTTATTTCTCTTTTAACTGAGAAACCCTGCATACTTGGAAAGGAAAAAAAAGTACTGCATCATTTACTTGGAAAACAGTAATATACTTATGTGTAAAGAAACATGCAGGAAACAGGATGTCACATGTCTGTTCCTTACTTTTAGTTCTCAGGTAGGAAACTTCATCCTGTATTTAGTGACTCATTTAAATATGTGGTTAAGATCTGCTATAAAACATCTTTTTAAAAACCTGACTAGGTACCACCACCCTCCAGCTGAAACATGTAAATTCAACAATAGAGCTAACTTCTCAGAAGACCACCTTGACCTTTTAATGTGTGGTTTTCTTAGGAGTCTCTGTTTAGTGTCCCTGTTGTCCACTTGGCCTGCAGCCATGGCCTGTTGGCTGCTTTTCCTTTACTGACCCCTTGCCACCCCCCACCCCCCTTCCTGCTCTAATAGCTTCCTCTATCCAGGTGTTCAGAGAAACTTTAGGCATTTTTCTGTAGGTGAGACTGAGTCAGGGACTTCAAGGCTGGTGAAGTCAGGGACAACAGTGGTGTTTAATAGCAGTACCATAAAAATTTTCATGTGAGACATAAAATAGACTCCTAAGATTGGCTTTTGATTCAAGGAACACAGCAGGAGAATGGAAGATAACTGCTCTTACTTTGAATGGATTAAGGCTCGAAACATCTTTTGGAAAGGATTATGGTTGGATTTGAGGCACTTGTTTCTTATTTCCCTAAGAACACTAAAATTTTTGCTCAAGAGGTCCACATAGTGGATAATGAGGCCTTATGGAAGTTACAGCATTAAAAGTTTTTAAGAAACCTGAAGGCAGGCCTCTGGAATTTTTCTCTCTTGCTGAGTATTTAAGTTTGTCTCTCCTCTATGCTATTTGAAAATTTCTTGTGAAATACAAACACCATCCTGTGCACTCATGAGTCTCTACTGATGCTTCATCAATGGAGGCAAATGTCTAGATAGCTTTTCTCCTTGTTAATGTGTCAGTGCGTCTGCCGTGTGGTGAAGAGGAAGCTGCGCAGGTTGGAAATTGCACATATTACTGTTTTATGAGGTCAAATGAAATGACCCCGAATTGTATCTACTTTTTAACCTTTGAATGAAGACAGTATACTTTATGTATACCAAGAGGAACAATTTAAAAAAATGAATATATTACAAATTAAATTTTGGTCTCTTTCATAGACTACTAGATTTATGAAGGACTTTAGTTAAAATAGCAATGGAATTAAACGCCAATGAAAACACATTATGGGGTGCTGAAATGGGCTACATTAGAGAAATGGAATGTCCAGGAGAGATTGCGGTAAGAGAGGACATTACCCAGATATACCCAATATCGCGTGGCATGCAAACCGCCAGGAAAACCCAAACTCACATGGGAAAGGACAATCCAGAGATACCCATGCTGGGATGACATAGATGTTGGAATTATCTGACAAATACTTTAAAGCACTGATCATAAAAATGCTGCAATAAATAAGGGGGAATTCTTTTTAAAAATTAAATGTTAAATTACAGTTTACATTCAGTATTATTTAATATTAATTTCAGGTATACAGCACAGTAATTAGGCCATCATGAGAATGCTTTTAAAATGAAAGATGGAAAGTCTCGGCAAAGGCAAAGAAAACATAAAGAAGAACCTAATAGAAATTTAGAACTGAAAAAAGTACAGTAACCACAATAAAAAATAGAATGTTGATGACAGAGAAAGTGCCAGTACAGTTAATTGGATCATGGGGATGTTTACAGTCTGAACTGCAGAATGAAAAGAGATTGGGGGAGATGAATCGTGCTCAGTACCGGTGGGGAAGTTCATCTCAGTCCTGGAAGGAGAGAAGAAAGTACTGAACAGAAAAAAAGATTGAAGAAATTCTAGATAAAACATTTCTAACTTAAATCTACAGACGCAAGAAGCTCAGATTATTCCAACATTACAACCCCAAAGAAATCCACACCAAACATCTCATAATCAAACTGCTGAAAAATAAAGACAAAAATCTTGAAAGTAGTTAGAAAGGATGCATTGCTTGTAGGGGAACAATAATTTGAGTGACCATAGATTTTCCATCAGAAATCATGGAGACGGAAGAAAGTAGACACATTCACGTAACTTTTATTATAGTAGTTTATTATAGTTGTTCTATTTTATTATCGTTGCTGTTAACCTCTCATTGTGCCTTATGAGAAACTTTGTCATAGGTATGTATGTAGGGAGAAGCAGTATAGTATATAGAACTTGGTAAATCTATGGTTCAAGGCATCCACTGGACATCTTGAAACATACACCCAGCAGATAAGGGGGAACGACCACATTGGCAACTCTACACAACACCTTGACCATTTAAAAGTTCTCAGGCATGGGGATGAGGTATTAACTGAAAAATGTGGGATTATTAATTAACACTTACAGCTTTTAATACTAACGTGTGGACTTCAAGTCATGTTCCAGTTTGAATTTTCTGTTAAGTCACACTGAGCTATGTGACACTCAGATGCTGTATATAAATAAAGAGTTACTCGGTTTAAACCCGAGAATGCATGTTAAAAATAATTTCTTTGTGGGGGATGTATCCTCTTGGTTTAATTATCAAAATATTTTATCATGTGCCCCAAGTGTCCTTGTAGGAAGATTTAAAAAACTAGAAGGCAGTATGAAAACTAAAACTTCGGGGTTAATACTAGTCATCAAGTTGACAGGCAGGTATGATTTAATGTTAATTCTAAAATTTTTCTAATTTATCTTTAGGTCTTTTCAGGAGAGAGAACAAAGACTAAATTCTTTGTTAGAGTTTTAATGATTCTGGGACTTAACATGATTTTATAGTTCTCACCAGTGCTTTTGTTCTATTTTAACCTCTAAAAATTTCTAAGACGTGCTACATTAATAGAACAGAAGATTAAGAATTCTAAAGGCTCCTATTTTGTTTTGATTTCATCATTAACCTCAAGGAAGATATTAAAGACTTTGCTTTGAGAAACAATAAAGATTAATCATGTTATGTTTGGAGAGAGTTTCGTGCTTCGTAAAAAAAAGAATTTTAAATGTTTATATATATATAATTTTTCTCTCTCTATGAGTTGGGCAATAGTAGAATAACTATGGGATTGAAGAGGTTCAGTTTATCTGAACCCTGTTCCTGTAGCTACATTTTTTTTTTTTTTCATTTTGGCCTTCCAGATGTATGGCACAAGTATAGTCATTGCTATTGTCTTTTTTTTTTTGATGAAAATCTTAAGTGCATTAACATTCCCAGTTAAGATCATCAGTGTGTGTTTGTGGAATTATTAATAGAAATTCCACAGGATGCTTCAACCTAGATCTAATGGACAAGGTAAGCTACGGATGGTCCTAAGGAGGAGGTGTCCATTTTAGTTTTAAAGAAATTCAGGGATGGAAACATAGGATTATTTATTACTGAAGATGTGTATTCCATTATTACACATCACTACTGCATATTTGGTAAAACTTTGAAATTTTAAAAGAAGTGTAGTGGGACAAAGTTGATAGAGATTATTTACCCAGCTCTGAAATGTTAAGACCAAAAGGGACAGTTTGGAGTTAGAGATGGGTTATGGCTAGACAAAATGAATCTTATTATATATTCTTACTGAATGTATAGGACCATAACAACAATGCCAGTTATTCTCTGACTTATTGGGATTTATTTGCATCAGGCACGGTATATAACTTTATACATACTAACTCAATCACCATTAACATCCCATAGTGTACGGTCTTTTACTGTTATCATATAATAAAAAATTAAACATTATAATTTTATTTTGTGTGTGTGTAAGAGGCATTTGGAAATCTGTCCGTATTTTTGCCAGGACATGACAAAGTCCAAATTTATCTAAACATTTACTATAATATTCTTGATAGGTGGGAGGTAGTTAGCAATAAGAGTATTATTAACTTGTGACATTATTATTTTAAATGGTTTGTCTTTCCCAGCTTTGCTTGGAAGAATTATTAACTATCGCCAGATCAATGTTTTTTAAGGCATGTTATAGAGTTGCCCATGTAAGGAGCAGCTGGGTCCAATGTTAATCACTCTAACATTGATTTAGAATTCCTATTTACAGTTACACTATTTTTCTTCATCCATGACATACCTGCAATGTCTCCTTGACTGGCAGCCATTTAGCTATTTCTGAGTATTTCAGATCTGTCTGCTGTTGAGGAGGACTGCACATCTTTTGGGAGAGTGTATTCAGGGTTTACAAAAGTGAATATCACTATGTCATATAGCTTATGTTTTTAAATCAGATCATGTCATGTAAGCCTTCCACATTTGAAGAAAATCCATTTGGCATGTTTACTTGTGGTAATAGTTAAGCGGGTAGGAACCCAATTGTATTCAATTGAATCTAGAGAAATGCCAAGGAAAATGCTGTACTTAACCAGGACACTAGGTGGCACAGTGAGCTGCACACAGGAGATACAGCCTAAAGAGAGGATCTGCCTGGGAGATGGGATTTTATCAGAATCTGGAAGACTCCTTCTAAATGTGGAAAGATTGAATTGGCGAGTCAAACGGCTGTCACCTCCAGTTACTTCCTTTGAGATGTACCCTAAAATCTCTTATTTCTGTTGCTTATACACATCCTGGGTAGCTGCTCACAAAGTATAAAGTAGATAGATTTATTGACTTGAGGGTTAAAAGAGTCAAGGACATCTCAGTGCATAGTCCAAGTCACTCCACTTGGCCCAAAGCTAAAGCCTTCCCATTCTTGTTCCATAGCTATGAATAGCTGGTGAGCATAGGTTTCAGTATATACTAGGGCTTTGTTCCACATTGTGTTTGACACATTTCTTTTTAAATTTTGTATCTTAGAAAGAATTTCACAACAGATTTGCATAGTTATGGACGATGAAGAAGATGTAGGTCGTCTTCTTGAAGAAACGCTAAAAAATGAATTAAATGTAAGTACTCAAATACCAAGTTTAACAATGTCAAAGAGGTGAATGTATGTTCTGTTCCTTGTTTTCCCCCTTATTTTTTGAACTGATCAACTTTCTAGTTAAACTCTTATCTAAGATTAGAACTAAGGACATGGAAGAAGTAGTAATACGTGTGAGGAGGTCTATGGGAATTATTTGCAACTTTTACCAGTAAGAACTTCCATTGTATATTTTTATGATAATGTTGTTTTGTTTGAATTGTTTTGTTGCTGAACTGATTTTATTAAATTTTAATTTCCCTATTTCATTAAAATGTATCACCATCAATCAGAGCTTGGTGAACATGTAATGACTTTTTAACAATACACAGGATAAAACTGTAAAAGCAGAAGGGAAAAGTTCTCTTTTGTTAGCTAGTTTTATTCTGATGTCATAGTAGGAAAGAGACTGCCTGTACTTAGATGTCACTTTATTGCCTCATTTCTTTATCTTAAGTTGAAAATGTTAATAACATCTACATGGTAAATTTGTTGGGAGCATAAAATAAAATATATATAAAGTGCTTAGAAATGCCTCTGGCTTGTAGTGAGTTTCCGATGAATATGAACTATAATAATTAAACCTCTGAGGACGGGTTGAGAACAGACATGACAATATTAAGTAGCAGATACTATCAGTTCCCAAGCTTCAGTCCTGTACTAGATGCAGGAACTGTTAGAAATTTAGTTGCCTGGAATATGTAAAAATTTAATGCACCGTAATCTGGGATACATTCTGGAATCTGAGTTCTTAGCAAGCTCCCTCAGGTGGTTTGATGAAGCAGGCAGTGCCGAGTTCTGCCAGGAGCATCAGAGCAACAACCCAGAGCCGAGAAGAAGGTAACTGCCATCTTAGCTGTCTCTTAGCCATGAAGGCTCTACTACAGTCTCTGGTGTTGCTTTTACCCAGCGACTTTCCGGGCACTTCCCCATCATCCCTGAAAATTTTAGCATCTGTTCTCTGCTTTCTATATCAGGTGCACCTGTTAGGATTCTGTTCTGAGTTCCGGGCCCCAGTTTCACTGCAGTACCTTGCAGAGTATTTAACTGCAGGTAACGTGCCACTGCCTGACCCACTGAAGGACCCTTTTGCCTCAAAAATGGCCTTTTACTCTTGAATAATCTCACTCATTCTTTATCCAATCAATGCAAAAACCAGTAAGACAGGGCCCTGAAAGAATATGATTGGGACTCTGGCTATCAACCAATCCTAAATTTAGAGGGCTGGATTTTTTTGTTTTGTTTTTTGAGATTTTAAAATAGATTTTTAGAGCGAGGAAGGGAGAGGGAGAGAGAGAGAGAGAAACACCGATGTGAGAGTGAAACATCAATCAGCTGTCTCCTTCATTACCCCTACCAAGACTCAGGCATGTGCCCTGACCGAGAATTGAACCAGCAACCTTTCGGTGGATGGGACGATGACAATCAGACCGGCCCGGGCTAGAGAGCTGGGTTTTTAATGAACTCTTGAGCACCCAGCTGGTGGATTCCGTGTGACTAATTCCTTGATTGGTCTTTCTAATATTAGACCCTTTCTAATATTAGATTCTTTGGTTAGAATTATTATAATATTCACTTTTTATTACTGCTTCTCCTATATATTTGTAGTGACAAGATGACATGGGATTTAGGGATGCACATTGTGTCTACTGGGCTCTTGTGATTTTTTTCATCATCCTGCCTCTCAGATACTGTCCTTCTCACTTCCAGTGACAGTTTTTTCAGTGCACCTCATCCCCTACCCATGGGCCCAGTCTGGATATTGCCATCATCTTCACTGTACTGAAAAGTAAATTCTAAGACTATCTCTAAAATTCTGACCATCGTATTTTGTCGTTTCATATCTTTTACTATATTACTCCAACTGCACATATTTCAAATGTATAGGGAACGCCAGGCTCCCTATCTTTTTTCTTTCTTTCAGCTACCTTTTGTTCTCTACCATTCCTTACCGAGCTTAGACCCATGATCCATCACTTCGGTGGATCATGGATCTCTTCATTGACCTTCGAATGCACCCGCTTGGTAAAATCCCATGCGCGTATTAGTCACACTTGTCAGTTCTCTACTCTTCCTCCATCTTGGTACTGTTGGGGGAAATTATACCACAGTGAAGATTGTTGCCATTAACAACACTGGTCCCCCTTCTTTAGTGAGCACCGACTGTTTGGAAGCAACCACGATTCTATAGTTAGCTCCCCCTTCTCCTCCAGTGCCAACCAGGGTTTGTCCACCTCGGCACTGCTGGCGTTTGGGTTAGAAGATTCTTCGTTGTGAGGCTCTGGCCTGTGCTTTGGACACTGGTTAGCAGTATCCCTGGCCTCCACCACAGAGATGCCCGTATCACCCCAGCCCCTAGGTGTAGCAACCAAAAATGTTTTAGACGTTGCTAAATGTTGGCTGGAGAGGGGCAAAATGACCTTTAGATGGGAGCCACGGATGTAACCCTACCATCTTTGCCTACACTCTTAGGTATGGTCTTGCCTTCGACTTCAGAGCAGTTACACATCCCGTCTTCCTGGCACCGAACCTCTCGGGAGTCTTGCATCTGCAGCCATACTTTTAGTAAGACTGTTTCCTCTCCGGAGCTCGGCTTCCCCTCCCTCCTCTGCCCTCCCTCTATCCACCTACAACATCTTCCAGTTCCTTCCCTCAATTATAACAAAACAAACAAACAAATCAGTTTCTCTTAACCCAAGGTTACTCTGAAGCCAGACTTCTTTAGAATAACCTTCTCATTCTTCAGTCCAATGTGACCTGACTCCTACCTTAACCCCTCATAGGAATTGCCCCCAGCGAGGTCCTCAGCGGCTTCCCCGTGCACAGTCCACAAGGCAGCGGTCAGTCTTTACCTTGACCTATCGCAGGACTTGACTCTCTTGTCTAATACTTTCTTCTTGAAAACAATCTCATGCTGTGGATTTTGTTAACATCTTCCTTTTCTCATTCTTCTTTTGTGACTTTGTCTTCCTTCCCTCAGTTTCTTTTACAGGATTCTGTTCATAACTCTTAGGTTTCTTTACATAGTTGAGTGGGTTTTCTTTTTCCCCTAGAAAACCATGCTAACGGCTTCACATAGCCTGTATTTGCCAGAGACAAAATTATTGGCATTTATTAAGTATTTCTTTCTCCCTTTCACTTGATGACTCTATGATTACTATTGTTATAAAATACCATTGTCTTTTATTTATGAACCTTAATATTTTAGCTGTTTTCTATTGGTTCTCTGTTCTGGGCAACATTGATATTAACTACTTTCTTCTTTCTCCTACCTTCCCTCTTTCAGTATCTAATTTGAGTTGATATTTTTAAACTCCCAGTTAATACCTGTAAGATAATAGCAAACTTTTCTCACATTTTATATACTCTCCCACCTATATGTTATTATATACTGCAATATCTCTCTCAAAACCATTATTTATTCTTAGATCCATAAAGAAATAAATATTTAATGCTCTCATGAAGCCATTTGTTCATATTTTGCAAATCATTTTGGTTCGCTGAAACTAATCCTCCAGTGGATTTCCTTGGGAGGGCTCTGGAATAAAGTATTCCCAAGTTCTTGCATATGAACAGAATTTTTCTGTGGCTGAAAATCTACAACTTTATTTTGGCTAGATGGAAAAACATTCTGTCTTCAGAAAATTTTTGAGCATCTTAAATATACCTCTGCATTGTGTTTATCATAAAGCATTTTGATCAAATGTGATGAAAATTAGAATTTGTCTTATGAATACTTGGCCTCTTTGCCTATTTGCCTGAGGACTTTTTTTTTTTCTTTAAATTCCAATATTTTTACTAGAATTTTCTCAGTCTTGGACATTTTAGTTGATATTCCTATGTATACAATGTATGTTCTTTTTTTCATTTGTGTGATTTAACGTCTTTTATTTCATTAAACTTTCTATGGCGTTACTGTTTTTAGTGTTTCCTGTTCCATTGCTTTAGTTTTCTTTTTCAAAAATTTCTATTGCAAGAAGGTTATGTATTTTTTGTCCATCTTTATTGTGAATGCTTTCTCTTGGATTTCTTCAATGACTTTTTGATTTTAAACTTTTCATACTTTCATTTCATACTTGTATTTACCTTCAAGCATTATCTATTGTATTTATTCAATTTTCTATCTTTTCTAATTTACCCTTCATTTCTGAAACATTATTTTTCAATTTTCCATTTCTCATCAGTTTCCAATTTATTCCGATTCTGGGCCTTGTAGTTCTGTCATGTCCTTCATTTCTTTTAGCTTATGAAATGGTGGGTTTATCTGTCTGATGTGCATGTGTTGCTATAAGGACATCATTTTGCTCTTTACTCTTTTATTTTTTTTAATTTAATTTTTTTATCCTCACCCGAGGACATTTTTGCATGTATCTTCAGATAGAGCGGGAGGGAGAGAGAGAGAAACATCGATGTGAGAGAGACACATCGAGTGGTCGCCACCCACACAACCCCAACCAGAGCTGGGGACAAACTGCAGCTGAGGTACGTGCCCTTAGCGGGAACCAAACCTGGGCCTCTCTGGTCCACGGGCTGACGTCGTAACTGCTGAGCCAAACCAGCCAGGGCTACTCTTTTATTTTTTTTATATTAAATTTATGTGAGATTCTTTTTGATCCTGTCCTAGTTCTCCTTTTAAGAGATTTCTATTTATTTTTAGGAGGGAGGAGGGGTCATAGTACTCTTTCTGGCCTGGTGGCATACTCTCTTGGTTCAGTTGTTTCCAGGAGAAGATGGGCAAGATGGCCATGCCGTGCGTGCTGCACCTGCCGCCCTTCTCCTGTACCTGGATCTTCTCTCTCGCTCCTGCTGCACCTCTGTCCATCTGTTCTTCTAGGTCTGGCACTTTGATTTGAAGGGGTTTTGCTTTGTTAGATTGAATGTTCTTTGGTTCCAGTACTCCATATGTCCCAGGAAAGTGAGAACCTTTACGATGTGGTGCCTTTGTTTTCAACTTTGAATGGAACCCTACGAAGGATTCTCCATGATCTTTCTGTTTCCAGATTGGCTTGCTAAACTGTCTTGAGAGTACCTGATGAGGATTTGAGAGCGGTTTTTTATTATTATTTTTGTTGGTGGTGGTTGTTAATTCTCACCTGAGGATATTTTTCCATTTATTTTTAGACAGAGTTGAGGAGGGGTGGGGGGGGGGGGAGAGAGAGAGAAACATTGACATGAAGGAGACACATCAACTGGCTGCCTTCCACACTACCTAGACTGAGGCTGGGGATTGAACCTGTAAACAAGGTAGGTTCCCTTGACCGGAAATCGAACCCATGACCCTCCAGTCTGTGGGCCGATGCTCTAACCACTGGACTGGCCAGGGCTGTGGGTTTGTTTGTTTTTTCTTTTTTCCTCCTTACCCCCCCCTCCATTTTATCCTGTACAGTTTCTTTTTTTTTTTCTTTATTGATTTTAGAGAGAGAAAGGGAGAGGGAGAGATAGAAGCTTTGATGAGAGAGAAGATCAATTGGCCATTCCTGCATGCCTCCCACTGGGGATCGAGCCCACAGCCTGGGTATGTGCCTTAACCGGGAATGGAACCAGTAACCTCTTGGTACATGGGTCAATGCTCAACCATTGAGTCACACCAGCCAGGCTCCTGTACTGTTTCTTAAACTGTGTGGCTCCTCATCCTTCCTGGCAGTTTAACCCTACCAAATGTTGGTTTTGTGTAGATGTTATCGATAGGTTTTTGAAGTCCTTCTTCTACTATTTTATAGAGGAATCTGCAAAGATTTCAGAACTAAAAACTATATTTCCATAATCTTCTTCCCCTTTATTCTGTGTGTATGCTGTGTTTAGTAATTTTAGTTTTTAAGCACTTAAAATTCTCTCTTCCTTAACTTTAAACATCTAATTTATCTATAATTACAGATAACAACTTTGGAATTTGTAAAAATTAGGCTTGACTTCATCTTAGGAATTTTATTTGCGTAACAAACAGGCAAGAAGTGTACAGATGTTCCAAAGAAAGAAATGCTGTAGAACTTATAAAAATGTATTGTGTGTGTCCTGTTAACTCAGTCAGAGAATCTTGGTTGACCTTGGAAGGAGATGTCATTCATTTCCTCTAAATCTGCCCTGGCATCTTGATTTCCTAAAAATTGTTAAACCAGATAGGGCTTATCAGAATGTTTTCTCATAGTCAGCAACTCTGACAGCTGTGGAGTGCCTTCTGCATGCCAGAGACAGTGCCACGTACCTCATCCTTCAGAATAACTTACGACTTTCCCCACATTTTCAAATAGAATTAGGGAATTCTTGTGGTTTAATGATTTGCTAAGATCGCATAAGTCATGAATGTCGGAGCTTGTTGATTCATTATAATTTCTACTACTTACTATTCTTCTAAGCAAAGGGGAAATAAAAGAAAAACAACAACAGATTTTTTATTTTGATTTCTACCTAAGGCCAGAAAGAAGTCCCCGTAGGAAAGAAATGATCTAGTTTTATATAATTTTTCTCTCTCCTGATAAAGGGCAATTTTATCTTCTGGCATTTTTCAACCCATAACTTACAAACAAACAGCAAATCCTGATTCGAACATTTTTACCCCCCAGAGCTTTTGTCTCACTTGAAAAGAACATACGAAAAGGATGAAGTCACCCCTCTTGAAATCCAGGCACCTGTAGGGAAGATCAGTGTGGGGGTGAGCAGCTCAGCACACAGTGGGGGATTGTTTCCCTGGCATGAAAAGAAAAAATGTTTCTCATTGAAACCAAAGGAAGAGTTTGCTTGGCTGCATGTTGAGATATACCTTAGAATATCTAAACTCTTAATGTAATGATACACACCAAATGCATGGAAGAGGTTGTTAAAAAGTAGAAGGAGGAACTAACTGGGTAAGGGACACCTCCCCCCCCTTCCATACATATGCACTTTTCTTAAATTTCAATCTCATACTTAATTTTCAAGGGTTTATTATCAGGCTTGTTCTGTTCATTCTGTGAATTCTTAGAGCTCGAGGTATTTCACAGAACCTACCTACATTGGAGATAGTCTCCAGAGATGCACCGGGAAGAGAATGCCTCTCATTTCTTCCTGACTCAACACACATTGAAGAATACTTTGTGCCATATACTGTGCGGAGAGTAGTAAGGAATTCATAAGTAGGAATATGTGGTCATTTTTTTTTTTTTTTTTTAGCTCCTTGACTCATTTATTGACCAACGAATAAATGTATATCAAGATGTAGTTATTGGATATGGGGAGTTGAACTAAGCAAATATGATTCTCTGTCCTCAAAGAACATACTGTTCAGTTGGGGATAAAACAGTAAAATACAAAAATATGTCTAATTATAAATGGTGGTTGACTATTCCTCGGAAAAAGTAAACTATGCCTATGTAAGAGAGCCCCGCAAAATGATTTGAAGTGAAAGTGGAAGGTGGTGAGCTAGCATGACTTTGCATGCGTGACATTTAGTTAGTGTGAAAGGTAAATCAGAAATTAGTTCTTTAAAAAGAAATTCAGCCCTGGCCAGTTTGGCTCAGCGGTTAGAGCGTCGGCCTGCGGTCTGGAGAAACCCGGGTTTGGTTACCGCTCGGGGCACGTACCTTGGCTGCAGTTTGTCCCCGGCCCTGGTTGGTCGTGCGGGTGGCAGCCACTCGATGTGTCCCTTCACGTCGATGTTTCTCTCTCTCTCTCTCTTCCTTCCTCTCTCTCCCTCCCACTCTATCTGTACAAAAAAATGGAAAAATATCCTCGGGTGAGGATAAAAAAAAAAAAAAAAAGAAATTCAGATGGAGTGGGGTGTGAAAGGCACATAAAGACCTTTGTTCATGGTGGCTTAAGTAAGAGGGCTGGAATGATATGATTGGAAGGGTTGTAGAGGGGTGGGAGGCAAGGATAGAGATGGGGACAGGCCTAGATACAGCCTCCTAGGTCATATTAAGCTTATATAGGCGACAGTCACCATTGTCAGTAACATACTATGCTTATATTTTGTCCAAAGAGCAAAATGAAGTGCTAGAAGACTAGCTGAGAATGATGACATGATCCAATTTACTTCTATGAAAAGATTATGTTGAGTGCTACTCCTTAAAAGTAAAATTGTATAATACAGATGATGTATTATAGAATTGTACACCTGAAACCTATATAATTTTTTGACCTACGTCACCCCAATAAATTCAATAGAAAAGAAATTTTCATAGAAAAAAATTAAAATTGTATAGAAGACATGTAGTATTTAAATGGTTTCAGATATCACATTAGCCCTAAAAACACATGTTACTTCAACCCAATTTTCATTCCTATAATAAAATAAATGAACGCTGATCTATATTTTGGACAAATGGAGACTATAGGGGCTTTTTGTGTATTTTGATTATCCACTTCTTCCTGTTTCCTGGAGCACATAATTTAATTATTGTTTTGTGTAATCACAAATGGCAAGCAGGATATGTCTGAAAATCATTTGTTTTCCTGGGTGTAAGGCATGCTTTGGTTTTGTTGAGGCTGTCTGTGATACCTAGTTTATTTTTCCTAATGCCCTCAAGGTTGTATCCAGCATATGAGTCTCTGCCTTTTCTTATAGACCTAACTGAATTCGGTGTATGACATATTTATCAAACAAAGCATCAAAAATAGCAAATGAAGAAAGGCAGAAATAAAAGAAACAGAACAAATGAAACCATTGCAGCATTGTAAGACCCATTCAAAACAGGGTTATTTTGTGCTTATTTTGACACATATTATAACATAATATGTTAGTTTAGAGATGTAAGATTTTTTATTTTTTGAAGTTGAACACTGTAAAACAGTGAAATAACACTGTAAACACTCCCATTGGGCCTCTGACTCTGAACAATTCCAACAAAATTGGAATTGCTTTGGTTTTGGTATATGTACAAGACTACAGAAATTAGCTGAAGACCATCCAATTAAATCCATTCCGTTTATTTGGGATGTTAGCCAGATTTCCTGATCAGTTTTCCAGAGGTAAAAAGAAGGTTCAAAATTATTGGACCACCTAGTTGCTTGGGATGGTATTAATTATGTTCATGCTGTATTTAATAAAATTAAGAGTTTATTATTCTAATTGGTTGTCATGATTTTAGAATATGATTATTAATATGGGAGTAAGGATAATTCTTCCTAAATGTCACTTCCTCTATTTTTTCTTTATATACCTAACATATCTTCACCTTTTATATCTGTCTATATCTTTGAGAAGCAGTGATATATTGAAATAGTGTTTCTAAAAAAACAGATGGTTAATTTGTAAAAATGATATTCTACATCTTTGTTCACTTAGCAGTGAGGTATTTGTTCAAAAGTTCTAGACAGCTGTTATACTGAGTTAAAAACAAACAAACAAACAAACCGAAACAATAGCCAAGATCTAGCTTTGGACATGTACTTATAAAAATCAGGTCTTCTAATTCAGGAAATTAATTGATTTTACACATATGGTAAGTATATGTTTCAAAGGACGGTCCTTTTAAAAACCTGAGAAAATTGCTTTTTGGCCTGCGAATTATAGCTTTTAATCTTCAACAATTGATTTTGATGAGTATGTGTTTACTAATTTTCTTGTGCTATTGAAACTGAGATATATAATTGCATAGCTTATTCACTGTGATTTTATTTTCTTGATTTTTTTTCCAGTTCCAAATACAGGAAACCGTGTTTTAAAAATATTATCTTCTACCTATTAATTAATATGTTTCCTTTAATAATTGAGTTTGAAGATGTATTTTATTTCAACTATTTGTGTGCAGGGTAACTCTGCCTCATAACACCAAAAAGTAGATTATTCTATTGTTCTAGTGACTTTAGCTAAATAATAGCTCTAGCATTCTGCTGGATTGAATGCTATCTCTACTTGTCTGTTTTATGTTTTATTTGAAGCTTAGTTTAATATTACTCTTTCCATGAAGTTGTCCCCATTTTTCTGCTCGGACTTCTTAGACTACTCACCAACAGTGGTGCGGTTCTGCACGTCCTGCTTTTTATTGTTACTTTTAGCGCTGCTCTGTACTTCTCTTTCGCTATCTCTTTATCACTGGTTCCTTGCCCATATGGTGGGAGCCAGATAAATAGTTGTGGTTAATGGTGATAGAATGACAAATAAGAAAGCTTCTGGAATATCTCTCCACCTGGACCTCAGCCAAATATGTTTCTGGAGATAAAGAGGTAGCCGCTGGGCGTCCATCAATCATGTACACAGTTGAGAAGCTTAGAACACAAACACCCATGAAGTTCTAATTGATTTCCCAACCAGAAGAAAACTGTTTTCACAAAAGGAGGGAAGAGAGTGGGAATCACAGATGTTGCAGAGATTAGGTGAACTGCAGTCAGCGGCTGTGGTAGGTGGTGGCCCGCAGCCCTCTGTCAGGAGAGGAGACAGTAGGGGCGAGGTGAGTGCACAGCAGTATGACAGAGGGCCGAGGAGCTAGGCCCGTGAACAACACTCCAGGATTTATTCTCTAGAATCTGGAACAAGAGTCAGTATCAACATATGAATCTACCTTGCTGTATTATCTAGAAATGTACTAGTTTAAAAATATCCTGAGGGGTACACATGTTCACACACTTCTGAAATAAGTCACGTGATTATATTTTTGTTCAAAATGTAATTTATTCTTACTATTTAAAAGTATTTTTGATCTATAGGCTAGATGATATATATTTTAATAGATGACTAATATGTAACTCAGAATGGAAAGTTGTGTGAGATAAAAATTTAATTTTATATGTCATTATTGCAATTATAGTTCTTATTTGAGAGGAAAATACATTCAGAAAAAATAGTTTGTTACTATGTAGGATCTGAAGAATTGTAATGGTAGTATTTGAATTGTGTAACCATGGGGGTGGTATCAAACATGCCTTGAAAGTTACTATGGTGCATAATACCTTTGTGATTATATGTGGAAGAACTCTTCACTAAGTGTCCTATACATGTTTACAGCTGATTTTAGTTTTCTTGCTTATTTCCTATCTAATTTAAAGTTGGAGACAGTGTTAAAACTAGGTAGCAGATGGAATTTATGTAGCTCAGAATCTGTTTTTAGTACATACCTCATCTAGCCATTTTGACACACTTCTCACATTTGCAGTACAGTGTCATTCAAAAATTGCACTAAAACATTTGTGTGATAAAATTCAATGTTAGTACTTCCCATGGAAAGAATGACTACCATACTAAAGTCTTAAAGTTGCCAGAATGTCACTGCTTTTGGTGTCAGTTATTGGTTCATGAATAAGTGCTGAAGACCAAAAACTGGAATTCTCCATCTAACCCTGAATTTTGCAATAGCTGTGCTGTTGACATTTGACACAGTTAATTCTTTGCATTAGAGGCTGCCCTGTGTGTGCATTCTATAATAGTTAACAGCAGCCCTGGCTTCTCTACCCACCAGGCCCCGTAGTACTCCCCAACCCACTGTGACGACTGAGAACGTCTCCTGACATTGCTCAGTTTCCCCTAAGGACAAAGTTGCCCACAGTTAAGAACTGCAAATATAACCTGTTTTATTTTATAACACAATGGCTTGGGGGTAAAACTATATATATCATATTTGTAATTTAAAATGAATACATAGCTAATTGTAATAAACTATAGTCTTTAGTAGACTATTTAAATAATCTATAACGCAAAATAGGAAACAATATTTGTTGGTATGGATTATAATTAGTAACTTCAAATTAGTGAAATCTTGACTAGAGTATAATTTACTTGCACATACTTTATTAGGACCTACTTTATATATGGAAAACAGGCTCTAATTATACTTTTGTATACATCTGGGCAGTGTCTGTATCACTTAGAAAAAGTTAAAATTTTATAAATGTAAATTAGATTATGGTATAAATTTAGCAAGAATTTGAGGGAAAAAAAAACCAGTTGAAGTAATGAATTTTTAAATTTAATCACTTATGTTTGCCAAACTGATAGATTTAATAAAGACGCAGGTAATTTATTTTAGAGGCTACAGAAGGTAATAGCTATGGTAGAGTCACAGTCAAAGTTATCTTCTGATTGCTACATGGAATCACACTCCTCAGTAAATATATCTACTGAAAACAAAAGAGAACTTTTAGAGTAAGGTGAGTTCAAATTATCTAACCTCTAGCTACTTCCAAGTGTGGTCCATGGACCAGTTATAACAACATCAGTTGGTAGCTTGTTATAAATTCAGATTCTTAGATTCTCCACCACATCTAATAGAATAAAAATCTGTATTTTTACTAAAATTTCCCGAGATTCTTAGCATATTGCAATTGGAGAAACACATGTGTAAACTTTATTTCCTCTTCCCAGTATGACGTGAGCTCCGTGACGATAGAAACTTGGTCTAGTTTGTTGCCAGAGTCACAATCGAGTGTCTGGCTCAGAGCTTTCAATTCATATTTATTGGTTGAATGAATAAAACTAATCCACCAGTGGATAGGGTACTGTATGTTTCATGACTGTTTCATTAAATTAAGACAAGATTTGTTTATGTCAGCTTGTCGGTTCTCAACTTGTAAATGTTTTATGCATTACTAAGAAACATAAAGAGGTTATATTGCCACCCATTCCTTTTTAACATATCCTCCTGTCATTTACAGAATTAAAAAATGGATAGTATTTATAAAATACACCTGCCAAATATGATTTATATGAGTTTCCCCCAGTCATTTTTCATCTACTGCAGTATTATCCATTCGTTATATGTCCTATACCATTCTGTAGTAAAACTCAGTGGAACAAATAAGTTTGAGTCAATGTGCATTTGGTAGCTTTGTTTTTTGTTTAGACTTATCTAGCTTTTGGCGGTATAATCTACATGATAACATGGAACCTTGAATTTTTTGTGGTGGTGCTCAGGTTTATTAGGATTGTCTATTGTTTTCCATTCCACATACCTGTGGTTTTGCATCAGAACAGTAATGGGCCTTCAAAGGGAATTTTAACAGTGAGGGAGGGATGCACACAGAATTTCACTAAGGCAATATTACCACAAATATCACTCCTGCGACCATCCCCAGCTGCTCAGCGTGTATTGGGACGTTCAGAGCACTTGACTCTTCCAGGATCAAATCTGAAAATCTGAGTGGGAGGACTTTCCTAGATCCATTCCTCCCTGTCCAGGAACCCGGAACATGATCTGAGTTAGGGGATTATGTATGGCAGCAATTCAACGTTTTAGTACTCAGATGACTTTCTCCAGATGAGGTGTTTCTCCTCAGTTGACTTTGGAACCTGGAAAGGTCTTGTGACTTCTGTGATGAGGTAGTAGTCACCTGGAGTAAACTGACATCCAGTATACTTTGGAGGTTAAGTATGTGGATCTGACCGTCCCATTACTGGTTATATGAGAACTGCCCCTTACTGGTTATATGATCTCAAACAGGTTATTTCAAGTTTGGTGTTTCAGCCTTTTTACCCATACTATATTATGGTGCCAGATACTTTAAATATACAATACTATATGCAGAGGTTTGCTTTGTGATTTCCATAAGATAATTTTCAGAATCTGTGCAGAATTCTTCAAACAAACAGTAAAGCCTCAGTTAAAGCAAGTTATAAAATGTGAAGGGATAATGTAGATATGTTGATGTGTTCAAGTGTCATTCAGAGGTGGAATTAAATGAAAGTGAGTAGAATAATAATAGCAAGCATTTAATATAGCAATATGTGTAAAGATGGTTATTAGTGCTTTACATGTATTTAAGCAAACAACAGTGAATGACAGGACAGCATTCACAAGCGACTCTAGACTTTCTAGAACAGTGATGATTGTGGGTTAAGTCCATGGTCTCAGGAATGGAGACAGCATCTAGTGCATTATGTAGCACTGCAAATAGATCTTCAAGGCTCAATATGAGGCTCCAATCTTTGTGCAGAGTGGCTTTTAAACTGCATTATTAGGGATACTGTAGCCCTTTCACTAGTGTGATGAGGGACTGGGCCACCGAAGCCCTATGGCAGAGCCTTGGTCTAGAGCTGTTCTGCCTGCCCAGCATTTAGGATGGGGAGAATATCAAGACTTTCTCTGGTATATCCAACAGCTAGAGTTTGAGTCTTGTGGTGGCCACTGGTATGATCCAGCAGCTCAGTGTTGATGGTCAGATATTCATTTAACATGACAGAATAGGAACCTGGTTCATTTATTACCTCAACACTCCACCGAGATTCATTTGCCTAAAAGATGTAGCTGTTATCTCTAATGGTTTTAGGAGGCTAACCTACAGGGAGGAAGTCCTGAAAATAATTAATTCTTAACTCTCACTTACTAATTTAGCCAATCTTCCTAACAATTTTGAAATATTTCTTTTATTGATGAAGAAACTGAGCCACAGGGCTTTTTGCAGTTTCACTGCAGGTTTGTTGCAGAGCTAGCGCAAACCCAGGGAGCGGGGCTCCAGAGGCCACGCTCGTAACCACAAAGGATGCTTTAAAGTTAATTCTGAAAAAAATCTAAAAATAAAAATAATACAGCAAATGCCGAATGCTAGGCGGACAAACCCACCACGAAAGTCTAAAAATAACCATGAGGTAAATTTTAATTGTCAACTCAAAAATGAAAATAGTGAGTACTACTTAAAGAAGTATCTCCAGTGAAGATGTCTAAAAAAGATGGAGAGGCTCTGGCTGTGTCCTCTAGCTGGAGGTCCAGACAAGGCACCCACAGGCCAGAGACAACTGTGATCAAGACAGTGACTGATGAGCTGATGGCCCTGTCTCATCCTTCAGTTGGCAGGAGTCATAGCTGCAGAAGATTCCCTTCAAAAATCTGGATTTGCACCCTGGCCAGTGTGTTCAGTGGTTAGAGCATGGACTTGTGCACTGAAGGGTCACATGTTTGATTACCTATCAAGTGCACATACTTGGGTTGTAGGTTTGATCCTGGGCCCCGGTCTGGGCATGTGCAGAAGGTGACCAATTGATGTGTCTCTCCCACATCGATGTTTCTCTCTCTGTCCCCCTCCCTCCCTCCCTTCCACTCTCTCTAAAAAAATCAATAGGAAAAATATCATTGGGTGAGGATTAACAACAACAACAAAGACATAGAAAGACTCCCTCCTCACCCCCGACTTTATTGAGGTATAATTGACAAATAAAAATTGTATACATGTAAGGTATACAACTTGATATTTTGATGTACATATACTCTTTGAAATGATCACTACAATCAAGCTAATTAACTCATCTACCACCTCATGTAGTTACCATTTTCTTCCTTTTTTAAAAAATAAGAACACTTAAGCTCTATCTTCTTAGTAAATTTCAAGTATACAATACAATATTGTTAATTACAGTCACCATGCTGTAGACCTCCAGAGTGTATTCATCTTACATGACTGAAACTGTGGACCCTTAGACCAGTGCCTCCGCATTCTCCCCACACTCCAGCCCAAGACAGTCATAGGCTTTTAATTCTTAATGCTGTTTACAGAGTGGAAGGAAAGTGCCTCTTTCTCAAGTCCCTTGTTTATACCCACATTCGTGCCATTGTTTGAACAGGAGGGAGGTGAAAAATGGAGGGATTCAGAGTCAGAGATGATCCAGCCAACATATTCTGTCTGTAAAAAGTGAAACACATTTTTGAACCTCTGACTCATGGGACGTGAACCAAAGCCTTTAGCCTTAGTTAAGCCTTATAACTTCTTGAAACGGGAAACATTTGTTGACAACCGATCTTCTTTTCTCAAATTCATGCTTTAAATAGTATTCTGCATATGCAGATGTTTGCATCTCGTTAATACCAAATCTTTTCTGCATTCTTATTTGTTATGATGTAAGGAAAGGATTTCATTTCATTTTTCGTATGCTTCTTTAATTTTAGTGAACACATTGGAAGGTTGTTTCAATTTTTGTTTAAATGTTCTTTGAACCAAAATATTTACAGAACAAGGAGTTCTTCTAGCCAGCAGATTGTTCCATTTGTTGTGTTTGAGTGTGGAAACATTCGGAATGAGGGCAGAAGATGATGCCGTAGAACTCTTTCATAAACAACCTAATAGCATTGTCTAATGCGGCCTCTGTTTATTAAAGGTGTCAGAGACTCCTTTGCTATATTTAGGTAAAATCTAAAGTTCTTTACTCAACCATGGAAAATACTATTTGTTTCTGCTTGGGAGGAAAACAGTATGACCAAGTAAAAGAATTATGCTTAGCTGGAAACAATTATCAAAAGAGTCTCTACTTCAAGAAGGAAAAAAATTGTAATTTTGTTTTTGTGTGTATTTTTTTAAACCACAATAATGCTAATATTTAATACCTTTTGTAAAAATATTGTGTGCATTTCTGTCTTAGTCTGTGGACATTAGTTGATAAATGACTTTATCTTTTAATTGGAGTTTTTAATTAATCACATAATAGCAGAGCAAATACATTTTAATAATAACTAATACGGTGGCTGGGCACTACACTTTCTATATCCTATTTTCTAAGAGCTTATGTTATATTTATTAACTGTTAATAATTGAGTTTAAGAAATATATGTATCTATCATAGCTTTATTAAGGAAACAAGTATATATTTATATTAAAGTCAACATGGGATGGCCATCTCAGGCAAGAATAAGCCCATGTTTGTGACAACAGAGGAAAATGGCCTTAGAGTTTAAGAATGTGTTAAAGAGTAAAGTTGGGTGGTTAAGATTTGCATAGAATACATGTAGGTTTAGAGTACTTGACTGACAAATCACAATTTTATATTTAATCTAATAGGAATTACACACACATTCATGTAATATATACATATATATTAAATTGCACATTCTTTTTTTTTTTTTTAATCCTCACCCGAGGATATTTTTTTTATTTATCTTCAACTAGAGAGGGAAGGAGGGAAGAAGAGAGAGAGAGAGAGAGAGAGAGAGAGAGGTGAGAGAGACACATTGACTGTTTGCCTCCTGTATGACCCCGACCAGGGCTGGGACCAAACCTCAACCAAGGTACATGCCCTTGACCAGAATTGAACACATGACTCTTTTGTCCACAGGCCGACGCTCTAACCGCTGAGCTAAACTGGCCAGGGCAAATTATACATTCTTAATTTAAAAAATTAAGAGTTAGAGTTTTATATGTTACTAAGGAATGTGCAGTATATTTTTACAATTATAAATTGTAAAGCATTCCCTACTTAATGCAAATATTAACTACTGAAATGTGACTTCCTGTGGAATTATTATAGCAGAGATAACATTATAGCAGATCCAATATTTAGTAATTAAGTTGTTTATATTGTTGTAGTAGAAAAATAGAAATTAATTAGAATATTGAACCCTATGGAATAAAAATCTTATTAGGCAAATTTTTGTCATATATGTACCATTGTTTCTAAATCTAGGCTGGGACTACGACTAGAAATAATCTCTTCGTTTCTTCTTTATCTTATTATCATTGACCTAGTTCAACTCTTTCTCTATCACATATTATTACAATTTCTTATTGCTTTTCCTGCTTCTAGTCATTACGAGTTTTGTTAAACCTATTCTTTGTAATTGTTGTAATTCAACATGCTTCCAGAATCCTCCAACAATCCCTGTCTAACCAACCTCTCAGTTTTATTCCAACATTCTCTGCAATACATTCTTTGTGTAAGGAAAAAACAGGCTGCTTGCCTCTACTGGAATAGATCCTGTGTCCTTTCTACGTTTTTTTCTTATCTGAAATAATTTCCCAATATCCTCGATCACTAAAATGATAACCATTATTTATGGACTAGCTCCAATGCTTTTTTTTCTTGGTAGCCTCATAAACTTCAACCTGAATTATTTTGTTTTTACATATGGTTCTTGGCTCTCTGTGCCCACAGCAATTTTGTGTTCATTTGTTAACACAGTTGTTTATGTTCATGTTTGGTCTTTCTATCTAATTTGTAAACTTTTTTTCCTTCTCTGTTTTTTTTTTTTCTCTTAGCATGTGAAAGTCACATCTGGGCCTCTGTGTCATGCTGGAAGACATCTTCATCAGATCATCCTAGAGCAGTGCTACAGTTTTGTTTGTGTGAATGTAAGTAGTAAATACAAATGGCTGAAAGCACTCGAGGAGCTTATAAATATAATGGGGAAGAGAACTTAAGTTTCTTGATTATTAAATATTTGACTTTAATATTTTGATAGATGAATTGTGTTATTTAATATATATTTGGAAATTTTATTTTTTGTCTTTTAAAATAGAAAAATAGCATTTTTTAGCAGCTAATTCCCATAATGTGAAGATGATGATATTTCTTTAGACTGTGTTTTCAGTTTTGTACTTGGTATAAAGCAGATAAGACTACACAGGTTTGGATTAATAAATAGTACAAATTTTATAGGTATAAAATTATGAGTATTCTTTAAAATTGATTGAAAATTTAAAATTGAGCTTTATAAATATTTTGAATGATTGTGTAAAGTTCTCCATATTTTCTCCTTGAATTAACTTTTAAATAATTTAAGAACTTTTTTTCATTTCCTTTTATTTTTCTGGTCTTTTAGGTTATGACCTCTGAATTTGAAGAAACCCAGAAATTACTGAATTTGCTTAAAGAGAGTAATTTTTCCATTTTGTATCCTGTTGTTGTTATTTCAGTAAGTGAATTAATACAGATTTTTCTCTTCAGACATATGCATCCTTTGAGCTCACTCTCTTACTATGATTCTATTGACTGCCTCCTCTTATTTGGCTGACCTGACAGGTTTGGAAAATAATGTAATTCAGCCTAGAAACCAGTTTCATTTCTTTTTCTTCATTACAATCTCAGAATGCATTGCTATGTTGACTAGCTGTTTGGATTATGTGAAAGAGCTTTATTTAGCATATTTCCAAGATGCCATTAGAGAAGAAATCCTGAAGTTAAAAAAATAAATGAGAGAAAAAATCAGCTGAAGAAAATCCACTCTTCGGTTGCTCCATCCTCTCTGTTATATAGAGAGCGAAGAGTAGCAACAAATCCAAGGAGTTCCTAGAAGAATAGCTCATCAAACGCTGGAGAGAGCTTTCTGTAGCAGAGTAACAGTGTGTGTTTAGTACAGAGTTTACTCGTGTGGAAGAGGGAAACATCAGGGAGCAACACCAGGAAGAAGAAAGACCAGAGGCCAGGCCTGCCACACTGCCTGAGGAGCCGAGCCTGGGCTGTGGGAAGGGGTTCCAAACATGAAATTCTTGACACAAGTTCTTAGCAACTGCCAAGTTTCTAAAGCTCAGGTCTGTTCCATAGTGTGGGAATTGAATTCTCGTTGGGTAAGATCATTAATACAGAATAAAGATAATTTGCACTAGAAATAGGTAATTCTAGACTAGACAGTGCAAGTAGAAACAAATGAGCAGTTGAAGGGGTTTTATTTCACTGTCCTGTTGTGTTTGGTTATATGCCCCAAAGATAAATTCCTTGGGTCCTGCTGATTATGGAAACCCAAGTTCCACATGTGACGGATTTTCACAGAAATACAGATGTTTTAATCGAGGTTTTTAAAACAGTACTCAGTACTCAGTGCTGGAAGGCTTTAAGGATCTGTAGGATAGTGGTAAGTTCAGAGTTCTGTGTTTGTTTCTCTATTTCTCTGTCTACATTATAACTTCCTTAGAAATTTCATTCAGTCCATGTTCCCAGATATTATTATCAAGAGGCAGTGCAGTGCTGAGACTAGAGCAAGGGCTTGGAACTCAGAATACCTTAGTTCCTTGATCAAGTTTCTTAACTTTTATGAGGCTTGCTTTCTTCATTTTAGAAATGAGGCTAATAACCCTACCTCTTAAATCATTAAGGATTAAAATGAATGCACACAAAGTGTCATTGATATCACAGTATTTGGCCCTTGGCAGGCACACAGTGTTAGTTTCATTTAATAGTCTAGCTCCTTTTAGTTCCAGTTTGGATGAGGTGACTCAGAGTTTACTTTCTGCTTTTATCTGATTCCCAAGCATCAGTCATACATTTGCAACATTGTATTAGGTACTTCCCTTTGAGTACTTCACCATCTTCTCACACCTGGCATAGCAGATCTATCACAAAACACATCCCCATCAGTGACTTTCTTAGTGGCAGTGCAGTTGTGACAGGCGCCCAGGTGCGTGGGAATCTGTGTCACTGTTGGTATTTCCTTTTTCCTCTGCCTCTTTATCACACACACACACACACACACACACACACACACACACACACACTACCTGGAATTCTGTATCAAACTAAGGGAAAAGATGGGCAATTCTCTACTTAGGGAGGAAATACCTTTCAAAACTTGTGTGAAAATAGTTTTATAAGTTTGTATACTATAAATCTACATACTATGAACACTGTAAAAGATTTATGTTAAATTGCAGAGTTGTCAATCCACAATCAATATGTGTTCGCCTGTTGTTTTCTTATTGCACAGGTAGACTCAGTGTGCTGATATTAAGGTTGTTATTAAAATTAAGAGGAAAATGTCAGCAGAATATATCTAGACTCCGTATCCTCAGGATATTTAGCATAGTTAGATTTTATTACATGAGACTTTATTGTTACAATGTCAAATTCTCCCTGGCTTTTATGAGAGTGAAAGGGGTTAGGAAACATTTAATGTAGGGGGTCTTTGTTATCTGAGATAAACGCATAGGTAGGTAGAGGCTACTGCTTTAAGAACCATTTAAAGAAAGGAACAAAATTTCACTTGAAAGAGTAGGAAGAATAATTGGAACTTTATCCTAAGAGAATTAAGATATTTACTAAAATAATTTTATTTTATCTTCTATTTAAGAAAATGTTATGTTTGAAAAAAATGAACTTTTTTGCAAATTTTGTAAACATTGTATGATAGTGTGATTTCCTTCCAGTGATCATTTCTACAAAATATTTTGGACAATTTTAGTTTTGTAAAAAATATCCTTTATTAATACTTTGATATTCAACGTGCTGTTTTGGACCTCTATTCTTATTTTCTTTTTATATATTTAAAGTTGTGTAATTTTGCCAAGTTCTTATTTATTGATGGTGTTGAGTATGATTGAAGGAATTTACCAATGTTAATTTGATCAACATAATGACATCCTGTGTTTTGGTAGATGTAACTTAATTTCATTGAATTATCAGAATTTTCAAAATTTCTACAAGCAGCTTGAGATTGACTGTTGGTAGTGTTGATGACAGGGGCCAAAATCGATGACAGCATTGAGGTGGGCAGAGAGGGTTGGATGGGGTCACTTAGTAAGTATCCTGTCTCTCAGTGTATCTGTGAGAATCTATTCTGTATCACACAATCTTTTAACTGCAGGTCTTTGGAAACATGTATTCAGATAACAGTCACACCTTATACTAGGAGAATATTCTCTACTTGAAAGAGAAAAAAGATATGCCTTTTAAAAAAAATTTAAGACTAGTTAGCACAAAGGAATTTAAAAAAGGTAGAACCCTTGCTATATCTTTAACAAGAAAACCTTATAAACATAAAAAAACAATACTTTCTTATGTAAAGTTTAACAGTGCAGGAATTATGTTTGAGACTCCTTTTCAGATTTCTGATGCTGTTTAGTCTTTCGAGTCAGTTATGGAGCCAAAGTCTTTATCCTGAGTTGACTGTTACTCTTAGCCTTCTCTCTTTTGCAAATCCCAGGGGTACATGGTATTGCTAGCACCTCTTCAGATGGTGGCTCTCAAGAGGATTATCTGAAAGCTCTTTTTTGTACTCATCCGATACAATAACCATCAATATGGGACATGTTCAGTTTTCTGTTTTCTACTCCTATCATGTGTTTTTGTTTACTACTTAAATAATGATGAACACATATTTGAATAGATAAAATAATATATTCAATGTATTAGAATACGGTAATTTCATAAAATTTCTGATATAAAAATCACTACGAAAGAACATAGGCTTTTACTTAAATTAAACAAAACTCAGAAGTGCCAAGAGTGAGTTATTAATTGAGTTCTTGGCTTAGAAATTAATGATCAGACAGCTGGGTTTGTTGTATCATTTTCCCATCACCATTTATTCCCTCTATGCGACCTTCTACCTCCAACCCTCACCCCTGCAATCACCACACTGTAGTCCATGTTCATGAAATGTTTTTCTTTTTCTCAATCCTTCCACTTCCCCCAATGCCCCCCATCCCCACCCCACCAGAGCTGTCTGCCTACTCTCTATGAGTCTGTCTGTGTTCTGCTTGGTAGTTCAGTTTGTTCATTAAATCCTACGTTTGAGTGAGATCATATGGTACTTGTCTTTCTCTAACAGGTTTATTTCACTTAGCGTAATGCTCTCTTGGTCCGTTCATGTTTTTACTCTTTTCCACAATCAAGAGCTGTTTTTGTTTGTTTGTTTGTTTGTTTTATAACAATGTATAAGAGAGTTTCAGGAGACAAAACTAACAATAGCTGTTTTTTGGTCAAGATTATGAAAACTCTGAAGAAATACTTTTCCAGGTTCCAAAAGTATCAGAGGGATTCTAATTTATTTGGATCTGGCAGGATTTTCACAAAACATCAGGTACTACTATCAGGTGATAATGAACAGTATATTCTTTACTAAAGCTTACTTTTTCAGTGAGCATAGCAGAACATAATTGGCAACAAATCTCAATAGAAGTTCAAAATTGATAAATGGATCAAATTCTTTAATTTTACTTAATAAAGTAGTTTATCATTTTTCTAAAACAAAATAATTTAACAGTAACTATTTGGACAATTATAGGAGAGTTTGACTTTCCTTTGACAATGCAGACACTTTTATTGGTGCTTTATGAGAGATAGGAATGTCTTCATGAATTCACTTCAGCAAAACATAAATTAACATATGGAATTTTAATGCTTTGAAAAACATAAATAAACCTTCAAAAGTGTCTAATTTAGTTCTAGTTACTGGGAAGTAGTTTATTGACACAACAGATTAGAATATATGATATTTAAAACACTTCAAAATGTTTAATATTTGAACATGTCAGCAAATAACAAAATAGAAAACCACCGTCCATTGACACTTGATACTTCCACATCTGGGGAAACAGTCACAAAGATGTAAATTGTTTCCAGAAGGTTCCACAGCTCACCAATGGCAAAGCCATGAACAGAATCAATCCAATATGCAATGTATCAAATGCACTTGTTACTTTTATGCTCTCACGAATGTGTTAAATAATAAGATGGAACAAGATTAAAAATATACATATACACACATATATGTATTTAATATTTCTTCCTAATAAAGAACAAATGACAATTGGAAAAACATAGATTCCTTCTTTTAAGTGCTAATGAGTTCTTACTTTAGCTTCACAGGGTATTGAGCCTTTATTGAATTTAATTTATAAAACTCTGTGATCTCGTTAAATTTCTTACCAGCTTCCTGACATGTGTCTTTGTCAACTTTTACTTAACTGTTTGTTCTGTATGCTTCCCTCCGGTTAACCCTATTTTCACTAGGCTAGGAAGATGTGTTTTTATGGCAAAAGTTCTTATAAAACAAACAAATGAGAGCTGTTGTAATTCTCACTGCTTCCATATTGGGGAGATATACATAAAAGATTCCTAGTTTATTTGTATGTACTTTTGAATGGATATTTTATGTGTGTTTAATAGGCAATGAATGACCTAAGGAGTAGGTTCAAATACCTCTTCTACTTTAGTCTCAACTATATTGCTGCTGTACCTTTATGGATATCTTGATTTTTCCTTCCGAAAATTATAACTTTATTATATGTTGAATTCTTAGGATGTTTTCACTTAAGATACATTAAAATTTTCTCTTTCATGGTTGTACGCAGCCTCAATGATAGAAATGCAATCACTTCCACAAATTCTATAAATTTTTTTATTTGTTTTCTGCTAATATGGTAAGTCTCCGGTATTTCCTGCCTAAATCAATAATAAAATACCTTTAGAACCTCTGAGCAATTTCAGTTATGAAGGGATTCATATCTAACACAAAGATGAGGAATGATGAAGTCATTCTTACAGAAGGTGTTGAATAGAAGGAATTGACTGTTATTTTAAGTTTTAGGAGATCTTTGCTTATGGCTCAACGGTCCCTGGAAAGTTTGTGTTGTGGGATATAGGAATTCTCTAAGATTACTGTGAAGCATAGGTAACTGGTGATGTGTAAAGACATGATTCTCGCAGGACACACATTTCTAGTGTTTTCTGTTAGTGAGTATAGGTTATTCACTGTCTAATGGAATATACAGATAGAATGAATTCCAGAAGAATTTTCCTATGTTTTTTGAATATATTTCCTTCTTGATTAAACACCATGTCTGGAATCACTATTTATTTTTCTGTTTTAAGTAGTTTACTGAGGATAGTCATATGAACGCAATGGTTTGTGAATTTACTTGCTAGCACTGTCCTAGAAAACCGGTGTATGAAATTTAACATGAAATGCACAGGAGGCAAAAATAAATGAAACTAGCCTTCTCCGTTAGGCAGCTTACATTAGTTTTAGCCCTAGAGAAGAAGTTGAACAACCAGCCTGGCCACTCAAGTTTTCAAAAAATATGTCTGGGAATTTTTTTTTTTTTTGTAATCTGGATTTTATTTTAAATAATGGAAATGTTCTTTAGCTTAATTATGTTATGCTATTTCTTTACAAAGATGGAGCCACATATTTTTAATATAATTTTGTATTTTAAAATTAAATGTTACACATCTATAATTAATAATGCAATGCTCATATTAATGTAAATATGCCAAGCCTGCTTATAATATCAAAAAGGATTTTACTTCATGAAGAAGAAATACATTATATTGTTATAAAGGGAGTGTTGAATAGAAATAATTGACTGTTCTTTTAGGTTTAAGAGATGCTTGTCGTGGTAAGGATGCTGAACCCAGAGTGGGGTTCAATGTACAAGTGCTGAGTCTGCAAATGACATGTCTATTAACCTGTCCAAGTTCCTTTATTTCTCTGAAATTTAGTTCAGAATCTTGATCTGGAAACACAATAGGATACTCTCGAAGACATCTGAGTAGCTTCCCTTTCTAAAATATTTTCTATTCTCTAATATGTTGTAAAGACTTTTTACTTTTATATGATCCACTGTGCATGTCTCATATATAGATATATAACAATTCAGATTATTATAGTCATGTTAAGTAGGAATCAGGTGGTATGGTATTTCTTTTCTGAGCCATCTGTGAGACCTTTCTATACTTTAATCCTGATCACAAGACTCGTGAGATTTCTTTTCATGGTTTGTCTTGCATGTGTATTCATTCCTTTTTTTTCCTGCTCTCTTTAATAGTAGCTGCAAGAGTAATCTCCCAGAGAATCTGTCCTTCCATGTCTGCCCCAGGAAACTATCTTCTGAAAATGATTCCTTAATCATTAGACCTCACTCTGGTTTTTCTTCTTGCCAATTCATTTAAAACTCATTGTAGGTGCTATCTAGTCAACACTTTAGAGGGAACTCTATCCCATTCTCTTTGTCACTTAATTGATTACTTCATATAGATTTATAGAACATTTTTGAACTTCTATGTGACAGGTATTTTGACAGACATGTAGCTTATTTAATAATTAATCCCTTAAAAAAACTGCATCTTACTTTAGAAGAATGAGGCATTTTATGTAAACTAATTTTCCAGATTATTTTTTTAATCATTTAAGTAAGGAAATAATATTATTAATTTTTTTTCCAAAATAAAGATTCTCAATAATATGAGCTTCATTAAATGACCAGAATTAGCCTGGGAAGTGATTCAGTGACTGGGAGTTCATGGGATCCTGGTCACTGTCCCTTCCATCCACTACCCCAGGGTAATAACTTTAACTAGGCCTGCTTGAGAAAGAGGCAATTCAGCTTGGAATAGATCAAGAGAGAGCTTTTTAATGATAGGAGAGAAAGCTGAAATTTGGCAGACTGAGCAGGGTCCAGTTCTAGGAATGGTAGGTGGAAGAGCATGTCTATATGGAAAGAGGAGCACATGAGACTAGTGAGGAGTGGAGAGGGCTAAGGAATCAGAAACAGGATGAACTACGCACTGGGGAGAGTTGCTGTGTGGACTAGGCAGGTCTAGGTCAAGGTGGGCCTTGGAAGTTTGAACTCTGTGAACTCTATAAAGCGTCACTGCCCAGTAGAAACTGGTATGGTAAGATTTGCATTTTATGCATCATTCCAGATGCTTCACAGAGAAAAGATTAAAGCGATCAGAGAGATTGCTTGATGCATTTGGGTTAGTTAGGAGGCTATTTCAGTAGTCCAAGAAATAACGGTGGTTGCTAAGATCAAAGTAATTCTAGAAGAGATGAGCAGAAATAGTTGGACTCCAGATATATTTAAGACATAGAAGCACTAAGAATAGGCACTTGCCTGGCTGGTGTGACTCACTGGTTGAGCACTGACCCATGCACCAAGAGGTCTCTGGTTTGATTCCCGGTCAGGATACATGGCCAGGTTGTGGGCCAAATCCCCAGTGGGGGGCATGCGGGAGGCAGCCAGTCGATGTTCTCTCTCATCGATGTTTCTATCTTTCATTCCCTCTCCCTTCCTCTCTCTCTAAAAGAAAAAAAAGGAAAAAAAAAAAACAATAGGCACTTGATTTCATGAGAAAGAGAAAATAGAACTTTCAATTTGATGTCTTCTGGGACTGGATGAGTGATAGTAAGGTGGGGACATTCGAGGATTTTTTAAATTGTTTCTGAAGGTTGAGTGAGCAGATCATGATCCCAACTTTGCTAAGAGAGATAATGAGAATGATTTTATTTATATTAAAAGCTTTCTATTCCTTTGTGTATGTGTGTTTTTGTTGTATATATAGAAGAGCTTATCTTAAAGCCTTGTTTGAAAGGTAAATTATGCTCCTTCAAGGCCTCCTTAATGTTTGAATTTTAATAGAATTTCAGGTATCAGCCCAATTTAAATATATATATATATATTTATATATATAAATATATATATCTTTCATATTACAGTGCTTTTGCCAAGTCTTATCTAATGTTTGTTTTATCATTTTTTTACGTGAAATATTTTGTTTTAATGAAATTTTTACTGCTTCCTATTCTGAAAAAAATCTAAAATAAAAAACACAAACAAAAACACCTTTTCCAGGAGTGAAAACATCAGTGGATAGGAAGATGGTAAGAATACAAACATTAGTAGATAATAAGAAGATGGTCAAAACATCACCAGGCCTAAGTCCTACTCCTTTAGCATAAAAATCTCTAGCCACCTAGAAATAGATTGCTGTCACAGCTTTCTGGAAAGCCTGAACTGTTCTTTTATTGAAAGCATAGAAAGGTGATAGAATCAGTACAAAAAGCTCCTTGATCCAAACATGCTTTGGCTTGAATCCTGATTGTAATACATTTCAAAAATATGGTATGATTTAATTTTCCAGGCATAAGCGGTTTTATTTTATGGGCTTTTGAGGCTTAACTTATTCCACTGAAATGCCGGGGTACTTGATTCACTGGTACTTGCGAAGGTGGGATGCAGCAGGTGTGAAGATGATCTCAGCGTCAGCACTGGGAAATCTTACATAGGAATGGCAGGACTGGTTCATGTCGCCCGCCTGTCTCTTCTGGGTACGTTGATTACGGTTCCCATTTCTAGATCTTTCGAGAGAGAAGTATACATTTCAATTTTTTAACACTTTAGTATGTTTATGGAAATGACAGAGTTCTGAGTTTTTTGCTTAACCAACAAGACTCCAACCGTGAGCTTGTGTTTTGTGCTCTTCTCATTTGTAGTTATAATTCTCAGCCCCTCCCCAACAAATGTGGCATACTAATGCATATTATTCGTATAATTGTGTTAATGTTAACAACAACAGATACTTAACTGAATACTTGAAATAATGAGTCACCATTCTTTTCTTTAAAATCTGTGATCCCATTTAATCCTCAGAGCAATCCTGAGACTTGGTTATCATAGATGCCATTATCTCACTGTAAGAATATGCCTCACGCTCATTTCGCTTCACCACATGACGTTCATTAGGGATGTCAATACTTGCCCTTCTCAAGTAATAGAAACCACATTGTTAGGGGAGAAAAGGATCTTAAAAACCCTTCAGTAGCATGTTCGCATTTTGCCAGAGATAACTCAGGACATTTTCTTTGCCTGGGTCTGAGATAATTTTTTTATACTAGGGGTTGGCGAATTTTGCCTGTGAAGGGTCAGATAGGAAATAGAAATGTTTTAGGCTTGTGGGCCATTATGTCTTTGGTGCACCTATTCGACTCTGCTGTTATATTGTGAAGCAGCCGCAGACAAGACTAAAACATTGGAGTGGCTGAGTTCCAATGAAAATTTGAAGGCTGGATTGGACCCATGGATCATTGTTTCCTAGGCTTTGGTTTTGATGTCTCATTTCTAAATGGCCTATTTGCTACAGCTAATTAGTACCAGTGCCTAAAATATCTGTGAGACTTTTTTTTTAATGGACATATGCTCTCGGAGTCATCAAGTCTCAAGATTTGAGGTATTGCCCATGTACCAATTTCTATGTTTTTATCTCTAGTTTTCATCATTTCCCTAGCTTTTTACAGGAATGTTCAAGTACTTAGAGTTAAAAAATTTTAATTTATCCTCTTTCTGCCAGGAACTGTCCCTTCCCAAAAGCCTCTTCATGTTTCAATTTTGACCTCATCATAGCCACCATGACAAATTTTACTAATTGCAGATTGACCAAGCTGCTCTCCTTATTAAACTCTTCCAGAGGCTCCTCATCCCTAGCAATCTAAGCTCAGTCAGCTCCTAAAGGCTGGGCTTAGGCTGACTCTTGCTAAATTGCATAACCCTTTCTCTCCCTCCTCCCTGGGCACTTTGCCCTCAGGTAACACTGAATGATGCAGTTCCCACAGGTTCCCTGCTCCCTGGCATATCTGCGTTTCCTCTGATGAGTTTTTCTACCTGAAACGCCATTTTTCTAGTGTTTGCTTGCCTAGCTGTTGTTATCCTTAAATTCTGAGTGATAATTTTTCTTCTTGGAGTCCTTCCTTCATACCCCTGTGCTCAGACTCTCCTCCTTCCCAGACAGTGTGAGGAGGCATTCAGAACTGACTACTACTTGAGCTTGTCTTGACCTCCCGACCCCAGCCTGCTTCGGGGCTGCCCACCCCGAACAGATGCTCTGCTGTGACTCGCAGAAATGGAGACTGGGCGTGAGAAACTAAACAGAAGTCACTTCCCAAGTAACAGCTACAATCTCTTAAGGAGGATACTACTGTGAATTCTACCTGAGGTTTTAGGCCATTATGTATAAATTGAGCTTTTATGAATTTTACTATCTTGATTTATACTATCCTGCTTACTTTTTGGTAGTTCAATTTTTTTTCTCTTTTTGCCTTTTAGAAAAAGAAATGTTGGTTCATTCAACCGTTATAATTGTCTAATTTATAGATGACTGTTTTTAGTTTTTGTAAATCATATTTTTGTTCTTCATGTTAGGAAGCACACCTTATTCTGTTGATAAATGACTACTGTGCTCTTCTTTTCATTCATTTTCTGTTTTTATGCTAAAAGTTTAGGCTTAAACTTTGAAGTGTCTCTTATTCCTAAGTGGGACAATTATTCTCTGGTAAATAGAGAACATTTTTGAAGGAGGCATTGCTTTTTAATTTCAAAATCAATTTTAAGTGGATCATTACTATATTAAGCAAGTAAAAAAACTTGCATTTAGGAGCATTAATTTTATCTTTTAGTTCATGTGTGTAGCCTTTACTTATATATTTAATTACTAAGAAATAGTAGGTTATTTTGATGAAGACAAAAGTTTGATTCAAAGATTATGGAAGATAGTTAGTTTCTTTTCTTTTTTTTATGTTTTTTTTTCATCTTTATTGTTGTATGTAAAATGTATTATAGATGTTCCACATTTTTCCCCCATTGACCCCCTCCTCCCCACTCCCGCCTCCCTCCCACCTTTTCCCACACTATTGTCTGTGTCCATTGGTTATACATATAAGTTCTTTGGTTTATTTCTTCCTACCCCCCCAACCCCTTTCCCTTTGAGGTTTGTCAGTCTAGCAATGAATTTGTACTTCTTAATCCCTTCACCTTTTTCACCCATTCCCCCAACCTCCCTCCCAACTGGCAACCAACAAAATGTTCTCTGTATCTATGAGAATGTTTGTGTTCTACCTGTTCATTTTGTTTGTAGATTCCATTGTTGATAGATATGTATTCATTGCCATTTTGTTTGTTCATACATTTTATCTTTTTCTTCAAAAAGACCCTTCATCATTTCATATAATAATGGTTTGGTGGTGATGAACTCCTTTAACTTTTTCTTGTCTGGGAAAGTTTATATGTCCATCGATTCTAAATGACAGCTTTGCAGGATAGAGTCATCTAGTTGTAGGTTCTTGCTTTTCATCACTCTGAATATTTCTTGCCACTCCCTTCTGGCCTGCAAAGTTTCTTTTAGAAATCAGCTGACAGCCTAATGTGAACTCCCTTGTAGGTATCTAGCTGCCTTTCTCTTGCTGCTTTTAAGATTCTCTCTTTGCCTTGAACCTTTTGCATTTTGATGATGATGTGTCTTGGTGTGGGGCTCTTGGGGTTCATCTTGTTTGGGACTCTCTGTGCTTCCTGGACTTGTATGTCTGTTTCCTTCACCAAGTTAGGAAAGTTTTCTGCCATTATTGTTTCAAACAGGTTTTCGATTTCTTGTTCTCGCTCTTCTCCTTCTGGCACCTCCAAGATGCGAATGTTGGCATGTTTGAAGTTGTCCCAGAGGCTCCTTACACTATCCTCATTTTTTTGGATTCCTTTTTCTTTTTGCTGTTCTGATTGGGCATTTTTTGCTTCCTTATATTCCAGGTAGCTCCCTAAAGGACCCGCGCGCAAACTTATCAGACTCTCTCCCTCTAAGCTTGGACGGGAGGCAGCTCCAGGGGCATCAGAGACACACAGGGAAGAACTGAGCTGTTTGGCACTGGAGCGAGGGCTGGAGAGGGGGCTTTCTTGGGGACAAATGTGCTGTCAGAGGCCTTTGTTCCTTTGGTGAGCCCTTCCCTGGGGCAGCAGACAGAAGCCATAGCTGGGACTCCAGCAACCTGGCTCACACTGGTAGCCCCGCCCTGGTGACTCCCTGAAGCCCTGCCCCACCCAACTTTCAGGCCCACCCAAGCTGTTGCCACTTGCTTAACCATAGGATTGGCCTGTCTTGGTCCTGCTTCAGGTTTTTCCTAAATTCTTTCAAGCGAGCAGCATCTGGTCTCAGCGAGCCCCATACCTCTCGTTAAGTAATACACTGAAACAAACAGGGAGGCAGCCAAAATGAGGATACAAAGAAACAGGTCCCAAATGAAAGAACAGAACAAAACCCCAATAAAAGAACTAAGCGAAAGGGAGATAAGCAACCTAACAGATACTGAGTTCAAAATACTGCTTATAAGGATGCTCAATGAACTTAGTGAGCACCTCAGTGAACTTAGAGAGGGCCTCAAGAGCATAAAAAAGGGCCAGTTAGAAATCATGGATACACAGTTAGAATTGAAGGAGGCATGAACTGAAATAAAGAATAATTTACACAGCTTCAATAATAGAGTACATAAATCGAAGGAGCAAACCATCGATTTGGAATATAGTTGGTTTCTTATCCTATTCTATTTCTGTGTTTTATTTCGATTGTGAAATAGACTAATTGACCTATTAGATACTTATAATATTAATAGTTGAAGAAGAGTTTTTTTTTTTTAATCTATCTTCTTCAATTAAATGGATCCAGAAACCTGGATCCTAAATGTAATAAATATAAATATAATATCATAAATATAATATTGAACACAGTTATCTTCAAGCCTATATGCTAAGATTACAGTATATCAACAGAATGTGATATTTCACTCAGTGATCTGTGTTTCTCAGCTTACTCGTACACCATCATGAATGCATGTGCTAAGCAGATGTTTCTTAACCCTCCTGGCCATTCAGTTAAGCTCAGCGCTCATATGTGCATTGTTCCATTGTGTGTGTGCAGACGTGCCTAGGCCCGAATTTTTAAAAAATGCAGCGCATTTTCCATCTTGGGCATTGCGG
The DNA here is from genome assembly GCF_014108415.1 of Molossus molossus. NCBI lineage: Eukaryota > Metazoa > Chordata > Mammalia > Chiroptera > Molossidae > Molossus > Molossus molossus. The sequence continues at coordinate 22,246,774 of NW_023425401.1, forward strand.
TTTTCATCTCTATAAGTTCGATTTGGGTCCTCTTTATATCTTCTGTTTCTATACTCAACTTTGGAATACATGGATACAGTTATAATTTTAGTAACTTTGCTAATTTGAACATCTTTCTCAGTTTTGAGTCAGTTGTAAGTGATGTATTTATTTCATTATTATGTAACCTACTTTTTTGTTTCTTTATATGCCTAGGAATTTATTTTATATGTGTATTTAAGGTGTGTTATGTGAGTTTTAATTTTTATTCAACTTGGAAATTTTATCGCCATTATTTTTTCTGCCCTTCTCTTTACTTTGGGACTTCAGTTACCCATATATTAGGATGTTTGAAGTTGATCCATATTTCACTGATGCTCTGTTTATTTTTCCTTTTATTCTTTGAGTTTTAGTCTGTATTTTCTTTTTCTCAGTTTCATTTTAAATTGTTTCTATTGCTATATTTTCAAGTTCACTAATCTTATTTTCTGCCTTGTCTAATCTGCTATTAATCCCTCCAATGTTATTTATTTTAAAATCTCAGATGTTTTCCTCTTTAAAAGTTAGGTTTAGGTTTATTTTACATTTCCTTTTCTCTACTTAACATGCTCATTGTTATAGCTTTTTGAATAGTACATGGAACACAGTTGTAAAATGATTTTAATGTCATTTTTCTATTAATTTTAATGTTGGTGTCACTTTTTTTTTTTAATCCTCACCCAAGGACATTTTTGAATTTATCTTCAGATAGAGTGGGAGGAAGCGAGGGAGTAAGAGAGACAGAAACATTGATGTGGCAGAGACATATCTAGTGGTTGCCACCCACACGACCCCAACCGGGCCGGGAACAAACTGCACCTGAGGTGGGAACCGAATGCAGGACTCTCTGGTCCGAGGGCCGACGCTCTAACCGCTGAGCCAAGCCAGCCAGGGCGATGTTGGTGTCACTTTTAAGTTGGTTTTGATTGATTTATGTTTGTTCCAGTTATGGGTCATATTTTTCTGGTCTTTTTTTTTTTTTTTCCACATTTGATATATTTTGGTTAGCTGTTAGGTATTTTGAATTTTACCTTGGTGGGTGCTGGATTTTTATGTACCACTGTCAATATTTTGAGCTTTGTTCCATGATGCCGTTAATTGGAAACAATTTTATCTTTTAAGTATTGTTTCTATGACATTTAGGTGGGACTAGCTAGTATATTTGATGTAGGATAATCATTTCCCACATCCTAAGGCAAGAAAGACCCTTCTTAGTCCTCTACCTGACGCACTGTAAATTATGAATTTTATTCCTCTGACTGGTGGCCACCACCACTATTCCTGACCCTGCGTGTCAATTAGGCACTGTTGCTTTTAAGCTTTTAGGTGGATTTTCCCAGCCTCAGATATTTTTCTCAAATGCATGTTCTAATCAGTACTCTGTTGAGTGGGAGAGTGTTACTCAGAGACTCTCCTGAGTTCTCATTCTGTGCACCTCTCTCCGCTCATGTACTCTGCCACCCTTGTCTCCTCGGGCTCTTAAATCCGGATATCCACGCCTGCCTCCCATGTGCTATGGCCTGGACACTGTTTCCATGACAGTGAATTGGGGCGTATATAGGGCTCAGGACTATATTTTGTATGTAAATAGGACAAGCTCAGTCTGTGTTAGCTCAGACACTATATAATTTTGCCTCTTCCAGACCTAATTTCTCAGAGCAGGATTTTAAGTAATAATAGAACATTTAGGTAGGTATAAAAATTCCTTTTGTGATACAGGCACAGAGGTTAATGACCAAAACATATTAATGGGATGTATGACCAGCAATGATATTACACAGACTTCTTTTGTGCTCCAAAAGTGTACACATAGCATATTCTGCAATGATGAAATGCTCGATTTCTAGACCCTTGTGTATTCTAGCCACCAGCCACCATGGCTATGAGCACTTGAGGTGTAGCTACTTTATTTTTATGTAATTTTAATAAGTTTGAATTTAATGTAAATAGCCATGAATGGCTAGTGACTACTCTAGTAAAGATAGTGCAACTCTAAACTATGTTTTGTTTTGTTTTTTGCCACCCTTACGTTAGGTATATATTTTTAAATATGTATAGCTTTATGGAAGAAAAACATACTCTTAGAAATAAAAAGTTAAGTTAGCTCTTTATTTTAATGAAAAATATCTCAAAAAAAACAAATATCAATGACCTTTCTGTTTGTTTATGGAAGCACTGTAATGGGGATTTCTGAGTATTGTATTTTTTCTAAGTCTAATTAATGTTTAATGGTCGGCCCATATGCATAAAGTATCTATTTGTGAACTGCAAAAATGTTCATTATTTATTTTTTTAAATACCCCATACTGCTTATCTAAATGGCTTTTGGACACCCTCAATAATAATTATAGATTGTTGTTTAAGCAGTAATGAATTTTATCTTGTAAAATGAAATTTTGACCAGACACTAAAATATTTAAAATTATATATTAAACTCAGTGAAGAATCACATATCTGTTTTTTGTAACTTTTGTGATTTATATTCTCTGACAATTCTTTTTAGAGAAAATTTAGTAAATAAATATAGTTATATGTTTTAATGTTAGCTAAACAATTCAATGCTTCATATTAATCACTGAATTGCTTTTAACTTTTGACTAAAATATTTTTCGGAGGATACAGATGCTAATTGTAGATGTATGTAATGCTTTGGATAATTGTGCGATAATACAACATTGGCAAAGTTATGTTCTTATAGGAGCAATCACTTTGTGGAGTAACTGAAAAAAATGTTTATTTTGAGTTTTTAAAACATGTTTTAAAGTGATGTTAGGTTTTTCTATTGACTTTAAAATGTGAAGTTCTGGGTTCAATACTTCTTTGATCTTTTAAATAGGAGCTAAAAAGTGTACACAAATGTAACATTTCTACTGATATTATGAAACTCGTTTATTTTTTAATTCTTTGGATAAATAGAAATATTTAAATCTTTTGTATGGTTAATAATTTAATTCATAGTACATTTATTTCCTACCTTTTGTTACATGCCATTATTTCTTAATCTACTAGTTTTGATGGTATTTTACTTTGTTAAGATTTACAAATGGGTTGTTGAGCATTTGCTCTGAGTTTCCATGATAGCTTATAACTTAATTAATTTCTATTCAGCAGAAGTATGAGTTGAATTTAATGATGGTATTAATTTAAATTTGTTCTAAAATGCAGTGATTCAATATTGAAACCTTGTTCTTTTTAAAAGAACAATACATTAAATTAAATCAATTTTTATTAATGGAATCCATGTAATTTATAAATAGTTGAAGTGAGATGAAAGTTTTTCTAATGTTTTATAATCCTTAAGATGATCTCTTACTTTGATCTGCTTAGTATTGGCCAGTTTCATCAGTTATTAGATTTCCTTCCTATTTGAAAAGTGCTGTTTTGAAGATGTTGGGCCTAATTCACACCATTTATTTTCCGTCCACATATGTAGATAATTTTGCAGTATCTGTTGTATGAATTCAGAGAACCTCTGTTCTATCCAACGATTCTTTCTAACTCAATCTTTTGAGAATCACCAGAACTTTCATTCTGACTGTCCTTCCTTCCACTTTGGTGGGCATTAAGCAGTGCACAGTTTGGCTACATACTTATACTTCACAAACTGACTTTCTTCTTAGTCAAATAAACAAAGAATCTATTTCCCCTCCTATAGAGAATCCTGATGCCCTTCTCAGGCCTTCCTGTGAACATGGGCTCTGGGATGAGAGAAGTATTAATTAAGTGTGGGGTTACAGGACATTCCTGCTGTTTTAAAGAATATTGTATGTAATATTAATTATTGTCTTTATTGAATGTACTTGTCTTCAGAGGCAAGTGAAAAGTCACATTTTAAAATACAAAAAATCAATTGGAATTCATCTGGGACCAGGGACATAATAGTTACTAGACAAATATAAAGCATGTGTACAACTGAATGTAGAAGATATGAGGCACAGAGAATCCTTTTCCAAACTTTGTGAGTGGAAACCTGGCCCACCCACAAGCTGTGAAGCTACTCACATGTTATATGTTTAACCAATTTACTAGTTTATAGGAGTGAATTTGCTACCTTTAAAAAAAAAACAAAAAACCCCCACATTTTTGAGGGTGGTAGGAAGAGATCCTTATCTTTATTTATGTATGCATGAAAAAGGACTGTTACAAATTGCATTCTAAATAGGAAATATTGTTTTACTGTAAGTACATGTGGCAAATTAGTGAACAGTGCAAAAAGAGATCAAAGAACACAACCTAGATGAAATGTTTTGCTCTGTTTCAATGGATGTAAGCCTGTCCCGGCTGTAAGTTTGTTTTATTAAGGCAAAAACATTTACATTTCTCTTGAGTTATTATGATCATTATGCAACCCTCTCTTGTAGTCGTATAAACCTGCCCAGTTTTTAAAATTAAAATTGATTGTGTTCCTGTAACAACTGAAATTTTTCCTGGAACTTATAAGTAGCTGCTATATTTTAGAAGTTCAAAAATAGTAGCACAATGAAAAGTGTACGCTCAGGTTTCACAGTATTGGCAGTTGGAAGTACATCTGCTGGAGATTATCGTCTGCTTTTCGTGTGTCATCAGGCCTCCCCATCTGGCAAAGGAGAACGTTGAGATGCATCCCATTTCTTCAGCCTGATTATACATTTCATAAGGCCAAAATCCATACCTGTTTCTCTAAAATTCAGTGATGTCAACTAGCACCGTGTTCAGCACATACTAATTAATCAAGAAAAGTACCTGTATTAATCCTGTATGTTCCATCTTACATTTCCCTATAATTTAAGTACTTGGCTTGATGGAATAATATAGGCAGTTCGTAGATGTATAAATAGCTTGCCTGGAACTCACTTTTATGCACCATTTTCTTAATCTAATCCATGGACTCTGTGGTGAATAGCATTGGCCTACTGATTTATTTTTTAAATGTCGTTACATTTTTTTTTTTTTTCTTTCCAAGGAGCTAGAGTATGTTGTGTCTAATTGATCTAAAGCTGGAGTGAAAGTCTTTCAGTCCCTGGTCAGCCATCTCATGACTTGGTGAGAACTGTTAAAAACCATGGTACCATGTCCTTCAGTTCAACTTAGAGGTTTTGCTGTAGCACACGCCCCTGTAAGAAAAATGAGCGTGTATGTGATTGAGAAATACAGGAGTTAGGTGCCTAAAATGTGGAGTGGCATCAGCTGCTATGCAAGTTTTCCTAGATAAGAACAGCCAGAAAAACAGGGGTAGAATTGGAACCTTGGAAGGAAAGGTTAAAACCCTCAATCCACGTGCCGCCCTGGCAACAGAAGCCTTTGACCCATGCGTTTTTCATTTGATTGATATATTAGTTTCTAAGAGAACTGCAGCAAAACATCCTTCTTTGTTTATGTTTATGGATTTGGAAATTGTGTTCTTCTGTCAATTTTTTTGTTGTGTACATACACATCCATGTTCTTAATAATAAGAGTATGGTTATTATTTTTTATTAGGTACTATTCCTTTTTATCTATATTAATGGTTTTTGTTTTAAATTCTATTTGTCATTATATTGCTACAAACTTTAATTTTTGTAGTATATAGAATGTTTTTTTGATCTTTTTATTTTGTAATTTTCAGGACAGTTCTCTATAGATATTTATCTTATAACTTGTGCATGTTAGATTTTTCTTAAAAATCCAGTTTGATAAATCTGTTACTTATGAAAGAGTTAAATATATTACATTTATTTTATTAGTTTTATATTTGGGATTCTTTCTACAAGCTTATTTTATTATGTTGTTACGGTTGGCCAATTGTGTGTGTGTGTTTCCTTTCCTTTTTTTTGTCAATCCTCACCCAAGGTTAGTTTTTCCATTGGTTTTTAGATGGAAGGGAAGGGAGGGAAGGACAGGCAGAGGGAGAGAAATAAAGGGAGGGAGGGAGGGAGAGAGGGAGGGAGAGAGAGAGAGAGAGAGAGAGAGAGAGAGAGAGAAACATCGTGTGAGAGACACATCAATTGATTGCCTCCCACATGACTCGGAGCAGGCTGGGGATCGAACCTGCAACCCACGTATGTGCCCTTGACTGGGAATTGAACCTTCAACTCTTTGGTCCACAGGCCAGCACTCTTAATGGCTGAGCCAAATATGCCAGGGCAGGCCAATCGTTTTGTTTGTTTGTTTGTTTGTTTGTTTGCTATGCTCCTGTTATGCATTGCTGCACTGATAGGCAACATAACAATCCTTTCTCCATCTGCAAATTCGGAAACTATAAAATATCATTCTATGTAGCTTATATACCATTATATATACCATTACTTTAGAAATATGCATAATTAGTTCTAATTTGTAAAGTTTCTAATTTCTGTTCTCCAAAGCAAAACGCAGATTCAGCACACTTTAATTATCCATTGAGCATTCTCCTTCAAATATCATTCATTCTTGTCTAGAGTTTTAGTTCTACCATTTTTATGCTCCCAAAGTTATCATTTACTTCTAAAATTAATAGTTAATGTCATCATCTTACATTAAAAAATAGTTTCAGGCTGTCAGGACACTCTTAGAAAAATTAAAAGTGAGCGCCTGCGGCCGCGCGGGCTTCCCAGCAAGGTGCCCGGCTCGGGGCAGGTGGCACTTCCTCCTGGGCCAATGTCAAGGGCAGCGAGGCTGCGAGGAGCTCCGTCCCCGTTTTGTGGCATTAGTGTCCATCACTCCTTCGCCCTTTACTGTGCAACCATTGTTTTCACTCTTCTTTCTGTGCATTTTAAATCTCTGTTAAGGCTATAATTACAAATTAGAGTAGTTCTGTTTTTACTATACAGTACCTGTGCTATTTTTTCCATGAACCCTCTCCCCACCCCCCTTATTTTAGTGCGAGGTTTTTCAGGACTCAAAGTGTGTCAGGAAAACTTCTACTGTCACCCCTCGCCACCTCGGGCTTCCACTTTCGCGGCTTCACTCTGTCGCAGTTTTTTCAAATATATTCATTAAAACGTTGATCGAGACGGTGAAAATGGTACAGCGCGCGCTCGGTTGTCTGAGTCCATTATACACCCCTGTATTACAATTAAAATTACTGTATGTATGGACTGTAGGCCTATGTATTTGAGCACCCCAGGCATCCTTCAAGGCTAGGTGCAACCGCTAGAGTCTGGAATGGATTCACCACGATAAACAAGGGACGACTGTATTCTGTTTAACCAGAAATGCCTACCTGTCCAGGCTGCCAGTAAAGTCACCCTGATTGTGCATCGCAAAACACCTGGGCTTTCCGTCCACGTACAGTATGTTGGGCATTGTGTCCCCTGCTGTTCCATGACCACTAAGTAGTACAAGTGATTACATGGTTAAAAGAATCCAAGTCCTCTGCTGCCCGGCCTGTGTGGCTCAGTGGCTTGAGTGTGGTCCCATGGACTGAGAAGTCTCAGTTCGATTCCCCATCAGGGCACATGCCCAGGTTTCGGGCTCCATCCCCAGTAGGGGGCGTGCAGAAGGCAGACGGTTTCCCTCTTACATCGATGTTTCTTTCTCCCTTCCTCTCTTTCTTAAAAATCAATAAAAACATTCAAAAAAAGAAAGAATTCAAGTCTGCAAATGGCAGTGCTGATCCCCATCCAGCTGGTATGAGCTGTGTAGTGATCTGGCTAAGGCTCAGGAGAGATTCTTACCTGCAGCCAGACCCCAGCTTCAGATCCATACACTGACTACAATTTCCAAAATTGCTTTGAGTCTGGGGAATTAGTCTGCTTTTGGTTAGCAAGCCCACCAATGGCAATCTTAGGTTCAGTGAGATATTTCAAATTTCAAAGACTAGAAGAAGTCTTTGTGGTGCTAGTTTGCCCAACTTTGTAAAAGACTACAGGGCAGGAAAAAAAGGGCAGGATACAGATAGACATGACTCTTCAGCTTTATCTCTTAATTTCAGCTCATGTTAGTACAGGGACTGCTTTGTTTTATTTTGTTGCAACGTCTACCCCCACCTTGGCTTCTCAAGGGTGAGGGAAAGGGACCATAGAAGATGATGTGGGAACCATCCTTTTTGAAGGCACAATCTACAAATAGAAATGAACATCCTTTGCATAAGCTAATAGTCACTAGCTTCCAGGTCCCAGGGAGGGGAACACCTGGTTACACCTTAAATTACACAGAAGGCAGGTCTAATATTTATTGTTCATTCACATTTCTTCCAGCCTGGCTGTAGTTCACTAGTCAGGAGTTACTTTTACCATAAGCAATGCTGCCTGGTTTAAAAGAAAGAGAAAAAAAGCTGTAATTTCACTATTTTAAGTTTTCAGGGTAACAGCTAGGAGAAGGTGAGCCCAAGATCACAGGATCACATGATCTTTTCTTCTAGCTGCTCAGTAGATAGGAAAACCTGAAAACTGATTTTTCTTCTTTTCATCTTCCTTTCTTTTTCTGCTTTACTTCTTTGTCTAGTCTTTTGGTCTCTTTATGGTTTAAGCACTTTTAAGGAAAAAAGTCTTTATTGTCACCTTAGATTTCAGGAGAAAACAGCTATATGTGTGTGTCCTTAACTATATTTAATGAAAAATTCCAAGAAATAATTATTTAATATCTACTCAATTAACACACATTGCACATCATCACATAATTCTCTTTAAAAATGAATGTTATATGAGTGATTTTTTTCACTGAAGAGCAAAATGCAATGTGATTGGTAAAAACAAAATTTATTCCCTCGTGTTACAGAAAGAACATGATAGGATGTTTTATTTATTTAATTATTTCTCTTAAAACTTTTTTTCTTTATTGATTATTTAGCGAGAGAGAGGGAGAGATAGAAACATCAATGAGAGAGAACATCGATTGGCCGCTTCCTGCATGCCCCCCATTGGGGTGCTTTTTCCCCTAATACAGCGTATATTCATATACATGAGCTGAGAAGAAGAGAGGGGTTAGTAGAAAAATATCAGAGTGGAGTACATTTTAAAATTTCTGTAGTTAATATATATCATTGAACGAATTGCAATCCTTGAGAATTTTTAAAATTTGGTATTGTGGAAGAATACATTGTATATTTCTGAATGTACATTCTATGTGTGCATTTTAAATTATTTATTTTAAGGTTCTATGTCTTCTATATTACATCAAAGAAAAAAAGTACCATAAAACCTCAATAATTTGGAGAAATGAGGAAAGATCACCTTGAATCCTTAAAATTTAAGTAAAAATATGTTTAAAAAATGGTTGTTTGAATAATTTCAAGAAAAACAGTATTTTAACACTGCTAAGATAATTCTGTATAAGATTCTTTTAGATTTACTTTAAGAAATAGATTATTATTTGTTAGAAAACTGATTACTTTGAATTGGACTCTTCTAAACACTTCATATATTTAATTATTGAGCATGCTTGGATTGTATTGATATTGCTAATATAATATGTATTTACATATGTTTACTTCTGGCCTAGCTTCAAATTACACATTATGATTTAAGTTGAATGAATTGGTAAAATCATATTTTTTATACATTTGACTCTGTCACAAGTTGAACCAGAATATTAGCACTTTATGTTTTTCTTCATTGTATTCTTCATGAGTGTTTATTGTGTCTATATTCATTATAAAGGATGATTCATTGATCATATTAAATACTTATGAATTGGAATGCTTAACTAGAAATTAACACACATTGATGAAATTAATTGTAATATTATAATTTTAGTTTCTTTAATGTTACATGTTCAAAGAAAAGTGAAGAAATGGTATTCTAATTGTTAACTTTTATATTATTTTGCAGGTGCATTTTCTTGATTATAAATCAGTACCTTTTGATCGGAAAATGGAAAACCTAATGCAGATTAGGGAACTAGCAAAGGAAGTGAAAGAAAGAAATATTTTACTATGTGGCCTTCTCATATATTACCCACAGGTAGGTAAAATATTGTTCTCTTCAGATATATGTTCTGTAAACTGTAGATTTAATACTGGAAATCCTATTTTGTTCAAAGCAAAGAGACATTAATAAGAAAAAAATAGGCTGGAAAATTACTTATCTATTTATGTTCTGCAGTAGATAGAACCTCTTGAGGGGAAAAATCAAAATCAAAACAAGTGTTTTGACTAGGGAAAAAAAAGATGAAAATTGGCAAATATGTCATGGTTGGTAGCCCACATAGAATTGCCAAAAAGTAAACAAACAAAAAACCCAAACAATGCCCAATTAAATTTGAATTTCAAATAATAAATAATTTTAAATATGTTGCAAATTTGGAATTTGAAATTTGAAATCCAAATTTAACTGGACTTTTGTATTTAACTGGAAACCCTAATGTCACAACTCTTAGCCAATTGTGTAATTTTGAATCGCTTATTCTTTTATGTTATGATAAAGATGTTGGTGAACAAGTTTTTAATCACTTGAAAGCAGTGCTTGACATTCAGATTACAAGAGGACATGTTATTTAATTAGAGAAAACTCATCTTTGTCAACTGTCTTTTAATAGCAATGAGTTAGTTAAGCTGAAGGTAAAAGGAATTAGCATTATACATTCTTTGTGCAGAGAAATGTTATATAAATCAAATATTTGGAGAATCTGTTAGAGAAGGTGGATTTGCCTTTTATACATAGATACTTTTCATGGAATTTGCAGAATGCTTCATAGTTTCTTAGAGATACCACACAGGAGTCAAAGAAATGAAATAGTCAACTGCTTTTTTAATGGTTTAGAATAAAAATTATTTTGTACTGACTGTCCAGGATATGACAGGTATTCAGAGTTAGATGGCTGATGAATAGCAGCTATTGTGGCTGAAATATTTAAGGTGCCTTTTTAGCCTGAAGGTAACATTTTTTTGGAAACAAATGTTTAATTAAATATAAGGATTATCTTATAGCCAGTTCTTTGGTTTTCTTTAACTTTTGAGGTGGTTTTCTCATCCAGAACATGAAAGCATGACCTACGGTTAGTCATCAAGAACAAGGCGAAGTTTAGTTTACTTAGGATCATGGAATCGTAAACTGTTAGTGCTGTAGGGACTACTGGTGTCAGGACAACCAAAGTCTGTAGAGATGCATGAACTTGCCCAGGGACATGTAACTGGCAGAGTTCAGGAATGTTTCCTCAATTCTCATGGTGGGAAAAATAAATCAGTTCTTTCTCTTGTGCCATGCAATAATCATAGACGCACACTAATGCTGCACTATGCAGACATAAAATAGAGTTCACTGAGGACAATCTCTGAAGCTGAGAAATGGTAGAGCACACACAATCCCTGGAACGCTCTTCGTCCTATGATTTAGGCTAAGCACAAAGGGCCGGGATGCACTGTAGCTGACATGCCCATGGCAAATATGGTTGCCAGATGAAATATAGCACTCCTGGTTAAATTTGAATTTCAGATAAACCATAATTTTAGTATAAGTATATACCAAATATTACATGGAACATACTTTCACTAGAAATTCTTCATTGTTACTCTGAAATTTAAATCTAACTGGACATCTTGTGTTTTTATTCGCTAAACCCAATATCCCTTGTCAAGTTTATATTTACCAGAAAACTATTCATTTTCCCATCCCTGGTATGTTCCACACATTTACAGAGTATATGTGACTCTGCCTGCGAGGCTCCCTGTGGAAAGGTCTCCTAGTTGGAAAGGAGGGACCTTTGCTCTCTACTGCTTGGTATCTGACCTTTGTTGTTTTGAACAAAGTTGGACCTGCTAAGCCAGCAGCTCTCTACTAGCTTCCAAAAGTGGGAAGAAGACCCTGCAAGGCCTTCCAGCTATGCTTTCTCTCTTCCGCTTTTGTGGTGTGAGGACCCAGAGCAGCTAAGTCTCCTGTGACACCCTGCAGGAGGTGGTGCGTGGAGTTCTGCACCTGAACGCTGGAAGGTTTTGGAGACAGTGGAGTTACAGATCAGCTTAAAGAACTATGACTCTCAGAAGGACAAGTCCTTCTCAGGCACCATCAGGCTTAATTCCACTCCCCGCCCCAAGTTCTCCGTGTGTGTGTGTGAGTTCTGGGGGACCAGCAGCACTGTGATGAGGCCAAGGCCGTGGTATCCCTCACGTGGACATCCAGGCGCTGGGAAACTCAACAATCATAAGGTAGTCCAGAAGCTGGCCAAGAAGTAGGATGCCTTTTGGCTTCAGAGTCTCACATCAGGCAGATCCCTTGAATCCTAGGCCCAGGTCTGAATAAAGCCAGCAAGTTCCCTTCCTTGATGACTCACATGGTAGCCAGAGTTGATGAAGCAAAGTCCACAAACGAGTTCTAGATGAAGGTGCTGTGTCTGGCAGTGGCTGTTGGCCATGTGAAGATGACAGATGATGAGTTTGTATACAACATCCTCGTAGCTGTCAATTTCCTGGTGTCCTTGCTAAAAAAGAACTGGCAGAACCTTAGGCTTTATACACCAAGAGCACGGTGGGCAAGCCCCGGTGGGTGTACAACGCGCAGCTTAATAACTCTTACTGCTACTATTAAAAAATACATATACCCCTCATCATTTAAGGAAGCAAAGAGAGCATGCTCAGGTGCAGCTTGTCGCTTCTTAAAAATACAGTAGTGAAGATGTTTCATATATGTGAGAATGTTTAAAATATGTTTGTCCTTGGAAACACAGGTATGAGTTGACTCTTGTAGCCCAGCAAACTGTCCAGTGCATAATTGCACTTTAAATTGTATTTACCAAAGACCCTGTGATGTTCAACAGATATGCCATTAAAAAGAGACTATGGTTAAAGAAGTGGAGAAACATCAAGGAATAAACAGACTTCTTTAATGAAAGCCTTCTCACAAATCCTTTACATACTAATGAGCATTTCATATATCCAAACTGGGGCAAGGGGTGTGCCATTTTCTGTTTTCTTCTGTAACCCTTTAACTATAGATAATTCATTGGACTAATGTAAAAACAAACTTTGGAAAACACGTCTCATAAATATGCTTCAAGTAAAGAAACCACTACCTCGGGACACACTCTTTTTATATTTCAGTGCTAATTTTTTCATTTAGTTAAATCAGTATCTCTAGTACCGACTGCCTACTTAACAAGCATTTTGTTAACACTGCGGGCATGAAAATATGTCAGGCGAATCTTTTGTTCACTGTTTAGTGAAAAGAGTGTTGGTTTCTGCTTTCCATGGTGTTGTGAGACACAACTTTTTGTAGTGTTCCTACAGTGGACATTTCTCTAAATCCAATTCATCTCTGTGATAGCCTTTTGTTTACATAGATAGTTATTGTGTATTCTTTTCAGTCTCTGATCAGTAAAGTGTTACTAGATTTTATCTCATTTTGCATAAGACATAACATCAAGTGTTTCTTCTTTGGATAGGTTTTCAGTTTATTGATAGTCCCTTCTTGGAAGAGAGAATATAGTGAATTGACTTTAATATCTGTGCTATACATATGGTCTTTCTGGCTTAAAGAAGACCTGCCTTGTTATGATGTGATATTTCTGGTAATGTAGATGATCTTGATTTTTTGGCTGTACCTTCACAGTGTTGATATATTTGATGTTTATAGTTAAATAGAATTATGTAAGACATTTCTTTTTTAAACACATGAAGCTGTTAAGCTTCTATTTGTGTTTGTGTAGAATTCTTTTACACACATGTATAAGACTTTCTGTGTTTGGTAAATTTAAACTTGGTTTCTTTTCCAGTATTTCAGTCTTTTATTATCTTTTTTGATGTAAAATATAGCATATGACTAGTTAGCTATAGTTTCTTTCTTCATAGAATTTACAAATTGGGTATTGTCTATATTTTGTAAACACCTTTAGGAAAAACTGATGATTTGGGAAAGGCTAAGGATTGATATCCTATTTTTTTCTTTTTAGTATTGATAAATGTTCTTCAATGCTGTTTGTGACCAATTAATGATGACTTTTTGATAACTCAATAACTGGCAAACTCATCTGATTTTATACTATTTAAACTCAGTTTCCTTGTATTTTCTTTACTGATACAAGAAACTTTAACAGATGTTTTACTTACCTCTAGATATGCTTCATATGTACATATATATATGCATTTTGTCTAATCATAGAGACATTATTTGTGAAATTTTTGAATATGCTAGATCCTTAGTGTCATCAATGTAGTAAAGCACTAATTAAAATCCCCCCCCCCCCACAGTTGACTTTAAAGTATTCTAGTAACCTCAAAAATTAATAATTTAAAATAAGTTCTTCGTGAGTATCTCAAACTTAGACTTAAGGATCAGGTGACTGGCCTGACCAACTACATATAGTATATGTCATCCAGTGCTCAGGTCCTCAAATTGTTGATAAATATGAAAAGATTTGAAATTTATGCTCTAGACAAGAAATGCAGCATAAAGTTTACCTTCGCAACTTGTTTAATGAATTTAAATCAGGTCCTATCTTTCTTTCTAAAATAACCATACAGACACAACTATGAGTAATATTAGAACCAGATTTTATAGTTTAATCCATATATAGGAGCTTAGTCCCCTTTTGAGTATAATTTTAAATGATTCTAAGCATAAAATATTACTCTTCATTCATCCTGTTATTCTAGCTTTGTTATACAAGTCATCATTGAGGACTAAGATATAAAATTATGTGTTTGGGGAACATGTTCTAATTATTTGAAAATCTATATCTAATTATATAGCAGTGAACTTGTAGAAAGTATTTCTGGAATGAACTATTTAAGCCAATACCTTATTAATTTATTGCAGTATTAATTTAATTGAGGTCTAAAATATTTTTATGATGACTTTTATTTTAAAAAAATTTTTTTTTCTTTATTGATTTTATGGAGAGAGGAAGGAAGAGAGAGAGAGAGATAGAAACATAGATGAGAGAGAACATCGATTGGCCACCTCCTGCCTGCCCCCCACTGGGGATTTGGCCCACAACCTGGGCATGTGCCCTGACCGAGAATCGAACCAGCAGCCTGTGGGTGCATGGGTCAACGCTCCACCACTGAGCCACATTGGCCAGGCAATGATGACTTTGCTTTATCATGCAAGTATTTTCAAGTATACATTTTGAAATACAAGTTTGTACATGAACTTTTATAATAAAATTTATAAAGTCATGTAGCAGTTTTCTATTGAACCTGTGCATTTTACTTACTCAGGGCTTTAGAGATAGAAGCACACAGGTTCATGGTTAAAGAGTTTCCCCAAACTATTATAACTTATTATTTCTTGCACTGAATCAGTATCTTCCCGTTTAATTGAAAAAAAAAAAAGAAAAAAAGAAAAACAACTAGCTATATGACCTTGATAAAGTGATGTACGTTTTCTAGCCCTCACATTTTTTCATTTGTAAAATGCAGAAGTCAGAACGATATCAAGTCTCTGTTGGATGTGAAGGTGAGGACGGGGGTGTGCAGCCTGTGCCAGGTGGCACTGTGTCGCTCTGACCGGAAACTTCCAGGACTGAGCCCGGGTTTTCTCTTCCTATGGGATTGCAAAACTTACTGTCGTGTCACTGCCTGTATTTTATTGATAAATTTTGCAATCGTTCATTATAGTTCATTCATTTCATTACAGTTCAGAGAGGGAACTGTTGTTTTTTTCCCCAGACACCGTAAAGTGGAAGACAACAGGGGATATCTTAGTCTGTTCTGCGGCTGTAACAGAACCCCAGGCACTGGGTGGCTTGTAGACAACTGACGCCTATTCTCGGAGTTCTGGGAGCTGGCAGTCTGAGAGCAGGGTACCAGCGTGGTCGCGGTTTGGTGACGACGGTCTTCCTGGTTGCAGATGGCCGTCTCATCTTATCCACACAGGGCAGGGGAGGGGGGGGCCTGGCAGAGGGCTCTCTTAATGAGAACACTAATCCTATTTGCGAGGCTCTACTTTCTTGACCTACTCACCAGCCCTGCGCCTCACTTTCTATCATCACATTTGTGGTTAGGATTTCAACACATGGACTTTGGGGAGACACAGACGGTCAGTCCACGATAGGAAACCTGTGTCCATCAGAGAAAGGTTAAAGAGCTGAAACATTAGCATGGCAGGGGGTGTGCACCTTTAGTCTATCCCTTTTCTCTTTCTCCTCTCTTCTCCTTTGAATGGTCTTTCCACTGGGTTTCATATAGCGGGAAACAGTACTTTTGAACACAGTGTTGGGTTTCATGAGTATTTTCACAAGATGAGGCTATTGAGAAGGACTGCACTAGTCAGCAGAGCTGCAGAAACCGAGCCCTGAAGAGCTCAGGAGATAAACCAGGGGAGCTCCATTCCCCTCTTCCTGCCCCGAACGCCACTTTATCTTCTGTTCCTACAACTTTAGTACCAGAAGGCATACCAAAAGGGAACAATGTTGCCAAAGCCGGCCTGTAATTAAAAAATAATAATAATTGCCCAGGCTGGTGTGGCTCAGTGGTTGAGCATCAGTCTGTGCACCAAGAGGTCGCCAGTTCGATTCCTGGTCAGGACACATGCTGAGGTTGTGGGCCCGGTCTCCAGTGGGGAGCATGCAGGAGGCAGCCAATCTATGTTCTCTCTCATTGATGTTTGTATCTCTCTCCCTCTCTCTGAAATGGATAAAGAAAAATTAAAAAAAGGAAAAAACAAATATATGAACAGGTCTCACTACTCTAGAATAACTTTGTGCCAAAAGACCTGCATTTATAAGGTAAACTTACACCATCTTTCCCTCTTAGATGCATTTCCTTAGCTTTGTGTCTTCTAGACATGAGTTATCCTTCAAGTATGTGTGATCCTTTGGAGAACAAATAGGCATATGTTGTCAAGTACAAAACACAGATTTTAAAAAAAGTGATAATTTTGGGGGAAGCTGGACTTGAAACTCTATTTCCTACAATGAGCAATTGCTTGGAATTTAACCGGGAGTTATTTACTCAACACACAGTAGTTTCCATTGCACTGACTCACAGGACACGCATAGCACACATGCAGCACCAAGTGTGTTTACAGAAACCCCTGATGCCCTGTTCGGAGTAATCAGGTTCTTTTGATGTGGGAATGTTTATGAGACTAAATATTTTCACTTTCAATGTTGTTTTGGCTTTTATTGTTTAGACTTAGCCATTCTTTGGGAAAATGTGAAGGTCATAAAACATAATGTCTCTTCAAAATTGAGTAAGTTTGAGAAACAAAACTGTCTTTATGGAGTTTGATTAGCTTACTTGAAAGACTCATTAGAGAGTGGCAGTCAGCTATTGTACTTAGACATATCTAAATGAAATGGAATATTAGATACAAACCTCTGCTATAGATCTCTCCTTATTTTTTTAAATTAATAAATCAGCTTTTATGAATGAAAATGACCAAGGACATTTCTTATTGAACTTATTCCTTTGAACAATGTATTAATTAGCTATTGCATAACAAATTATCCTAAAACTTAGTGGCTAAAACAGCATTTATTATCTCCCATTCTCTGTGAAATCTCTGGCTCTGGGCACTTCTCAAGGTTATAGTCTTTGTCAGGCTCCACTGGGAACGATGTACGTCCTTAGCTCACTTAGATGGATTGCAAGGATTTAGTTCCTCTGGGCTGTTTCAGGAGGCCTCAGTTCTCCACAAGCTCATAGATGGAGACCTGCCTATAACCCTTGCCATGGGGGGGGGAGGGGGGCGTCTGTCTATTGAGCATCTCACAATGTCAGTGCCAACTAGAGAGAGACTAAGATGGAGATCACAGTCTTCTGTAACAGTGACCAAGTAACACCCCACCACCTCTATTGTGTTCTGTTCATCTGAAGCAGATTACTAGATTCCACCCACACTCAAGGGAGGTGTTTACATCGGCATGGATACCAGGAGGTGGTGATCACTGGGAGCCATGTTAGATGCTGCCTACCACAATCATACTAGAGTGCTAATATTGCAGACTAAGAATTATATTTATTTGTACCCACTTCATGCAAATTAACGGGTTTATAACCAAAATAGGGCTAGAAATGTTTAAATATAAAATAAACCATATACACACATTCCATATATATATAATGTATATGATTACATATGTGCACATACATATACACATGTACACACATACATGTATTTTTTCTCTTGACAGAGTAATAGAGTAGTAACAGTTGGAACAGGTTTAGCAGGGAGGTGGAGAGCCACAGACATAGAAACTTATTTTTATGTTATCTGTACAGTTCTTAAAGAGATTGATTCAGGTCAGATACATATCAGATGCATTGGGGCATATTTATAGATAGGCTATATTATTTCAATTTAGGTCAGTGAAGCTACTGTTACAAAATCATTGCTATAACACGGTGGTGTTGCATTTGAGAAAGTTGTGACCCATTACATTAAGAGCATATAACCCAGAAATGTTTTCTCAGAGACTTGGGAAAGAGTTTCCAAGAAACAGAGTTGTGGTGCCCTGGCTGATTTGGCTCAGTGGTTAGAGCATCGACCTGTGGTCCAGAGAGACCCAGGTTTGGTTCCTGCTAAGGGCATGTATCTTGGTTGCAGTTTGTCCCCGGCCCTGGTGGGGTCGTGCGGGAGGCAGGCGCTCGATGTGTCCCTTTCACATCAATGTTTCTCTCTCTCTCTCTTTTCCTCTCTCTCCCTCCCACTCTATCTAAACAAAAAATAGAAGGAAAAAAAAAAGAAACAGAGTTACAGTAGTAGTAAAGAGAATTAGAGATAAAATGAAGGCAATGAATCTGATCATTGGAATCCTGTTGATAATCAGGGAAGACATGTTTGTGCACTTGTAGAAAATACTGAGAAACTTCATGACAAGTAATACTGTCCCCCCAGTAAAACTCCTGCTGTATCATCAATGACATTAAAAAGCTGAAAATCGGATTTAATTTAATTTCTGAGATTTTGACTAATAAAATTGGAAAAAATAAGCATGACAAATAAGCTGGAAAAACAAATTGAATAATTAATCCCTGGAAATTGAGAGTTTTTTAATGTATATGGCATGATTTCAGCCCTTTGAAATAAAGGGTTGTATATATCCTGCTCACAGCAATTTTATGCAGACTTTCCTTAAATAACATTAGAGAGAGGGAGATAACTTTACTGTTTATTTTTATTTTATGGACACTAATTATCCAAACTGCAGAAGCAGCTGTACAAAGAACGAAAATTGCAGTGTTTAGCAGAGTCAAGCAGAGAACGTAATGTGCATGCGAGAGACTAGAAAACCTTAAGCAGGGCGAGAAGGTGAAACTAGTTGGGAGAAATGGGAAGCCAAAATAACTTTTAAGATTTGACAACCTATGTCAATGGCAATAAGT
The DNA here is from genome assembly GCF_014108415.1 of Molossus molossus. Classification (NCBI taxonomy): domain Eukaryota; kingdom Metazoa; phylum Chordata; class Mammalia; order Chiroptera; family Molossidae; genus Molossus; species Molossus molossus. Next base: position 22,265,930 of record NW_023425401.1, read on the forward strand.
CTGAATACTTTGAAATATTCGTGGCCTATTGACTGCTAGGTGTTCCATGTAATTTATGTGCTTTAATTTTTAAAAATTCATCTTTATTATTGAAAGTATTATAGATGTCCTTCCCCTTTTCCCCCCATTGACCCCTCTAAGGATAACATTTTCAAACTCATGGACTAAGGACTGTTTTCCAGAAATGAGGGTTGGTTGTATGTAAATTTCTTATTTTCTGCTCCAAAGCATCAATATTTAGAAAAGATAATTGTTTGTCAAATTAGAACATGTGTTTATTGTCACTGAAATTCTATCAGCATTTCTGATTATGATCACAATGGAAATACAGAGGGATGGTCTCCTCTGAGAATAAGGGAGATATGAGTAATGTTTGGCATATAGATTTGTGTTTGGAAAATGGTGAGGTTTATTAGTTTCAATTCATCTCATTACTCACTTTTGACAGTTGGTAAAGAAATATATTTTAATTAAGCTTCAACTTCCTCTTACTGAATGCATAATGGCAATTATATACTAATGCTGTTAGGAAATGAATTGGTTTAATAACAAACATATCTACAGTAACTCTTTTAGAGTCTGGATTTTAATGGACAGAAAACACACAGATGTTTCACAAAGACACTATTCATGATTATTATTATGCGCTGGTCATTGTTTATATTTTGTATATTTTTAATCAACATATTATGCTGAAATCCGGTGTCAGGAAGACTATAAGGAAATAGTGTTTAAAGAGTACCATGTATAATTTACCACATTTTTCACCTTAACTTACATATTTTAACCTTTTTCATTTTTACTCTATTTCCTTTAAAAAAATGTGATTCTCAACCTGTATGCATGGCCTCTTTGCTCCTAAATCATAATAAATTTTATAACTAGGCTGCAGATCTTCTCCATGGACAGATTTTTTTGAAAGGTGTTTCAAGAACACAAGAAATTATTTACCATAGGATATGCTTTATTTACTTTTTAAAAAATGGTTTGCCACAAAGATTTTTTGGTGGGCGTACTGAAAGAAGGGAAGTTTAATTTTTGTTTATAGACTTTCAAGCTAAAATGAGCGTAATGTGAAGTGCATTAAAATGGGAACCATTAAACTAATCTATATGTCACTTACTGCTATGTCCTTACACTCAGTTTGTAGGTTTGAGCCAAACTTATGCGCTGTTTTTACCTAAAGTAAGATGAAAAAAACAGTGTTTTGAGGATATGCTGCTGAGAAAAGGTACCAACTACCATATGCCAAGCATATATAATTATTTTTTAATGTACGGCTATATGCATTTATAATAATCTAATGCATCTGTATTATACTTTATATTTCTAATTTCTTTCTAGTGAAGGTCAGGTCATTTCCTGCTTGTCCACCAGGTAGATGTCTTTGTGTCTGATTCTATCTATTTAGTTTTGAATTTTTAATAGGAATAATAATTTTTGCTAAATATGTATACTAGAGTGTAACAGGATTGTGCCATATTCTTCATCATCTTAATCCTTTTAACCCTATTAAACTTCTGACTTCATATTTAAGATGTTTGGATGCAATTAAAGGATTTAGGCTCTTCAGGGAGGGTGGTCTCTCTTTGTCTTTTTAATTGAAGAAAGCCCAGCATTCACACAGATTGCTTTTCTGACCCTCATGAGAAGAAACAGGCTGAAAACCTAGATAAGAAGATGCAAAAAATTCAGTTACTGAATTCTCAGTTCTAGCTCATGAAGAGAATAGGCATGATCTACTTTTTTCGATGAAGATGCTGTATAATTTTCTCAAAATATGCTAATCATAGAGCAAAGATTGAAACATGCAGTGACACATCTCTGAGCCCTGATAGCAATTCAATAATGAAGACACTGCTTTCAGCCTAAAAACTACCAGTTGAAGAACTAGATAAACACAGCTGGGGAGGAGCTGAATAATTTTCAGTAAATGAACCAGCCACTATGATTTCAGAAAGCCTTATTTGTATTTTCTCGAGTTGTGTCTTCTATTTTGTGATTTCCTTTTTTTCCGACCCCCTCCCCCCCATAAACTAAAAGAACAAAAGGCTTTGCTGGCAACGTCTTCAGAACTCAGATTTTCTTCCCAAATGTACTTTCTCAAGTAAATCACAATTGAGTGTTTCTGATCTTTCCTAGAATTTTTGCTGATTGGCTTAAGGCCTTGGAAAGACACAGGTTTCGGTTTGTTCTTTTGGCCCTTTGCCAGGCATCGGGAAGCAGTCACTTGATGGCTGAGATCTGACCTTTGCCCTCAGCGAGACAGGTTTCACTGAAGGAAGGCGATCAGATCAGATTCATCAGGTGTTAAAATGTGTTGACTTTTGGATTTTGGATTTTATTTTCACAGATATGTGTATCCCAGGGGCTAGCAGATGTAACCCTTGTGGTAAATTCATGAAAATAAGTAGTAGGAAATAGTTATTTTGCCATCTGCTGCCAGTGTGGCTGGGTCTGTGGAAGCCTGTACCCCGACTGCGGAGCTTCTCAGCCAGTGCTCCCTGGGGAGCTTCAGGAAGGAGGAAGCAGAGAGCTCGCTCCCCTAGGCCCCTGTGGACAGTGCGTTTCTGCACCAACTAAAAGGTGCAGTAGAGAAAAACAGTAAAATCCAAAACACTTACCAAGCTCTGATTTTTAAAGTTTCAGTGTAGTTACAGAAGTGACTAAATTTGTACCAACTGTTATAGATTCCCAGACCTTAGCAAGATTTAGGAAAGAATGGAATTTTTCTCTCATGATCTTTAATTTAACTTTAAATGTGAAATGGAAATTTTAGAATTGTGTGATCGTCTCATTAGGTATCCGTTTGTCTTAACGTATCGTGACTAAATTACTGCTGAGTACTAGCCTTCTCAGTGAGAGTTTTAATTGATTTATATTATTTGGATATTAAATTCCATATTTTTTCTAATGCTTATGATAGTTTAGATGGGAAATGTAAAGATTTTACTCCAAAATACCAAATTTCTTAAAACATTTATTTTTAAAAGGGAAATGTAGACTGTATATTGTTTGAAAATTATAAAATTGTAACTTTGCTAACTATATTGATAATTGTTATTTTTGTTATAGCACAACTTATGTATTTCAAATGGACAAAAAATTAGTATCATTTACAGTACCTTAAGATAAATTACCTTTGAATGGGCGCTTCCTTTCCAGTGCTTTGAGGTCTACAAGACGTATCTAGAAAATTTACTACTGTGGAAAATGAAGACTGCTTAAATCGAATGGGGGAGGGGTGGGGTGGCCTGTGGTTTTCTTTTGGATTAATTGCTGTAACACTGTCCTTCAGGTGGCTGAGGAAGTTCCATATTTTCTTTAGACACCATTAGGCGCCGAAGCTCCTGCAGGACAACTTTGATGCTATATGAATTCTGCCATTTTTCTAGCACTGATATGGCTCTTGGGTCCACCATTCTATTAGAACTATTAACTCCATTCATATTCATTTTTGTTACAAATCTTACAAAGGGGGGTGCTTTTGGGTATTTAGGTCCACATTCTATTTTAAGACTGTATATTCAGTTTTCATAAATTGTTCTTGGAGGCCCAGTTATCATCCCTGTCCATCTTGTAAGTGTCATGTCTTCATCATCTTCTAGACCCCAGCTAACTGTGCCATCTCCTACATCTTCCTGGCCTTCTTCGAGTTCTTCCAACAGTCGAAAATTGCGAGGGACTTTTACTCCCGAGCCCAGGGTGGCTGCCATCTTGCGTCGCTGTCGCTCGAAGGCCCTATATTGATAATTTTCAATGACCTGTGAAATAAACATACACTTGCCATAGTTTGTTGTATAACATAGACATGTCCATTTTTATTTCATCTTAGAATTTTCCACTAATTACCTTAATATTTTACAAATAGTGATTATTTTTTGGTTTCTGAACATATCTATTAATAAATATGTGTAAATATTTATGTAGCTTTATGTTAGAATATAGATTTCAGTATTATACTTCCTGAAAATTTTATTATTATTTCAAAGCTTTTAAAAGTGCAGCATTTTTGTCAGTTTTTACTAAATTTACTGGAGGGAGATAGAGGCAAGATGGCTTTTTAAACCAGTTGAATTAATTTGAATTGATTGACTCGTCGGGAATTTTTAATTGCAAATGTCTGAAACACACCACAAGTTGATTTAATAACATAATTGAAAATCCAAGGCTTTAGGCTGTGCTGAACCCATGCTAAAGGGTGGTTGGTTTTTTCTCTCTCTTGTCTGTCTCTTCTTCACCCTGCCCATAACCAACAACTTGTTTCTTTACTTTTTTTCTCATCTAACATTTTATATTATTCAAATTTTATTTTCAATTGCATTTAATATTGTGTTTTAGCTTCAGGTGTACAGCATAGTGCGTAGACAATCATATACATTATGGAGTCCCCCCCACTGACCCTCGATACTTCAAATACCCCCTTGGTACCATGCATAGTTATTAACTCATTTCTTTGTTCTCATGCAGTTTTCTAAATAGTATCAAACATAACCTTCTCCTGCTCAATGTTTATATTTTATTAGTTTGTAAACTCAGTGGAATGAGAGTGTCTCTATCTCAGTATTTTTACCAAAGTCCTGCTTCTCACCCTCATAAAGCTTATTGGTAAAACATATCTTTATTTTCTGATTCAATTGTGTTCAGTGTGGATGTTTATACTGTTCACCAGGCCTAGTTAAGATACCCACCTCTGGATCCAGGTCAGCTTACCCAGAGTACATGAATGAGTGTAAGGATTCGGTGCATTCCCAAAAGAAAATTATGGCACCATTCCCAACAGCATGGTGGACACATGTCGGATAGACCCAAACAATAGATTATCTGTGTATGTTATTGACTGAATGTATGTCTACACTAAGTCCATATGTTAAAATCCTAACCCCAACTCTGATAGTATTAGGTGGTGAGAAGCCTTCGGGAGATAATTAAGTCATGAGGATGCAGCCCTTATAAATTGGATTAGTGCCCTTAACCTGTTATGTGAGGATACTAGAAGACAGCAACCTGCAAAACAGGAAGCAAGCTCACACCAAACACCAGGCCTGCCTACATTTTGATCTTGGACTTTCCAACCTAGAGAACTGTGAGAAGTAAACACTTGTTGTTTAATCTAAGCAGTCAATGGTCATTTATTATAACAGTTTATTACTTAGGACATTTTTCTATCTTAGTAAGTGTATAAGATAAAGATACTCAATATTTGTGGCCACATGGTTTAAATTTGGGTGCTTGTTTATTAATTGCCTATGGAATTATACAGTATCAGATTTTTAGGGGATGTTAAAGCACAGTTAGACAAACTCTACTTGAAATATTGGCAATCATAGTTTGTTTTTTCTTTATTGATTTTACAGAGAGAGAGGGGGAGGGAGAGAGAGAGAGAAACATCAATGAGAGAGAACATCGATTGGCCGCTTTCTGCATGCCCCCCACTGGGGATTTATCCCACAACCTGGGCATGTGTCCTGATGAGGAGTCAAACCAATAATCTCTTAGTGCATGGGTTGATGCTCAACCATTGAGCCACACCACCCGGGCAATCACAGTTATTTTTAATCACTTATGAAATGCCTTGTACATTATAAATTGTTAATAATAGTTCCAAAGTTTGGAAAAGATTTACTGTAATAAAATAATCAGTCACAATAATAGTGATACTCATTAGTCTCATTTTCATTCAAGCATGCTCCCTGGGCAGAGAAAGGAGAAGATAGTTCATACCTTGAACATCATTCCTTATTTTTGTTACAGTGGAAGGAAATAGGTTGAGAACTACTGTTGTAACATACCTATCAGCTTTTCCATATTGTTTCCTTTCCAGAAAAACAAAAATAGAGTTTTTATATATTTGTAGTGTTTATCATAATGCATAGCTTTGGTTTCAACACTAAGACAAACAAGCCAATTAAAAAATGGGCAAAGGACCTGAATAGATACTTCAACAGAGAGGGCATACAGATGGCCAATAGACATATGAAAAGATACCCAAACTCACTAAGGATCAGAGAAATGCAAATTAAAACCATATTATATATAACCTCATGCCTGTCAGAATGGCTATCATCAATAAATCAATAAACAACGAATCTTGGCAAGGATGTGGAGAAAAGGAAAAGCTTGCATACTGTTGGTTGGAATGCGGGTTGGTGCAGCCACTGTGGAAAACAGTATGGAGGTTCCTCAAAAAATTAAAAAAGGAACTGCCTTTTCACCCAGAGATCCCACTTCTGGGAAACCTGAAACACCAATCTGAGAGAATATATGTACCCCTTTTATCCACTGCAGCATCATTTACAATAACCAAGATCTGGGAACAGCCCAAGTGCCCATTAGCAGATGAGAGGATAAAAGCTGTTGTACATTTATACAATGGAATACTCTACTTGGCTGTTTTAAAAAAAGGTAATCTTACCTTTGTGACATCATGGATGAACCTGGAGATTATTATGCTAAATGAAATTAATCAGAGAAAGACAAATAGCATATAATCTCACTTATATGTGGGATCTAATGAACAAAATAAACTGACAAAATAGGAATAGAGGCATAGATATATAGAACAGACTGACAGCTGTCAGAGGGGAGGAGGGTTGGTGGGTTGGATGAAAGAAGATGAAGGGACTAGGCAAAAAAATATCTATATATCTATATATCTATATCTATATATCTATATCTATATCTATATCCATATCTATCTATATATAAATAAACACATAGACATAGACAACAGTGTGGGGATAGCCAGAGGAAAAGAAGGGTAAGAGTAGGTAGAAGTGGGCAAAGGATAGGTAAAGGGGGATGGAAAGAGACTTTGCTTTGGGCAATGGGTGCAAGATGAATTGGGCAGTTGATGTTTTGTTGAGTTGTACACTTGAAAACTGTATGGTTTTGTGAACCAATGTTACCTCATTCAATAAAAAATACACAGTGGAATTATTATCTAAAGTATATAGTTTTAATCGATGGGATACTTAGTTTGAGAAAATCACTAATTATAAATGTAAATTTCTTTCTTTCTTTCTTTCTTTTTTAGCAGCAGTGCTTTTTAAATGTTTTTATTGATTTTTTTTTTATTTTTTATTTTTTATTTTTTTTATCCTCACCCGAGGATATTTTCCATTTTTTGTACAGATAGAGTGGGAGGGAGAGAGAGGAAGGGAGAGAGAGAGAGAAACATCGACGTGAAGGGACACATCGAGTGGCTGCACCCGCACGACCAACCAGGGCCGGGGACAAACTGCAACTGAAGTACGTGCCCTTAGCGGGAACCGAACCCGGGTCTCTCCGGACCGCAGGCTGACGCTCTAACCGCTGAGCCAAACTGGCCAGGGCTTGATTTTTTTTTTTAGAGAGGGAGGAAGGAAGACAGAGATAGACACATCTTTGTGAGAAACATCCATTAGCTGCCTCCTGCACGCCCCCTACCGAGCCTGCCACCTGGGCATGTGCCCTGACCAGGAATTGAACCAGCTGTCTCAGTCTATGGGGTGATGCTCAATCCACTGAGCCACACCGGCTAGGCAAATGTAGAGTTTTTTATTGAGCTAAATTTATCTTAGAAGTAAAGCAACATTTTTTAGATTGTGCTATATAGGATATTAATTTCATACATTTTTGATAAGTATATCATGAAAAGTCCTATAGTTAACTAGATTTGGAGGAGTATATAGTTTCCTTAAATACAAAGTCAATACAGAAAATTTAAATTATTTTCATATTCTAGCAGTAAAATGTTGGAAAATAAAGTAAAAAAGAAACAATATCACTTACTATGCATAATAAAACATAAAAGTTTTAGTAATATAAATTTAGAAAATGATCATGATTTCTATACTCAAAACTATAAAATACCAGGGAAATTAACACCTAAGTAAATGCACATACATATCAACTTCAGGGACTGACAAGATGACAACTGAGCTTCCAACTGAGCTATAATTCACTGCAATCCTAATCAAAATACCACGTTATTTATTTTTGACGGTGACAACTGATTTTTAAAAATTTATATGGAAGTGCAAAGTGTATAGAATAGCTTTAATTATTTTTTAAAAATATAACAAAATTGATTCACACCAACTGATTTAAAGATTTATAAGGTACAGAATCAAAACTGTGAGGAAGACCCACTCCCTGGCGCCGCTTGTGGGGGGGGCCCAAGTCCTTAAAAAAAAACAACTGTGTGGAATTGATGGAATAAAGATAGAGGAATTCAACAAAATAGAGCATCTAGAAATAGACCCACACATATATAGTCAATTGATTTCTACAAAGGCATTAAGGTGATTTTATAAGAAAAAAAAATCTTTTCAACAAATTGTTCTAGAATAACTGGAAAGAGTTCTCAGAAAACGTTGAACTTCAACTTTCATGTTTCACTTAATGCAAAAATAAATTCAAGATGATCAGAAACCTAAACATAAAAGTTAAAACTAAATCTACAGGTACACACAACATGGTTTACTCTCAAAAACATTATGTTAGGCATTAGAAACCAATTATGAAAGAGTGCATACTATATGAATTTTTTTTTATGTGAAATCCTATAACAAGTAAAACAAATATAGTAACAGAAATCAGAACAGTGGAAAAAGACAACAGGGCTGATGATGGAAGGTGGATATACAATTGTATTAATTTGTGACAACTCAAACTTGACACTTAAAATTTGTACATGAATTACGTCTACATGAATTACGTCTCCATGAAAACCAGTTTCTTTAAGGAGTGACATCATACTGAGCATGCTGCCTTTGCCTCTCCCAGCAGGCATGTCACTAGCGTTGTTTCTACAACTTTGGTGGCCTCAGAACTCTATTGGTTAGTGTTCTTCAGAGAAAGAAATGGCGGGAATATATGTGAAAAGAGGGAAAGATTGCCACAATTGTGTGAACGGGTCTGAAATTGGCAGGGCAACCTATCAGGCTTGACATTCAGGCACGTTTCCTGTGTTTTAGTCATGAAGAATTCCTTTTTCTTTGTGAAACTTCAGTCATTGCTCTTAAGAACTTCTACTGATTGGATGGGGCCCCCCCTTCAATACGGAGGATGCTCTGCTTTGCTTAAGGTCAGCTGATTGTAAATATTATTACATCTAAAAAAAAAGTACCTTCACAGCCACACCTAGACTAGTGTTTGACAAACAACTGGGCACCATAGCCTAGCCAAGTTGACACATAAAATTAACCACCACACCTGTGATTATGGAGAATTTGAACAACTCAATTGGGAAACTGAAGGCATTTTAGGGAAAAAAAAAAAAAAAAGCCATTCCAAATGGAAACAGGATGGCTTATAATTTGTAATTAAAACATGTAGACTATCTTTATAGTCGCAGCTCGTCATGTCTATGAATATGTAAGATCAGGTTCATGAATTGAACTGTAGTTGGCTGTGGCGGTGAATTATTATCATTTCCAAATGGTAGGCTCCTAGGCAAGAGGGAGAGGCCCCCTCTCCCCCTCTTCTCTTCTCCAGCACCACCCACGAGGAAGAATTATAGGGGTAATCACATGCCTTTTAGAACAATGATTGGATCACCTGCACTTAATCCTCAAATCACACTGTAAATCAAGTAGATTTTATACTTTTTTTTTTTTTTTTACAGATGAAGGGATCAGAATTAATGAGACAGCATATTTGTCAAAGATTTAATTATTAAAAAAATCTCACTATTCCAGGCATTGTTTTAGAAGCTTGGAACACAGCAGTGAACACATCACAAAGTCTCTGCCCTTGTGGAGTTTGATTCTAGTGGGTGGGAGACAGAGTGAAAATAATACACACGCTAGAGAATGATAGAAACTGGTAAGTGCTGGGAAGAAAAATGAAGTGGAGTATGTTTTGGGGGTGAGAATCTCACATGGGGGTCACCTCATTAAGAAGGTGGCATTCAAGCAGACTTGTGGCTACCTCAGGAGACTCAGCCCACAAGAGGAAGCAACTAATGCAAAGCTCCAGTCTGGTCACTAAGACTAGAACCCTGGTCTTAAGCAGTTCATTCTTTTTGCGAGTTAAGTATCGAGCACACTCTTTCTGTGAGCATAGTTCTAGGCAACAGAGCTTCAACAATACAAATACATATTGTGCCCAGGAAATTGCAAAGTCCTTGTTCCTTTCGCCATAGGACTGATTTCTCCACCGTGATCACAAAGTCTTTACAGAGTCTTTCAATCGGTTCTGCTCTCAGAATTTTCTGTAGACAATAAATATATTATTTTCATATATATATGTTTCTGGTAAAGTTAATTTAATGATGTTGCTAACTTAATCCTTATCATTATGTATTATTCAACTGATAAATACTAAAAGTTTTGCTATGATCATGCTGGGAGGTACACAGTCTGTGAGCAATTCTGAAATTGAAACAGGTCCTCATTCTGGAAAATGTTGAAAAAAGTTCTGCTCTGTGCTATAACATTGCCAGCTTGAAGTTGGCTCCGAAAGCCACACTAAAAATGTGCAGTGTTTAAAGACAGGGGAGGCCTCTGAAGGTTTTAACTGGAGGAATAACATGATCAGACCTGTGTTTCTGGAAGATTTCTTTTTATTGTCGGTTATGCAAAGGAAGCCAAACGGAATAAATCTATTGAGGAATGTATATTGTTTAATTATAGTTATTTGATTCATTTTGTAACACAGTGGTCCAAACTGCACTGTACTTAATTCTTTGTTCCTGATACTTAAAAGAGATTCAAATCTCAGTATCTTTGCATTACACATTATGTGAATTAGTATTCCCAAGAAAGAGGTGTCTTCTATTAAAAGTCAACAATGAAAAGTAGTGTTGTAGCTTAGTGCTGGCTGGACAATTGAAGTGAAACCATGGGAACAGTGAAACAGACCCTTATGAGGGTCTATGTGCGTGCTCAGATAGACATCTGGTTTATGTGTCTGCAAGCTGGTTTGACATTTATACGGTTGGATCAACTCATTTTAGCCTCATGTTTAAATGTCTAGCCTTTAGTGTTTGAACATATTTTTTTTTAGCTTGATAGATGGTGGTGAACCAAAGAATTATTGTATGATAGGTTTGGAAATATATATTTAATATCAGTTAAGACTCCTCTACTGATATTTAATATTGAATGTAGTGATAAATAATTTTAGGAGACTTGAGAAAGATGGAAATCTACATCTGAAGATTTGAAAGGCTAAAGCAATTCTGTCTTTGTAAAGGGTTCCCAAAGCCTGCTGTTTTTCTTGGGTATTTTCACTTGGGATTCTCCTTGTGTTTTATATTTTATTCCTGTGTAGTGTTCTTTCCCACACAGGAAAACCTTTCCTCTGTGATCACTACCGGTCTCCAGTTCGTTCCTTCACACTAACTATACACACACCCTTGATGAATTATCTTACACTGTGCTATATTTTGATCTTTGATGTTGCTGTCAGGCAGAATATCAATATGAAATTGTAACAATTGTCTGCATTTATGTTTAATTCAACCTGTGTGGTACTGGCAACACTATGAATATTCATTCTTTGGCAGGACGCATACTTCTGGCTTTGCTGCTGATTCAGATTTTCCATGCATGTGGGTATGTGGTCGCTCTTGCTCAAACATCTAGATGCTCGATCCTAAAGCTTCCTACTTGCCAGATGGTAAATATGCAGCCATACTTTTCCAGACAATATTGTTGTCTGGGTAGAAATCAATATACATTCTGAGTTTTTCTTTTAAAAAAAATTTTTTTTTCTTTATTGATATTAGAGAGAGAGGGGAAGGGAGAGGGAGAGAGAGAGAGAAACACCAATGAGAAAGAACATCCACTGGCCGCCTCCTGCATACCCCTCACTAAGGAGCAGGCTCCCAACCTGGGCATGTGCCCTGACCAGGAATCAAACTCTTGGTACATGGATCAATGCTCAGCCAGTGAGCCACACTGACTGGCTACATTCTGAGCTTTTCATGTGTACTTTCAATCTCAGTGAACAGTAAATGAGATCTGGTCACAGCAAAATGGCTCTCCTTTGCCTAACCAGGTTCTGAGGGTCCTCAGCTTTCTATGTTTGCAGTGGTTTTATTCACCATTAGGGGATATCTTCCCTTGTTGATATATTGGTTGCTCCTGAGACTTAGTGAAATAGGCTCAGCCACACTCTCGCTGAGATGTACTCTAGTTCCAATGACCTGTATCAGCAAAGAGAAGAAAGGCTAACACTGAAGTCTACGCAGGATTGTTATGTGTGTCTGTCCCCCAGGGGCCAGGGATACTGAATGATTTGCAAGATATGAAATGTTTACATGGGAATCAGTTAGTCAGTCTGCATTTAACTTTGCTTTTCTTCTGTTTCTTTTTTTTTTCTTTTCAATTATTATGGCTAGAAGAGGTGAAATGATGGTCCTTTATATCTTGGAACTTGTTAAGAAGCTAAAAGTCCTGATGTATATTAGTTAATTACTGTATATCTGATTGAAAAATGACAAAATTATAATAATCTACAGATTATTTTTGTAAAACAAGCATTTCTTTTGAAATAAAAGTGAATGTAATTTAGTATAGATTATGCTGTTTCTGAGAAGGTAGGCAGATGATGATGATAAATAATATTATAACTTAATGAGAGACTACCATGTTCTAACACTGAATTTATGTTTCTAGGTTCATCTTCTAATGTTACACTTACAATGATCCTTTCAGGGAGATTATCATCATGGGTATAGAAACTGGCTCAGAGAATTTCTGTAACTTGCCCAAGGTCATGCTGTTAACGGAGATAGAATAGAATCTCAGGCCAGTCTGATATCTAAGTCCATAACATTAACAACTACAATACTGTCTGATACATTGTTTAAACGTGTGTGTGTCTATAAAATAACATTTTAATCAGTGAGTATGGTTTGAAACCATACCACTGTCATCGAATATGTGCTTTAATGCCTTAGCATCTGTGTTCTAGCTCTCCCTCACCTTGCCATCTCTGCCTCCACCACACGCTTGTTCTTGTTGTCCTTGCTGAAAAATAGCACAACACAAAGATTACTTACAGAATGAAATCATGATGTCATCCCAATCCACACATCTCCTGGCATTGAGGCAATTTCTAATTATCTGTGAACCATAAACTAGATCACATTGCAGCCAGAAACACTCGCCCTGGGTATTTGTACTCCCCAGCCTCTAAATATGTCTGATGAACCTTGAGCATAACTGTATGTGCCTTAGTCACATGAATCTTCAGATTCTCCTCCACACTGTGGCTGCATGTGCTTCTATGAACATTCGCCTCTCCATCTTCCCATCAAGTCCATGTATCTTCTTCATTAACTCCCACTTCCTAAGGAATTATTTAATTTCTCTCCATTTCGTATCCCTTCCCAACTATTGAAATTTGTAGGTATCTCTCCAACTGTGGTCATAGTTCCCTTTATATGGAGCCTTATGTGTTTTCTGATGTTTTAGGGATCTGTAGTTCCTTCATGATATCTATGATTGTACTGATGCTGAAGATACTTGCTCTCTGTTGAATGAGTAGCTTTGGGTCTTTTAAGGTTAACAGAAAAAATGAAATAGCTAGGATATTTTATAAATTGATAAACAGAAATAAGACTTGGAAAGGAGTCAGGAAAATGCCCCGTTTCATATGTGTTTCTCTGCTACAATGCTTACGCTAGCATGAGTTATTAAAATGCTAATAAAAAGTCTTTCTTCTGAACTAAATTAAAAAACTGTAAATGCATTTATTGGGCCAGAATCCAGAAATACTATTATGAGGTTCAAGTTTTAGGAACAGAAAATCCCCTAGAAATTTGTCTAAAGAATGTGTGTTTTCACTGTACCATGACTAATTAAACATGTGCAAATAGAACAGATAGGAACCACATGGTATAGGCTTAGCGGGCCTATAATTATAAGCTAGGTAGCATGACGGTAATAATACCTGAGGAAAGAAAACCTTGTGTTTACTATGTGGTCTATAAATCACTGAATATCATTTCATGATATGAATTATAATTTTTTGAAATTTTGCTTTTAACTCTGATATCATTATGACATTGAAAAGGGGAAGGTTCTCTTTTTATTGTCTGATTATAGCTTCTCCTCTAAATTATTACTTTAAAACCATTTCTGAAAAGTGGAAATTATGACAATATGAGCAAGGAACTTTTTTTGAAATTAAACACTTCATTTTTAATTTTGTACACATGAGAAAAATAATAAAATTATAGGTTAAACTTAGAAAATCAAAACTTTTTTTTTTTTACTAAATAATTGGGAACTTCAGATATTTCTACAGTTTGACTTACTACACTGGTATAAAAATTGTGTGCAATTTAAAATATCTATGTGATATATTATAGATATAAATATATAAAATATATATCATGTATAATAGTACTTCTTTGAAGAAGCATTTTTCAATAAGATGCTTTAGACAACAATATTGTAAATAGATTTTGAAATAATTTAGCAATCATAGGGACCTACCCTGCTAATAGGATAATTTTGTATCTCACCTGGAAACCTAATCTATGTGAGTAATTATGCTGGATGAAAGGGATTGACTTAAATAGAGGGAATTTATGAGAAAAAAAAAAAGTGTTCAGGAAACGGAAAAGGAAATAAAATAAAGTAGAAGTTTGTTATCTATTATGTACAAGGCACTGTGCACATACTTTGCACACATTATTTTGCTTGACACTCAACGGCCCTGGGAGATGAGTTAGTGTTAGTCTCCCTGTTTAACTGATGAGGAAACTGGGCCTCAGGGAATTTAAGCAGCTTGCTCTAGATCAGTGGTTCTCAACCTTCCTAATGCCATGACCCTTTAATACAGTTCTTCATGTTGTGGTGACCCCCAACAATAAAATTATTTTCGTTGCTACTTCATAACTGTAATTTTGCTACTGTTATGTCTTAGGCGACCCCTGTGAAAGGGTCGTTTGACCTCCAAGGAGGTCGTGACCCATAGGTTGAGAACCGCTGCTCTAGATCAAACAGTAGGTAACTGCAAGAACTGGGATTTAGACTGAAATCTGTTTGTTATCATTCCCATATGTTCTTGGAACCTGCCATGGGCTTTGTACTATAACAGGGAGTATTTCTAGTTCTAAGAGATGGTAATAATCAATCACCATAACTGTTTACTCTATTACCCTGATTCGTACTTCTTAGGGATATTTGGATGATTCTGGTGGAAAGATTATGTTGGAGGCATATATTTACTTTGCAGGCAAACCCTGTTGTTTAAGGGCCTTTGCTACAAAATTGTTCTCTGTATGTTCACTGACTCTAAAATTACTTGAACAGTGAACAAACTATTTGTGGTGGGCACAGTGGTTTGTTCCCTATATTTAATCTACCCTAAGTAATTAAGATTGTCATGATTAGATTAGACTATTGCCTATGCTGGTAATTAGCGAATAGGCATTGAAACTAATTCTAGGAAATGGGACATAAAAAGGAATTCTGCTGGAGGCTTAAGAGAAAGTTTTCGTTGATCACAAGGAAAAATGACAGAGAATAAAGTTCTCCTTTCTTTGTGCAGTGTTGTGTCAAGATGTCATTTCTAAACCCATTATAGCCATCTTGCTACTACTGTCATTGGAGCCAACGTTGATGATAGGAAAGCAGAGAGAGAGAGAGAGAGAGAGAGAGAGAGAGAGCGAGCGAGCAGTGGACCTTGGTGACAGTCAGCCTGCAAGATGGGTCAACCCTATAGAATGTATTCTGTCTGACTTGTGTTGCCTAAGCCAACACGTATCCATAATCGGATTTGGATAAAGAACATTTTTATTGATATAGTATTTGGTTTATGGAGTGGGGTACTGCCAGGAAAATGTTCTAAAATGTACTTGATTGAGTGGAGGATCAAGAGAGTAGAGCAGTGAGGCTTTATTTTTACCGACTAGGGTGTAGATGACTCTTGTTATTCAGTTTCAATAAAATAGAGAACTGTGACTTGTTCCTATGACAGTTGACTGTGTGGTGTAAACGCTGCAACATTAGAGGAAATGGTGGGATAATGAACAATATTGGATTACACTGGCAATTTTTGCAATGCACAATAAAGAAACAAACTTAGACTCAAGTTGGCCCATTTGAAAATTGAAAGAATAAAATATCACTTTATTCACAGGGTCCTATCTGCATGTGACTTTAAACCTAAGTTGATACAGAGTTTGAAATTTGGAAGCTTGCCACTGACAATTGATTATTTTGGGTTGCTTTTTATTAACCTCCGTTCTGGCATTTCATGGCTGCTATTTTTAAAATTTCACTGTTGATGTGTAGATATGAGGGAGTAGATACCTTATTATTTAGGAATAATTTTCTAAGCAGTTTGGACCTACTGCAGATAATGGCTCTTACCTGGAGATTCTGGACTTGGAGCTTGATATAGGGGCCAGATGATACTTTGGGTCTTCTTCTTTAAGGAGGGTATATAAATATATATTTAGGGCTGGGCAGTTTGGAAAATAAGGCAAGAAGGCTGTGTATGGAAATTATTTAGTTAAAGACTAGTTAACATTGATGGTAGCAACCATGATCCCTTCTTCTTTTCTATCAAAATTCAAATTTCATTCAGCACATGTCCCTGTTGCATAAATTCATATGTCTGAGGGAAAACCAACTTATCCTCTGTTCCAGAGATTTAGTGGACTACAGACAATCTCATTCCTTGCTCATGATCAAAATGATAAACAGTATCATTGGAAAGTGGAACCTGGTGACTGTAAGGCATGTAGCTTGAGATGATAATGTCCTCATTTTTGAAAAATTGAGCCAACTCATGTGCTTTAGGATTTTCTGTTGCTTGAAACACAAAACCTTTCTTTGAAGATTTACAGAAAATGGCTTAAATAAATCTGAATGAGAACCTTTGATGCTGCCAACTAAGCTCTCGAATACTAAAGGGGATCAGAGATATGGTGACAGAAGGTGATTCGACTTTGGGTGGGTGGTGGGCATGCAGTACAGTATACAGACCATGTATTACAGAAGTGTACACTTGAAACCTACATGATCTTATTAACAATGTCACCCCAATCGATTTAATTAAATTACACTCTAACGGAAGTTTTTGTTACTCTGTTGACTCAATGTCATTGGCACACTCCATCATTGTACACTTAGCAAGGGTAATAATGGGTCATCAGACCTTTCCTGTCTTGATTTTTTGACTTGATGTAGGGCAGTGTGTTGAAAGTAGAGGGATGTAGGTAGGTGGAAGAAGACCAAAAGGGTAAGAAGGAGAAAGAATTGGCACAAGTCACAATTAAATATTGGGTGAGTTCTAATTCGTAATAATGTGGCTGAGCATCATTTTGAAGTGGAAATTAGGGAGCCAGGACTGATACTTCACTAATAACAAACTTGGTTATGAAAATAATAAATAAAATTCTTTGAGCATCAGTTTTCTTTTCTTAAAATGAGAGTATTGGAATAGATGCTCTCTACAGTCCTATCTGTCTCCAAATTATTTTGGCCATGTTAACACTGGAGTTTTCCTTTGGAAAATTTATGAAATATTTCATTCCTTTAACATTTGTTACAGTGGGCTTTGTTATTAATGGGCTGATTTATTAGGGTTTTATTGGAATGATGTTTACAAACAATAGTGACAATCTATACTTTTATAATTCTTAAGTCATTTTCCGTTTAAACAAGGAATTTTACTGTAGCTTGTTTACTAATAGTCTTCCTAAAAAGTTCCTAAATAAACTCTGTACATTTTATATATTTTTTTAAAGTTTTAAAACTTTGTAATACTAATTACAACGATTGCAGTAGTTGATGTAATTTCACCAGGACAAATTTTTTTCCTGTTATTCCTATTAAGATTAACTAATACTAATATTAGTTGGCCTTTATGAAAGAATCTGAAACAATATATTTCTGGCAGGTACCAAGAGATATTTTATGAAACAAATGTAGAGTATTAATTACATATGATTTTATTTATTGTTTAGTGGTAAATGTTAACTAACTTTTATAGCATTTGAACATGAGGTTTACAGATTGAGAAATAAATATTGATGATAATCAAAATTATACTAGTTCTGTTGCTCATTAAAGATTAATTACATTGAATGTGTGAATGAATATGAATTGTATATGGGATGATGTAAAAATCTGTATGTTATTTACTGTAAATAGAATGGTTCGACTTAATTTGTATTTGCTGAAGAATATAGTCAGTGCTTTTTTTGTTTGCTAATATTTAGTATTTATAATATTTCTCAATGTTTCTCAGTGTGAAAGTGTCTTAAAAGGTTTTGTAAATATGGAGGAATATAATTACACAGGTTGTGAAATAGCAAGTATCACATCCAAGCATCAATTTAATAATTTATACTTTTTTTAATTGAGAAAAGTGCTCTCTTGTTTTCAAAGGGAATGTCATATTGAAAAGAAGTGTGCTCTGACAGTAAGTTTTGGTATTTGCAGGGAAAATTATCATTAGGTTTGTGTTTTTGGTGCCTTTAATACCATGTGTGTATTTTGTTTACACCTTGAAGCTAGAGATTTGGTAAATAAGTTGCATAAATAGTAATACAGTTCAAGATTTTGACCTGTTTAGCATCATGTGTATATTCTTCCACCTGCAAATTTGATTGTGGTGATAACTAATGACTGGTGAGACAGAGCCTAATATATATTTTTTTGGTATGTGCCCCTAGTGGGAACCGAACCCGGGACTCTCTTGTCCTCAGGTCGACACTCCAGCTGCTGAGCCAAACCGACCAGGGTGACAGAGCCTAATATTTTATTAGAACATCTTAGTAGATATAATTACAGTTATTAGTGAGGATCACTAATCATTTGCCTTTGAACCTTTTAGTGTTGAATCATATTGGTGGAAGTATATACATTTATTCATTTCTTCTCTGGGTTATTCATTTTATTCCTTTTATTCACATGGAGACAACCTTTAAATGATTATCTCCAGACCTAAATGGAGGTGTTCATGACCCAAAACGAACATATGATATACATTGCATCCTATTTGGGGATATTTATATTTAACACTTTCTTTCGTTTTGTTTTGAAACTTACATTTAGTATCTGTCTGTCTGTTGTGTACAGACATCAGTAAGCTTCCCAGGTGATTCTTTGATGTAACTAGCTTGATAACTCTTGGAGCAGTACTACATTGAACTAATTAATCTCTAAAGAATATGTAACTCAGCTAGTTAATATTTTGAATATTGACTCCATAATTAAAAATATTGACAGCCCTGGTTCGTTTGGCTCAAAGGTTCGATTACTGGTCAAGGGCATGTACCTGGGTTGCAGGTTTGAACCCTGGCCCCGGTTGGGGTCATATGAGAGGCAACCAGTTGATATGTCTCTAGAAATGTGGATGCCTCTCTCTCTCTCCCTCTCTCCTCCTCCACCTCACTCTCTTCCTCCTTCCCTCCCTCCCTTCTTCCCTTCCTCCTTTCCTTCCACTCTATCTAAAAATCAATGGAAAAATATCTTCAGGTGAGGATTAAAAACAATAAGAAATATATTGACAAAGCTCTAGAGAATTGTGGATTTCTCCAGTTAAAAACACATACATCAATGTTTTATTTATTTATGACTATCATGAATTTTTATATGTCAGACAATGGGTTTAGTTTCTTAGGGAGAAAAGCATTCCTATGTATGTTGGGTGTACTGATGACTTATCTAAAACTCATGTTTGTTTCAAAGGTCTTCTTCCCACTCCAAGATTCTCCATGTCCTATTTAAATGTCCCTAAAATGAATTGGGACAGAGATTCCCACATTAAATATCTTTTACCCATCACCTGCTCTTTTACTCTAGACCTCTATGAAGGTCACATAGGATAGAAGTTCACTCCACAGTTTAAAATATTTACAATCACATCTATATAATTCATCAAAGAAAAGCTACTGAATGGTTTTCACTTGTCTACATTATCAGAATGAGTTCACTCAGCACGCTATATTAGCACCCTCCTGTTTAAAAAAATCTGACACAGAAATGATCCATGCAATCCTATGTCATTTCAAACTATGTTCTTGGCCAACAGGAATATCACTACAGGAAGAAATATTCTTTCACATTTTCTTGATACAGGACATACCTGTCCTCTACCCTCTACTTTCCCCTCGCCCCCCAGATCACCCAGTCCTCACATGGCATGCCCAGCTCCTCTGACTGTTCCCACTGTCTGAGGACAGTCATAGCCTCTTTTTGCCCTGGAGCTGCAGCCCCAATTCCAGAACAATGAGCCCCAAGCTCCCTTTGTCTACTCTGCCCACTCCTCCTCGTATGATTACAGAG
This sequence comes from Molossus molossus, assembly GCF_014108415.1. Lineage (NCBI taxonomy): Eukaryota > Metazoa > Chordata > Mammalia > Chiroptera > Molossidae > Molossus > Molossus molossus. The sequence goes on from NW_023425401.1 coordinate 22,286,176, forward strand.
GGGGAATTCCCCAGTGTCTCTGCTACTTTATTTAGGTAGGAGAAGAATGGGGACAGAAGCCCTTCTAATGACCAAATTAAGATTGTTTAAGAGGTGGAATAGCGCCATACTCGGCCAGTGTTGGGAGGGGAGGAAGAAAGTATATAGTACTGGAATGGCATTTTCAACAGGAAAGGAAGAAAGCGGTACTGTTTGTAACTTAGTTTACCTTTATCTGTTTAAATACACTTCTTGAGAAAAATTGTACCATGCTTGTCAAAAGGGTTGGTATGAGGAGGATGCCAATGAGCAAGTGTACCTTTAAGAATGTGTAATGGATCTCAAGGTCTTGGCAAGGGAAAAATATGCAGAACCACCGGCAGAAAGTACTTACTTCTAAGGATAAATTCATCATTCATCCTTTAGTCTAGTCAGGTTTTCTTGTAAAATATATATTTTTTAAATCCTCACTTGAGAATATGTTTTTATTTATTTCTGGAGGGAGGGCGGGAGAGAGAGAACATTGATGAGAGAGAGAAACATCCATCAGTTGCCTCCCATATGGGCCTAGCTAGGGATTGCACCTGCGACTTAGATCTGCAACTTAGTTATGTGTCTTTGGGAATTGAACCAGCAACTTTTTGGTATATAGAACAACGCTCCAACCAACTGAGCCACGTAGCCAGGGCAAAAATACCTTTTGAAGTTAAAAATTAATGATACACTTTAAACAAAGATTATGTAAAAGAGACAAGTAATATAAAAAACTAGGAACAAGTTATATTTTACTGTTTAAATTTGAATATGAATGACCTTTTTAATCCTCAAGGACTGGACCATCAGTGCTGTTACATGAACTGTAGAGGTAGTGTTTTAAATGTTTGCTGACGCTGGGCAGGGGCCTCCTCATGCATGAGTGAGAGATTTCAAAATAATGTGTTTCAGCTAAAAGTACATTCTATAAACATTTTCTAAAGCTCTTGGGTTCCAGTATGTCTCTTCTGGCTATCTGTTTATTGTTTGTTAATTAATGGTTTTAATTGTTTTCTTTCTGCCTCTGCAAAGGAAATAGGAGAGTATGGGTGAAAAGTGCTCTCACAGAGATTAGACAGCAGAAGTAATGATGTCTTACTTTATGGGATGCTTGTGATGTATACGGCTATATTTTATTTGCTTATGATAACCTACTTTAATTTATTCAAGGCCTAAAATTTTCTTTTAATATATGGGCTAATTAGAAATGCTAGCTACTGAACACAGAAATTTAGAGCTTCCTAAAACCAGTATATTATCATGTCTACCAGGGAAGTCTAAATCATTGGCTTATAATTTAATATTAGCATTTGTGTTTGTCTTTATTTTCCCTAAGTACAGTGCTTCTCATTTTTCTATATCTAAGGAGAGTTATTTTCCATGATCTAAGTAGACAAAAGGACCATTGTTGGAATTAACCTTGTTTTTCCAATTGTTTAGAAGAAGCATGTGAACTTTATAGTTTTCTTTCCTGATATAGTCTTTTAATCTTTTTTTTCTTTATTGATTTTTAGAGAGAGAGAAAGGGAGAGGTAGAGAGAGATAGAAACATCAATGAGCGAGAACATCGATTGGCTGCCTCCTGCATGCCTCTCACTGGGGATTTTGCCCACAGCCTGGACATGTGCCCTGACTGGGAATCAAACCAGTGACTTCTTGGTGCATGGGTCAACACTCAACCACTGAGCCACACCAGTCGAGCCATAATATAGTCTTTTAAGGGGCACTAGTGAAATGATGATGCAATATGGGACAGAAAGTTTTCTGGTTTAGGACCAGTTATTCTTAGGCAACTGAGTTACACTGTGAGTTAGCTGGACATTTATATGAAATATCATTGAATTATTTTTTTCTTGAATTTTAAAGATTTGGTATTTAAGCTGTCTACATTCTTGTCTGAATAAGCATGCTTCCCTATGAATGTTTAATACCTTATAAAAGGCAATCATTTTACCAGTTTGTGAAAAATATTCAATTTCTGTATAATTCACCTTCCTGGATCTCAATTTTAGATTATGATTAGCCATGTTTAATCATAAAAGTATATTAGATAAAATTATAGGGTTAGACAAATACACCACTGAAGCATGTTTCATCTTTCAACAAAATTTTTATTTCTTAAAATAAGAATGGATTGAATTTTTCCACCATATAATTTCCTGTCCTTACTTCATTTCTTTTTTTAATATAGTACATGTACTTTTTAATGTTTCCTGGTAGCATTTTTATCCATTTGAATGATGTTTCTTTTTATAAGTTAGGGAAGATATAAATTGGGTATTAAAGTGGAAATAAGATGTCTTTTTAAATTTGTGGAATAAATTTGCAATTCTGCCAGTTAAGGAGTATAGAAAATCATGTTTCTGAGAGTTGGATTTTAATTTCTTACATCCTACATGCCTGAAACTTCCCTAACAAAATTTTCCATATATGTTGGCATTACCTACAAGTCCTTAACTGTGTGGGGTTATGATTTTATATGGGAAGCCCCCTCAGGGACCATTGCTTTGCCAAGTACTGTCAGCCAAATCTAATTGTAACTGCTTGGGTAGTTTTCATTACCTGTTTGTTAAGAAACTTTATTTTCATTAGCAGTTGTGTAAATAAAACCACATAGTACATATTTCTTTTTCTTTTTTTCTTTTCTTTCAGGTGTATGGGTTAACCTTAAACTTCACTCTAAATTAAACAAGAGAATTTATTTGTATAGGCTTTGAGTTTTTTTAGAATTTTAGATAAACACCCTATTATTTGTGATGTTATAAATGATGTTAGAACTCTCTTGCTCTTTTTGTTTGTTTTTAATTTTTTTCTTTATTGTTTAGAGAGAGACAAAGGGAGAGGGAGAGAGAGATAGAGATGGAAACATCGATGAGAGAGAACATCGATTGGCTGTCTCCTGCATGCCCCGTACTGGGGATTGGTCACACAATCTGGACATGTGCCTTGACTGGAAATTGAACTGGTGACCTCTTGGTGAATGGGTTGACATTCAACCACAGAGCTACACTGGCCAGATGTAGAACTCTCTTGTTTTGATAACAGTGTCTTCTGATTTCAATGAGAATATTGATGTCAGTTTTTATTTAGGTGTATGTCAATGATTTGTGTGTATGTGTGTGTATTTTACTTCATTCTTAATAACGTATCAGTTTGGATTCTTATTCAGGTTTAATGAGATTGAAAACACTGATGCTAGGTATGAAGATATTAATGCTTATCAATTTAATATTTTCATATTCTCTGTCACAGAAATCTCTTTCAGGAAAGTACATATTAATAATGGTTTGTGTTCATAGAGGGATTTCCAGATTTACCTTTTCATGTTCCATCTTGTAGTTCTTTCTCTCTGTTCACTTAAATTGAAACATTTTACATTAACTGGTTAAAAAAAGAACCATCTTGTCTATTGTGAATCCAGTTTTAAGAGATTATTATAGGTACCAAAATGAGCAGCTACTTAGCATTCACCATGAATCCTCTCTTTAGCCAGATCATGCAAAAGGGGATGTGGCCCATGTTTGTATTGTTTGCCAGATCTTGTCACTTTCTTATGTAAATAACATAATTTTTATGTTTTTCCATTTCAAATTATTGCATGGTGGTTGGTGACCATCATCAAATGCTAAGAAACACATCAAAGTATAAGAAAAGTCACTTATGAGATTTTTAACTACAAATAAATCATAAAAACAAGAGAAGAAGTAGAGGGAAAAAAATACTGAGTAACTAATTATCATGTATTAACACAGAGCACTGGATACGCAATGTGGAATGACACCACACATCCATGCTTCTGGCAAGGTACAGCTTCCCTTCGAAAAATGGAGATGAGGCAGGTGTAAGAAGGATCGCTTCTGTGCGAATATTATGTTTAAAGATAGATAGGAATTAAATAGATAAATAGATGGGGAAACAATTCTTTCCTAGTAGAAAAGAGGCAGAGGGAAGAGCCCTGAAGCAGGATATGCAAATATACTCAAGGAAATAAAAAAAGTCAGTGAAATGTAGGTATTCTTTTTTTTTAATCCTCACCCGAGGACATTTATTCATTTTTTGTTCAGATAGAGTGGAAGGGAGAGAGAGGAAGGGAGAGAGAGAGAGAAACATCGACGTGAAGGGACACATCGAGTGGCTGCCACCCGCATGACCAACCGGGGCCGGGGACAAACTGCAACCGAGGTACATGCCCTTAGCGGGAACTGAACCCGGGTCTCTCTGGACCGCAGGCCGACGCTCTAACCGCTGAGCCAAACTGGCCAGGGCAAATGTAGGTATTCTTATCTTTGATTTTTAAAAATCCTCACTTGAGGATATTTTTTTCATTGATTTTTTTTGGGGGGGGGGCTGTGAGAGAGAGAGAAAGAGAGAGAGGGGGAAGTATCCGTGTGAAAGAGGTGAAAGAGACCTATCAATTGGTTGCCTTCTGCACATGCCCCAACCAGGGCCAGGGATCAAACCTGAAACCAAGGTACGTGCCCTTGACCGAGAATCAGGCCCACAACCCTTCTCTGTGCTGTTGGATGCTCTCACCACTGGAACACACTGGCCAGAGCCTTATATTTGATTTTATACACAACCTTCAGAGGCTCAATGATGAGTGTGCTTGCTAAGTAAGACAAGAAAGAAGTAGAACACTGGAATATCCGCAACCCATTCCTTTTTCAAAGTACCACACTGATGAAGGTGTGGGAAACAGATTGGTAAGTCCAAGTCTGGCAACTTGGACTCCGTACCTTTATTCCAGATTGGATTACCCTTCTTGGAAAACTTGGGGCAGATGATGTTTTAATCTCTGGATACATTTGGACATATTGATCATCTTTTGTGAAAGTAACATCTGGTAGAAAATACCCAAAGAAAGTATAAAACATATTTCCTGTGCTTCCAGGGTTTATAAATCAGATGGCAAGATGGCGTTGACTCAGTGCAATCAGCTAGGAGGCAGCATATAAATAAATGCCAGTTTGTGTTATGGCCTAACAAATTTTCTACAAATTTGGAGAAGTTGGAAACAAACTAGAAACAGACCCATAGATACAGAGAACAGACTGATGGGTGGGTTGGGGGACTGGGTGAAGTATGTGAAGGGATTAAGAAGTACAAATTAGAATTTACAGAATAGGTACAGGGATGTATGTTCAATAATATTGGGGAGTATGTTCAATAGTATTGTAATAACTATATGTGGTACCAGGGAGGTACTTGAAATATTGGGTGATCACTGTGCAATGTATTTTATAATCTGGCTACTATGCTGTATACTTGAAACTAATACAAAATAGTGTTGGCCTGGCCAGTATGGCTCAGTGGTTGAGCACTGACCCATGCATGGAGAGGTCGCCGATTCCTGGTCCAGGGCACGTGCCCAGGTTGTGGGCCAAACCCCCAGTGGTGGTGGGGGGCATGCAGGAGACAACCAATCAATGTTCTCTCTCATCGATATGTCTATCTGTGTCTCCCTCTCCCTTCTTCTCTCTATAAAATAAATAATGAAAAATATTTTTTTCAGTTGTGTTGAATGGAATCTATGATTGAAAAATAAAGTTTAAAAAATAAATAATATATAAATGCAATAAATAAATAAAACACGTAAATGCTACATAAGGTTCAGAGGGAAATTGTCATATGCAAAGAAAAGGCATCAAATGTTTTCACCCTGGTGGGAAACAAAGTTTGGAGGAGCTGGTGATGAAAGGAGGTTGGGAAAGTAGAGACAGGTTTCTTGTAGAGGTTATGAACAATCTTAGGATGTATTATTGTGTTGGGAAAAGCAAATAGAAGGGCATTGGCAAAGGTGAGGGGATGGAAAGGAGAAAGTTGCCTATAGCGGAGGGATTCTGCTTGGAATCAAAGGCCAGTCGAGACCCAGCAAGGCCATGCTGCTAGAGTCTCGTAAAGTAGTTTAAAGACCTCAAATTTGGCACAATTGACAGTAAGAAGACACTGGAGGCCTTGGAGAGGCCCATGTAGTCATAGAATCTCCTTTCCTATGGTTTGTTAAAAATACTTTAGGCTATAACAACAGTATTAGAGATATTCATGCAACAGTCTACTCCAGTGTTATTATAAAAAAAAAAAAAACCCGTTTAAACCGATAATTATTTATTAGCACATCTCTTTTCTTCTAAGATTTTACAATGAAAACAGGCAAAACTGTTGTAATTAACAAAGCCTGTTGAACAGAAATGTAATTTTGTATACAAACAAGGATATTATAACATCTAAGAGGCAGTAAATGAAGGGGGAACCATAGAGAAAGGTTCATGTTTAGACAGAAAGTGATCAGGGGAATTTTGCACTTTCTTTCAATTAAGGAAAATTTAATAATGGGTGTTTTCAATAAAAAGGGAGTGAGGATAAAGTAACTAAAACCTCATGGCTTTGTTTAACCCGAAGATTTTATAATGTGAAGATAAACGGAGTCTGATCCCTCAGGCTGCAGAGGTCTGGACACCTGGCAGGACCCCTGTAGAAGTGGACCTGACCAAGTTCACCAACATGAGCTATATGTTTTAATAATTTGGGGCTGCTGCTGATTTTTATAGCAGTCTAATTGGGGGTTGAGGAGGTAGGAGAGTAGGATGGAAGAAAGCAATTATGGCATTGTCAAAAACTCTAAGTATTTTCTAATGAAAAGACTATTTTTGATTGTGCATTTACATGTGCGTTCCATCTGACAAAATGAACATAGAAAGTTAATGGGTGAGTTTTCCTTGTGTGGGGTGGTCCTATACATAGATTTCGGCTATAGCATATATGGTCTTATGTTACTCTTCAATGGCAAGAATATGTTTATGGCATTGATCTAGTTCCTGGAAATGATGAAGGCTGCATATATTTTAGAAATGGGGCCTTTTCTCTGCAGATGTCAAAAATCAAGTGTTGGGTTTAGTTTATAAGACGCATTTAAATATAGTAAGTACCTAGGACTATTACTAATTTATTTGCATGACTTAAGCAGATCATTTAATCTCTCAGTGTTTCTCCTTTACCTTATGTAATTATAAACGAAACTTACAGGCTTTATTAATTAAAAATATTCAGAATGATTGGATTTTTCTTGGACAGAGTTAGGGAAGATGGATAGAGAAGACTTAAACATTTTAATTTTAGGTAAGAAAGAAAATAGACTTAGAAAATCACTCTAAATAAAGGTAGCTTCTAAATAAAAGATGCTATGGAGTTGTCAGTTATGACTTTTCCATTGAACTTAAAATGCTAGAAAAAAATGTATCCAGGAAGTACTTATCTCTTCATTCATTTATTTGTAACACCAAAGAACTCCCTCTTTGAATACTTTCCTATAGAAAATTTCCATAATGGACATTTTTTTAATGAGTGACCTTTGGCAATGAAAATAGAAGAGAAACTTGACTACTAGGTTCCTTTCTGTAATACATTATAAAATATGTATGATTAAGCCGAACCAGAACTTTCTTCTCTTTTTTTTTTTTTTTTGGTCTTTTTATTTATTTATTTTTGTTACAGATGTTTCTCCTTTTCCCCCCATTGACACCCTCCACTCCTCTCTCCCTGCCCCGTCCCCAGCTTTGATGTCCATGTCCATTGGTTATGCACACATGCACATAGGTTCTGTGGTTTATCTCTCCCCTGCCCCCTCTTCTGGGAATTGTCAGTCTGTACCCCACTTCCACACTCTGGGACTACCCTGTTCTTCAGGTTGTTATGTTCATTATATTCCACAAATAAGTGAGATCATATGATATTTGTCTTTCCCTGCTTGGCTTGGTTCTCTGAGGATAATACTTGCCAGGTCCCTCCATGTCGTCTCAAAGGATAAGAGATCTTTCTTTCTTACAGCTGCATAGTACTCCATTGTGTATATGTACCACTGCTTTTTTATCCATTCGTCTACTGATGGACATTTGGGTTGTTTCCAGATCTTAGCTATTGTAAACAGTGCTGCTACAAACATGGGGGTACATATATTCTTTCTGATTGGTGTTTCAGGCTTCTTAGGGTACATTCCTAGAAGTGGGATCACTGGGTCAAATTGCAGTTCAATTTTTAACTTTTTGAGGTAACACCATAGTGTTTTCCATAGTGGCTGCATTCCCACCAGCAGTGTACTAGAGTCCCCTTTTCTCCACACCCTCGCCAACACTTGTTGTTTGATGATTTGTTGATGGCGGTTATTCTGACAGGTGTGAGGTGATACCTCATTGTTGTTTTAATTTGCATCTTTCTGATGATTAGTGGTATTGAGCGTTTCTTCATATGTCTCTTAGCCATTTGTATGTCCTGTTTGGAGAGGTGTCTATTTAGTTCCTCTTCCCATTTTTTAATTGGGTTCTTTGTTTTCCTTTTGTTGAGTTGTAGGAGTACTCTATATATTTTGGAAATTAACCCCTTACCTGATGTATCATTGGCAATTATGCTTTCCCATAAAGTGGGTTGTCTTTCCATTTTGATGGTTGTTTCTTTTGCTGTGCAGAAGCTTTTTAGTTTGATGTAGTACCATGTGTTCATTTTCTCCTTTGTTTCCGTTGCCTTAGGTGATGTATCAGTGAAAATTCTGCTGCGTATGATGTCTGAAATTTTGTTGTCTACATTTTCTTCTAGGATTTTTATCGATTCACGAGTCACATTTGAGTATTTTATCTATTTTGAGTTTATTTTTGTGTATGGTCTAAGTTGATGGTCTAGTTTCATTTTTTTGCATGTAGCTGTCCAATTTTTTCAACATCATTTTTCAAAAGGGCTGTCTTTACTCCATTGTATGCTCTTGCCACGTTTGTCGAATATTAATTGAACATAATGTCTCGGGTCCATTTCTGGGTTCTCTGTTCTATTCCATTGATCTATGTGCCTGTTCTTATGCCATTACCAGGCTGTTTTGATTACAGTAGCTTTGTAGTATGACCTAATATCCGGTATTGTGATTCCACCTACTTTGTCTTTCTTTTTCAAGATTGCTGTGTCTCTTCAGGGTCTTTTTTGATTCCATATGAACTTTTGAAGTATTTGTTCTTGTTCTGTGAAGTATGTCATTGGTATTTTGATGGGGATTGCATTGAATCTATAGATTGCTTTGGGTAGTATGGACATTTTAATGATGTTGATTCTTCCAGTCTATGAACAAGGTATGTGCTTCCACTTTTTTATATCTTCCTCTATTTCTTTTTTCAATGTCCTGTAGTTTTCTGCAAATAGGTCCTTTACTTCTTTGGTTAAGCTTATTCCTGGGTACCTTAATTTTTTTGCTGTGATGGTAAATGGGATTGTTTCTTCAGTTTTTCTTTCTGTGAGTTCATCATTGGTGTATAAGAATGCCATCGATTTCTTGACCTTAATTTTGTATCCTGCTACTTTGCCAAATACATTTATTAAGTCTAGTAGATTTTTGATGGAATCTTCAGAGTTTTCTATGTATAATATCATGTCATCTGCGAATAATAACAGTTTCACTTCCTTCTTTTCAATTTGGATCCCTTTTATTCTTTCTTCATGTCAGAACTTTCTATTATGAATCAAGTCACCTTGAAAATTAGCAGAAACTGGATTTAAAATAATAATTCTACCTTGTGTTTATACTCACAGTTCTGTCTTCTGAGAATCTAGAATCCCATTAATAATTAAATAGTCCACATTTAATAAAAGAAACTGGCAGTCTTCTTAGTTTTATTAAATTATTCAGAAGTTATACTTAAGTTTCAAAAATTTTTAACGTAACTTAGCCATTTTTGAAAAACATCAGCCTGTTGGGATTTGCCGCAGATGGGTATTTTTAGTATCTTTGTGTTCCCCTTTCTATCAGACCTCATAACAGGAAATTTTATCATGTCCATTCTGCACAAAATTTGGTTTATCTTTGTCAGCAAATTACTTATAAATCTAAATACAAATTTAACTTCTTATATCAGGTTTTATAAAAGTTCCTATACAAAGGTGTTATAGTTCAGAAGATGAGTTTTTCATTGTAGATATTAATATTTGCTCATTCAAAAGGTCTGCTTTGAGGGTTTATTTAAATTGGATAAAAATATAATATGTACAGGCATATACAAAGATTCATAGTTTTGTAATGCCTGGTTCTGTATCTTATCAGTTAGGATATAGGGCTAAACTGCTCTGACCAAGTTGACCCCAAAATGCAATGGCTTCAACAAGAAAGAAGTTTATCTCTCTTAGTGCACATAATTGTCCATGTCTTTTAGTAGCTGTTTCATTCAGGTGGCGCCCCTGCCATTTTTAATACATCATTTTCAAAGTCACTAATTGCCATTACTCTAAATAGAAGTGAAAAGAGCAGAACAGACACTGGGACCAAGGATTTCCTCCTAATCACGGCTGGACATGTAGCAAAGGAAGCTGGGAAGTGCAGTCCCCACCCAGCAGCCATGTCTCAGCCAGGCTTTACTATATGGGGGGGTAGTGGACAGCTAACAATATCTCACACAGACAAAAAACTTCTTAAATGAGAGAATAACAGTGTAACATCAGATAAAAAGATGGGGCAGGCAGGGTGTTCAGAAGAACCTTGGGTGACATGCAGGTAAGTTTTCATAAGCTATGTGGTGATTCTAAAAACTATGGACTAAGTGAACATTTTCCTGGGATTTATGTCACTGTGGAGAAGTCCTTGCAAATGGTATTCTAGAATATTTTTTCTTTTTTCTCAGCTTTCAAACATAAGACATATTACAAAAAATTAAATAATCTGATTAATTAAACTTAAAATATAAAATCAAGTTTTAGGGTATGGTATTTTTTATCTTTTTTTTTGGTTCGTGCCCGTATGGGAACCGAACCCGGGACCTCCAACCTCTGAGCCAAACTGGCCAGGGCTTTTTATCTATTTTTAATTATATAACAGAATAACACTTCAGTCTACATTTTAATATGCAATATACCCTAAATCTTTTTTTCTTAAATAATAAGTACACATCAGCCCTGGCTCGTTTGGCTCAGCGGTTGGAGCGTCAGCCTGCGGTCCAGAGAGACCCGGGTTCGGTTCCCGGTAAGGGCACATACCTCGGTTGCAGTTTGTCCCTGGCCCTGGTTGGGTTGTGCGGGTGGCAACCACTCAATGTGTCCCTTTCACGTTGATGTTTCTCTCTCTCTCTCTCTCTTCCTCTCTCCCTCCCACTCTATCTGAACAAAGAATGGAAAAATGTCCTCGGGTGAGGATAAAAATAAATAAATAAGTATACGTCAATATAAATAGCTTCCATCCTTTTTCAGTGAGAGGAACAAAAGTTTCTTTCTTTACATATAAAATGAGTTTAAAGACTATATGGGATAACTATAATTATATAATCTTTGCTAATACAGTGATCTAAAATAAAAATACTTTTAAAACATGCAAAATGATAAAGTAATTACCAAATAACATTTTGAAAATATTTCAGACCCTCAATAAAAGTTTCACAGGAAGTTTATAGGTAATAGCTAGCCACTGAAGGGGGTCAAATCTAGTGTGATTAGATTTGCTTCATAGAAAGATCCCTCTCAGAGCAGCTTGGCAGATGAATGGGAACGAGAGATGTGAGTGCAACGAAAGCAAGGCCAGGTGACAGTTGACTAGAGTCTGAGACTTGCAGGAATGATGGGGAGGAGAGCTGAAGGTGGATTCAGGAGCTGCCCAGAAGGGGTAGAACTGATGGGGTTAGAGAGTGAGAGGAACAAAGGAGAGGGAGGAGCCGAGGACAGATGAGTTTCAGATTTGCAGATGGTGGTAGTGATCACTGGAGTCCAAGCTGGAGGAGGGGGAACAGCTAGAAGGGGGTGGGGGGTTAGGACATGTTTTATTTTATAAATTTAATTACTGTTCTTTTGTTAATGTAATTGCAGTAATGTTCAGGAAGGCTTGGTCTTATCCTTAATGACTACAGACTTGTTCCAGAATCATATTGTCTCCAACTCTTTGATGTCTTTCCAGGTACTTTATTTAACTCCAGTTGCTTATCTGCCTCACTCTGTCTCTCCAAATCAGAATAACAATAATAACCTTATGAATTTCACTTCTTGTCTCTTTAGAAAAACAAAACAAAAACAGTAGCTCTGGAAGATTTCCCCATGCCTCAAAAAGCACTAGAACTATTTCTTCTCTTTCTCAGAAGCTTTCTATAACTTGCTTTGAAGTCTTTGTTATCAAAAGAATAAATTTAAGAGTCTCTTCAGGGCATTAGATTGGAGTGAAAAAACTTGTTTATTTTTGCTGCTGACTTGCTGTGTTGTGTCAGGCAAAAGATGTCACCTCTTTGGAGCTTTATTTTTGTTTTGCTAATTGTAAAACTAAAGGATTGGAGTAGATCACATTATCTTAAATGGGAGTTGTTGGCCTCATTTCAGGGGATGCAGGATGTAAGCACTTGACTATAAAACCCACAGCTTTCATCAGATTCTTAGGGTTCTGGGACTCCCCCAAAAAGTTATAGAAAAACAAAACAATCCTGTTGGATCATGTGACGCGAGGACTGGATTTCTTGTCATAAATCTTCCCTTATTTTGTTGGCAGTGAAAATATTCCACATAATGTAATATAGAATTTTCTTAGAGCAGGTCTATCATTTTATGAATTTATTCATAAGGCTTTTAGTGCCTCTATGGTCTTCTAAGATGCCACCAATAAAATCCAAGCACCTGGTCCCCAGGGAAGAGGATGGAGTGGGGAAAATCAAGTGAAGTTAGGTCACCAAGGGAGGAATTCTGTGTGTGGTCAGAACTTCTGCCATCCGACGCCCCAGATCAGGGGCATACTTAGACTTGCTCCCCTTCACTTGTGCAGGCCGGCAGAAAGACTGATAAGCCCTTGGCACAGCCTTTTGAAACAGCTGCCAATGTGTGTCCTTGACACAGACAGACATTGGCTGCAAAGCACAAGTGTGGGCAAAACTGGCCAAAAGCTTGTCTCCCTCAGACAGACAAGTGACAGTTACTGAGATAAAACCAAATGAGATAAAATGAGAATGACCTTACAGCTATTTTAAAATCTGAACCTTAGCTAATGCTTCAATGAACTAACCCAAACAAATGTCTTAAGTTTCAGATAGCAACAGTATACAGCGATTACTTTTTACTTCTCAATAACTCAGAAAGAAAATTCACGGTTTAGCTTCATTTGTGTTTGCTTAGTTAATTTATAAACATGGTTTAGTCTTTAAGAAATTTACACATTGTCTGTACTAACTTGAATCTTCCTCATGCTGCTTCCTCTCCTGGACTTCCCCTTCGATCCCGGAGAATACCGATTGAGGTTGAAGAACCCATTTTTGTTTGTTCTATTAAATTGTGATTTCCTCCACTCCATCATTGTGTTTCTCCTGTGCAGGCCCAGGAGGCAGCTTGTGTCCCTCCACATTGAATTCAGCAAAAGCTGAACTGGTCTGGAGTTCATTCAGTAAGGCGAGTCCACTGACAACTTCCTTGGTTACTGCAGGAATATGATTTGGAGGAATTTTTTTGCACCATTGAAATGAGAGAAAATTGATGCATGACAGTAATAGCTGTGTGGTTTAGTAAAAATGATAAATAAGCAATGCACACAAAACCGCAGTGCATTAGAATTCAGATGCGATAACATTTTCCAAAGTTTTAAAATAAGAATCACCAGTAAAATAAAAATATCTAAAAGTATGAATCAAAGAAAACTACACTAAAAAGAATTGCATGGTTTATTATAAAATCTTGAAAACAAGAAAATCTCCAATGTGCTCTCCAGTTCAAATCTGGATAATAAGTCTAAGAAGAAATGAATTTATCAGTGGTTATTTATGTATTTAATACTGAGGCATGCATTTTTCCCCTTACACTTGTATAGCAGAAGTTGGATCTTGTTACTACAAGTATTTAGACATGATATACTCTTAATAAGCATCCTTTCACATTCAACATATAATTCATGTCAGAAATCAAGCTCATAAAACTTAACCAGCGCTTAATAAATGTTTATATTAAATTCCTGGAAATAGAAACCTTGCGTTCTGTTTCTTCTTGGTTTTGGCTCACCTCATTACAATTAGTGGGAGGCAGGACACTACCTCCCGCCTCCCACTGAAATTATTTACCACGGCCCACGCGTTGGGTTACTTTAGCATACCAATACCTGAGAGCTACAAACCATTACATTTCAAAGTTTACCCAATGAAAGGCTTTCTAGATGCAATTGTTTCAAATGCTAGTCTATAATGATAATTTTGAGTCAAGTGGTTAAATGTCAAGTTCTGGTACATACCAGTCAAATTGGTATTATTTTGATAAAAGTTAAAAATACAATACTGGCCAAGCTGGTGTGGCTCAGTGGTTGAACATTGACCCTTGCACCAAGAGGTCATCAGTTTGATTCCCAGTCAGGGCACATGCCCAGGTTATGGGCCAAATCCCCAGTGGGGGGCATGCAGGAGGCAGCCAATTGATGTTCTCTCTCATCGATGTTTCTCTCTCTCCCTCTCCCTTCCTCTTTCTCTAAAATCAATAGAGAAAAAAAATGTTTTAAATAAATAAAAATACAATACTGGAAGAAATTGTTTAGGCTTGAAATTTAATTTCAGTAGTTGCTCCTCAGCTCTGCCTAGTGAGTAGTTTATCATGTTAACCTAAAAATAAAACCGGGACACAACAAGCATTGATTTGTGATCAAGAATAGCAGCTGGGCAGCGCTGATTCAGGCAGAAATCCAGCAGTGTTTCAGGTATGGGGTGAAGCAAGAGCATTTTACGAGAAAGAGAAGGGAAATCATTACATGAAAATAGAAGGAAAGAATTCCTATTGGTGCTAATAAACTAAGTTATTCTTCAGCTCTCCATGGTGGTTCCAATTTTAAACAATGTCCACAATTTTCAGTCCTTATAGTCAGATGTCTGCTTTCCTCTTAGCTTTATAAACAGTTGTTTGCAAGACAGTGTTGGTTCGGCTCAGTCCAAAGGTGTTTGTGTCCAGTTCCCACAGTGCAAAGTTCTAAGGAGCCAGATGTCCGAGGCCGTCCTGTGGGATGGCAGCTCCGACTGCATTTTGTAGGCCTCCATTCCATCTTTCTTCTTAATCACAATGAAGGTGGAAGGTTCCAAATGAGGGGGTTATATTGATACTTAAAATAAAAATATTGTTACATAGCAAACACAATTTATTCTTCTAAAGAACAATTCTTAGTCTTCTAAGCTTATGTTCCTCCCCTGTAAAATGGACATTACACCTTCCATTGCACAGACTAGTTTAGATACAACTAAGTTAATGCGAAGCATCTTGTATTATACCTGCTTGTGTGCTATAGCGAACAAATTGGCTTCCTTTGTGTGAGAAAAGTTTAAGAAGTACAACTTGGTAAATTTATATATATATATATATATTCTATTTATACAGTTTGCTTTACTTCATACAGTAAATATATTCTGAAAGATGCCTAAATCAAGTTTTTTAATTAAACAAAAATAATGGTAAATAATTTATACCAGGAGTGAGAAAACTTTCTTCTGTAAAGGATCAGATTGTAGATAGTTTAGGTTTCATAGGCCACAGATAGTCTCTGTCTCATATTCTTTTTTTATTATTATGTACAACACTTAAAAAATATAAAATGCATTCTTAGATTATGAATTCAACAAAAAGGCCACAGAGCAAAATTTGAATCATTGTAATTTGCTGACCCTTGACTTATATCAATATAATAAATATAGTTTAAATACCCCACAGGTAATTTATGTATAAATAAATTATGATAAGAAAGTGGTAATGAATCTTTCTAATAGGTGAATTAGATCTTTAATTTTTATTATATTGGATAAGCCTAAATTTGCATAGTTACTTTTACGTAAAGCTAAGCATAAATAAAAGTCAGGTAAGCAACCAACCAAGTGCTCATTTGCCCTAGAAGGTGAAATTCTAAATATGTAAAATCCAAAATGTCCATTATTTTAATAATTAAGGTGATCACAATTAAACACACTAGAATATATACAGAGAATTTATGCAAAAGAGCATGTAACATTGGTTTTGTTACTTTCTGAAAATATATTGAACTTCTTAGGAAGTATATATTACCTAGAAACAAAAAACTCCTTTAAATAGAAAATAAACCCAATTCATCTTTCTGCAGCTATTTTGAAGAAAATGTTAACATATAACAAGATTTTTTTTTTTATCCTCACCTGAGGACACTTTTACATGTATCTTCAAATAGAGCAGGAGGAAGTGAGGAGGGAAAAGAGAGAGAGAAACATCGATGTAAGAGAGACACATCGAGTGGTTGCCACCCACAGGAGCCCGGCCAGGGCAGGGGACAAACTGCAACCAAGGTATGTGCCCTTAGCGGGAACCAAACCCAGGACTCTCTGGTCCATGGTTCAATGCTCTAACCACTGAGAAACCAGTATATTGGTGTTGCACAAATAAAAATAAAACTCTTAGAGGTCAAGATAGTGGTTACTTTTTTCATGTTCCCACTACAGAGTGGTGTGTGTGTGATTTAAAATAGGAAAATTTACATACTACTTCAAAATCTGCATATAATTTGTGTAGACTATTAAGCAAAGAAAAAGGAAACTGAATTCTCCCAAGTTGGGGTGTGGTATGTTGATGGTTTCAGGCAATGGTTTCTAGTTTTTTGAAACTCCTTTGTCCTATTTGTTATGAACCAAAGTACTTGCTGCCATGGAAGAAGCAACAAATTGACAAATACTGTGATTTACCACCTTTGGCTCTTTCAGGCATTAAGAGACATAACACCCACCTCACGTACATTGTTTTTTTTTTGAACCATTCTGTGAATCCTGCTGGGTCTCCGATGAAACTCTAAGAAAGCAGCTATTTGTTTTTTTTTTTTAATTAGTGATTAGAAAATAGCACCCTTGTTATTTACTTACAGCATATGGTGCTCACTGAGGAAATGTTGCTGACTGACAGCCTTAACGTTCAGCTTTTTTCCTTTGTGGTTTTTCCTTTATGGTGGTCTTGTTCTTTTAATTATTCAGTTCTAAAAATAGCAAAGTAAAATGCACTTCCTTTCCTGTAGCAGATTTTTAATGTGAGATGAAAAGTTACCCAAAGGCCATGGCTGATACTTTCAAAGTGTGTCAAGGGATTCATTCAGGTTCAACTCTAACGTTTTGTATCCTCAACCGTGGTGATTTCTTTTTTTTTAATCACTTACTTGAGGTTAGGTTTATTATTTTTTTTTGTTTGTTTTGAGAGAGAGAGAGAGAGAGAGAGAGAGAGATCTGTTGCCTTCTTTCTGTAAGCGCCCGACCTGGGATCGAACCTTCAACCTAGCTTTGTGTCCTAACAGGGAATTGAACCCTCAACCTTTTGGTGTACAGGACCATGCTCCAACTTACTGAGCCTGCCAGCCTGGGTAACAGTGGTAATTTATTAATGGAATCACTCAACATCCACCACTGAATAGCTGTTCTATTCATCTTAACAATATTCTGCTTAATAAGACAAGGAGGCCCTGGCTGTTTTGGCTGAGAGGTTAGAGCATAGGCCAACAGACCAAAGAGTCATGGGTTCGATTCCGGTCAAGGACATGTACCTCAGTTGCAGTTTGGTCCCTGACTCTGGTCAGGGTTGTGTGGGAGGCAACTAATCGATGTGTCTCTCTCACATTGATGTTTCTCTCCCTCTCCCTCTGTTTCTCTCCCTCCCTCCTTCCCTCCCTCCCTCTCACTCTATCTGAAGATAAATGGAAAAGTATCCTCTGGTGAGGATTTAAAAAAGAGAGACAGGAAGGTATTGTTTTATTAGTTAAAATAAAAATTTTAAATTCCAAAGTAAAAAGGAAGTTTCTGGCTAATTATTAAATTGAGGGGAAATAAAACGATTAAATAAATCCTAGTTTTCTAAATATTCTATTGAAATTGTATAGCACAGGGTTTCTGATAAATCTATCATTAAATACTTGTTTTGCTCATTTAGTTAAAATTTGTATTCAAATATCATAGTAAAAGGTTTTAAGTAATTGTGGCACAAAATCACTTGGATTGTATCTAATAGAGCTCCAATTGCATTGTCTGTGGGCCCCGTGGGGAAAAATGAGTTTCTATCAAAACTGGATATGTCTGTTTCGGCTAAATGATTACATAGTTGTAATTGGAACTTAACTGTATTTTTTATCTATTGATTTTCTGGTAACCTGAGGAACTATTTCAGTTTACAGGCATGCTACAGATCATTTTTTCAAATAAAAAATGTTATTATGCTTGAATGCTAAATGTTGAAGACATGGAGAGTACTAGACACGGGCCCTGATCTCAGTCCCAAACACACTGCCTCCACGTATAGCTTGTGATGTTTATTATCACAGTTCCGCAGACCTCAGTGAGAAACCCGGGCAGTGCGTGGGGGGCGGACACGGCTGCGGAGCGCGGCCCTGCATGTTGCGTCTGTGGTACTGTCACAGACGGGTCTGTCTGTTCAGGCCGTAGCAGGAGAGAATGCACTATTTCAGCCTCTCTGCCATTTAAATCCTTACCTTGTGACCTTGACCAGGGGCAGCCGAACAGGCTACTCATATAGGTTTTGAAACCTATATGACCCTATTAGCCCATGTCACCTCAAAAAATTTAATAAGTAAAATAATAGAGGTTCCCAGGATCCATCCCAGGGAAGTCCTTGTCAACTCAGTTCCTTTGAAATCATTAGCGACTTGGTTCTTGGTGACATGGTGAAAAAAAAATTCGTAGACCTAATTGTTTTTTATTCCACATTTGTTCTAAAATCTGGTTTCACTATGAATATATGAAATGATGATTTGAGTCTGCTATTGATTTTCCTTTGCTTGCTGCAATAGTATCTCAACTGCAGTGACCCGCAAATGGTAATAGAGAGGCTGCTTAGAGGGCATAGAGTTTTCTTCCTTTCTGAAGATGAACTCTAAATGAAATAAAATGGAAGACATTTTCAATCTTGGAAACAGTGAACTTTAAATTTGAGGCTTTTGCCCTGGCTGGCTTGGCTCAGCAGTTAAGACTGTTGGCCCGCAGAGTGAAGGGCCACAGATTAGATTCCCAGTCAAAGGCACAGACCTGAGTGGCAGGTTTGATCCTTGACCCTAGTCAGGGTCATGTGGGAAGCAACCAATTGATGCCTCTCTCTCCCACATCAATGTGTCTCTCTCTACCCCCTTCCCTCACTTCAACTCTATCTAAAAAAAAAATAAATTAATGAAAAAATATCCTCAGGTGAGGATTAACAAAAAATAAAATAAAATTTGAGGCTTTACTGATCCCTAACATGCAATATTCATTTTTTCTAGATACAAATTGTTTCAAGCCTACAGGGTATATTAAAATGGTTTTAAAACTTGGAGAGCATTTTATTTTTGTTTACCATTTGAAATTGTTTTCTTCCGTGCATGAAGTGAAGCATTTTGTGTGTAATTTGTTGCTTACCTGCTTGTTTCACTATAGCATATCAACTAGTTTTTTTATTGTATTTGGCAGGCTTGTTTATTTAAGAAGGACTTGAAGAGTGTGTTAGATGGCCAAAATACCCCAAAGGACAAAAAGTGTGTCCCTACTCCACAGGTCAGCATCAGTACCCTCTCCTGAGGCAACTGTGTTACTTACTGGAAAGGTTTAGAAATAAGAGCTGACAATGATTTCAGATCAAGTTCTAGTTCATTTGCCAACTAGCCACATTCTCTTGGGTACAGGCTACTTAATCTGGCTCTCCCATCTATTGCCATCTAATTTAAATATTTAGATTCAAATATACTGTAAGAAGGGCCACTCCTATCAGGCTCAGGCAAAATATTTGTGCTGTTTTTGCATTAACATCATACATATTATATAAAACACCTTGATGTGCGTTGCAGAAAAAGTTATAGATTTGCATATGAGATATATATCTTGCAAATTATTTTGAATCCTGTTTAGAACTCTTGTTCTAATATCTTGTACTACCTTTGCCTCATTTCCTTTTGATGGAAAGTGTCATAAAATTAATTTATTGGTATTCTGATTGCTCCAAATGGCAATCATTACAGAGACATCATTAGGAAGGATAGATTGTAATGGTCATACCTGGAAGAGAACATTGTATGTTGTAACTTCTTTAGGATACAGGGATGATTGAGAGGAACATTATTTATCTGTAGAATAATAATTACTGTACATTTACCCACAGTACCTTAGTTTATAATCACACTCTAAATATTTTCTCTTGGCTGAGATTCATAAACATTTCATGGCTGGTAAAAAGAAAAAAAAATTACATTTGATGAAAATGAAAATTACAGTTTTAGAGTAGAAAACATATCTGTTCTAAGTTTTTGTGGAGACTATATGTTGAAGAAAAAATATGGTATGCCTAATTATGCTAAAAGTATCCTGTGTGTGTGTGTGTATGTGTGGTGTGTGAATAAAATAACTTATAAGGGGCTACATAAGAAGTTTCATTGGGGTGATGAGATGTGTATATAAATAATTGCCCTATGAGCCCTGGCCGGTTTGGCTCAGCGGTTAGAGCGTCGGCCTGCGGTCCTGAGAGACCCGGGTTCGGTTCCCGCTGGGGGCATGTACCTCGGTTGCAGTTTGTCCCCGGCCCTGGTCGATTGTGCAGGTGGCAGCCACTCGATGTGTTCCTTTCACATCGATATTTCTCTCTCTCTTTCTGCTCCTCTCTCTCCCTCCCACTCTACCTGAACAAAAAATGGAAAAAAAACCTCCTCGGGTGAGGATAAAAAATAATAATAATAATTGCCCTATGAGGCAATGTAAATGGTAAGTGGAACAGAGACTATTAAGCACAAGAAGAGGCAGATCATTTCTCTGTGAGGTCATTGAGAAATGCTTCATGGACTAGATATCAATGTATAAATGCACCAAGAATAAAAAAATCTGAAAAAACACAAGTTATATGAAAGAGGGCAGGAACCAAGGCACGACTGTAAGAACAAAGGGTATGACAACATAGCACATAGTTAGCATTTAATAAATAAAACACAACTGAATGTTGTAGTTTAAATAGGGAAACATTTATATAGCGAGAAATAGGAGCTTTTGTTAGGCAAGTAAGGACAAAATGGTAGAAGACTTAAGATACCCATTAATATGCCTTTGCTTATTCTTTGAATTATTTTTTTGAATCTGCACTATGTGTTGGGACCATTGCAAGGCACTAAAACAAGGCAAATATGTTCCAACCATCAAAGAGCTTAGAGTGTAACGTGCTTTAGTTAGGAAAAACTTACATTTTTCTCAAAAGGGAAGTTCTGTTCCTTGATTAAATCTCAAACACATTATTACACAACTATTGCTTAAATGACATCAGTCCTGTGAAGACCGCACACACAGAAGAATGTGGGCTTGTGTGATTAGGAATTTATACTAGGTCGTAGGTGGTGGTGTAGCCACCCATTGATGCTAGGCTCCTGATAGCAGGTTTCACTTACAAGGCGAATCCTTGGGAGTTTATCAAGGAGGCAGATGAGAAACATGTGGTGTACATCAGGCAGTTGCTTTTCCAGAATCCAGGGAGTTACCACTTCATGACAGAGGGTGGGAATGATATTTGTGAGATCATCTAGTTTTATGATTTCAAATTTGATGATGTAAAGTTCATTGGGTTCTATTAAAATTTCTGAAATCGTTAAGTTATGCTGAAGATCTGAAGTTGCTTAAGTCTCTTCAGTTTTATTAAAAAAATTTTTTTTTCTTTCTTTTCTTTATTTATTTTTTCATCCTCACCTGAGGATATTTTTCCATTTTTTGTTCAGATAGAGTGGGAGGGAGAGAGAGGAAGAGAGAGAGAGAGAAACATTGACGTGAAAGGGACATATCGAGTGGCTGCCACCCGCACGACCAACCAGGGCCGGGGACAAACTGCAACAGAGGTACGTGCCCTTAGCAGGAACCACACCTGGGTCTTTTTAGACTGCAGGCCGATGCTCTAACCACTGAGAAAACTGGCCAGGGCAAAAAAAAATTTTTTTTTCTTTATTGATTTTAGAGAGAGAAGAGAGAAGAAGAGAGAGATAGAAACATCAGTGAGAGAGAACATCGATTGGTTGCCTCCTGCATGCCCCCCACTGGAGATTTGGCTCAAAACCTGGGCATATGCCCTGACTGGGAATCAAACCAGCGACCTCTTAGTGCATGGGTTGATGCTCAACCACTGAGCCACACTGGCCAGGCTCTTCAGTTTTCTATAAAACCATTTACTATTGTACTTATTTGAAGCTCCCCAAAATAGTGAATGACTGCATGGTCACATTTATTTGCAAAATGATGCTACTATAATCCACTCATGGAACAATTTCTTGAACAGAAATGCCTTTGGTGATAAACACAGGTACTGCCTGACAGCCTGTAGCGTGTAAGCTCTGGCCAACTCTAGTAACCAGAATAGTGTTCCCCCCAAATGTCTTGGTCCTCACTCCTGGAACTTGTAAATATGTTACCTTCGATGGCTAACAATTACAGCTGCAGATGCAAATAAGGCTGCCAATCAATCAGCTGACCTTCAAATAGGGAGATTATTCAGAATATCTGGGTGGGCCCCGTGGAATCTTGAGGGTCCTTAAAGGTAGAAGAGGGAGGCAGCAGAGTCAGAGCGATCTGAAGTGAGAAAGACAACCTGTTATTGCTCGCTAGGGGCTCAGGCGTGGGCCATGTGTCTAATGATGTGGGTAGGAAGGGGTACAGGGCAAGGAAATGGATTCTCCTCTAGTGCCTTCAGCCTAGTGAGACTGTGTCAGTTTTCCCACCCACAGAACTGTAAGATAATAAATGTAGCCCTGGTTGGTTTTGCTCAGTGGTAGAGCATTGGCCTGTGGTCCAAAACAAGCTGGGTTCAGTTCCCGCTAAGGGCACGTACCTCGGTTGCAGTTTGTCCCTGGCCCTGGTTGGTCATGCAGGTGGCAGCCACTCGATGTGTCCCTTTCACATCGATGTTTCTCTCTCTCTCTTCCTATCTCTCCCTCCCACTCTATCTGAACAAAAAATGGAAAGGTGTCCTTGGGTGAGGATAAAAAAAAAAATCCTCACCCGAGGACATTTTTTTCATTTTTGTTCAGGTAGAGTGGGAGGGAGAGAGAAACATCGATGTGAAAGGGACACATCAAGTGGCTGCCACCCGCATGACCAACCAGGGCCAGCGACAAGCTGCAACCGAAGTATGCGCCCTTAGCGGGAACTGAACCCGGGTCTCTCTGGACCGCAGGCTGACACTCTAACTGCTGAGCCAAACCAGCCAGAGCTAAATGTATATTGTGTTAAGCCACCACCTTTGTGCTAATGATGGCAGCAACTAGAAAACCAGTGCACCAACTTTCAACAGTGTAAAGTTCATTTACAAGTTATTGTTAGGAGAGGTCTGAAACTAAAGTCTGCATATTAATAACACAGGATATAGAATGGAATGTCAAAATCACTGGAGTTCAACCTCATAATTTTAAATCATGGCTTTGTTGTTTAGAGTATTTGTGATTATAACTTTAAATGAAAGCCTTACGGTACAATAGATTATTTTTTAAATACTTGCAAATTAAGCGATGACAAGTTTAACCAAACAAATCCAAATGAAGTTCAGTGATGTCATTTAGGGATTCCAAAAAAGGGGCTATATTTATTTGTAAAATAGCAATAGGGTTATGGATACTCTGGCACCCAAATTATTTGGATATCAGCAGTAGAATAGAATACTTCAGACTCGGGAATCACATTTTGTATGTCATGATCTTGGTGAAGAGGTTTTCCAAATTCTTTGTATATTTGTGAAGTTCCTACAATTCAGAATGAATTGTGTGCATGTCTGTGTGTGTGGGTTTGTGTTTTCTAGCCACGATACAATCTGGCCCAAGAGAACTTTGGATCTAGATAATCACAGAAAGTTACTGGGATATCAGAACCTTTACTTGGCTTGTGCTTTAATAACCTCGAGTGTCTCCACGTTGAGGCTTAATTTATGAAGCATGTTTCCAAATAGCTTAAGTTTTTCCAAGTCAGACAGCCAGTAAATTACACTGTGGCTGCTTTATAGAGCAGACTAGAATGTCCTATTTGGAAGAGACATGAGTTTCTCCCACTTCTAGGTGGTATTCTCCCTAGATCAGAAATGTTGTCTCAGTTAATAAAACCATACTGCCAGATTGAAATTCAGAACATCTAAAGGTGAAGCTCAGGATTTGCTGCTTGCATTCTCACTTTGAATTTAAATTTCTTCATATAGTAATTGGATCCTTATCTGGCCTGGCTTCTTCCCTGATTGTTGTGAGGCTCAAATGACATAATATATTGGAAACTCATGTGAAATAACCTAAGGCGTAGATCCTCAATGTGTCATTTTCTTTCTCCCTCAGAAAGTAAGTGACTCCATGGTTAAATTATTTTGCAAAATGATGTTGCTGTATTCCTCTCATGAGATTCAAGATTTATATTGACTTGTAAAAGACTCTGGGTCGTCAGGTAATAAAGAAGCCGGTTTAACCCAGCATTGACCAAACCTAGCTGACCATAATGGTCCTTTATCACAAGACACACAATACATGAATGGAATGTTACTTGGAAAATGCCTACATGGAAATTTACACTTGAGGAATCAAGACTCTGTTGCTATGGCTGGAGATAGGGAAGGAATTACTGCACCTTTAGACTCAATGAAATTTCCAATTAACTTCCTTGATTTCCTTCTTTACATTTTATAGTAGAGAACCCCAGAGTTTTAGTAAGGTTTTTATAGTATTTCTACGGGATTTTAGAAGTAATTCATAGTGGCATAACTCTCTTTTTACTCACTTATTATTGTTATTATTATTACATCCCATTTGATTCTAACTAACCTGTTTTCAATATTTGTGGTAACTCTAGTAAAAATTGTGTATGGCATCATTTATTTTATGATTAGATACTGATACTTTTACAGACTCATGAGTCCGAAATCATAGCATAATCGTCTTGTGGAAAAACCTAGATGAGGTTCAGAGGCCACACACACATATTTTATGTTAATTTAATTCCATAACATTTATCTGTTGAACAAATTGTTTGTAAATTTTACTATCTGAGACTATAAATCAGCTACGTGCAATCAGTGTCGCCTTGATTGCAAATATTACCATAGTATGTCCCCAAGGAATATCCGCTCCACTCAGAAAACAGAGGCCAGCAGCTTGAAGGACTGACTGTGAATACCACAGTGCTCAGTCTTCATGCTTTCCCTCTCTGTCATGGTATATCCATGAGGAAGAGTTCACTCCCATTTAATAGACGAGGAATCGAAACCGTCGTCCTCTCCTGACTCATGATAATTAGTGGAGCCACTGTTCTAGTTACCTGAATGCCTCCAAGAGTCACCCTGGTCATTTCTTAGTGTCCTAGAGCCAACAACGCAATCTTCTGAATTCTAATTCTTAGATATTTCTGGCATTCCCCCCCCCCCCCTTTTTTTCTATTTCTACTGTCACCACTATAATGCAGGGGCTTCCTGCCTCTAGGCAGGAGCTGGGGTGGTTTCCTAGGTGTTCCCCCTAGGAATGTCTTTTCTGAAACTGTCCGAACTTCCCACAGCTAAAGTATCTGACCACATCTCATTCCATTGCCCATACCATTGTCACTGTGTTGTGCCACTATTAAGAGAGTATGACACCCTGGCCGGTTTGATTCAGCCTTTAGAGTGTTGGCCCACGGACCAGAGAGTCCTGGGTTCAGTTCCCGCTAAGGGCACGTACCTCCGTTGCAGTTTGTCTCTGGCCCCAGTTGGGGTCATGTGGGTGGCAACCACTCAATGTGTCTCTCTCACATCAATGCTTCTCTCTCTCTCTTCCTCCCTTTCTCCTTCCTGCTCTATCTGAAGATAAATGCAAAAATGTCCTTGGGTGAGGTTAAAAAATAAAATAAAAAAAGAGAGTATGACAATAGGGACCCTCGCACTTTGCACATGACTACAGAAACCATAGCTATTCATCCCTGTCAGAGAGAAATACACCTTACTAATCTTCCTTCAATCAACATTGCTCAGAGTTTCTGGATTCCTTTAGGAGGTAAGGGACATTGGCATATCCAGTGACTTTATTTGTACTTCAGGTAGTCATGAACTCGTTTCTACCCTTACTCTCCCACTTACCCCTGACTTAAATGGGTTTCATGCATGTCCACAGGTTCACTTTTCTGGCCTTGCATTGCTACTGACTTGAGTCTTAAAACTGTTGAGAAATTTTTAAATCCCTATGTGTCTTATGGTAAAATTGCTCCTAAATAGTGGAGATTTTCACCTTCCAAAACACCCAGAAGCATACGTTTCTATCCCTGTACTTTCAAGTGCTGTACTTCCAGAGGGGAAAATTATCTACAGATGAGTTTGGGGTTTTTTGTTTTTTTTTTGCTTGTTTGTTTATGTTGTTTTATTTTCAAGATGGGACGGTGGTGGCGGCTGGATGGTGACGCTCTCGAAGTGGACTGTCTGCGGCGCACCACAAGCCGCATGTCTCAGCGCTGTGGACTCAGCCAGTTACAAGATAGCAAATATCTTGTATTTTTTCCAGCATTATTTTTTAACCTTGAGCTTCAAATTGAGTATAAAACTACCAGTCTACCCAGTTACAAATGCTTAGTATAATTTTTTTTCTTGATATATTTCAGGCTTTTATTGTTCATCTTTCAATCATCTTAGTGAGCTCTTATTACAACCCTGTCTGAGCAGGAAGCATCTAAGTCATAGGTGAACTGGAGTTGAGATTCGTTACTCTGCTCTGGTGATTTTATAAAGCATTAATGTGCTAAAATCTAGAAGTCCTTAAAACCTCATTAGAATTGAATACAGGATAGATTTTTTTGAACTATTCATTATTCTCAAGAAGAGATTTATTACAAATCTATACTTATAAGATAGACATTGCATTTTGAATAGGCTAGGAAGGTAGCCAGATAAATTGAAAATATTAGTGTGTGAATATAAACCTGGAAAAACTCTTGTCACAAATGTAACTTTCCTTTCGGAAATGGGGATGGTTGTGGAACAATTGTTTGCCCGTGACTAGCTTAAAACTCAACCGCTTCTTCAGCATGTATGTTTAAACTACCAGGCATCTCAATGTGTAAAGTATTTCTCTACCTGTACAATCTTGATAATATAAAACAGAACTTTATTCTTGAAATTAGAACTTTTTCCCATTAAGCATGGTCCTGTATTTCAATTACTATACAAATGGAAGGTTTAACTTGGTAGATAAACCTGTGTGTATTTTGTCCTCAGTGAAATCCAGGCTTGCCTGAAATTACTCAAACAAATTCGCCAGGGATTTTCTTATCAAGCAATTTCAAATGCAGATAAATAAATAATCTTTCTAACATCTGATAATTACTAGCCTGGGAAGGATAAGAATTATAGTGAATGTGAGAATATATATGATACATTTTTAGTATGCCCTTTACAGCGAAATGTTTTAATATTCATATTTACATAGCTCACTTAAATCTCTTATGTTTAATATTTTAGATTTGTTAGTCTCTGTGGAAAACTAAATCAAAAGTTCTGTACAGCTGTTAGCTCATTTAGGGTCTATTTTTTTAAAACTCATTTACATAAATTAAAGGAGAAAAATAGAGAAACATTGGTTCTCAGTATTTTGCATAAAATTCTGATGTTGAGTGTTGATTAAATATTTAAGAAATTGTATAATTTAAACCTACATGTCAAAATTATTTATTTTCTGAAAGCTCTTATAAAATAGTTTCCTTTTTCTGGTAAATTTGAAAGAAGATAGGCTTTGTGGGTATGAGCTCTGCCTCTCTGGTGCGAGGCGGCCCACACAAGCAGCCCGGGAAAGGATGACTGTGCCCGTGGCTAGCAGAGGGAGCCTGGATTTGTTGTGATTTCTGGGGTGTGATTCTGATGGACCCAGCAGGGGCAGGTTCAGGAAAGTAATGGACAAGAGGGGAGGACCAACTAAGGAAAGGTTCTGAACCTCAGGTCTCTTACCAGTTTGAAGCATGAACGTGAAAAATGTATGTGCATTGGTTCCTCTTTCTAGTAAGATGTTTCATGCCTGTCCTGAGTGTCAGAGGCATACCAGGTGCTCAAAAAATAGTTGTTTAAAAACAATAAATGAGTAGTTCTCAGCGGTTCACGACCCCCAGATGTAAAAAAATGCATTTTATTTGTTAAAAATAATAGACATTTATAAATAAATGTGTCCTGAATTATTGAAACGGATATGCAGGAGATGCTGGGAAGTAGTCGAACCCTATAAAAGTTTCCCTATGAATTGAAAAGGGTATTCTTACAAGACTGAGATAAAAAAAAGATTACATAAAGCTGTGGTTTTCAAACGAGGCTCTACAGAAAGATTTGACAGATCCCTTCTGGGGCTCTGGGTGTGGAGGTTGAGGGACCAGAGAACAAAGTTTCTCTGCTGCCCCTCTACCCTGGTTCTTCAACTGAGGCAGTCAAACTACATAGTTAATTTTTATGTCTCTGCATAGTAATTTATATGAATAAAATAAAAATGCTTAAACAGTCATATAATAAGTTGACGAGTAACGTAAGTAGGATACTTATATTTTCTTTTGGTCTGTATAGTATTCCTTTGGGTATAGTTTTTTTTTCCAAGAGCAATAATTCTACTTGATGTCTTTATTTACAAATAATTTTAATGAGGGCAAAGTAATAATCATTTTAAATTTAATTATGTGTGTGGGAAGTGTGGCCAACCAGACTGAGTCTGTTAACCATGGCACGTCCCTGTATTTTGTAGCAGGTTTTCTGCTCTGTAAAAACAATGCAACTATGGATGGTTAGTGTCAAAATTCCAAGATAGAAAATTGTGCCAAAATCAAAGCTGGGAATATTTAAGTTAATTTAACTCTTAAGCCATAAAGCAGATTTCTTTCTGGGTAACACAAGAGATACATTGTGCATTCTTTCTTTCTTTTATTGATCCATTTTTGTCAAGCGCCAACTCTGTGCCAGGCACCAGGGATCTGAAGGCAAGTGTAGTCTATTGCGAAAGAAAGCAAAAAGCATCTGATATCCGCATCACATTTCTATTTTAAATATTGTGGTATTAATACTATTTATTCAGAAAAAAACTAATGATATAAAGTATTTTAATTTAACATTTCCCCATAGTAGCGTAAAGAGAATCAGTGATACAAATTGTGGTGGTTTCATAACATGATATATTTGCTTAGAACTTTGTTAAGAAGTCACACTTAAACCTCAGAAAAATGTTTGTGTGGATAGGGCAGGTTCAGGGGTGGACACATCAGGCCATCTTCCCTCAGTTTTGCAGGTGAAAAAGAAAATGAGAATTGGAGAAGCTTAATGAGATACCTAAGATAACAATGTTCTTACATCACAGAGCATCGCCTTAGACTAGTCATCCTCCTCCTGCGTTCTTTCCAATAGTTCACACTGTCTCTTCCTCAAATAATGGCCTTAGGACGTTCTCATACGATGTGAGCCTCTCATAAAGAGATTAAGTAGGTCCTTTAAGATGTTTAGTACATATTTTAACTGATTTTTACTCTGTACGATTCATCAAAGTCTAACACAATTTTAAAGAAGAATCTATCTTTATTTTTAAAAAATTGTTTCATAATATGTATACACTTTCATACAATTCGAAAAGTATATTAGGATCATTAAATGCATTTTTCTTATGTTTATGTTTTGGAGCATGTGTAGGATTGCATTTATAATAAACTCACACACCTCACAGATGTAAGGTAAAACATGCAATACAGGTAATACAGGTAAATGTGAACTTGCAATATACTTTGGATACCACTTGATGATCTCGTAAAAGCTCTTGAATGATTTCAAACATTCTTGGTTAATAGTTTTTTTTAAATACTTCAAATTTACTTTTATCTTTTTCAGGCTACACCCAAGGATAGCTTTAAATGCCCACTCCCCGCCTCAAAATATAGTATCTTATTCGGTTCTACCTTCCAACAGCCAAATCCCTTTCTTGAGAAAGTATAGATACTTACGCTGTAAATGATTTGTCCTATTTGAATTATCGTAGGTAGTAAGTAAACGGCAGACATTCTCTAGAAATGATGATCTTGTTTTCATATAAATATATTCAAATGTGAAGGGTTCACTTAGAGTAATATGTCAGATATATATAATTGACATACTTTATGTTCTGTTAACTTTGCTTATGTGTACAGAATGTTGGTTTTATTTTTGTTTTAATATTTTTGTTATCTATTTTTGTCACTTCAGAAATGAATAAAGCTTACATTGTAAGATATTTTTCCTACAGGATATTTTCCTAAAGTTTTAATAAAGCATTAATAGTTTCACCAGTACTAATTGTTCATATTTTTTACAAGATAATAATTTCAAGCATGCATTATATAATTCATCATGGGTTGCTTGTATACTGCATGTCATGAAAAAGCAAGGTTATAGCTCTCTATAAATCTGGCTTTGATTTGTTTATTGGGTTTATTCTGAAGTTATTTTTCTGTATGAAATGCATATGGAAAAAAATAGAACCTCCAAAGCATTGGATATTCTAATGAAACACTCGTGTATAATGTCAGTCAAAGTTGAAGAAAAAAAATTAACCTTTTGTTGGATTAAGATGATTGAAAATTAAATTTAAATATTATATAGTGTTCTCAATCATATGCCAATAAAGGAAATTTTATAAAGCTGTTAGATACAGCTTTCATTTGAGTATTTGACTTTGAGTGCTAACATGTCTTTGATATTGTAATCATTACAAAAATTAATACATGAACCCATGTTTTCTTATAAAACTATTTAAAAAATACAGAGGTATATCTAATAAAGAGCAAAAGTCCCTTTTCATTCACTGATTTTATTTCTTTCCCATCCATGGTTAACCACATCAACAAGGTTATAGTACAGATCACTAGAACTGAATATCTCAGTTCTTCTTTATGAAGTGTATCTTGTTTTCTATAATAGAATGTTTCAAGAAACAATCTTAGTGAATTCAAACTTGGCTCAAATGATAGAACTCAGAGTGCTCAGATAGAGGGAATATATTTAGAGATTGTACTCTAGACAAAGTTTTAAAATAATATTTGTACCTCATACATTAAGATATATAATGTAGATATATATACATATGTGTGCAAAAATATGTGTGTGTGTGTGTGCTTATAAAATATATGGATTATCAGCACTACACAGTGAAGGTTTTCATGGAAGAAAGTAGGTATCCATTGTTTATTGGGATGGAGTAGTGGGAAGATATATCAATATCTCTCTCTCTCTATATATATATATATATAAAATATATATATACACACACACATATGTGTGTATATATGTTTATGTAATATTGTTTTATATTATTAATTAATATTAATGTGATTATATAGCATTTAATATAATAAAATATAGAATTACACATATTACATATAATTCTATTTTATATATTTAATAGTTATATATATGTATGTGTATGTGTGTGTATGTGTGTTTGTGTGTGTGTGTGCCCTCCTCTCATTTCACCCCAATAAAAGTGGATTTTCATTTTTTTCCCCATGAAACCATGTCTGTGTCATGCTGGTGTTCCACGTATTTGATGCAATGGACACAGCTATAAAGACACCATGGAAATAAAAAAGTTTGTCTCAAACACTAAACTATGAGTTCCTTAGGAATAAAGACCATGTGTACTTTTGCAATTGTTAACATTAATTTGTAACTCTGTTTCAGGTTTTACATATTTGAAGTCTGTCTAGTTGGTAATTCAGTCCTTCTTAGATGTCAGAAAGGATAAAGCATAGAATCATAAGAAAAGTAATTTTTGAAATTCAGATGGAACTGGATTCACCTACATCCATCACTTATTTGGTCTGTAAACTAGGATGAGATACTTAATTTTTCTATAGTTAATTTTTCTCATCTGTGAAGATAAAAGAATATTCATATCATATTGATATTAAGTGTATTAAATGAGTTCATTTAAAACATTTTCTAAAATGTGTATAAGCAATCTTAATTCATATCTCTATTTAAATGTATTGAAAAGATTCCTATGCTTTTTAAATTCAAGTTTTAATTTATAGTAAATCATTTAATAATTTTATAGATATAGGATCAAGGTGAATTATGAATTTAATTTGCTATTTAACCTACTTTTCAATATTAATTGGTTTCAAATATCACACAATTGTATTTTGTATCTAAGAAGGTGCAATTTAAAAGCTATTGAGAAGTGAATCGATAGTGTGAGGATCTGGGAGACAGAGAGGAACCAGTTTTGACAGAAAAGCAATGTGCTTCTCAACTTTTGTTCCTGGGAGGAAGATGTGAATACTTCCATCTGCCAAGGACATGGAAGGGAAATGGTATAAATACATTATAAAGGGCACTGGAAGAGTTTTCATGCTTCAGAGATAAACAGATAATCACTACCATATATAAGTTAAAAATAGTATGGAAATAGTTTTTCATGGGAGATTAACAACCGAAGCCAGAAATGTTTGCGGTCGCTCATATGGAAATTGCTTTGTTAGATGAATGTACTGACTGGGCAAGAAGTAGTCAGTAATTTGTGTGAGCTGTTACTTTCAAAGTTCAAAATGCTGTGGAGGATGGCTCTGATTTCAGATGAAATTGCATATGTTGGTAGAATTATCATTTTTCTTTGGGCTTTTGAATCATTTATGAGCAGGATTTTATTCTAAATGGAAAAGAATAACTTTCCCTCTGGCCTTGTTTATGATCTGAGCACAGAGCTCCTGTACCCTTGTTTGAGTGTTTGAACCAGCTTGTGGATCCCGAAGGGGGCTGAGGAATTATTTCTGGGGTCTTTGAATCTGTAATTGCTGGCAGCTGAGGAAGCAAAATTTCAAATAAGTTGAAGGAACTTTCACATATAACACTAAACATAATTAAAAGGCATAAAGCTCAATATATAGTTTGTGTAATAGAGTCTTACCTAACCACAACATATTCAAGGACCAGTCAAACAGAGGTCTTCACAGAGGTATGTGTTAACCTTTTGCTTGACACTAGACTTGTTTAAACTTATTAAAACCTTCTGGCTGTGCATTTGAAATGATGCCTGTTTAAAACATCCTTTTACAGATTTTCTGTTTTGTTTTGAGCATTTCCAAGACCATCCAACTATAATGATAAAAACATGATCATCAAAAGGCAGAAAATTCTCCATCTTTGCTTAAGTGTATTGGAATAAAATGGTTTTGAGAGCTTGACCAGGGACACTTAGTGTTACTTATTTATTATTTTAATGTGTTTCACTTCAGGGAAATGCAATATAAAAATCCAGACTTCAAAGCAGTCATATTAGTAAGTGATCATACTACAAAATTTTCTTTACTGTTCAGAAAAGTTTATGTAGTATTCACTTAAATATGGAACTTCCCATAGACACCTTTGCTTTATGATTAGATATAATTTTGCACAACTTTTTAGGAACATTGCTAATATTTTGATGGGTAAATATGTATATGGTCTAGCTGCAATTCAGTCATAATTTACAAAAAACAAGCTTGGAAATATCAGGACTGGCCATATTCTCAGACCAATTCTGTATCACTTACTTCTATTTTTATTTTTACCTATCTGTTAAAATTTAAGAAAAGGTTCTTGAGGTTATTGACTATTGCTCTCTGTAGACTTAGGTTTTATTTGAAGAAATCATCCACTCAACCTCTCTTTTCTACACTTCCCCTCACCTTATTAAAACATATACATTCTATACTAATATCCCCTTTTTTGAGTAGTAGTTTCCCATAACAATGACTAGAAATTTGAATGTGCTTTCTTTATTATGCATTTGAAACTTATATAGATCTTGTCCTCATTACTTTAGCCAGAGTCTCCTTCACTTTATATCTAAAAATAATTACTTTCCCTATATTTTATCCAGTGGTTCTTTTTTTTTTTTGTACAGATAGAGTGGGAGGGAGGGAGAGGAAGAGAGAGAGAGTGAGAGAAACATCGACATGAAGGGACACATTGAGTGGTTGCCACCCGCACGACCAACAAGGGCCGGGGACAAACTGCAACCGAGGTACATGCCCTTAGTGGGAACCGAACCCGGGTCTCTCCGGACCGCAGGCCGACGCTCTAACCGCTGAGCCAAACCGGCCAGGGCTATCCAGTGGTTCTTAACCAGAGGCAATTTTGTCCCCCGGGGACCTTTGACAATATCTGGAGATATTTTGAGTTGTCACAACTGAAGGTGTGATGCTATGGGCAACTAGGGAGTAAAAACCATGGGTGCTGATGAACGTTGTACAAAGCAGAGGACAGTCCCCAATAACAATTATCCAGCCCAAAGTGATAATAATACTAAGGTTGAGAACCCCTGCTCTAATCCTTCTTTGATTATTCCTCTTCCAGATGATTCTTTTAAAAATACTGCTGATGAGGCATCTTCAGGGGTATTATCTTGAGTATATGATTTAAGTTCTCTACCTTTGTTTCAAACTTGTACAGCTAGTATATTCCAACCCTTT
The DNA here is from genome assembly GCF_014108415.1 of Molossus molossus. Taxonomy (NCBI): domain Eukaryota; kingdom Metazoa; phylum Chordata; class Mammalia; order Chiroptera; family Molossidae; genus Molossus; species Molossus molossus. The sequence continues at coordinate 22,320,564 of NW_023425401.1, forward strand.
TGCTGTCGTTTCTGTCGTGTTTGTTGTCTTCGCAGACATCAGAGGTGTCAGGTATTTCAGGCGTTCAGTGCCTTTAGGATTCTGCTTTCTGTGGTGCCTGGGAATTCTGCTCCCTGTACTCCGAACTTCAGCCCACGTCTTGCCCGGCTTAGTTGACCATTGTAAGAGAGAATTGTTCCAATGAGTTTGTCATTATCTGCACATTACTTATTAACCATTTATTTCCTCATTTCTGTCATTATAGTTTTTAAAAATTCTATTAGTGAAATCAATTTTGCAAAAATAATGTAACACAGAGTGGATTCCCTTTTATATGAAACAGATGGAATTGGTGTCTTTTCACTCCAAGAGCAGAAGGAGAAGGTTCAGCTTCAATCTCCTTGACTTTCTGCTTGTTTCCTAAGCAACGTTTTAGGCGTTATCAGAGAGCATTAACATGTTAACCTTTGTAGTATCCTTTACCTTTTTGTATATGTTTCACCATAAAACCTTAGAGATTATGCACCTCTTTAGGACAGGAACTACCTGTTAATACATTTCTGTACCTCACAGTCCCTTATGTAGCACTGGGTGTGTACACAATGGACATTTTTAACTGTGAGTAGAGTATCGTGGCCAAGTCATCAAAATGTGTACTGGAAACAAAGTAATCAGAGGCAGAATCTTAACCTGGGAAGATTTATAGACTGTATGGGCTGAGTAGGTAAATACATATGTCTCTTCTCTGAAAATTCACTAAAATGAATTAAAATATTTAATAATAGGAAATATATTCTATTCTGAAAATAGGGAACCTCCTCATCTTTCAATCTCACACAAGTAGGACCTCATTTTAAAAATAAGACACAGAGCCCTGGCCGGTTTGGTTCAGCGGTTAGAGCGTCGGCCTGCGGTCCTGAGAGACCCGGGTTCGGTTCCCGCTAAGGGCACGTACCTCGGTTGCAGTCTGTCCCCGGCCCTGGTTGGTTGTGCGGGTGGCAACCACTCAATGTGTCCCTTTCACATCGATGTTTCTCTCTCTCTCTCTGTTCCTCTCTCTCCCTCCCACTCTACCTGAACGAACAAAATATAAATAAATAAATAAAAATAAAAATAAGACACAGAGATTCTCCACACATGTCCTATCAATTGCTATTCTCCTCAGCAGTATACACAAGGGAAAAGGAAGGTTCCAGGGAGCTTCCCAGTGATTGCAACTTGGCACAGTGTGGGCTGGGACCAGTGTTTGGAAGTTGACACTTACCCTTAGAAATTCATTCCTCCATTTACGAATGGGCAATGCAGGGTGAAAGGAAAGGTTAGCACTCAGGAAATTAAATTGTTTAATTTTTTTTGTAAGGATTAAATAAAATATGCAAGACACAGTTGGCTTCCCATCTTCTGCTCACTTCAAAAACCCAGTTTTATTTGGGAAACCAACATCATTTCCCACGTAGCCATGCCATGGGAGATGGTCTCTATAATGTAACTAAAGATTTTCTGGAGTCTTTGTTTGTAAAGGGACCCTTTTCTCTCTCTTTTTCTTGCTTCCTCTTGACAGGAAAATGTCTAATATACAGTATTAAAGAAAAATATTTCTTTTGTTTTCGAAATAATTATCATCTGTTTCCAATAAACAAAAATATCATAATACATCTATTATTTTTAACATGATAGTGACTTCACGATTATATGTTTATTGCACATAACTCCTATCAAGAATTTGATCAGGACAACTGCTTTTCTGGGTGGTGTGACAGGGATGCCGCGGGTGGAAGCTGAGATTATCGGAAGTAGAATGTGCAAAATGTTTTATTTTTAAGGTAAATAGTTGTTTATTTGGTTGGGTGCCATTTCATTTTTATCCCAAGTCTTATGTGAAGCTAGGTCATCAACCAGGAAGGAAGGGCCCTGAGAATTGGAATGGTGATATAGCACAATAATTGGAACCCTAAAATGGGAATGTTTTCCCTGCTCACTGGACTCGAATGTCAAGGAGGAATGAGACAGGGTGGAGGGAGTTGATATGGAAATTTACGATAGGAAAAGGGAATCAGTAGCATCCTGAGGGACTTGCAGAAATTTATCCACAAAATGCCAGAAACCTTAATTATCCCTTACACATTGATTCCTTTCGAACATATAATTCCCCATTACACGTATGTACTGGCACCTACTCTGGTTTGGGTATCGGGGCAGAGGCTCAGGATGCAATGCTGAGCTCAGACAGACAAGGTCACGTGGTATCTGCTATGGTAGCATGGAGCTTCAGGCCAGGAGAGAGTTACACTCACAAATATAACACTGGAACAGACCCCAGAGCTAAAACCGAGAGACACAAGGAGAGCCTAACATGAATGGATTTGACCAAGGCAGGGATGTCAAGAAAGGCTTTCTTAAGGAGGAGGAATGAAAATGAAAATGAAAATGAAAACAACTTTTCCAACCAAGCTGAAATCCAAAGGAAAGGAAAGGTGGAAGATTTTGCATTCTGGAGAGAAGAAGCAGTACCTAAGAAGGCCTTGTGATGGAAGAGAACACGTCCGGAGAGCTGGGAATAGGCTGAAAAGGTTAGATGGGAGAGATAAGAAGAGGCATAATTATAGAGAAGCATAATGTGTGATATGGCAAGGAGGATCAATGTCATCTTTCTCTAAAAACTAAAGGGTTTGGTAGTACTAATTAAAATCAGATGGGTTACTAAAACTGAATCTTTTCCTTTTATGCTTTTACTATTATGGCTTATCTATAATAATTAAAGCAATATATGCTATTGGTTTTTAAAAAATAATTATACTATAAGACTGGCAATAATTTGTATATTATGTATTTAATCTTGAAATAAAAATAATTATTTTCTGATGCTAATGGATTGCTTACAACTATATACTTCTTCTTTTTACTCTTTTACTCATCTTATCCCTAGTCATAAATTCTTTTATATATTGACTAATCTTTATTAACCACAAAACCTGAAGAATAAGAGTTGGATGACTTTAGAATTCAAAGAATATGAACATAGTTCCAGTTATTCAGCTGTGAGTTCCTTTCTTCCATTACTGATCAAAAGATGTTGTCTTCATCTGCTATATATAGACTTTCTAATATCTTGGAAATACTAACTTTACTCAGTCATTCATTGATGTTTTGTAAAGTAAAAATTTGAATCAGAATTAATAGAATGGTGTCCATTAATTCATTTTTACATGGAGTTTTGTCACATGACAATTTAATACATTATGATGTTCTGTATCAAGAATCCAAATTCTTAGCTGAGTGACTGATAAGCCTTGCCATACTGTAAATATACAATTTACATTCTAATATCCTTAGTTGTTCAAAAGATAGGACTAAATTAAGATTTATTAATTGACGGTTAGTCATGATTTCTAAATCTTTTCTCAAGTTTATTTTAAAGTAATTTAATTAAAAATTCATGCATCTTTTGGTCACGAGTGGTGTTGCTTTTGATTGGTAACCTTTGACTATGTCACTTTTATTTCTGACTATCATAATCTGTGAAAATGTAACATACTTGGCTTTTTCTTAGTTCTGTCCATTACAGAATCCTACTAAGGTGCTAGTTAGTTGGGTCCAATTTTTCCTTCTGTCTTACAATTTGGGAACTGGTATGGGTTAGTCTTTTCCTTTACTATTTTTTCTCTTTCTCTTACCAAGAACTCCCATGGTTTATGTTCTGGCAAACGTCTAGCTTTTTTGTTGAGTTATTCCTTTGGCTTTATTTGCCTCTGGTTTCTCTTTTTTATATTACTTACCTTTCTCTCTCTCTCTGATTTAGTAATTATCCAAAAGTCACAGATTAGCTCTAACCAAATTAGCAGATTTCTCATTTAAATGCACTTCTAATTCCCCTAACCATAGAATTTCTTTCTTAAAGTTTTGTATATCACTTTGGGAAAAGAAAAGTTAATGACATTCTCTGTCACTCATATTGTTTAGGGGAGGTTGAGATGAATTTTTTCAAACTTATAAGAATACTTTTCTACTTTAAAAAAAAATTAATTCATTTATTTTTGTTACAGATGTTTCTCCTTTTCCCCCCACTGATTCCCCCCTCCCTCTCCCTCCCTGCCCTGTCCCCAGCTTTGCTGTCCATGTCCATTGTTCATGCATACATGCATATAAGTTCTGTGGTTTATCTCTCCCCCACCACCCCCTCTTCTGGGGATTGTCAGTCTGTACCCCACTTCCATGTCTCTGGGACTACCCCATTCCTCAGACTGTTATGTTTATTATATTCTACAAATAAATGAGGTCATATGATACTTGTCTTTCTCTGTCTTGTTTCGCTTAGGATAATACTTTCCAGGTCCATCCATGTCGTCTCAAAGGATAAGAGATCTTTCTTTCTTACAGCTGCATAGTACTCCATTGTGTCTATGTACCACTGCTTTTTTATCCATTCGTCTACTGATGGACATTTGGGCTGTTTCCAGATCTTAGCTATTGTAAATAGTGCTGCTACGAACATGGGGGTACATACATTCTTTCTGATTGGTGTTTCAGGCTTCTTAGGGTGTGTTCCTAGAAGTGGGATCACTGGGTCAAATAGAAGTTCAATTTTTAATTTTTTGAGGTAACACCATAGTGTTTTCCATAGTGGCTGCACCAGTCTGCATTCCCAACAGCAGTGTACTAGAGTCCCCTTTTCTCCACACCCTCACCAACACTTGTTGTTTGATGATTTGTTGATGGTGGCCATTCTGACAGGTGTGAGGTGATACCTCATTGCTGTTTTAATTTGCATCTCTCTGATGATTAGTGATGTTGAGCATTTCTTCATATGTCTCTTAGCCATTTGTATGTCCTGTTTGGAGAGGTGTCTATTTAGTTCCTCTTCCCATTTTTTAATTGTGTTCTTTGTCTTCCTTTTGTTGAGTTGTATGAGCACTCTATATATATTGGAAATTAACCCCTTATCTGATATATCATTGGCAATTATGCTTTCCCATACAGTGGTGGGTTTTCTTTCCATTTTGATGATTGTTTTTTTTGCTGCCCAGAAGTTTATGAGTTTGATGTAGGCCCATGTGTTCATTTTCTCCTTTGTTTCTGTTGCCTTAGGTGATGTATCAGTGAAAATTCTGCTGCGTATGATGTCTGAAATTTTGTTGCCTACATTTTCTTCTAGGATTTTTATGGGTTCATGAGTCACATTTAAGTCTTTTATCCATTTTGAGTTAATTTTTGTGTATGGTGTAAGTTGATGGTCTAGTTTCATTTTTTTTTTTTGTATGTAGCTGTCAATTTTTCCAACACCATTTATTAAAGAGGCTGTCTTACTCCACTGTATGCTCTTGCCAACTTTGTCAAATATTAATTGAGCATATTGCCTTGGGTCCATTTCTGGGTTCTCTATTCTGTTCCATTGGTCTATCTGCCTGTTCTTTTGCCAGTACCAGGCTGTTTTGATTACAGTTTCTTCATTATATAACCTGAGATCTGGTAATGTGATCCCTCCAACTTTGTTCTTCTTTTTCAAGATTGCTGTGGCTATTCGAGGTCTTTTTTGGTTCCATATGAACTTTTGAAGTATTTGTTCTAGTTCTGTGAAGTATGTTGTTGGTATTTTGAGGGCGATTGCATTGAATCTATAGATTGCTTTGGGTAGTATGGACATTTCAATGATGTTAATTCTTTCAATCCATGAACAAGGTATAAGCTTCCACTTTTTTATATCTCTCTTTATTTCTTTTTTCAATGACCTGTAGTTTTCTGCATATAGTTCCTTTATTTCTTTGGTTAAGTTTATTCCTAGGTATCTTAATTGTTTTGCCACGATGGTAAACGGGATTGTTTTTTTAGTTCCTCTTTCTGTGAGTTCATCATTGGTGTATAAGAATGCCATCGATTTGTTGATGTTAACTTTTTAAATACATACCACCTAAGAGCAGTGTAACTGATTTATTTGCAGCTGTAGTTGAAGAGTACAGTACCCTAAAAAAAATTTCATAAATTTATTTTTCTTTTGATTGAAATGTTGCCCAAATTTAATAAGATATTTGATTGTTTTATCAATGAAAATAAATCAGAATTAAGACTACTAATAATAAGATTAGCTGTAAAACTATTTGATAAGTAGGATTTAACATTTAGCAGTAATTTATTATTTGTTCTGTTTGAACATCCTGAAAATGTAGAATTAAATTGCTTAAATTGCAATTACTAATTTTTATTGTTGATTAGACTACTTTAATTTGGAAATGTCAGTGGTTTACCTGATATTTTCAAGACTTAATTATGACCATTTTATGGGCTTTGTTTGTGTTTTGCTATGTGATTTTTTTTAATCATTACTTTTCATAATTTGTTGTTGCCAGTGTTTTATTGTAATTAAAAGTTTTTTCTTTATTGATTTTTAATATTTTTTTATTACTATTTTTTTAGAGAGAAAGAAAGGGAGACAGAGGGAGAGAGATAGAAACATCGATGAGAAACATCAATTGGCCACCTCCTGCATGCCTCCCACTGGGGATTGGGCCCATAACCTGGGCATGTGCCCTGACTGGGAATTAAACTGGCAACCTTGGTGCATGAGTTAACACTCAACCAGTGAGTCACACCAGTCGGGCTCTTTATTGATTTTTAGAGAGGGAGGGAGGGAGGGTTATTACTATTACTATTATTCTATAAGAAAGCTCACATTATTTTGTGGATTAGTCTTGTCCCTAATCACTTTCTCAATTCTGTTAATAGAACTTTTATATTTTAAAATGATTACTTTTTATGTTTTAAAAGGAGAATAGATTATGTCTTTCTAATACTTAACTCTCTAATTTATTTTTCTTATCTTCTTACATTGGCTAAGAAACCCAGTACAGTGATGCGCTTGTCTTTATCTTTGCACTTTCTCTAACTTTAAGGGAATTTCTTAAAATAATGAAATAGTGATTCTTTTTCCCACATTTCTTTATTCCTTTTGGTTTTTCTCACTAAGGGATAGATGCTGAATAGTATTAAATGCTTTTTGGCATCAAATTAAACATTCCTATTGTTGTTTTCCTTTTTTTTTTTTTTTTTATCCTCACCCGAGGACATTTTTCCATTTTTTTGTACAGATAGAGTGGGAGGGAGAGAGAGGAAGAGAGAGAGAGGACATCGATATGAAAGGGACACATCGAGTGGCTGCCACCCGCACGACCAACCAGGGCCGGGGACAAACTGCAACCGAGGTACATGCCCTTAGCAGGAACCGAACGCGGGTCTCTCCGGACCGCAGGCGGATACTCTAACCGCTGAGCCAAACCGGCCAGGGCTATTTTTCTTTACTTTGATAATGTGTCAACTCATAATAGCTTTTATATGTTGAAACCAAACTTGAAATCCTAGTATAAACTGTTCTTTTTTATAATGCATAGTGGTGAGAGAACATTGTATGCATATTATTACAACTTTCAGTTAACACATTATTATTACAATATATATGCCATTTACTTCTGATAGCTTGTTTCCCTTATAAAAGACACTTTTTCATTTTGGAATTTCCTAAGAACCTAAAGCATCATTATTTTCTCTGCATGGAATGCCCACATGATCTGCGTTATGCTGTTGGTAAACATCTTTATTCCCAGTTCTTTAATGCAGGTGGGGAATGAGGGATGGGCCATCCTGTTCATTCAGAATATAGTTAGTAAATGCATATCCTGAAGATTGGCCCAGAAACTTTTCCTGCTCCTTTAATTTGTTCACCCTCCATTTGAATCAACCCAGAATTATCTTCTGCAGAGCACAGCACTACCTTGTACATGTTTTGGTCAATGGCTTTTGTTTTCATTCTGATGCATTTACTTTCCTTTCTAGTATCACCATATATGTATTTGTGTGTTCATGTGTGTACTCCAGAGTGCATTTAATCACACTGTCACAATACACATTTGTAGCAATTTATTAAAGTAAGACATCCTTCAAAAATAAAGTTTTGTTCTGTTATATTCTCAAGTCATCATTCATTAGACAACCTAATTTATAAAATTTAAAAATAATAGATTGATTTCTTCTTTAAAGATGTACTTATAATTTATTATACTTGAGTGGGAGGGTTTCCTAAGACTTCACTATTATAATTCTCATTATTTGTAATCCCACCATTGTCTTGGCTTTTATCTTTCTTACATTATTTTCAAATTTATGATGATTTATTCTCTAGTTAATTCACTGAGTTTATTCGTAATGAGTTTCTGTATTATTCTACTGGGTTGCATGAAATAAATGAGCTATTTGTAGATTAATTGTACATTATAAAGTTGGCTCCAGAGTAAATTTTGGAGGGTATGCTTGGGTACTGTTTTATAATTTGTAAAAAGAAATTAAATTGTTGCTATATTTAAAGTAATAAAAACTCTATTTCATGTTTATTCACAGTTTTAAAAGATCATGTTTTAGTTTTAGTTTTAAAAAAGGAACTACTCTTTTGCTTCCTATCCCACCCCACAATGAAAATAAGAAATTGTATTTTTATTTAAGTATAATTAGTATATGATATATTATATTATATTCATTTCTGGTATACAATATAGTGATTAACATTTTTATACCTTACAACGTGATTACCTAACTAATTCTAGTAATCATCTATCACCATGCAAACTGAATACAATATTATTGGCTCTATTCCCCTTCACCTTTATCATCTATCTTCCCATCTCCCCTTCCATCTGGCAACCATCCCTTTGGTATCTGTTTCTCTGCATCTTTTTATTTCATTTTGTTTGTTTTGTTTATTTAGATTCCACCTATAAGTGAAACCATATTGTATTCATCTTTTTCTATCTGGCTTATTTCACTTAGCATAATACCCTCTCAGTCCATCCATATTGTTGCAAATAGTAAGACATCATTCTTTTTTATTGCTGCATAATATTCCTGTACGTATGTGTGTGTGTGTGTGTGTGTGTGTGTGTGTGTGTGTGTGTGACATCTTTGTTTTTCATTCATCTATGGAAGGACACCTAGATTGCTTCCATGCCTTGGCTATTGTAAATAATGCTACAATGAACATAGGGGTGCATATGTTTTTTAAATTAGTGTTTTTATATTCTTTGGATAATTACTCAGAAGTGGAATCTAAAGAATCCACCAACAATGTAATGTAACTAATAGAAGAATGCAGTAAAATAGTAGGATAAAAAAGAGTTCATACTTTAAATGCCATTTCCGATACTTAGTTTCTAAATAACTCTTGAAAAGAGGTGATCATCAGTTTAAAATCAGCATGAGTATTTGTTGTTTAAGTCAAATTTATTTACTTTTTCTGTTTTGCTTTTATTGTATTAAAATCTTATTTTGTCAATTTTTTAGTGCTGGAGAAACCTTGACATATCTGTTCCTCAATTTGTCAGGCTATTTTTATAAATTGTAGAGAGTTATAAATAAAACAGTTAAAACTCCCCAAATTTACTATCTCTTAAATCCCCAATTCATGAACATCCATAGAGTTTAGACAGAGTATAAGGGCGGGAGGGAAGGGAGAGAGAGAGAGAGAGAGAGAGAGAGAGAGAGAGATACATTGATTAGTTGCTTCCCGCATGACCCCTACTGGGGCTGGGGATTGAACATGCAATCCAGGTATGTGCCCTTGATGGGAATCAAACCTGTGACCCTTTGGTCTGAGGGCCAACACTCTAACTGCTGAGCCAAACTGGCTGGTGCTAAAACAGTTATTTAAAAAAAATATATCCTTGTCTTGTGGTCAGTGTGAAAGTGGTTCTTGCTAGATAGAGCCCTAAGCTACTGGGGCTTTTTAATCTTGTTTTTGTTTTTTTTGTAAAACAATATAGTTCTTCATGAGTCTAACATAATTAGCCTTTGGACTTTTCTGAAATTTAAGTATTTCATCTGTATTCAATATTCGTCTTCTCTAACTTAAGCTGGTTTTTGCTGTTTTGAAAGCCCTAGAAATTAGTAACATATCAAACTGTAAGAAATAACAACTAGTTATTTTGTTATGAAGGGAAGAAGAAGTACTTAGAAGCTTGGTGTCATTCCTTAGAGTGTTTAAATATTAAGCATTTTAAAATGTAGTATTTATCAATTATATTTACAATTTTCTCATACCTTCCTTTTTTGGATTAATCAACAATCAAACTACCGTTATGAGATATTAAAAACTTTTTCACTGTCTTGCGTTCTCTAAAAATCCTATGCCTAAAATTTGCCTAATGGAGAACAAAGACTATTTACTATTTGATTAAACAAACCTATTTTGTTTCCTTGGTAAAACAACCACTGTATTTCTACTATCCACCATATAATTAGATAAAAGTGGAAAGGTAACATGCTATAAAGGGATTTACAAGACACCATTACCTCAGAATGAAAATAATCATTGTAACTCAGGACGTTCCTCCAGTATTGATTATAGAGCACAAGCCCAAAGGCTTCTCCCAAAGTGATTAGACACACCTTGCCTACCTTTCTTTTCCCAAACCTCACAAGGCTTACGTCTAACAATGAGCATTGTAACATCTAAAAGAAATGCCCCTGAGAACTCTAGTCTGTGTGGGTAATCTCTGTGAGTGTATGTTTTTGTCCTGAAATGATGAGAACTTATTTCCAAGTAAAGTACTTAAATCCAAACAAAACAAATCTGAGCAGGCTGGATGTCCTAATACATGTTTTCTTTTCATATTTCAAGTCATGGAAATAAACATTTCATTCTATGAGAGGACTCTGTTTTTTTTCATAAGATGATGTATGCAGTTACTTATAAGAACTTCCTGTCACTGAACTCAGGTTTACTTTTAAATGTCTGATATTTAGTATATTCCTATAAAAATTATCAATTATTTTTTGCTTTTATGATTCTGTATCCAATATTTCCTAGTGTCTCTTGCTCTTTTTATTGAGTATGTGTATAATGCAGACACACACATTTTTTTTTGGTAATTATTACTCCTCTTTGCTAGTATTTTAATTATTTAATAGCCACCAGGCATTTATTAGTCTTTGAAAAGCCTTCCAATCCCAATCAGTATGAATAAATAATTAAAAGGAAGAAAGGTTTTGTAGCCCTTCTTTTCTTTTTGAATGTGTGTGTTCTATATGACACTTAAATTATTCTTTATGAAATTAGCACATCCAGGAAACTGGAAAATTATGCTTTAGGCTGACTGAATGGAAAACATGTTAGCGTTTCCTTTGTAAGGTTTCCATGGTGCCACAGGAGATTTCTAATGTGCTGCTTATTTGTGTTTTCCCCAGATCTTTTTCAGTTTATTATAATGCTGGGGCAATAATTACAATGATGCTTAGCCTTTCCTGTGTTCTACACCTCACTGAAAACATGTCGGCAGAGAAAGCAAACGGTCATCATTTCTCAACACAAAACAGATCCTGCCAGGGATCATGCCAAACCCAACCAACCATGACAGTCAAATCAATGTATGTTTCAGTTTAAATTTTAATTTCTGCCTTTGCTTCAGCAACTTGACTCTGGTATTTGTTGTTCCCTATGACTTCGTACTTTGGGCGTGACAGTTCCTGAAACTGACAAGGCTTCCTGCTTACCTTTGCAATGTATATGTCTGAGGATATAAACTATAAGAGAAAATGACGTTTTGACTCCGTAAATTTTTTGCTTCATATTCCCTACATCTGTTTTACAGAACTCTTTTTTTTTAAAAAAAACTTTTCATCAATAATCACTGAAAAATGCTTGCCTGTACCTTTTGTCTGAATGTTCCAAATTCTGTGTCCACTGTCCCAGGTATTTACAAATAGAGATTTTATTATTATTGACCCAAGAGATTTAGTGCTCTCATCAGTGTGTATTGATGTCATAAAACACAAATTGGTCGTGTTTTCTGAACTTGTGGAGGCAGCATGTGCATATCACGGAGGTGAATGAGTCAGACGACACAGCAGTTTACTCTGCCGAGTCATTCAAAATCCAAATAGGGATTAATTATGTATGTATGTATGTATGCTAATTCTCGGGTGAGAATTCTTTTCCGTTGATTTCCAGACAGAGTGGAAGGGAGGGAGGGAGAGAGAAAGAGAAGTATCAGTGTGATAGAGACATTGATCCACTGTCTCCTGCATGAGCCTGGTTGGGGCAGGGGATGAACAGGCAACCCAGGTATGAGCCCCGACTGGGGATCAAACTCGTGACCCCTCGGTCCACAGGCCATTGCTTCAGCTGCTGAACCAAACCGGCCAGTGTGGGATCATATTTTTAAATTTTGTATTAAACTTAAAAAAAAAAATTACTGGATCTAGTCATTTAGAAGTACGTTTTCTTAGATAAGACTGTCCCTAATGTTTTAAGTACTTGGACTCTATAAATTCTGATTTTGGTTTCAAGTCTGATTTTTTCATTCACTATCTATGTGACTTTGGACAAGTGATAAAATCTCTCTTGGTTTAAGTTTCCAAGTAATAAAATTTACCTCATAATGTGTGTTATATATTTTTTTACTTTTCTCCCCTAGTGATTTTGTAAGGTATAATTCTGTTTCATACTACTGCTGATTGTTTATTGAATTTTACATGCATATTTACTTTTTTCTTTCTTACTAACTTTAAATCAATGATGATTTAATATATGTTGTCTTGACTTTGTATAAAATGTAAAATTCGAAAATAGTACAAAGAATTCCTGCATACCCTTGATCCAGAATCCCCAATATTAAATCTTGTGTCATCAGAGTATCAAAATCAGGAAATTGACATTGATGCGACACTATTATCTAACCTATAAATCTTATTATATTTTGTCATTTTTCCCACTATTATCTGCTCCAGGATCCAATCCTGCAACACCTGTTGCATTTTATTGTCATCTCTTTTTAGTCTCATTTAATCAGAGACACATCTTTAGTCTTGGTCTTGATGACCTTGCACCTTTCATAAATATAGACCTGTTATATTGTATAATGTCTCTCAATTTAAGTTTCTTTGATGTTTCCTGATGAATAAATCCAGACTGTGCACTCTCGGCAAGAACACCACAGAAGTAATATTGTATTCTTCTCAGCGTATCATATCAGGAGTTACATGATGACCATGTGTCTTATTACTAATGATGTTAATTATGATCATTTAGTTAAGGTGACAACTGCCAGGTGTATTCACCGAAAACTTAATTATTTTTCCCTTTATAATTAATAAGTATCTTGTGGGGGTTACCTTTAGACTATGTAAATATACCAGTTATTAACATAGTTTTACTTGCTAACTTTAGTATGCATTAATGATTTTTACTAGAAACAATTTTATGTTGGTCCTTGTGAATGATGATTTTTCTGTTCCCACTATTTTTTTCATATTATTATTAATTGGAATTCTACAATAAGCTTTTCCCTTCTAACACTTTGTCGGTCTGTCTGTCTGTCTGTCTGTCTGTCTCTCTCTCGTATATATCTATCTGTCTATCTAAATAGACATTATAGGTACTAGTTTTAATTTATAGGTTCTGGTGAATAATTTTATTATTTTGTTGCTCCAATTGTGCCAAATTAGCCCCTTCAAGTTACCTTCTGTTGTATTTCAAAATGTTCTCATTAGATTTTAAGCACCTCCTTACTTTTTGGCACCAAAAGATATTTTAGGCTTATCTTTTCTTTTTACCTTCCAGCCTTGGAATCAGCAATTTCTCTAAGGAATCCAAACTTTTTAAAAATTAGATAATGGTGTTTAGAGACCAAGATCTGGGCACTAAGGGTGCTCATTGCTCTTGGAGTATCATTGTTTGTTAGTCCTTTCAGCAGATATTGCTAGGAAATATAGGTATTTTTATACACCTGTTTCTTTATATGTGTGTGTGTTTATATAAAACATACTATTTATTTCAAATAAATCACAAGTTCATACTGACATCTCTGTTTCCAATCCAACATGTCTAGGCTCTTTTTTTTCCCTTATATGTAACCCCTTTATCCAACAGTGTGGAATCTGGCTTTCATTATCAGCAGTGTATTTACTTGGAATATACATAAGTGTAATTTCAGAATTGCTAATCCATACCTCTGGGAAAACCAATTTACTAATCAGAGTACAATAGTTGTATAAAGATTTTTGTCTTAAAGTATAAAATGAAAGTACTATTATACAAAATTAATTAGGTTGGTTATTGTCTTTGCTACCCCCTTTAGTTTGGTTGTTTATTTATAGTACGTTTGAGTTTATTTGATGTTGTCAGTAGTCCATTTTGGGTTATGCCTCCAGTTTGGTTTTTTTTTGTTTTTGTTTTTTGAGTGTGAAATACTAACATTGTTCTGAAAGTCAAAACTATGCAAAAGTTCTATTCAGTTTGGAGTGTTGTCTGCTTTATTTTATTTTATTCTTGTTGCTTCTTTCTGGGGGGAGGAAGGTGGAGTTCATTAACAGAGGAGGTTGAATCTTTTTTTAATACTCTGTATAGATGTACTAAGTTCTCACCCACTATATTTTGTGGATTTGGCTTGTTTACAAGATACCTAATTCAATGCCGCCCTCTCCTGTTAGTGTAGCAAAAATCCAGCTTCTTTAGTTAATTTTTCTTTTTCAATGGTGAAGGAAGGAATCCTGTGTTCTCCAACTTTATAGTTTCCTTTTGCTTTTTGGGACTTCACATTTTTTCCTTTTGCTTCTTTTTCCCTTTTACCACTTAATTACCACTTCCTTTTTGTGTTTTTCTCTTCCAGGAGAAGACTGCCACTTGAAATCAAGCATGCATTTAAGCCTGCCACTTGAAATCAAGCATGCATTTAAGCCTGCCACTTGAAGTCAAGTGTGCATTTAAGTCCCTTTCCTATCTATGGTCATTCTGGTTATACACCCAAACTTTTTACTGTTTTCACACTTAAGGTAGGCTTACACTTCTTGGTGATAGTTTTAGATTGATTATATACTCATCAGTAGTTCCCCTCCTCCTTCTGTCCAAGTTTTTCTCAGACAAGTTTTGTCTTTTGTTGCCTTTTGTGACAGGGCACAGGAGCATGAGAAATTGATCATTGAAATTTGGTGGTTTTCTCTGTGTGTGTGTGTGTGTGTGTGTGTGTGTGTGTGTGTGTGTAGTTTTGTTTGCTCTTCTTGTGTTCCATGTGGCTTTTGGAAAAGGTATTGAGAGAGCTGCCGTTGGCTTTAGCTGTCTGGAAGCCTTGATTTTCTTTTTACTCCATTTTTTTCTACAGTTAGATATTTAGATGCCTTTTGAAACATGACTTTGCATATTTATGTGAAAATATAAAATTAGTATTATAATTACATTGCCAACAATTTCATGGATCTCAGAACATTTTGTTTGATTATTCACCTTTCACCTTTTATGCTGCTCTTCTTATCAAGTATTTTTATTTTGTTGCATTAATACCCTATGTATTTAAATGTTAGTTTTCGTAATTTTTAAATGTTGCTTTTTTTTTAGATTTATGTATTTATTTTAACACACTTCTTTAATTTCCCCTATTAGACATTTTCTCTAAAATTATTTTCCTTATGTACTTGAGTACATCCTTTAGTGTGAGAGTATTTTTAGGAATACTTTTACGATTGTTTATCTGAGAAAGCCCCATATTCTATCTTCATCTAGATAAATTGTGTATATAGAAGGATGTAAGCATTCAAAGTTGGTACATACAGGGTATGGCAAAAGTAGGTGTACAATTGTGAGAACTCAAAACAGTTTATTCTTATATTATTGTTTATTTATTAATTATTGTATTATAACTGTAAACATAATTTTTCCTACCCCTGAATTCTATAATTTGAATACAGAATTAAAATTCAATAGTTTTTGAATTTTGTTTTTACCACTTTGCAAATATGTCACTGTGTTCTTACTATCATTGGTGCTATGAGAAATATTTTTTGTAAGTTTAATTGTTAGTCCTCTATTGGTCTCTTCTCTTTAGTTGTGTTAATATTGTCACTTTACATCAGTTTTCCTTCAGTTTATTTGTTGAGGTTTTTTTTTGTTGTTGTTTGTTTGTTTTTGCACCTTAGAATCCATGGGGTTTTCTTTATAAATGAATTCATGTGTTTGATAACATCTGAAAATTTTTAGGCAACAACTTCTTTATTATTTTTTTCCATTTTTTTATTCTATTTCTCTGAAATTTTGATTAAATATATAAACAAATTCCCATCATATCTGCCAAATCTGTTAGCTTTTATGTTTTCTATTCCTTGTTTTCTCTAATATGAATTCTGAGTAATTTCTTCAACTCTGTCTTCAGTTTTAGTAATTCTCTTTTTAGCTGCATCTAATATGTTTGACCATATTTCAAGATTTTTTAAAAAATAGTAGTTTTTACTTGTGAAAGTTTTTTATTTGTAAAATCTGAATATGTTTAAGAGTCTAGTCTTACTTGCTCATTTTTGCAATTTCATGCTTATTTACTTAAATATTTCAATATAGTTGTAAAAATATTTTGTGCATGAAAATTCTAATGCTGGATTTATTTTTTACACTAAATTGGTTTGTTGTTTCTTTCTTAACCTGTAATTATGAATGCATTTATGTGTTTATCTGACTTGCCTGACTACATATTTCATAAGGGGAAAAAACAAAACAAAAACTATTATATCTGTTTATTTACATCTTAATATATAGTTTATACCCTGGTAGTAGCTAAGTTTCTGAAATAAAGTCACTGAAAGTAGTCCCCATTTTTCTCTCACTTATTTCAGTGTTAGATATATTAAACGTTTAAATATTCTTTAAAAAAAGAAAGAAAATGCTCCACTAATGGGTATGCACTCAAAGCCCTTGCGTATTCCACAATGTTTTCTTTTTCTGACAGCCTGGATTCTTAGATAACAATCTTTTTTTAAATTCCTTTTTTTTTTTTTTTTTTTAGTTGTATTTAGCATTCCAGAAAAGTTACACGTCGGCCATTCTTATCTAATAAAAATAATCTGTATTGTGTGAATTTTTATCTTTAAATTTGAATGTATCATATGAATATGGCTTCTTTTGGGGTTTCTATCAGTAATTTTGTAAACTACTAAGTGACACCTGTCTATCTGCAGACTCTGTTCTTTAATTGGGGAATTTTCTTCTAAATTTATAGTTACTTCTGTAATGTCTATTGTGATTTCTCCTGAGGTTTCCCTTGTACAATTTAGTTTTCTAATTAACACCTTGACCTTTCACTTACCATTTTCACTTCTTTATTTTTCTGAGTTCTAAACATTTTCAAGTCTGTCTTCTCTTAATCTACTTCATCTTCCAGTAGATAAAGCAGGTTTATACCACCTTGAATGAAGTTTATAATTCAAAATACATTTATTTAATATCTACATGAAATCTTTTGTGACATAAAATTGTTCCTTATTTGTGCACACTTCTGTGGTTGAATCATTCTCTTGAATCTTTCTGAGACTGAAAATCAGAAAGCCTCTAATATGTTATTTTCACCCTATAGTCTCATTTCAGAGTAGATATTTAATTCTGATGATTCTAGAAAGTTCTTTCCACCTAGAAAGTTGTTTCACATATCTGACTTCTTTTTTCACTTCTTATTGTGAAAAAGCACTGTAGGTAATCTTTTACCATCTGTGACTTTCTCCATGAAAAATACTCTTTCCTCCTCCTAATTCTGGGAGAATGTGTTTGCCAGGCTAGTGTTTTGCTAGTTAAGACTGACCAGCACCAGTCTGGTCAGGATAGAACTCTTTTTTTAAAAAAATTGAGTTGAGAGAGAGAGAGAGGAAGGGAGAAGGAGAAAGAGCTAGAAACATCAGTGAGAGAGAACACTGATTGGCCACCTCCTGCATGCCTCCCACTGGGGATCAGGCCCACAACCTGGGCGTGTGTCCTTACTGGGAATCAAACAGGCACCAGCTGGACAAAAACTTTAATGTTTAAAAGATGTCTTAATAGTAACATATAAAACTAGATTTTTACAGACTTCATCAGCCACTTAATCCAGCTAGTGAATGTTTGTTGAGTATCTACTATGGGCATAGTACTTTATTTGAGTTCGAATTTAAGTTAAAAGAATTATCTTTTACTATCTACAATTTAGCTAAGAAAATAAGGTCTATGCATATGTAAACCTAAGAAAAATATTAGTAAGCAACTGTGAGACTATGATAATGTAAATTACTGATGTTCAGTAGAGTAGATGATTTCATACGAGAAAATTGTCACAACTAGGTCTTTGAAAATTGATGTGGATAGAAAGGAAGTTATTGGGAAACCATTGACTACAGAAGGGATAACAGCGATTAAACCAGGATGGCCACTGTAGTGGATCCTGTATAGTAAAGGGTTGAGAACTGTGATTAGAAGAGTTGATTAGGCTGTTTATGGCCTCAAATGTTAAGATAATGTTTGTGATAAAAGTAATGTGGGTTTTATATAGTGATAATGGTTGTTTAGTGAGGTTAGAGCAGTGACCAAAGGCAAAGAGAAGTAGTCAGTTAGGGTATCCTAGAGGAATCCAGCTACAGGATGGTGTGGATATAGACTGAGAGTGGTCAGAGTATGACTGGTGAAGCATGTCACAATAGAAAATTCACAGAATGTGGTAACTGTTTGGTGAGTTGTGTAAGATCAAAACAGTTTTGCTAATTAAAAGGGACATTGTGTATGAGATCGTTCTTTCAACTTCATTAAGTTGTGGAATTTATACTATGAATGATGTTGTAAGAAAATAAAGTATGACAGTGTGACAAGTCCCAGATCTAGTAATAATTGACACAATCATGAACTGCTTGTTTCTCAGGCCAGACGTCTGGTGCTCTTGGCTGCCCGTGTTTCCCCCCTGCACTCTGGCTCTGAGCACTGCATGCATGTAGGTCTTTCCTATTTTGCAAAGTCCCGGTGCTGCCCCCCAGAGTTTTATTGACCAATTATTTTTTCTTAATTACCTCATTCCACAATACTTACTGAGCACCTACAGTATGGGGAAGGCATTGTGCTAGGCACAGAGGAAAAAGGAGGTGAAAACTGCTGTGTGATGGTTATGTTAATAAGTAAACCCAAGTGCATTTTCACGAGTACTTTGTTATTGAGGTTTTGAACCCAGTCGTGTTCAAAAAAGCAAGTGGCAATGATTTCATTTGGAGAAGACTGTTTTATTTTTCTCAAATTCTATCAACAGGTAACTAACTGCCTCTGCCTGCAGTTTTGGAAATTTACAAACACCGAACATTTATTTTCTTCTCCACTAGGGGACAGTGTGTTACCACTAGATTGTTTTTCTTCCAAATAAGCAAAATGTATACAAATTTGTTGATTTGATAATAATTACCTTATAAATATAACAAAACTTTCAAAATGTTCATAAAGTCTACAGCTTAGGATTTTTGTACTTGTACATTGTATGGGTAGATAGATATAGAGATTTGAAGATATATATGTATAGATAGATAGAGATAGTACATTTTTGTTGAAAGTGTTTGAAATTTTGTGGCATTTAGATAATTTTTGCATGAGTTTAACAAAACAAGAATGAGTGGAAGAAGAATATTTATATCAAAATATAAGCATCAAAATTTCACAGCTTTGTTACTCATGGAAACTGAATTAGGCTTAAGGCATGGAATTTGCTGAGATGTAATATTTACCCTTCAAGAAGGGCTGTGTAATCTCCTGAGACATCTAAAGCCTAAATATATATACATATATTTAACTTTATAGTTTTCCTTTTAACAGAGTTCATTGTTTTCTTTAGGAATGGTATGTATGGAGGATGAGTATCTCTAAAAGATTTCCTTTCGGGTTGTCTATAAAGATTTGGAAAACAAAGACGTCACAGCCTTTCCTGCTATTCTTTGAGACAGTGTTCCACGAAAGCCACATAAATGTGCTTCTAATGGCCTACCACAATTTGTTTACACCTCTTTCATTCAGGTCCTGAGAGCTGTGTAGTACAATGATAGGATTTAATGTTTTAAAATATTCCTTTTAAAAGAGTTTTTCATGTACCCCGGTAACACTTTTGCCAAAAGTTGTCATTTGAGAAAATTGAAAGGGGTAGTTAAAGTAAGGAATTTTGAAGACATGGGCATTATGGGAAATTGACCATTTGCACACACTTGCAATGTGCAACTTCTTAGTAATTTCCTTTAGGAACAGCAGGCTTGACCTCTCCAAATTGTGAGGTGGATGGAGGGAAGAGAGAAAAGATGAGCTGCTCCGAATTGTGGAGGTGCTGCTGTCGTTCTCTAAAATGCAGTCTTCTCTGAAAGTTAAACTGAAATCTCTCACTCCCCCTGATTTCCCAAATCTTGCCGAGGGCTTAGATGTCCCATGAGAATTTCTGCATCAAGACTTCACTACTCTGCTGAAGATGATAGTTACATGTAACCGTCATAGGAAAGCCTATCTATTAACCAAAATAACCCCACCCATATGGCAACAATGCAGACTTTAACACATATTAAAACATTCCTGTTGCCCTGGCCAGTTTGGCTCAGCAGAGCGTCGGCCTGCGGACAAGAGAGTCCCAGGTTTGGTTCCCGCTAAGGGCACGTACCTCAGTTGCAGTTTGTCCCCGGCCCCAGTTGGGGTTGTGTGGGTGGCAGCCACTCAATGTGTCTCTCTCACATCGATGTTTCTCTCTCTCTCTTTCTCCCTCCCTCCACCCCTCCCGTTCTATCTGGAGATAAATGTGAAAGTGTCCTCGGGTGAGATTAAAAAAAAAAAAATTCCTGTTTTTCTTTAAATTCAAAAAATGTCTGATTTTTATGCGTGGGTGTATAAACATTGGTGCGCCATGTTTATAGCTTGTGCTCTTTATGGCTGGTGAGTAGAAATCAAGGTAAATCTGAAGCCTGGGAAGTACTAGAGTTACTGGTAGTAAACAAAGTGCTGATACATGTAATTTCAGTAGCTTTTTCTTTATTTTTTATTGTGGGAATTTGGGTACCCACTTTTCCTGCAATATCGTTGGAAGGTCTAGCTTATCACATTGACATGCCATAATGAAAATTAGTCACAATTTCTTCTTCCCCAAATATTTCTTGTTTATTCTGGACTCTGCAATTAAAAACATGCTTACTTTTTTATTTATTTATTTTTTTATAGAAAATAATACACTTTATTTTTTAGGTTCACAGAAAAATTGAGATGATCATAAAGAGTTCCCATTTGGCCTGCGCCCATTTTCCCCTATTAGCAACTAAAGTCCATAGTTCATTCAGATTTTCTTAGTTTTATCTAATGTATATTTTTTAAATTCCAGGACTCCATATGACTTTTGTTGTCACGTCTTGGTAGGCTCCTATTGGCTGTGACAGTTTCTGAGACTCCACTTGTTTTTGATGAACTTGACAGTTTTGAGAAGTACTGCATAGATCTGTCGTATGAGGCCCCTCTGTTGGAATTTGTCTGATGTTTTTCTCACGATTTAGACTGGGGTTATGGTGTTGGGGAGGAAGACCACAAAGGGGAATGCCATTTGCATCACCTCATCAACATGATTTCTCAGTGTTCACGTTGACCTTGCTTACTTGTAGTTAACATTAAAAATTTTTATTACATGATATTTGGAACACACAATAGAATGTATGTGTATATACATATATGTGAATGATAATAAAATGACCACCGATAATGCCCCTTTGCTCCTCATCCTCATCAAGGATTAAACACAGCTTTGGATATCCACTAGCATCAAGAAATGCTTTTTAAAGAACTATTTGAGTGTGCATTTCTTTAAACCTGTGTTATCAATACTTTTATAGACATATGGAATTGGGAGATGAGTTTGAAATCCACAAAGTGTTTGACTATCTGATCTTGTACACACTAGGACTTTGTGTGTGTCACCATTTTGCTTAAACGGTTTTTAAATTTCCATATTTTTCAAGGAAAAAATGATCAGTAGGGCTGAGGCCAAGAGGGAAAACAAATATTCAGGGGAATAACATAAGATCTTCTCATTAAATTCTAATCTTTGCAAATGATGCCTATAGAACATGCAGAAGTAAATGAGCCCTTACAAGAACATTCTTAATTAAATTCTTATTTAGCTAAAGATATATAAGTTATGGACCTCTCAAAATGAGTTAGGAAATGTATTTGAAGATACGGAAATGTGATTCTTCTAGCCCTAGAATCTTAGATTCCCCCTCCTTCTGTGCTGCTTTCTTGTTGACAAGTGTAAGCTGGTTTCAAAGAGGCCATGCAGATAGCCCTTTTCTGTTTATTTGTGAAAGGGGAAATTTTAATTATCATCATCTGTTGTATGTCTTGATTTCACAAATGAGATTTGGGAGTAGATGTGTATTATCAACCCTGCAACATTGTAATTCGTTAATCATTAAGGGTGACCAATACATATCTAGAGTTGGTTGTATTTTCTTCAGTTGTAGAATACTTATTTCTTTGGTTATGAGTGATGTGGCACGTGAGACACATTTTAAGCCCAAACATACTGGGCTTTAGAGTTATTTGTTTTTATGTGATTTAGGTCTTGTGATATTTGGAAACCAGTACAACATTGGAAATCTAATATTGAAATGTCATTTAAACCCACATGTAAGAAGCCAAGTAGCCACCATTCAGTCCTTTGTGTGTCTTCCCCAGCGTCACCCCTAGGAACTCCATCCGGGAAGTTGATTAAAAGAGGAACTTAATGGAGGTGGTCTCACCACCATGCTCGTAGATGAGAAGCCCGGGGCCTGGGCTGGTAGAGTCATGGTGAAGGAGGTGAAGCTTAGAGAATACTCTGTACTACTGCCAAGGCTGCTGACAAAACATGCAAATAGGGGTAAACAAAGGAACTGAATAGTGGTCATCGTTAGCAAATGAGTTAAACTGAAAGGGTGATGATATTTCTATCATAGAGCCTCCTTTGCTTTGAATTTGTTATAATTTATGGAGTGTTACCATGTGTTAGGCATTGAGCTAAGTGTTTCATATTCAGAAATAAAATGAAAAATTCTTTACATCAAGAAACATCATGTGGTGAAATAAATGGTCAACTAAAAAGACTATTTAGAATTCAGTGCGCTAGAGGAATTCACAGCTGTGGAAACAGATTTATCTCACCCAAGTTTGGCTGGAGGATAGGAGCGAGGGTAGATTTCAAGAGTCACTGATATCTGGGTGGAACCACAAAGAATAACTAGGGTCAGCTCAACTGGGAAGGGAGTTGGCAAAGGGTTTGGCTGGTGCAAAGGGATGAGGTGTAATCCTCAGCAGTTCTGTGTGGCCTGGGCGTGTGAGTGGTTTTAAAGGAGAATCTGGAAGGATAAATGACTCTTGTCCTTACCAGGTAAATGGCTCAGGCTTGATCCTGAAGTTTAAAGGATTTGGGGCAAGATAGTGATGGGATCAGATCTATATTTTACAGTAAGTATTCTGACTGCTGTGTGGGAAACAGGGTAAAGCAGTATCCGACTTGAGAGAGACTGTATGAGATGGTTCCAGTAATCCAGGACCGAGGTTTGTGCCCGCGGTGACCTTTCCAGTGGAGTCTGAGAACTGAAGAACCACGAAGGACGTAGAATCAGCAGGTGCTGGTGACACTGTTCTGAGGCATTGAGGGTGATGCCAGTCCAGAGCCTGGTTCCCAGATCGCACTTTGTGAACATGGCACAGCTGTCAGCACAGAGACCTTGGAGATGTTATCTCTGCTTTCGCTTTCCCTTCTTGGTACCATTTCTTCATAGCTTCCAGAAGCCTCAGTGATTAGAATCAAGAGATGTTAATACGCAATATGAGTTCAGAGGCAGCTTGGGAGATAACTCATTTCACAAATGTGCTGGATCCTTCACAAACAAGCCGGTTCCTCCCGGTTTCCTCCTCCTCCCCCACACCGGTTCCCACAGTTTACAGCAGTCGGTCGGAGGCTCCCCGGGAACAAGATGAAGAAAAGGCTTGCATCATCAATGAAATATTCACACTTCAGCGAAGAGCCAACGTTTGTCAGATATTGGGTGGGAAGAAGATGATCTAGTGTTTCATCGTGTTAGCCTTTGAAACGGCATCAGCGTTTTCTTGCTGTCTTCAGCAGATACTGGTCTCTAACGAAACGCGCTTGCAGAAGGTTTCTCCTCTCTTTGGGGACCGGGGCCATGCCTGTGGCTATGGTCTGAGTTTCGTAGACTGCCAAACCAGAGAGTAGCGGACCTTGAAAAGTGGCCCCTTGAACTCATCGAAACAGAGCAGAATGGTCTCTGTCAGGGGCTCAGGGTCGAGGATTTGGGCAGATGTTGTTCAGAGGCTGCAAACTTCCAACTACAAGGTGAATAAGTTCTGGGAATTGTACAACATGGTGATTATAGTTAATGGTAGAATAGAGTAGACCTTAAATGTGCTTATACCCCCCCCACCAAATGGTAACTCTATGAGGTGATAAATGTGATAACTATTCTCTTCATCATTTGATAATATATATGTGTGTGTGTGTGTGTGTGTGTGTGTGTGTATCATTGCATTGTACCCCTTAAATGTACACAATATTATGTGTCAATTATATCTCTATAAAGCTGGGGGAAAACATTTAAATAAATAAATATATTTAAAAAATAAGTATCTCTACTAAATTCAGTG
This sequence comes from Molossus molossus, assembly GCF_014108415.1. Taxonomy (NCBI): domain Eukaryota; kingdom Metazoa; phylum Chordata; class Mammalia; order Chiroptera; family Molossidae; genus Molossus; species Molossus molossus. The sequence continues at coordinate 22,344,994 of NW_023425401.1, forward strand.
TGTGGTGTCTTATCTTTCTGAAATATTGTTGTATCCATTCTTTTCAGGACGAGCAGAAGCTCCAGGACAGTTTAAGGCAAGGCGCCTCTCTCATTGCCACCTTCATCAGAGAGAGAAATTCTGCATTCATTGGCCAGCTACTGATAGCATGAAGAACACAGACCCGTACACACTGAGTTTATAGAAACATTTATCCAAGTATCTCTGTGCTTCCCTCCCTATCGTGTGTGGTAGCCTGTTTAAGTTGTCTTTTATGTCTCATAATGTGTAAGATACGATACTTGGGTTACAAAAGTGGATCAATGTCTGTATCTGTGAAATAAAACTTTAGTGTTGTGCATGTCAAATATAACTTGCCTAAACCAGAAAAGAATAGATAAGTGAAAAACTATAGTCTTTTTACAAAAGCATGAAAGATCAAACAGAAATAATGATGGATGAACTAATCCTCCGAGGAATAATTTAGAAATCTTGAACTATTATCTCTGTGTTAATTAGTAAATCTCACTGTAATGAAACTAATGGATAGATTCAGAATTATTCTTAATTCTAAAATTGTCCTCTCACCATGAGATATTGACTTGTGTTCTAACTTTCAGGCCTTAAAAAAATAATAAAACAGGAGATTGTAGGAATTCTGGTTTAAATATCTTCACTACTGGCCCTCACATCATTCAAGATCCCTGAAGGAGACATAATTTACTCCTTGGTTTATGGAATATAACATTTACTCAATTTACAAGGTCTCTGATTTTTCTGAATAACTTTAAAAGAAGACTGGAAAGCTTCATAAAAGTGAAGTTATTTTGGTCAATCCCAGGCTAGTCTTCTAAAAGACAGGGAGTCATTGCATGTCCAAGAATTTAATTACTTTTGATACAGATACTGTTTTTTAAATCAATTTTTATTCTTGCAATTTTCACTGGTATATACATTTTAAATATTGGTGATTTCACCTTTACTAATTGCATTGTATAGTTATGTACGTCCAGTCATTAGAGATGTGGTTTATTCCATATTTACATCTACTTTCTAAAAACACATTGGATCAGATCATTCTAGGGCTTAGGCTATATTTGGAAACCATAAAAGTTCCATGAAACATTTGCTATAACATACCTGCCTTGTGGAATTTCTTCTTAACATGACAGATGCTTTTTCCTATATCAAGTATCTCTATTAGTAGGAGAGTTTATACTTTACGTTTAGGTGATAATGAGTAGAAAATAATTCATTTCCCTATATGAAATGTGTTGTTTCAGTGTAGTTTGGATCTAAGTTCCTGGACTTGCCACTTTTTCTCTCTCTAGGGTGTTAAGAAATATGAATAAATAATTTAATTCAAATCTTGAGGGTAAACATCTATGGGAAATGTGTTAATTTTGGTTGAAATGTCTATGTTGTTAAGGTGGTAGGTCAGCTGTGTTATGAAAGGTTTGCCCATTCTGCCTGTTGAATTCTTCAGGTGAAATGTTTTTAAGAATTTGAAATTGCTTATAAAGGCAAATGGGGAAATGTTATCAAGGTTTCAGAGAGGGTGAGTGTCTTTAAGTTCAAGGCAGGAAACTGGGCGTATCTACAGCACAACAAAAAGCAATCTGCTGATCGAATGCTGGCTGGGTACCTTAGACTCAGCCTAATAACGGAATGTGGTATCAAACATGAATGTATCTGGGAGTAAGCAGTACCTTAGGCAATTGGAAACTTTTAGTATAATGAGGTCTAGTTAATAAAATATTAAATTGTGTCTAAACTATTCACTACCATCATCATCACCATCGTCATAAAATTTAAATTTTTTCTTTATAGTTTACAAGTGATTCACAGCATTGAAGATAATTTAAAGACATCCCCACACACATCTTTTACTGTTTAGACAGGAAGTGATGCCCAGGGGTTTCAACTACTTAGCCCAAAGCCATGTGGCTGCCTAGCATAAAAAGGCAGGCTTGAACCCAGGACCACTGGTGTGTTTTAAGCTCATCTCCCTGTATAACCACAATTGCTGGCAAAGGACATCTAGCAGAGAGAGAGGTGTGGGCGATAGCAGAGGCTCCCTGTGGCCAGTGGAGGAATGGGCAGAGGGACAGATCACCAGTGACCAGAGGAAAGTCCTGAAACTTTGGGCTTTCCAGCCACCTTTTCAACATACAAAAAGGTGAAGGGAGTGGAGAGAATTATTGACCAGGAGAGAAAGATACATTGGTTGCTTTTATTGTTTAAGAAATCCAGAGGTCACTTTACAGTTACATTTTCATCCCAGCTTCTATACATTTAATCAATTTGAGGAGGACTGTCTATTTTCTCTTTCTTTTTTCCCCCAAATCCCTTAAAAATAATAGTAATTATGCCTCAAGGTTGCTGAAAGTGCTTTCTAACTGTGGACAATTTTGCAAAATGACATTTTGTTTTCTTCTAAATGTATGCTAGTTAATTAAATGCAATTTAAAGATAGCCTTTTTAGGAATTTAACAGTGTGATCAATGGTTTGATTTATGATATATTGGTAGGGGGTAGTAGTTTTTTTCATTAAAGTGCTCAATTTGCCCTGGCTGGTTTGGCTCAGCGGTTGGAGCGTCAGCCTGCAGACCGAAGAGTCCTGGGTTCGGTTCCTGCTAGGGGCACGTATCAGAAAAAAAGAAAGTGCTCAATTTGAGAGCTAATTTGTTACATATATACTCACTTAAAGATAAAATTCAGACCCACATATTCTACCAGCGCCATTCTTTCTGTGCTCAGTTGAAGCATTTTATACTGGTTTAACAGGAAGACTTTCTTTTCCCTTGCTAGTTTATTATAATTAAAATTTACTTCAGATATATTTACACAAGGATTATGTTATAAAAGTCAAGTTGCAATAGAATATTTCTTATATTGAATCTGCCAATTTTATTTTCTTGTAATGTTTAAACTAGTTATGTCAAGGGAGCATACATCATAATATTTAAATTAAAATGTAAAGAAAGTCATTTGGAAGAAGAAACATTGACGTTACTTTAAAAGATTAATTAAAAATAAACAGAATAAATGAAAAATTCATATAATTCTAGTATTTATTAGTATGGTTTAAAATAAATGGGCTAGAAGTGTCTGTGTAGGTGGTTTTGACATTGTAATATTGATATCTATCAGTTCTTATACATTTTTAGTTTTAAAATTGTGAAAAATATACAGATATTTTTTAAATGAAAAATAAATAACTGTTAAAAATTCTCAATATATTTATTGTTTACAAAAAATAGGTGATTAATAAATAACTAAAACCACTGATATTTAAAAATCAAATGGCAATTTTCATTGATATTTATTGTATATATACATATTTTTCAAACTAACTCAGTCACAATTGAAAAACTAAATGTAACATTTGTTCTGAAAATATGAACGTGGTGTTTTATAGGGTAGAAAGATAGAATTTGATATCCAGACCTATTATTCTATAAAATGCATGAAATATTTGTAAAACCAGAAGTCTCAATTAGATTTTTCTTCTTTCCCTCATATTTAGCAGGTTTCCTAGCAATTATCATGGCTGCAAAGGGTATAAATCCTATACTCAGACAATGGAAAAGAACACTGTGGTCCCTCAATGTGGGCATGAGTGTGGCGGGTGGGATTACTGTTCAGAAATAGTCTCTCCCTCCTCTTAGCTTCCGTAGGAGGAATAAGTGGGTGGACAAGCTCCGCTGAGATGAGCGGGCCCCAGCCCAGTTCAGCTGAACTCCAGCAGACACGTGAGTTAAACCAATGTTCGTTGTTTTTTAAAGAACAATGAGTTTTGAATCTGTTTATTGCACACCAGTTGGTAACCAAGGAAAGATCTGTGGCAGTGTTTGGTATATTTGCCCTCATAAGTCTAGGGTGTAGCTGGAGACACATGTTTTGCTAAAGCAAAATGCTTCTAAGGAGAAATGTTGGTCAGGGCAGTGACCCTAAGTGCTAGAAGGTTCTAAGGATCGCATCTTTCCTATCCAGTAGTTACTAAAAGACAAAAATAGACCTGCATGTTTTAGAAAGGTTTTCAAAAGAGATTAAATTTTCTTGGGCCTGAAATGATACTGAGTTAAAATATGGGCATTTAAAATAATAGATAATAAAAATAACTAACATTTAGTCAGTGATTACTATATTTCAGAAACTATTCTTAGTGATGTACATATACGTAACTTATTTTCTTCATAATAACTTTATGTATCAGGTAGTATACCAATTTCCACTTAAAGATGTGGAAGCCAGGCATATACATTTTGTATAATTAGTCAAAGTCACTCAAATAGCAAGTGGGAGAAAGGAGATTCAAACTTAGCTACTTGACTTTAGAGTTTATATTACTAAGTACGATGCTGTGCAATGTTATAAAACATACTATTTTAAGATTCCTTAAAGAATGACTCTCAAAGAGGGGAATCTCAAGTATCAATTTTTTTGTCTTTAATAGCAAGAGGAAGAAAATGGTTCTATGCTCTTTGCATTTCTTTTCTCTTCCTCTCCTTTGCCCATCACCACCCCCAACACACAAACATTTTGAAACATCCTTGGATTGGCATGTGCCAGGAAAATCTACAAAGACTAATATCTGCATACAAGTATTACTAAGACCATCTCTGTGAGCTATATAGTTGTTGTGATTTCCTCAGGCAATGGATAATCAGATACCTGGACAAAGAAAGTGTAAGATGAAAAAGTAGATGACTCAGAGTTGCATCTAGCCAACACAGAAAGACATGAAAAGAGAGGTTAAACTCAATTACCATCTTCATGAGAGAACAGAAGGTCTAGAGAAGGTCTAGGCATGAGGAAGTATGAAGTCTTCCCTTGTCTTGAGACTTTCTTAAGTACATATGTTCACGATGTTTACTCAATGAGAAAACTTTGGGGTGAATGGTGCTCAGTATGAGTTCCACCTGAATGGAGCCAGATTGCTTTTCTCTTCCCCTCTGAAATATTGGAATCTTTTGATTTTTAAAAATGTCTTCACAGCTGAAATGCATTATGCAAATATATTCTTTTTAGTGAGGATGCTACCAAATAATCTGAACAGTTGTTAAAACATCTGGGTCTGTTTAGCAGCATGGATAAAGCCTGGCTTGTCAAATGCAATTTTTTCCTTCCAGTTTAACCTTAATTAATCCTTGCATGGTGTCTGTGAGGTAGGTCTGTGTCAACCTTGGGATATGACGATTACAAAATGGCATATGCACAGAGTAAGGGCTCATGATCACCCAGTAGTACACTGGAAGCTAAACTGAGTTTGGAAGTCTGGAATTTCTGACTCTACTTTGGACAGTTTTTCAGAGAATTAGATTACAGTGAGGAGGGACTGTTTTTTTACTTAAGCTTTCAAAAAAAAAAAAGTCTGATTTAAATCTACATCCAGAATTTTACCTGGATGCATTCCCTCATTTTCCATTTTGCAAAATTGCAGTTAAGCCCAGAGGCAAAAGCTTCAACAAGGCAATCCTAGTGATCTATTTGACCCAAGTGGAGACATGATTTGAGATTCCACATGGAAGCCAATTTTGTAAGAATTTCCCCTCGTCTGTAGACTGTAATAATTGGGTTATTTGGATAAGGTTTGGCAAAGCATCTAGTAGATGAACTGAATGAGGTTTCTGGAACTTTGCCACTTTGGAGCTATCCATTTTGTTCTTTGTTCTACCTCATTATAAAATGGACTATTGAAATTGGTTGGTTGGTTGGTATGTCAGGTTTTTCTCTTTTTTATTTTCCTTTCCTATTCTTTACATCTAAGCCCTTAATTTGGTTTAAGGCAATCTCTTCGGTCTAAGTGGATAACAAAACATCCCTTTGAGGAGGAGGAAATAGATGATAAAATCTGTATGTTACTAATTTTTTTTCAATAGTTCGGAGGAATTTCTTTCCCATCCTGTGTGTGTTTTTAAGACCCTGTTAAGTTCACAGTTCCTTTTTCTTTCCTTGTTTGAATAGAAAATAATTCTCTTTAATTTCCCCCTGAGTTTTAAAAATGTATTATTGAACTACCCAGTTCAGGAATTCAGTTGCCTGTTTTACTGAATGGAGATATGTATGACCTGATAGTAAAAGAATGCTATTCAAAGACATTTCCGCCTGTTTGCTTCTTGGATCAGTTACTGTTCACAGAAATCTGGAGAGAAGCCAAAATATGTAAACAAATTAAGAATTTTGAGGATCCCAGTGGGAATACCCATAAGTTCCACCATAAATCAGGATTTTAAGGTAAGTGCAAGATGCTACAATAAGATAGCAGGGAGAAGTAAATATAGACCAAATATTCTTGGCTCTGGTTTGGGAATTTTAATGAATATTAAAACATTTGGGTTAATTAGGGGGTTATGCATAACACTATTTTTTACCTAAAGGGAATTTTATTTTTATGTTATTAACTTTTAATTGTTGCTTAATATTAAACAGCCCTTCAACTCTGAAGCCACTGTCTTACATTCTTTTAGTACACTAAATATATGTAAGTTATGTATTCTTATCACGAATAACAAATTACTGACTGTCTTTGCATGTTTACATAAATTGGCGATTAAGGTGGAGGAAACTGATAGATCGAGGAGTTTTCTTCTAGAGTTTTGTTGATACACACTCTACTCTTTTTTCAACTGTCTATCTCAACATAGGAATAAAAAATTAGGGTCTTTTTATTGCCTGTGACCCAGAGTTAAAACTTAAATGTAAAACTTTCTCTTGAGAAAGACAATCCATACATTTAATTTCACCATTATGATATCTTTATTAATTTCCTCTTGATTGTGAGTATGTGTGTGTGTGTAGGAAGAACATATAGAGAAAGAGAAAATATATATATTGTTCATGTTAACATTTTCTTGAAAGAGTTGTTCTAAAACAATTACATTGTAAGCTTGTGTTTTATATGCAACTGCAAAAACTTATAGAGATTATGCATGACTGATTTAGCAAAGTATATTTTAAAATCAATCAGGAAAATAGAGTAAATATATTCATGCATAATAAATGCATATTGATACATAATAATTATACATAATTAACAATACTCATTGCAGATCAAGCAATATATATATATATAACTTTAATATTGGTGGCCTCACTAACGTGTGATGCAAAAATGATTTTACACTCTTGTATTTCTTAAAAAAAATTTTTTTTCTTTATTGATTTAAGAAAGTGAGGAAGGGAGAGGGAGAGAGAAAGAAACATCAATGAGAGAGAACATCGATTGGCCACCTCCTGCATACACCACACTGGGGATTTGGCCCACAACTTGGGCATGTACCCTGACTCCCTGACTTTTTTTTTCAAAACTATCTTGTATCTACCTGGGAGAAATATTTTATGAGACTTGAATAAATTATAGAGGATAATTTTACAAAGTAACACAAGAATGGGCAAAGTAGGTAAAAAGAAAGACTGCTTTTTTTTCTTTATAAAATCCCTGTGATCTTTGTTATGGTAAAAGAGTATCTTGGAAAGAAAGTAGTTGTTTAATAATTACCAGTAAGCTATGTTTTACTCTTTGCCAAACCATGTCTGCACGTTTGATGTGACTTTGTGAGAACTCAGCTATCCATATTTTACAGAAGAGCCCGAGGCGCACGGCGGCCAAGTGAGGGCCTGCTATCACACAGCTCCCAAGCGGCACTGCCAGTACCTAAATCACATGTTTTCACTTCCCCTACACTGCTTGTCATCGATAGGATCCACAAATGATCCGAAATAATAAAAGTGACCAATAATAGATCCAGTAATAAAAATGATTAGAGTCTACTTTTTCTTTTCAATTTTTTTTTCTTTATTGATTTTAGAGACAGGGGGAGGAAGAGGGAGAGAGAGAGAGAAACATCAGTGAGAGACAACATCGATTGGCCTCCTCCTGCATGGCCCCCACTGGGGATCCACCCCACAACCTGGGCATGTGCCCTGATCGGGAATCGAATCAGTGACCTCTTGGTGCAGGGGTCAGCGCGCAACCACTGAGCCCCACTGGCCGGAGAGTCCTTTTCCGATTGTGTTCCAGTCTTTGTTTCGATTCTCATTCTCCTGTGGGCTTCAGGCCGACTGGCAGAGTTAGTCAGTAACAACAGCTGCATGTTCCTGGTCATTCAGATGAGAACCATGCAGCCAGCCCCATCCTGGCTCCCGATTATTGAGCATCCCTTATGTTCAGGACCGCTAGGTCCTATTCTGCAAAGAGATCGAAACTGGGATTCCTGTTCTCCTTTACGATTTTTATGGAAAGATGAGAAAAACAAATCAAAATAATGCCATGGAAGATGATATGGTAAAATTTAAATAAATAGCATCATTAGGTAGTGATAGGAGTTCAGGTAGGGGATTCTGGGTCTCCTTATGGCCTCAGTCTTGAAGATTTCAATTAGGTTCCCACCATATTTTTTCTCTAAACTTTCTGACAGGGCAACACATCTTTTTTCTCCAGTGTTCACATAGCACCAGGAGATACCTTCATTTACTGGCTACATATTATATTGAAATGTTCTCTTTATAAATCTCTCTACTTTTAAGATGTAATCATGAGCCCTGGCAGGTTTTGCACAGCAGTTCATGCGTTGGCCTGTGAGCTGAAGTGTCCTGGGTTCGATTCCGGTCAGAGGCACGTACCTCGGTTGTGGTCTGGTCCCCGGCCCTGGTCAGGATCGTGCAGGAGGCAGCCAGTCAGTGTGTCTCTCACATCGATGTTCTCTCTCTCACTCTCCTTCTCCCTCCCTACCTCCCTCCCTCCCTCACTCTCTACCCTGGGGTGAGAATTGGGGGGGGGGATGTAATCGTGAGGCTAAGCATTATTTTACCTATCTGGTCAACTTTACCTTTCATTTAATGTAACAGTAATCTGTTATGCATAACCATGGTCATAGACAACAAAGCTGGGGACGAGGCAGGGGCAGGGATTGGGAGGAGGGTGTCAATGGGGTAAAAGGAGAAACATCTGTAACAAAAATAAATTAATAAAAAATTTAAAAATTAAAAAAAAGGTAATAGTAATCTGCTAAACTCCCTTTCCAGCATAAAATTAAATTTTAGCCTAGCAGCATTATCAGTATTTCTTTAATTAAGCCTTTATCTGTAGGGATATAAACTCTTGAGAAATTTACACACTTGCTTAGCAAGGAAGACAGAGTACACGAGGTGGGCAAAAGTAGGTTTACAGTTGTGAGTACACAAAACAGTTTATTCTTTTTTAAATTTATTTTTATTGAGTTTATTGCAGTGACATTGGTTAATAAAATTATATAGGTTTCAGGTGTACAATTCTATAATACATCATCGGTGTACTGTATTGTGAGTTCACCACTCAAAGTCAAGTCATCTTCCATCACCATTTACCCCCCTGTACCTCCTGTACCGTCCCCCACTCCTCTCTGGTACCATAGTGTTATCTTTGTCTGTGAGGTTTGTTTGTTTGTTTTGCCTAATCCATTTTTTTTCACCCAGCCCCACAAACACCCCAAATAAGCTAAGTTTTTTTTTGTATTGTTATTCATTAATTATTGTATTATTTATTTGTATTATAACTATAAACCTACTTCTGCTCACCCCTGTATACGTCCCTAGGTGTCTGTGGTGGATTCTTTCCAAGACCCCAGTGGACACCAAATCCGAGGGTGCTCAAGTCTCACAGAATGGTGTGTTATTTGCATTTAACCTACACATCCTTCCATATACTTTAACTCGTCCCTAGATTATTATATTACCTAATACAAGATAAATGCTATGTCAATAGTTGTTTTATATAAATTTCCTCCCCCCAAACATCTGTATTTGGTGACTACAAATGCAACCATCACAGGCCTTTCTACATAAGAGGCCTAACTTCATAGTAATTTTCTGAGCAACAACATAATGATCGTGGTTGGTCAAATCCGAAGGTGCAGAACTCCCAGGTACCAAAGGCTGACTGTAGGTCAAGTGATCTCTAAAAATCCACTGAAGCATATGTAATGGGTTTGAACTTCAACTAATAAACTCAGGTGTCCAAAGAGATCTATGTTTTTAAAATCCACTCATCCCTGATTTCAAGCCGCAATCCTGTGGGGTAGAAAGAAAACCAACCTCAAGCATCCTTCAGGCTCCTCTGGCATCAGGAATACATAGTTTCGAGAAGCATTAGGCTGTCCCCTACTCCTCAGCCGCCCGCCCCCTGCCCCCGAGGGCCAGCAACATGACCAGCCGCCCTGGACTCCGGGTTCTGCCGCCGGCCGCTTCTTCACCCCCAGGGCTCTCTCTCCTCGCCTCGGCGGCCCTTCCTGTCTTCGCTACCCAGGGACCATGAGTAAATCCCGTGCACTTTGGCTTTTACTCCAGAGCCAGCAGCACCTGTAATCCGAGGTCCTTCCTGCTTCCTCCCTCCACATCCCCTGTAACAAGGAACCGTGAAACCAGGCTACTAGCCTTGGATACAAGGGGGCGGGAAAAGCACAAAGAACAAAACACAAGCACATTCCGTGAGGAATCCTGCCTTTCGTGGGTTAAGTATTAAGAGAGGGACACAGATGGTAAATGACAATCATGACAGTGCACTTTGCTGGTCTCTCCCAAGCCCCTCCCCCATCCAGTGAACATCACATGAATGTCAATCATTTCTCCAGCCGCCTGCTGAACAACATGTGTACCCTGGCTATCTTACTACTTAACGCAATAAAACACCCGGGGCTGTATTTCCTCTGCAAGTTTGACTTGTCCCCCAAATTCATGTCTTCCCCATGTTATCAGTGCCCACTGCTGTTCCTCTTTTGGAGTTTTGGACCTTTTTGTTTAACCTGTTCCCTATGCAACTGCCTACCTTTCCTTGAACCATCCGCTAAGCCTAGGCCTCCTTCTCCATCTCTCCCGTCATCGTCTGGGCGGATGTCCTCATCACCGTCAACTCTCCCACCAGTACATCACCCCCTGTCCTGCGCACTGTGTGCTCTGTACCCGGTGCCTTCGAACCGCCCCAGCTGCCTGCTCTGCTCTATCATTGTGTCTTTTCACACACATTTAATTTATTCCTTCTACCTCTCGATGTATGTGGTACTCTCTCGCCATTATGGAACCTACGGTGTCTGACCACCAGATGACCTAGGAGGAGAGGGTGTGCTGCACACGTGTCTGTTTTCTTCGAATCTAGAACACTAGACATCAGTAACAGGTAACAAAGAAGTTAGACGGACAGGCAGGCGTAACACTGAGTGAGCCTCCCGCCTTTTCTTTCCCTTCATCAGACACGTAAATACTCTCCTCCTGCATCCCTGAGCAACTGTCTTCAACAACTTGTGACCTGCTTCCTCTAGCGAGTATAGTACTGTTTATCTCCTGTCAGGACCCATCATCTTAGTTCAGAGTCTAGTCTTGAATCTAGGCCGAAACGCACTGAGGGGGAAGCAGACGTGCAGGCCTCCTGACCGCACACCTGCTCTGCATTTGGACACGTTTTCTTGCTCTCACCCAGAACACGTGACCTGTCCTCTGTTGGTTCAGTCCCCACTCTTCCTACAGTAGTCATTCCTGTTTCTGCCCGACTAGGATTCCTCCCCTGACCTCTCCTTATTTGTATAGGAAGTACAAGGTGTAAATTCACACCTTGAAATTTTGTTTACATGCTAATTTCATCTTTTCAGTTTAAGAACAAACATGGTATCGAAATTTACAACTTGCTGCTCTGCAAGGCCGATAAATGCTTTGAACACACAGTGAGCATTTCGTAGGCACCTAAAACCTTGATTTAGTGGGGATGAATCATTATTAATACGAAATGGTTGTCTCCTGGTGAATATGGCAGAAGTAACTTGTATTATCCCCTGAATAATCAAACCCTGTGTTAGAAGCTTGTGCACCGAATTTCATTTCACCTAATGTGTCTCATAAATAGTGCAATCTTTACCTAATGTAAGCTGTCTCTTTCGTTTTACTTCTTAGGCCTTCTAGCAGTGTCTGTGATCTTTATTCAGAGGCAAGTGCCTAAATGTATAGGAATTTAACAACATGCTCACCCAGGGAAATGGAAAAGAACAGAGAGGAAGTCAGTTGTCAAATCGTTTGAGAGCGGGCACCGAGCACGGACCTGTTGAGTTCTCTCGGATAGAATGCGTACAGCCCTTCATACTTGGCCTCTGACCCACGCAAGCTCCTTTGCTGTTCACCTTTTATGTCCATCTTTTCCTACGATATACAAAGAATTTAAATAATTCCCTGAAATCTTTTTTTATGCATTTGCTGCTTTAATGGAAGCTAAGCTCCACCTGGTGGCAGAATTTATTTTCCTTGTTTGGGCTTCAGCAAATGCATTGAGATCCATTTAGCAATGAAGCAAAATCTGTGTGCATTTCTGTATGTGCATGCATACATACACATTGTGTGTGTGTGTGTGTGTGTGTGTGTGTGTGTGTAGGTGTGTGGCAGGCTTTCCTCTGTTCCAGAAATTGTGAAATATACTTGTTATTTATTTTACTGACATTGACATGTGAATGCACTTGATGATGACAAATATTTCAATGCGTTGGGCCTTTCTGCAATGACCAGAATCCTCTTAGTGTGCTCATCACCAACCACATCTTCCCTCCCACCATGTCTCCTATCCAAGTTGCTTTTTGAAAGGACTTGATTTATGCTTTGATAGTAAAGAAAGAATTTAAAGGCTTTTATGCTTCATGTGAAATCACAAAAACAAAATAGAGAAACGTTTATAAATATTAACTCAAATCATGTCTAATGCTGGGTAGTGCAACCCTTTGCTCAGTCCATGAGTATGTTCTTCCTCTCAGAAGCATGTGAGAACAGTATTATGCTTATCTCTGTGCTGGGTGACATTTTGTAGCATTTAGTTTTAAAAGGACTAGAAAATTAGTCCGAGTTTACACACTAGAAGCCCTCCAAAAGGATTTACCACAGATATTTCTGTGTTTGTATTGAAATTGGAATTAATTGCTTATGTTTGAAAATTGGGGAATTTCATTCTAAAAACACAGCTATCTAGCAAGGAAGGGCTCTTCTTGCAAGGCACGCGACCGCAGCCTGAGGAGGGGGCACCTTTTGCAGACGGGCACACACTCTGATTGTCCATGGGCCCTGCTGATGGCTGTCCTGCACTGCCTCTGCTCACTCCCTTGCCCGATGCGTAGGCACTGGCATTTATGACCACCGCCGTTCATTTGTGATGCCTAACACGTTCAGAGCCCAGGAAAAGGAGACAGTGAAGAGAGACGGGTCAGTAAGCATCACAGATATGAAGGAAACAATGGAACAGAAGCTACAAAATTGCTTCCTCTGTGAAGTCCCGCCGGTGGTGTGGGGTGAACGTGAACTGACATCAGTGCGTGCCCAGGCCGTCCCATCCGCAGAGAAGTCTACCACCTGGTTGTGCATGTCCCAGTACCCCTCTTCTGCCTTATACCTGCCCCTCACCCCAGCAATCCTGGGATGATTGTACAAAACCATGCTTCCCATGAAACCTAGGGTCGATAAAATTAATAGTAGTATAGAAAAAGTCCTACAATTTTCCTCTGGGGTTGGTGGCGCTTTGCTTTGTAAAAGACTGAGTTTCCCTTTGGGTGGGGTAGTGGATCTGGGCTGCCCCAGATGAGTGTGTGTCTTTGGCGTTTCCCCCTCGTCCTATAAATACCTCTCTCCACCCTACCTAGTGCCAAACCTAGTGCCCCATCTGCCAGGTTTCCCCACCATGACACACCCTGAGACCTGTTCTGTCTCAGTGCTCTCTGTATTTTTCCAAAACACTTCTATCAGCAGCAGTTAATCGCAAAGGCAAGTGAATCTGCCATATGACACAAATGGGAATGAATAAATATTGGTGGACCCAAGCATTGAGCCTGGGGCTTCATCTTCAGCTTGATGTATGCATGACACACATCTGGGCGCTTCTGTGGTAGCTCAGAAGGAGAAGGGGCCGGAGTTTCCTGCTCACGGGGTGTGGAGCACGGTGGTGGAAGGTCGTATGAAGCCATTTAACTGGGGAGATGAGATGGAGCATACGCAGGATAGGTCCGTGTTGAGGTCCTTTACTGTGACTAAGTTCTGGTCCTTTGTACAGATTTTTGGTTTTACCCTTTGGGGCTGTAAGTCCCTGGAGGTATTTCAGGTTCCACGCAGAGCTCCTTGACCTCGGTGGGCTGGCCAAAAAAAATCAGATGCACTGGGTCTTCCTTACAATAGCAATGACTTAGGCAGTTCTGTACAAAATAAAGGCAACATTTTAAAAAATGCAAATGAACAAACATTTTGGGGGCATAGGTATCTGTACAAATTATATGCTATTAGGTACAACACACAGTTTGAGATACACTCAGTAATGGTATTATATAATGACAAAAAAAAACACCTCAAAACATTTTATGTTTGTAATTTCATGGATTATTACCGGTATATTATTTTGTTACTCCTGCCTGAAACAATACATATTTAAAATATCTTCTTAATGCTTGTTTCGTGGCTACTCGTATGATATCGTTCTAAATATCCTTTAAGGACGGGCAAAATGGGAAAGGGAGTAAGCTGTTCCCAGTTTCTTCCAGAGGTCCAGAAGTGCAGATCTCAGAGAGTGGAATTTGGATCCATATAAACATGACTCGCTAGTGATAGTTATCCCAAGGTAGAAACAGTAGCTTCTTGAAGGAGTGACACTTAGATTGAGCATGAGCTGACTGCCTCTGAGGTTCCCGAGTCACAGGAGTGGTTGGCTAGACAATCTGCAAAGACCCTTGCCATTCAGGATCATGAGAATCTTGCGGCTCAAACACATTGAAGTGCGGAGGGAAATTTTTGAACTTTCCATTCGAAACATGGCCACTAGAGGGAGTATAACATCATAAATATTTCCTTCCAGTTGCCTTGCTTCAGGTCACGCTAGCCAGAAAGCAAGATTCAACTGCAAATACCTACAGTTTATTTCATATTCTAACATTTTCCTCATTAAAATATAAGTATACTGATAAAAAAGTTTTGCTAAAAATTTGTGTAGTATATATTGTGTAAAAAGGAATATGTTTTATTTTAGTACGAGAAGAAGTCAGAATTTAAAATCACTGTGTGGAAATAGAATCTAGATCAATTATTTGTGGCTATGTCAAATCAAGATATTTTATACTGAGTATATTTTACCAAATTGGGTTAGGTCTGTTGTTGTTATTGTTTTATTTGCCGTGTTACTGTTTTATTTAATTTCGATATTTACCCTTGAGTCTACCACTTTCTGTTGTAGCTTCCCCAGACATTTAAGATCACTACGTCTCTAGAGAACTGGTTTCATTATACAGTAACAAAATCAATGTTTAATTCTTAAGTTAAAACAACAATTGCTTACCTGTCTTAGGAGAATTTAAAATGAATATTTCTCAGGGATAAAAGTATTACTTTTATCCCTGGATGCATGGTTCTGCACTTACCTCTTTATTTTATTTTATTTCACATTTCCCTTAAAATTTTCTTACGTTTTCCCCAGTTTCTGTAAATAATCTGAAATAAATTTTGATATAACTCTTCAAATTCTAATTTGGATTGAACTTCTTATGTTTGAATATTTGGAGGAAAAAACTAAAAGTAATTTATAATTTATTTTAAAGCACTGAACAATAAAACACCACTTTAAAAGTTCAAAAGTAAAATATGAAAAATGGAGATGTTAGCTTTTTATTGGCAGAATACATTTTAAACTGTATCTACATAATTTTCATCAAGGAAAATGTGCATATGTGTTATTTCAAATATATTTTAATAAAAAAATAATTTCTTAGTATCTTAACTGTTTTAAAAACATTTTTTTTTTTTTTAATTACCCCACTGTCCGTATCAATGGCCACGGATGAGTTTTTTCTAATCTCTCAGTTCACGGAAAGTTGCTGCTTCCATTTAACTTCAAATTTTTTTCTTTCTCATGGCAATAAAAACACACACAAAAACTTTGCAAGTGATGTGTCTTCGTGGAAACGGCGATGTTATTTTGATTTTATATTGCCTTTTAGAAAGAAATTAGGGGCGGGGGTGACTTTCTGCTCTGGTTCCTTCATACATCTGCTTCTGCTTGTCTGAAGGATGGTGCTGGGTCAGATCCTCCATTCCCCTATTTGTAAATAAAACCAACCTCCTACCTTCCTCAATAGCCAGGCTGAGTTGTTATATTTTTTATTTTATTTATGTTTAGAAAAGTTTAGTATAAAATTAATATTTGTTGTTAAAAAAACCTAAAATATGTAAAAGGTACTAAAGAACAAAAATTAAAAAGGTAAAAAATTTCTTCCTCCTTCTCTTCCTAGGCTTTGCCACCCCTCCGCAATTTAAATCTTCCTGGATATTTTCTATACAGTCTTTTATATATTCACATTATTATACATATATTTTCTTTACTTTTTTTTACAAAAATGGGATCATCTGAAAAATACTCTTCCGTGGCTTGCTTTTCCCACTAACAGTGTATTTTTATGACATTTCTGTGTCAGTAGTTACAGAATTACTTTATTTTTTTGTAGTTGCATGAAATCCCTTATTTTATTTTGACTCCAATTTCTTATTGATAGGCATTTAAATTGTTTCCAGTATTGCATTATGTCAAATAGTGCTGCAAGGCAGGAATTAGAATAAACATCTTTGGGATCTTGTGCGTACCCTACATTTTTATAATTAAAATGCTGTACATGCTGAAAACGTGTCTGGCTTATTATTTACTTTTTATTCATGGCCTGACTATTTCCACAAAGCTTTTAAGATCTCTGTGTTTTATGTTGGTCTGTGTCTCTGAAAGATATTTACTTTTTCCAACAAACCATGTTGGTTGCCAACAATCGAATCTCAAAACAAAAGTATGCTAATGTCTCTGATTGTATCTTTACTGGAAAGTGAAAGAGAGAATCATTTGTCTGGAGAGTTCAGGTGGTAAACTTATGCAAAAGATTGGAGGAAAAAAATTCCCTGAGTGAACTACCAGTGAGTTTATATCAGGTTGATCAAATACGAGATTGAATATCATCGGATGTTAATATTTATGTTGTTTTGTAAATTAAATAGCACGCAGTGAGTGATTAGGTAAAAATGTCATGGGCACACACTCTAGAATACTGTGCAATAATTGAAGGCAACAGACTAAATGTACACAAAATAACATGAGTATATTGTAAAAACATAGTTGAAAGGTTAAAAATAACAGAATGA
The DNA here is from genome assembly GCF_014108415.1 of Molossus molossus. Taxonomy (NCBI): domain Eukaryota; kingdom Metazoa; phylum Chordata; class Mammalia; order Chiroptera; family Molossidae; genus Molossus; species Molossus molossus. The sequence goes on from NW_023425401.1 coordinate 22,362,133, forward strand.
TTCAAAATCTCTATAAATCAATAACCTTTATTGATGACTAGGTTATAAATCAATGCACTTTACATTAAAGTATACATAAAACATTATGTATTATATTATACACAATTCCTGGGAATTCAAGGCTATCCAGTACATTAACATAGTTCTAGAAGACACAGGGAAATGGGTTTGGGGAATAGACATAAAAGAAAATAAAACAAAAAGAATAGCTTTTAAACTATGTTTCCCTGATTTTTTTTTTTTTGGATACTGATATGTCTTCTTGTAAAAATGAATGGTTTATTTCCCATGAACCTATTCTAAATTGATTTGTTCTTTGAATGTTTTTTTTCTTTCTTTCAAGTTGACAGTTGCTGAAATGAACATAAAAGACGCAATATTCAAGTTGCTCGGAGGCAGTGAGGGGATCTAGTATCTAGCTATACATGTGTGGCTGTGACTAGATGGTAGATTTTGGAGATGATTATCATCAGAGGTTACCTGTATTCTGGGTCTTTGTTCAAGGGACATTGTTCAAGGCCGTTAACTTGCTGGAAAGATTAGAGATACATGACTGTGTTAAAGCTTTCTTATAACATGACCCCAAAGTCAGGACACAAGAACTACCCAGGTAGCTAGCTGTTTGACCTCTCGTTCCAGACTTTGAGATGTTCCAAGAGCTGGGAGCTGGGGCCGAGAGTGGGTAGAACTGTCCAACAGGCAAAGCCAGAGCCAAAGGGAACTAAAGACTGCATCCTGAGTGAACGACAGAAACAAAGAGCTACACGTCCACAGCACTTCCTATGTGCCAGCCCGTCTCAGCACCTGACCTATAATCCTCACAACAAAGCGATGAGATTGTAGGTGAGGAAACGAGACAGAGAAATACAGCAATCTGCCCAGGATTTTTCTATTAGTGAAGAGTGCAACAGATTGAAATCCAGCAAGACCGGCTGAAGAGTCTGGGTGTTATCTCCCATTGCCTCTTTTAATTTATCTTCATTGTTGAAAGTATTACAGATGTCCCTCCTTTTTCCCCCTCGACACCCTCCTCCCCGCTCCTACCGCCCTCCCCTTCCCTGCACTATTGTCCGTGTCCACTGGTTGTGCATACATACATGTAGGTTCTTTGTTTATCTCTTCCTGCCCCCCAACCCCCTTCCCTCTGAGGTTTGTCAGTCTGTTCCCTGCTTCTATGTCTCTGGATCTATTATGTTCATCAGTTTATTTTGTTCATTAGATTCTGGAAATAAGTGAGATTATTGGTACTTGTCTTTCTCACAACCGCCTCTTGGAAGAGGTTAGGGAAGAGGAAATAACCAAACTGTTTTCTGTGGTAGGTGGCAGAGGCCGGCAGACGCAGTGAGGGAGACTGAATCCAAAGGTGGGGGGCAGCAGGATGGGGGTAAAAGGGTCAGAGAGAAGGAGTGGGGAGCAATCCCCAGAGGGTGGTGTAGTGGAGGCCAGGAGAGTGCTGATGTGGGGTACGCCCTGGCCCTGCTCGGGGAGGCGAGGGCCCTGAGGGTCCTCAGCCCATCTGTACAGTGAGATTTCGGTCCGCGGCCTCCCTCAACTCAGAGAGCAGATCTGAGAATAATAAATTCGGCACCGTGGAGACAGCCAAGTCCAGATTCTGGAAACGTGATCTATTTTTTTCTGTTGTTTTCGTGAGGTTGGCGGCCCTCTCTGTGTCTCCTTTCTGGATGAATAAAAACCCCAAACATCATGAGCCGGATGTTTGAATGTTTCCAAACCGTGTAATTTTGTAAATTGTCTGTTCCTGGCCCCCTTCCCCGCACTTCTACCCCAGCTGATGTCATGAAGCTTTTGCGTTCAGTTTCTTTATTTCTGTTGACTTGCGAATGAAGAAAGTGTGATTTGAGTTAGTTTTCTCAGCAAGGTGATGGCAAGAGGATATGTATAGCCTCGAAGAATTTTTATTTTCTCTCAGACGTTTAGGATGAGGAGTGTATTTCAAACCCTACTCTCCAGGATAGCTCCCTTCTGCTGAGATAATAAAATTGATCAGATGTTTTGAGGTTAAATAAACTGTTGTAACAATCTGGCAGCTGCCTGCTGGCTGTAGTTTTCAAAAGCAATTACTCACTCCGCAGTCAACTTTGAACCCTGCGTTTTAATTGTAAAAGCTAATTGGAGGCTATTGCACCCGATCTGGTATTTGATTTGGCAGATTAGGAAGTAAAGGGACGTCGGGAAGGGAGGGGGAGACGGGAAACCGCAGCAGGGTCGCTGAGCTCAGGTGCCTGGTTCCATGCGGGGTTTTAACACAGCACCTCCGACGCTAACTGGAGGACAGACAGTGGGACTGGAGGACAGCGCCTCCGAGGCCTTCGTCTGGGGCTACATCCTTAGTTTTGGTTTATTTGCTTATTTTTCTGTGTGTGTGTGTGTGTGTGTGTGTGTGTGTGTACACGAATGTGCATGTGTGAGAGGGAAGGCTATACATACTAACTTCTTAACTGTAATTCAAACACGAAATTTCTGGAAGACTTTTCAAGACTATTGTTGGACCGTGCTCACGCGTCTGATCCGGACCTTATTTCTCGGGCTTGGAGATGCTAGTGGGTAGAGAATGCTGTGTGTTTTCACTAAAACATATTTAAGTTTTACTTAAATTCAGCAAGAGGTGGGTATTGTTGAGACGGGCAACAATAAATCAAGCCTCTATTAGAATCATTAAGATTCAGAATGATTTGAAGACAGACACGAAACACCCCCGAAGGACAGCTGCGCCCAGATTTACAGTCAGGACGAGGAGCAGCACTGTTACCACGGCCAGAGCAGCCGCCAGGACCCCAGGAGCCTGGGAACGTGTGTTCCTGCAGTCCTGCACCCATCCGCAAGCAAACCGAGCACTTTTAGGTTTCCTTATCACAGATAATACTGTGCATTTTAAGGCATGAATATATTCATTTTAGAAGCTGTTTTAAAATGCTAGTAATATATGACTTGGAAATCATTTTTTTTTTTTTGACTCGTGGAATGCAGATTGGCTCATGGCAGCTCTGGCGATCTTTCCATTGACCTCTTATAGAGAATGGTATCCCTGCGCCTCAGCTTTCTGATCCGTGAAAATAAGACCAATATTCTTCCCGCGCGCTTCGTGCTCGGATTCCTCTGTGCAAGTGACAGGCGGGTGGTCACGTGCGAATCTGAGCACTGCTTTGGAACCCGCGGTCCTCTACCAGCCACAGAGGGGCTGACATTTATTTGGTGGTTCGGGATTAAATATGAAGATCTTATAGTTATTGAAAAAGGGAAACATCTGTGTTAATGCCATGAGGGTTATTCTGAAGTACAGATATCATTGTAAATGTCAGCTACCTGCTACATGGTTTCCAAGGGCCATTTTTTGATCCCCAAATTCATAGAGGTCCTCAAGTAAAAGTGACTCAAACAAGGAGAGGAAGCTACCTCATCAATATGAAGACTTCAATGAAAACATATTTAGTTCTTTAAAAATATTTCAAAACAAAATCTGTGTATTTTTACTCGGGGGACTCTCCTTTAGGCAAAATAGCTTGGTTTAGAAAGTAAGAGAAAAAGGTGACTTTGGTGGTAAGATTAAAGAAAATTGTTTTTTCTTTTTTTCTTTTTTTTCCTAAGAAAGGAAAGATTGAAGAGAAAGTTAAGCTTTATAGTATTATACGAGGCAGAGTTTAGATACAATGGATGGATACTTTGTTCAGGGAAAATAATTCCGATTTGAATTGAAGGAGAAAAATATTGTCACACAATGGTTTTGAAAAGTACTGTGAAATTACTGAGGTTAACAGAATTTTCCCCTTTGATGGTCTTCGAATGTGGGAAAGACATGTTTGAAATGTTCATTCTAGAGTCTGGATTTCAAAAACAAAACAAACCCAGAAACCTTTCTTACACGATGGTGTAATGCACATTTCAGAAGTCTGACTTCAGAAACAGATGGGATACACCTCAGCTACACAGTCTACATTTAACGTTAGGCATGTTACAAAATCCTGACGAACCTCTGCTCCCACCCCTGTAAAATCCAGGGCTAATAATGATACCAGTTGTACTGGGTTATGGTTAAGACTAAATGAGCTACTATTAACCAATTTGAGATAAAACTGGTCGATATGTGCTATTTGCTATTATTTCTTGATACAATATTTATGTTTTACAAATAACTAAATTTCTGTATAATTGTCATAAAGAAATTGTAGAAATCAAAGCACATGGTCACATTTGACAGGAAAAAAATAATACTTAAATTTTTAGGACAGTTCAGAACAGTAAGCATATAAACCCAATATTTAAAGTTGGGTATTTGGATGGGTTTTTATTTAGTTGTCAAAGCTTCTAGAGAAAGAAAAGTGAGGATTGAGAAGAGACTATATAGTTTTAGAAATTCTTTCACCCATGAACAGACATACACCATTTATAATGAATTTACTAAAATAGAAACAATTCAGGTAGGAATAACTTCATGTCTTGAGGGAATTTCCCACATTGCTTCTATAAATATATTTGATTTTAGGCTAAATTAGTGGAAAATGTGTCCCTTTACAAGAAAGATGAAAGAAAAGACCAGAATTGAACTGTTGATGTAAGTGAAAATTTTATAACTATTTATGGCTATTGGGGTTTTTATTGTAGTTACATATACTACTCTAATTTCTATAGCAGTGACTTACTGCTATTAGGTAATTTTTTTTCCCTATTGTTTGGCACACACTCATCTAAGTAGCTCACCACCAATTTTACCTGAATTTCTCCCCCCTAAAAAAAATTGGTGTGTGTGTGTGGATACACACACACATGCACACACATGTCCCTGGAGAGACCTCCTAGAATGGCATGCAGGTCACTAGCTACTACCTGCTGTAGGATCAGGTTCACTGAGTGCGAGCCAAAGCAGAGGCAGGACTCTCGGAGTCTCGGGTTACTGGGTCCATCTGCTCTGGGCTCTGGTGGAGGTTTGATTATGAAGACTGCATTTTTGCTTTGCAGACATGCACTTGAGTCTTATTGAGATAATTTGCTGCAAAGAAACTCTGGCTACTGCTCAGGTGAAACAGCTTTCTTTCCATACGGTTTCACTTTACTGGAGGTGAGATCCAAGAACTGCTTTTTAATGGGAGAAGAAGGATTTCTCCAAGCCGACTTGCTAGGATTTCTTTGTTCAACCTACTTTCTTTCATTTCGGGTGGATTGAGGGACATCAGATAGGATTCTTGTTTCACCCTGCATGCTTCTTGTCAACTATCTTGCCTTTCACAGTCTCACTGCACAAGGACGTTTACAGCCTTCCAATGGAGTCTTCCAGGCCTAGGTGTTATGGGCCATACCTCCAGGGATCATTACCATATGGTATTTTAGGGGAGGACACAGTTCATTTCAATGCAATTCAAATGAGCAGATTTCTTTTCTTTATTACACCATTGCTTTAGAGGCAATCCACCAGAGGCCAAATCTAACTCTCAAAGGAATGCTCTGCCCACTCTGTCCATTTAACAGGACATTTGGCTCAAAAAATCTCGTCGGTTGATCACACATGTGCAACAGATGTGTGAGCATGCGTAGCGAAAAAAAAAAAAAAAATCCCAGCAGTGTACTGTGGGAAATGTAGCAGAACTACTGGAAAACAGGACACAAAGAAGTCTGGTACTAAAACTTTGATTGTTGTTGTTTGAAGGGCAGTGTTTCTTATTAATCTTTCCCTCCTTTCATAGGAGGGAAAGGTATAGAGTTCCACCCTGATGCTGCAGTGATTATCCCTGTAACACGGGTGAGGAAACTTTGTTCATTTTCGCAGGCTTCATCTTATAAAGATAGAATTCTAAATATTTTGACCAGATTTCTTGGGTCCCCGCCTCTCAGGAACTGAATGTTGGCACACTTCCACTGGGGAAAAAAAAGGCACAAAAAAACCCACCCATTTACAAGAGAGGATATCAGAAATATACATCCTTTCATCCATGCCCCACAGGCTTACATGGAAAGAGAGCGCGCCAGCTGTTTTTCTCATGGTGAATAAGGGTTACTTGGGGAAATCTCTCTTCCTGTTTTTATATGGACAACTAAATTGTTGCATAGCCAGTTAATTTTGGTTAGGTCAACGGCACAAGGTTAATTATTGGAACCTCCCTCTTTTGCCTGTGTGTGAGTAAAACATTACCAGTGACCAAAAGAAAATGACATATAGTGACTTATTCTAGAAACTGCTGCTTATTTGGGAAATCTTTATTTTGTTTTTGTTATATTTAAAAGAGATTTTCTTACTCATCTTTGTCTTTTAAGAAAAAGCAGAAGTTTGAAAACCCAAGTGATATGAATTTAATCAGATTCAGAAAGGATTTTATATGTTAAGCTACTTAGAAAAACTAGATTAGTTTTATTTAATGATGGGAACTTAGAAAACAAACAAGCTGGACTAATCGGCTAACCTATGCACTAACTTTGAGATTATGTTTTCCTACTGACTGCTGTGCCTTAATTTGCCTTGGACGATTCTATACCCTTTTCAGACCTATGTTGTGCTTTTAGCTTCTCTTTCCAACCTTGGATTTGATGAATGCATCCAAGGCCACGTGGACTGATTTCCTTCAATGTGCTATGATATATTTTTTATCCAGCTGCATGCTATTATATAACCTCAGAATAAAGCAACCATATCACTGTTGATATATTCTACTTCTGTCCTTTATATTTGTCAGCATTACATGTGGAAGCAGAAACCCACCCTGCATTGTTATAAGGATGGTTTTTCATTCATATCCTTGTTACTCTTAATAAATGTCCCGAAGAAAAATATTCTGCAGCAGCCACTCATAAAGAAGCAGAAAATGGCTAAACCACAGCATAGAAGGAAACCTATGTGAAAACACTGGTTGTGTCTTCCTGGATACAGAAAACAAATAGAGCTTTCGAAAGAGCTTGCCAATACATGCCTGCCAAATAAAATATTGTTTTATGAAGTCAGGAAAAAACTAATTTTAAAGGTTATTGTAGGTTATTTGTGGTCACTTCTGGTGTGCATATAGCATGATGTCATCCTGAACTCTTCTCTATTTATACTTCAGTCTCAGAGGTCTTTTGTCTCAGACTCGATCTCAGCTACTAGAGACATCTAAAATACTCTTATTATTCAATACTCATAAAAATCTAGACTGAAAAAAATTAGAATAGATGGAAAAAGTCCCAGCCAAGTCCAGGCAAGAAATCATTCAGGCAGATCCATCTTCTGAAATCATACCTACACTATAGACATCTTCTCGGGACACATTCACTGGAGAAATTCTCAAGTGCCTGGCAAGTAGCCATGTGTCCAAATGGCCCTTTGAGCGGGTGCAGCTGGGACCCCTGCCAGATTCGTCTCATTTGAGGAAGGGGAGCCAGGGATTCCTTGGGCAGTTCAATTTCTTTCTCCTTCTGGGTAGACCACTACCTATAATTCCATTATTTTATTTTGTACTTTTGCTATGTGATCTCCTGCAGCAAATCCTCTTCTTTCCTGTAGCAGGATTGATTTTTTTTTTTCTTCGTGGGATTTTTTTGCCTGGAAAACCCCTTTGCTGAGATAGTCCTCAGTGAACTAGGAAATGTCAAATAAACACTGGATAAAGCAGTCTAGAGGCCAGTGAGATGTTAGCCATTGGAAATGAGGGAAGCTAAGAAGTCTCTAGAGAAAAATAAACAAACATTTGGCTATTAGAATGAGCATCTAATTTTCCTGAAGTATAAAAGAAAATGCATGTTTACTGTGGAGAGCTGACTCTAAAAACTCTATCAGGATACCAAGCTGACATTACCTGCAACATCGTTAAATGCATTTATTCACATATTATTTTTTGAGCCTCTTGATGCTCTAGGCCTATTGGTGTTAGAGAAGAAAGTAAATAAGTTATGGATACAGTAGAGGGTATTACGTGCTATAGAGAAAAATGAAACGGAAGAAGGTTATGGAGGGTTGGGATGGGGGAGTTGTCAGTTTAAATTTGGTGACTCGGTGACACCCAAGAAAGTGACACTGGAACAAAGCTTACAGCTGTGGAAGGAGTGAACCACGTAGCTCTCTAGCCAGCATGGCAGGCAGAGGAACAAGAGCAAATGTGAAGCCCCAGGCCACGGGGACATGTGGTGTGTTGCAGGGACAGCATGACAGCCAGTGTACGTGGTGTGCATGTTTGTGGGCATATTAATTTCATCTGCACATGTGTGCAAATGCATCCCTGCCCTCCATACATGCAGACACTTTAAGATGCTTGAGAGATTTGGAGCAAATCCACATGTCACTCTCATAGCTTCCTCACTGACTATGAAGGTGTACTGTTCCCAATTCAGGTGTAGGCGAACTGTTCTTGGACAATTTCTCCGCATGAGAATGGAACGGATCGGCAACTGCAGCGAGGTGAAAGATGATTCTGATGTGTTTGTGGGTATTTCATCATCCCAGAGATCATATTATGCTAATGTTTTACAGTTTATTAAGTGCTCCAAACTATAAACAGATTTCATCAGCGAGACTGGCAATGATTTCTTACTAATAGTTCCTTTTTGGGAAAAGAAATTAGTCTGTGAAATTATCTCCTCTTTCCTCTTTGAGTCGCTTTGAAGAGGACACAACACACAAGATGCATTCGATGCTGAAAGAGTAAAGCTTTGGAGAATACATAGTAAAGATAAGGCTTTGACGTTGGTGGTGAGTTAGTGAACAAGACATCGGAAAACCAACTGAACCATCATCATCCATTTAGCACAACATCCAGCTACACTTCTCTTGCTTGCCAACATGCGATTGTTTTCAAAAGGTGGGACTTTAGGTTTCCATGTTTTGGGGTTGGTATGCTTTGGGATTAGCCTCTTGAAAAGAAAATTGGAAGAAAGACAATTTCAACTAACAATAGGAAGACGAAACTGGAGCTTTCTTTCACCCTCTTTTAACTACAGAAGGAAGGGAATGTTTTAGGCTCTCTGACAAGATCATACACAATCTGACGCCTTCTAAAGATCTGTGTCCTTTTAACAGTAGAGGTAGCAAACCACCCAGAGAGGCATGGGCCACCTCACTAGAGGGTAGGTCCACAACTTGTCATCCCTGTCCCTCCATGAAGAAAGGGAAGAAGGTGTTTTGTCCTCCAAGATGTTCTTCAATTGTAAAGCCGGAAAAATGTAAAAGACAAACCACGTGAACTTTGGGTCAAGTTAACTAGGAACAGAGAATAGGATTGACTCAGAGGTGAGTTTGAATCTCTACTAGCTGGTCTTGAGTACTAGGTCACTGAGGGAACCTCAGACCCAGAGCATCTTTGTCTCTCTGGCTGTGTTCAATTAGGGTGCAGTGCTATGGGGGGGTGTGTGGGGGGCTGCGCCACCATCCCTGCAGCCCTGAGGGAATCTCTAAATTCCACCTGTACCCTGGCTGTAAACGAGTCTGCTTGATTCCAAGGGACTCTCAGTTGCCTCTTTATGTTCCTCCTCCATGACTGACATTGACAACTTAACTCTCTCATAATGATTATAAAATATTTTACAAGCTATTGCAAAAACTTTCTGCAATTCAACCCGGGTTTATTAAGATTCTCTTCATGTAAAAAAAAAAAGAGATAAAGGTCATTTTCCTTTACAATATGAAATAGCATATCTCCACACAGCATTAAAAACAGTATTGAGCCCTGGCCGGTTTGGCTCAGCGGTTGGAGTGTCGGCCTGCGGACCAGAGAGACCCGGGTTCGGTTCCCGCTAAGGGCATGTACCTCGGTTGCAGTTTGTCCCCGGCCCTGGTTGGTCGTGCGGGTGGCAGCCACTCGATGTGTCCCTTCACATCGATGTTTCTCTCTCTCTCTCTTCCTCTCTCTCCCTCCTGCTCTATCTGAACAAAAAATGGAAAAATGTCCTCGGGTGAGGATAAAAAAAAAAAATAACAGTATTGAGTGGAGGATGTAAGGTAAGGTTGTAGCAGTCACTGTTTATAGGAATAATAAAAATTCCCGGCAAGGGTCATTTTGTCTTGGTTTTGTGTTATTTATTTATCCATTTATTGATGTAGACGAAAGTGCTTCATTTTACCAGGAAAAGTTCACCGAGTACAGGACTTATAATGAGAAACAGCGGTTCTTTGACTCACCGAGCTTTCTACCTACAGTCCTGTTCCAAAGAGGCAGCCACTTGCAATTTTTAATTCTGTGTTCTGCTACTTGTTTTTTCTTAATCTAAAACATTTATTTTCCTAAGTCTTATCTTTAAAAAATCTTCAGAGCAATGTTGGGTTCACAGCAAAAAAAGAAGGGAAGTTACAGAAATTTCCCATATACCCCTGTCCCCGCATATGTGTGAGTCCCCCTTTATCAACATCTCCCACCAGAGTGGTACATTGTTACAAACGATAAACCTACATCATCACATCACAATCACCCAAAGTCTTTCGTTTACATTACGGCTCACTTCTGATGTTGTCTATTCTATGGGTTTGGACAAATGTATATGACGTATCTATCATTATATTATCAAGCAGAATATTTTCAGTAGCCTAAAAATCCTTTGTGCTCTGTCTCTTCATTTCTTCCCACCCCAACCCATGGCATCCACTGACATTTTACTGTCTCCACAAGTTTGCCTTTTCCACAATGTAGTATCGTTAGAATCATACAGTATGTAGCCTTTTTCTGATTGGTTTCTTTGACTTGGTCATAGGCATTGAAGATTCTTCCAAATCTTTTCATGGCTTGATAGCTCATTTATCTTTAGTGCTGAATAATATTCCATTATCTGGATGTACCACAATTTATGTATCCATTCACTTACTGAAGGACATCTTGGTTGCTTCCAAGTTTTTGCAATTATGAATAAACTGCTATACATATATTTGTGCAGGTTTTTGTAGGGATATGCTTCCATTTTCTTTGGGTAAATATCAAGGAAGATGGTTCCTATATTTTCTGGTAAGAATATGTTTAGTATTTTGAGAGACTGCCGAACCACCCTCCAGAGCGGTTGTACCATTTTGCCTTCCCACCACCAAGGAATGAGGGTTTCTGGTGTTTGGTATCCTCTCCAGCATTTGGATTGGTCTTGTCATTCTAAGTGCAGTAGTGTCTTGTGTTTTTTTGTTTGTTTGTTTGTTTTTGTTTTTTAATCCTCACCCGAGGACATTTTTCCATTTTTTGTTCAGATAGAGCAGGAGGGAGAGAGAGGAAGAGAGAGAGAGAGAAACATCGATGTGAAGGGACACATCAAGTGGCTGCCACCCTCTCGACCAACCAGGGCCGCGGACAAACTGCAAGCGAGGTACGTGCCCTTAGCGGGAACCGAACCCGGGTCTCTCCGGACTGCAGGCCGACGCTCCAACCGCTGAGCCAAACCGGCCAAGGCGTGTCTTATTGTTTTAACTCGCATTTCCCTAATGGCACATGATACGGAGCATCTCTTCATATAATTATTTGCCATTTGTATACCTTCTTTGGTGAGGTGTCTCCAAAGGTATTTGGTCCAGTTTTTAAATCAGATTGTTTTTCTTGATTGCTGACTTTCAAGAGTTTCTTGTACAGTTTGGATAACAGTCCTTTATCAGATGTGTTATTTGCAAATATTTTCTCCCAGTCTGTTGCTTAGTTTCTTATCCTCTCAATATTGTCTTTTGCAGAGCAGTTTTAAATTTTAATAAAGTCCAGCTTATCAATTCTTTCGTGAATTGTGCTCAATGAGTAGCATACTGCTTCCCTTTCATTAGTCCCTTGTTTTCCTCTATTGGTTTTTATTTTCCCCGAGTATTCTACTAATATTTCTCTTTTCCTGTTGAGAGACAAAAGAAATTTTAATAAATATTATTAATAGCTTTCATCTACTTATTCATTTTTCTTTCAACTTATACATTGATGTATTTATTTGAAATGGATTTCTAGGAAAACAGAACTAAATTGTAATTCTTGGTTTGTACTTCATTATCAATTGTCCACATATTACTGTCTGTATTTATATTATACTGAACTCCTATAACAATAACCAAGAACCAATGACTAATGATAAGTTTTATTTGGTTTTGAATTTTATAAGCAGGGTATTATGCTATATGTAATCTTTTAAGGCTATTTTTCTTAACGTTATGTTCCCAGGATTCATTCTATGTTGGCACATGTGGATTTGGTTAACTTATTTTTACAATAATTTAATTCCTCCTTGTGTTAATATACTATAATTTGTCATCTTGGTGATATATATTGAATAGTTTACTTATTTCATATTACAAAGAGTGGTAAAATGAATATTTTTGTACATATTTCATGGTTCATACATATGAGAATTAAATATACTCATATGGTGTAAATACTAGGCTATAGGGTAAATGATTATTCAATTTTAAAAGAATGCAAACATGTTTTACAGTATGGTGAGCCAAAAGATGCTTCCAACAGTAACATACAAAAGATTGCTTTTGTCTACATATTCTCCAATGGTTGGTATTAAACAGTTTCTTAATTTTTATCATTTGAGTGGATTCACGTTGAGGGTTTCACTTGCCTGATTATTTTTTTCCAGTGGTCAAAAGATGATTTTATTGAAATATAATTGCATGGAGTAATGTCATCATTTGAAATTGATGTTTGGAAACATTTACATCGTCATATAACCACCACCACATCAAAATATAGATAATTTTCAATCACTCCAAAACGTTCCTTCCCATACGCTGCTTTGTCATCAGCTGTTTCTCAGTCTATCCCCTGGGAAAGCACTGAACTGTTTTTTGTCAGTACAATTTTTCTAAAATGTCCTACAAATGTAACTATAAACTAAGTATTCTTTTGTGTCTGTTTCTTTCACTTAACATAATGGTTTTGAGAATCAACCACAGTGTTGTATGTACCAATTGTTTGTTCTTCCTTGTTGCTGAGTATCATTCCATTGTATGAATAAATCAAAATGTGTTACAAGTCAGTGGTGAGTAGATATTTAGGTTATTTCCCATTTTTAACTATTGTTAAGTAAAGTTGTTATGAACATTAGCTTGCAGATCATTAGTGTTATTCTTGCCCATATATATTCAGTACTTCCAGCATATTTTGTTAGACCACATTTTCTCAATTTAATTGCCTTGATATGTTCATTAAACATCAATTAACAAATTGATTCTTCTCTTCAATTGATTTTATAAGAATCCTGCACTGTCTTAATTATTATAGCATTAAAATACATCTTGAAATCATATACTGACTATAAGTCATTCAACTTTGTTTATGATTTTTAAATAGTGGAACAATATAGTAGTAGATTATTATAGTTCTTTGAATTTGCATGTGCATTTTAGAATCACCTTGCTGATCTTTATTTTAAAAAGGTCTACTAGAATTTACTTTGGTGGTTGGATTTAAAGATTAAACTGGGAAGAACTGACCTTAACAATACTGAATTTTCTGATGGTGTATTTTTTAATGTCTTTAGCTCTTTATTTTTTTTTCATGCAATATTTTATAATTTTCAATATACAGGTCTTACACATATTTTGGTAAATTTATCCTTAAGTATTTCATTTTATTCAATAATGTGGTAAATGCTATTGTTTTTTAAAATTTCAGTGTCCAGTTATTTGTTGTTAATGTATAAACAATAGATTTTGTATATTGAACTTATATACTATCATTTTTCTATTTTTCTTATTTACTGTTAGTCTTTTTATAGAGGGGTAGACTCCAGTAGGTCCTTTTTTTTTTTTTCAATAGGGTAGAGTCCTTTATATTTTTTACATAGATGACCATATTTTCTGCAAATAAATATAACTTTACTTCCTCCTTTTCAATGTATATGTATTTTCCTATGTACATATGTGTGTACATGTGCACGTTTTTATGTGTGCGTGTGTGTGTATGCCTTATTGTATTGGCTGGAACTTCCAGTACCATTTTAAATAAAAGTCCTCTGAGAGGACATCCTTTTCTTTTTCCCAGTATTAGTCTTTCATTAAGTATAATTTTACTTGGAAGTTTGACATACTTTTTATTAGGGCAAAGACATTCCCCTTTATTCTTAGCTGAGAGTTTTTACTATGAATAGGTATTATATTTGTCAAATGCTTTGCATCATCAATTGAAATGATCTTGTGAGTTTTTTCTAATATAATATAATATATAACATAACATAGTATAATATCTTTATAAATCATGTTTTGGGGGGTTCTTCCCTATGCTTCATGTCTTATAAGGTCATTTTTCTCTGTCTAGATGGAATACTATCCCCTGCCTGGGTAAGCCCCAGGAATTATTTGGTCTAATGCTTTTCTAATGGTTCTGATTTCTGTTATCTCAGGTAGTGTCATGTCAACTATGCACAGATCAGTATTCCACCGACTACTCACTCTGTGGAGCTTTCTCTCTGTGCAACTCCCACTTTTTCAGCATTTTCTCCCACTAATGTTAGCTGCCTTGTTCTCCCTAAATTCCAGTCTCCTCCTCTTCAACTCAGTAACACCGCTGGGCTCTGTTTGGGTTTTCCCCTTTCTGTATTGTGGGCTAGAAACTGCCCACGTGTGAGACAGTCAGATCTCTCTTTATTTGTTTCCCTTCTTTCTAGGATCAAAGAGCGGACTGCTTAATGCACAGTGTCTGAAAACTAGCATTTTATATATTGTATAAATTTTCTATTTATTTAAGATGGGATAATAAAGCTGGTTCCTGATATTCTAATTTGACCAAAAGCAAAAGTCAGCATAGTTTTTTTAAAAGAAGTTAAATTAGCCTTGGCCAGTTTGGCTCAGCGGTTAGAACGTCGGCCTGCGGTCCGGAGAGACCCGGGTTCGGTTCCCGCGGGCACGTAACTCGGTTGCAGTTTGTCCGCGGCCCTGGTTGGTCGTGAGGGTGGCAGCCACTCGATATGTCCCTTCACATCGATGTTTCTCTCTCTCTCCCTTCCTCTCTCTCCCTCCCATTCTATCTGTACAAAAAATGGAAAAATATCCTCGGGTGAGGATAAAAAAACATATATATATATATGAAGTTAAATTAGTTTCCAATCTGCTTTATTGTTTTTAGAGTCTTTTGCTCTTTACCCATACTTTTAATCCTTTTTTTTGTTAGAAAATTATATTTGTATGATTTGTTTAATTCATTGAGGGTCTGATTCTGCTATCGGAGAATTCTGCTGGCTCTCCATGGTGCTCGATTTCCTACGTGTCTGGTGACTTCTGAGTATGAGTTCATATTTCTTGGACTCATACTTAGCTGGCATTTCCTTAAGGCTTTGATTTAAGATTGGTTTCCCTCAGAAAACATCTGAAGTTGTTTCTGCTGATGCCTATAGTTACTACCGATGTAGGACCACTTCAAAATAAATTCATGGTTTAAAACTTTTCAGGCATTCCAGGTAAAATAGCATTGGTTTGTAAGACTCACTGAAAACCTATTTGCATTTATAAATTCTTAAGAGAGTTATTTATTTATTTTTCTCTACCAGCACCAAGTCTCATGACAGGCATTTGTCTTTTGGACCTTAGCAGCAGAGGGATAGGTGGTGATGGGAGGTGTGTGTGTGGATGGGGTGAGGGTGGGAGATGCTGCTCTAACTACACAGACCATCTGAACTGAGAATGTGGCACCCTGTCTTCTCACGTTTATGTAGGAAAATCATCTACAAGACTTCCCACATTGGCTTGGCTCCAGGGTTTATTTTGTTTCCTGTGATCTGTGAAATCTTGAAAACTGGAACTCGAGATTACTTGAGTTTGGCAAATATCTTTAAGGAAAAAATAAACGTTTTGCTTAGTTTCTCTCACTGCATTTTTGGCCTCAAATAATCCTTACCCTTTCATAGCATACCCACACATTTAACTGATGCTGTGTACATTGCATCCAGCACGCTTTGTGATTTCTAGGGCAGGTATGTTAGGGTATCTAGGTTGTCCACCTGCTAACAAAATAATTTTCATCTACTCTTTGTTGTTCCTGAATTCTCTAGTATACTACTAATTCTTCCACTGTTATGAGTGTATTCTTTATTCGTGTTGTTACTATAATTTTAATTGGGTTGCCACAGGAAGGAAAGCCAATGTGTGTGCTTAGTCAAATTCCCTAAGCTGTAAATTATAAATAGTCACATTTTAATTACTTTGAAAAGAGTTAATTTTTTAAATAGAAGACTGCAAAAAATTAAAAAAGAAAAAAATATAATATTTTTTAGTCTTCTTTATTTTGAAAGTATATTTTAAGTGAATTAGTGAAAAATGGTTTTACATTGGATTGGATGCATGGAAGCTTATAATAATATCACAGTTAACATTATGCTAATGTGATAGATATTTTTATATCATCATATACTAAACTTGATCTTTCAATTTATCCAACAACATTTTTTGAGCATGTACTGTAATGCCATATGCCAGACAAAAATATTCACAGAAAGTACATGACTTAATTTAGGAATTAGAATATTTTCTTTAGAAATGTATTTAAAGAATAAAATATCCTATTTTTGAATATTGGGCATAGCTTCATTATTATTGAGGCTAGTTATATAAATCTAGATTTTTAAAAAATACATTAAGTCAAATATCTAGATATAATATGAAACTTTTTAATTTTGCTGTTCTGTTAAAATCACTGGTATGGCAGAGATTTCTGGACTTAGATCAGAATACATATATTAACATTTCATGAAGAAAGGGAAATTTGGGCCATATTATGATATGCCAAATAGTAAAATAAATATACACTAGATAAGAATATTTCTCTGTGGTTTGGCCCACATAGACACATTCCCGGGCCACATGACAACTGCTCTCTTGGGAATTGTGAACAGTTAAAAAAAAGTCTTACTTTTTTGGTCCTCCGTGCTCTAGAATGGGGTTCTTTTTAGTTGTAGCTATAGAAGCTATCGGAATTGGTTTTCCTTTAGGAGATAAAACTAGATGGAGAAATTAGAATATATTTAAATATAAACCTGAGTTTAACAGACATTTGCTCATATTCCAGGGTTTGGGGGACTGTGATCCCTGTCAGTTCCATGAGTCCCCTATAGTTAAATTTTCTTCGTTGATCAAGTGGGCATTTATTCTGTTAGAAAGACAGGAATGAAATGAGTCTTCAAAAAAGTAGTCCTTTATTAGATTCATACCACAAGAACTCTGGTCTGACTCTAGATGAAAATTCAATGGACTTGAATCTTACTGTTGAAATCAAAAAGTATCTCAAATTATAGAAAAGCCTGGGAATCCAGCTGGCTAATCATTGAGCCTCTTTTACTATCTGTCCAATTGTTGGCTATCTAAATGTTTACATTTCATGTGAAAAATGTTTCTAAGCCATCTGATAGCAGTACAGATCCATAAACAGCATGAAATGTTTCTGTCCATTCAATTTGATCGTTGTTGTTTTTCAAGACATCAACTCAAAGCTAAGATTTTTGCAGTGGAGATTAAAAGATTCTACCACAATAAGAAGTTCTAGTTTTAAAATGACATTGTGAAATCAGTATGAAATCTTTCTAGGGGTTTTATTTCTCATAAAAACAGTTTATATATTTGGTGAGTTATGCCAGTAGTTTGCAATGTGCTCTATTTCATTATTAATTGAGTATTAAAATCAGTATCAGACTATTATTTGTAGCATCTTAACAATGAATTTAGGTGAACAATTTGAAAATGTGGTATCTATTGGATGACCATGCTAAAGCACTGACCACCTTATAGAATAAAATTTCTTTATTATAATAATTTATTTTAATATAGATAAACATTAGCTGTAGCTGTTCATCTCCAGCCATACTAATTAATTTGCTTTATTTTCTCATGAATTATACCCTACATGTACCCAATTTAAGACATGAAACAAAGAAGGTAGAGTTACTATTACTAAAAAATGTAAGCATAAAAGAGTATGTCTTTTCACAATTATTATAAAAGAGTAGTCTACACTAATGTTCAAAATAATATCTTCACATTTAGAAGAGTGACATCATAAACATTCTGAAAATGAACCCCTTGCAATTAATAAATTAGACAATTTTATTAATGGATTCCGTTTAAGAATGATCTACATTTTTCCCTCCACTTTATTTATTTTTATCCCTGCATACTTTCTTAAGAGCAAGAGAAAGTTTGAGTTGAGTTAAAACTTACATGCTGTGGATTGTGTTTAATCTTAGCTATGCCAACGAGAATGTCTTATTCTCATTCTTTTGCAGAATCCTATGTTCTCACTATTGTAGCAGTTATTGTGTCTAACAACTTTATTTTTATTTTTGTACATGTTCACCATAATGTAAGCTTTAAGAATGCAATACCAGACTTGCCTGGTTCATATCATATCCTTGGTACTTAGCACAGCGTCTCTCAGAATAAGCTTCGATTAGTATCTATTACTTCTTGGTTTAAGAGAAGGTTTAACATCTCTACTCTTATGTATAAACTCAGAATATGCCTTCTCCATTAAATCACTATGTAAAACAGAAAAATATTCAAGAGAAACTATAGGTATACATGATTTTTAAGCTTGCAACTACTTACGCCCTCACCTTCAAAGATTATTTTTATTTCTTTAGGCTCTGGATGTGCTTATTCAACCTTATTTTTGTAGTTGTGCTAGACTGATTCTCATGGCTACAGATGGAGCTAAAATTAAGTAGGAACTGGAAGAACAGAAGAGAAGAACTGGACATTTGCCACCGATCTTTCTCCTTCGCTGACCATTGTAGGCCATTCTCCAAGACTGGGCCATATAGGTCTCCTTAGAAATAACTGATGAGATAGAGGAACAAAGAATACAAGCCAAATGGCCTGTAAATCTAGGAGCAAAACCCCTCTGATTCAAGTAGATGTTGTAACAACATCCTGTAACAACACACCTGACTTCATACAATTCTCTAAGGTTAACACGTAATTCCTGCAAAGGAGACCCTTGGAAACTGTTGTCAGTTGTTCAGCTTTTAAAATGGCTTTGTATTACATTTGCAATGATTGGTAAGTGACCTAAATGTCACATGAAACATAATATATATTTCTTATTTCAAATGGAAGCTTTTCTATACCTCAGTACCTTAAACTTTTACTCATCAGACAGGTTTTCCGTGCTGTCCGAAAGCAGGGTGTTCTAGGCAAACTTTCATAGCCAGAATGACACACAGTGAAAAGCAATGGCCGTTGACACATAAGGAAAAATTTTTGAGCATTCCCAGGCCCAAATGCTAACCTACCAAATCACACCAAATAACATATAAAACCTAAAATAATATTAACATATCCTGAAAGCAGGAATGATATAAATACACAGCCTGTGTAAAGTGGAAATAATGTATAGAGAGTGTAGTTTCATTTGTTAAAATGACTAACTGATTTCTCCTTGAGTATAAGATAACAGAACAACACGCTTTGCACAGTTCACCCATCAATCCATTCAAGCCATAGACTTTCCTTTGTATCTGTTACTGGATGCCGACAAAAGGAGACCACTTTGTGGTAGCCACAGAGAAAAACCAAGCCATCTGAAGCATCTCAGGTGCTTGCTCATTGTAGGCGACTTGTTTTATCACATGGCAGATGACTCCCTCAACGGAACAATGCCAAGTAATTCAAGTAATGGAATTGAGCTAAGACTTTCTAAATGAAATAATGCAATTTTTATGGAGAAATTGTTTTATAAAAGCCTAAATTTTTTTTTTAAATAAGCTCTTTTAACTAAGAAAGTATGGGGAAATCTCTGAAAAAAAATTTTTTTTAAAGAGGCATCTTAATCATGTACTTTCCGTTTTATGATCTTGAAGATTATACAAACTTAATCTTAGCAATGTTGTAGTTTCAATGCAGAAGGAATTTAGATGATAGTCTCCTTTTTCTTCTATTTCCTTTCATTTTTTATTGAATGGAGAAAGGAAACAGGAATTATTAAAAGCAAAGACTGGCTTTCATTTATCTTCTTATACATAGAACTATGAATAAAACAAACCTACCTGATAGATTCCCAGGGAAGTGTTTCTATGGTGTAGCTTTGAAAGTGTTTTCCATACTACAATTACTTATATTCTTGTTAGGATTGTGCCCTAGACATTCCTCAGGTTCCAAAAAGAGTGGCTAATATACCCAAAGAATCTATGGTCCCTCAAGTTATGTCTAAATTTTTACTTTTTTCATTCCTCCACAAGTGAAGCTATTTGGAGAGATCTCGGCAAATCAGTCAGTATCCATTGCCAGGTTTCATATATTTTAGCAGCCCACAAATTCTAAAACTCTCTTAAACTCACATCAAACAATTAGGTCGTGCCCATTTTGTGACTGTTGAAAATGATTACTACTTGTCCTGGTTAATGAAAAATTTTAAAGTAGGTCAAGTTTGGGGGTGGGTTTATTTTCTTTATTCCTGAAGAAGTTGCCTAATAAAATAAGAATCAACCTCCCCCCAAAAATAGTTTCTGTGATTTCATTAGAATTATGTTCCTTGAAGTTTGCAGTCATGTTCTCATGGTCAAACATTGTTTTGATGACAAAATGAAGAATGTTAGTGTATTAATCTGCATCATGTAAAGTATGACAAGTTTAAGTTAAGCTCTCTGGAGCCTTGGAAGTTAGGGTGTGCCCACTGTGTGGACTGTTCGTATCAGTTAAGAATTGTACGTGGCTACTAGTGACAATCTGCTGACTCCAGTGATTTAAATACTTAAGGTTTTATTGCTATCAACCAATAAAAAGTATGGAGATGGGCAGTTACTGAAATCTGTTCTATAGCACAAGCATGTCAGGGATTCTGGGACACATCCCCTAGCTTTCTACTACCATTCCCCAAATGGCTGATGGACCTCAAGACATTACAACTATGCTTTGGGAAAGGAAGAAATGAAAGGAGGAAGTATGAAGGGAAATCTCATTCAACTGTGTATTACATCTTGCTTATGTGATATGCTTCCATCTTATTGAGCATCCTTGGAGCAAACGAGGCTGAGGAACATATTTTTAGCTGGGCACACTGCCTCCCCTATCTGTTCTTACAAAGGAGGAGTTAAAAGCATGGATACTATGTAGGTAGTATAGAGTTACTGCCACATATGTGTTACATTTCAGTTCCATCTCATATGCACTCCTCTTGGAAGTTAATAACCTGAAGCAAAAGAGACACTATTTCTTCCACCTACCACCTTGTTATAGGAACCTGGTTTCACCTCTCATTGTTAATGGAGCAACACTGAGAGCCCACTCATCTGGAGGGCTCTGGACAGGACTGTGACGGGCAGCTGCAGCAGAGGATAGACCCTTGGCATTCAGTATGTGAGGTTTCCATTGTTTAAGACCAACCTTGAAAGCTTGTGGCATGCATGTAATAAATAACTTTCCTTTTTTATGTCATATCGATTGTAGTGCTCTTTACACCAAGGCTGGTGTATCAGTTTTCTAGGGCTGCCATAGCGAAGTACCACATACTGAGTGACAGCTATTGTGTCACAGATCTAAAGACTAGAAGACCAAGATCAAGGTGTTGGTGGAGTTGGTTGTGAGAGAGAATCTGTTCCATGCCTCTCTCCTAGCTCCTGGAAAGGGGGGGTGTCCTGACAATCTTTGGTATTCTTTGACTTGTAGATGCATCACCCCAACTTCAGCCTTCATTTCTATATGATGTTTTGCCTTTTCTTTATACAGTGTCTCTCTCTGTCCACAATTGCCCTTTGATAGAGGACACCAGTCATATGAATTTGGGCCCTTCGAGCTGTATTTTTAACTTGACTAAGATTCTATTTCCAAATTGATCATGTTCTGAGGTACTGGGCATTAGGCCTTAAACATATCTTTTTAAGGGGACATAATTCACCCTGTAAACATCTGGTCTGCATTTACTTTGAAAATAAACATGCAGCATCCACACTGCAACAACCTTTTCCCTCTTCTTCCATTTTTGGGGAAATTCTAGACTATAGAGGTATTTAAGAATGTTTAAGGGTCTACTCAATAGCATATGTTAGAAATGTCACTGTTAGTACATTCTCATAAAATAGATGATGTATCTGGATCCTAGTTGGATTGCTCTTGAATCTAATGTACATACTTTACATTATGAGTATTTGTTTAACTACTTTAATCATAACATCTTACTTTTTTTCAAAAATAACACTTTTTTGGGAATAACAACTCATTCATCCCCAAACACACCGAAAACAATACACTAAATCAACAATACAATTTCAGAAAAAGACATGCTTATCTAATTAACATAATAGTTTCTAATAAAAGAATATCATGTGGACCAAATTCAAATGAAGCATAAAGTTTGGATGACAGAAAACACTTTTGCTCTTCCTTGGTATACCAGCTGAGAAGAAGGAACTAACTGGTAGTGTCTTCTGAATCTCTGATCTATTTTGCACAAGTGTTTTCCATGTGTTTTGAACCGCTCTCAGGTTTTGCTTGTGTTTTGTCATAGTCTCAAGAAGAAGAAAATTCTTATGCAGTGGGTTGAGTTGTGTTCAGCAGAAAGATAAGTCAAGTCCTAAACTCTGGTAGCTGTGAATATGACTTTTGGAAATAGGGTCTTTGCAGATGTAATTATGTTAACAATAAGCTCACCGTGGAGGGTGGCTCCTCATCTAGTGAGATGTCCTTCCAAGAAGAGGGCAGTTTGGGCCCAGAGACACAGAGGGCGAACACCATGTGGAAACAGACTGGCATGAGGCATCTAAGTCAAAGAATGCCAAGGATTCCCAGCAGTCACAGGGCTGGGGAAGGGCCTAGAACAGATCTCTCAGAGCCTCCAGACAGCTTGCCAAGGTTTTGGACTTGATTTTGAACTTTTGGCTTTCAGAACTATGAGAATAAATTTCTGTTCTTTCAAGTTACCCAACTTGTCATAATTTGTCAAGGCAGCCCTAGAAAACTAATATATATGGCATATCTAATTTTGATATCAAATGCCTGTCTTATGGTAAGCACCAACTGCCCCCTTATCCAAGTCTTTTCCTTTCTTGATTATAATAAACTTTATCAGGATTTATGTTCAATCTATATTTTACTTTCACACTATTGTTTATTATTTATATTAATTTGTTTTCATTGTTTACTTGATATATAGACATATTCCAATCTATGAAAATGGAAGTTTTTAGATTGGGATAATATACCTCATAATTTCCCTTTAGCATTAGTGGATTTTGTTTTCAATGTAGGGCAAAGGTGTCAGGAACAAAATTAAAATCATTAGATGGGCAATAGACTTTAATATGGTTCTGATGGTCACAGTATGAGAAAAGACAAAAATGTTCTCAGCATGCCTAAGTTAAGTGGGTGTGCTGGTGTCCTGGGAAAATGGTAATGTATTATTGGCAAACACTTTAGTTATTCATATACATTTTCAAAAAACACATGTACACAGGAAGAAGAAATATGTGAGTTTGTCAGGAAAAGAATCGACAGAACAGTAGGAGATGAGGAAGAAGGGAGTTATGGAAAAGAAGCAGTTGGGAAGAGGAATGTGAGAAATACCCAAAAAGTATTTTTACCATCATTCTTGCTCTCTGACACTTTAATATTAGTCATCAGCTCTGTTTTGCAGATTGTTGTGTGATGTATCAGATTAATTTTTTTAGACTTCATATTTGATAGATTATGACTTCAAACATAATGACGAATCCCATCACATCCTTCGCATTTGAACAAACAAATATCACTTTGGCAACTAGTACACTGACCACCCGAATGCTGTGACCTGACACCCGTCCTCAGTTCCTGGACTTGGGAGCTCCCTTATCCTACCTCTTTCCATTGCACGTATCACATTCTAGCAAGATCTGTCATTTACTTACCGCCTTTGTCTCGGCCAGCTTTCATCAGCCCTCGGAATGGAAGCTCCTTGAACTCAGACACCTTAATCACTGACGAGTCCCAAGAGTGAGTCTAAGACAGTGTCTGGCATATAATAGGTGCTGAATGTTTTTTTTCTTTTTCTTTTAATGAACGAGTGTATTTTCTTTCAAATTAATCTGTGTTGACATTTTCAGGGCCTTTTAAATCATTCACCTTATATTTTCTACATGTCTGTGATAGTTTTGTATTGACAGGAATTTGTTGGCTTGTGTGTCCTCATTTTATCAGTTGACATGGAGTTATGCATGTCTGAAGAGGGGCTGTTGCTTGACCTGTTATTCGCCTCCTGAAATATCTCTATGGCATAGTTTAGTAAGATGTTAACAAATCCCAGTGAAACACATCTACTCGATGCTTGTCTCCAACTTCTGGTCTCGTCAAACTTTTAAAACTGTCACAGATTACTGGAAACACAACGGCATTTGAAATTAGTTCAATAAAACAGTAGTTGCAGATGCTCCATTAAGGGTTTAAAAACAAAATTGTCAGCCAAAGAAAATGGCTTGTAAATGTCTGGCCATCACTCCAGTGCTGCAGAAGTAAGCTTTCTGGCAACGAGGGAAGTGGGGCTCCCTGCTTGCTGACACATAAATGACTAAATTGGAGAGATTTCTTAGTCTGTCTGCTAACCAGTGGTGTGGATGTGTAACTGGATGCTGGTCTTGCAGTGCACTTGTAGGTGAAAATCCAGGAGGTGATGAAAGACAATCTATGGTAATAGAATTGGAGGAACTCAGGGGATTGGATCAACCAGGTATACAGTCTTGCTGCTTCATCTTTCTCATTTGTATAAGCATTGTTTGGGGGGTTTCCCCCCTATAATCTAGAAAGTAAAGGGAAATGCTTTCCAATTTAATTGATGGCTCTGTCTGGCATAAGTGATTCCACATGGTGGTTGACAAATGACTCTTGGGTTAACCCCTCCTCTTATTCAAGAAATAGGCAAATAAATCTTGCAGAATTTTCTCTTTTTTCACTAGAACTATCACTTAGTCATCAATTTATCTATCTGAGATGAAATTTTAAATATTTCATAAACTGATGAAACCTTCTGTTCTTGGTTTGGGGGAAGTGGAATATCATAAATAGATTTTTCTTACATTCCCGGTCATTAGGCTGATGGATGGTTGAAGGCAAAGAAGCATCCTGAGTTTTTTTAAAAGGTATGTCTATGCTTAGTTCAGATTATATGGTGACTTGCAATGTAACTGTACTAGTATCTCTTTACACAAGAAAAATTTCTTTTAAATAACAATATCAACTCTGGGTTGCTCAAGGGATTTAATAGAAAGGGTTGGAATATCCAGTGCTAATATATACTCAGAAGGTCAAAATTCTTTAGCCAGAGAGTGATTTAATACGCTCATTCATCACATTCCACTTTTGCTCATGTAAAACAAACACATACAAATACATCACATTGTACTACTGTACCGCACAATCAGACCTACAAAAAAGGAGCTACCTACTGCCGACCATTCACATAATTCACCCTGATGTTATCTCTACGCTACAGATCTGTTTCTTACTGTGTTGTTCCCAAAACTCATGGGCAGAAATAAGCTGAATGAAAATGTCAGTATCCTTCATACATATGATGCAATTTACCTAAAAATCACAATGCACTATATACAGTCAAATATTCTGAACTTACCAAGAATCAAAGACAACCAAAAGAAAAAAGTTAAAAGTTAAAGCTTTCTTCAATCTATTAGGTAGGCTATATTGGAGAGATGGCTTTTGCAACATTCACAGAAAATTCAGTTTAGAATTTCCAGGCTGTGATTCCCCAAAACAAAGATGCTGATGCTCAATACACATCACTGAAGCCAACTGGTGGGATGACATGCTGCATCCGAGCCATTTCCACAGTGGACAGACTCAAGCCTTTCTGGCTGGAGAAGACATCCCACTCTTTGGAAGTTGAGTCTGAATCAAAACTTCACTAGACTTCCTGTCCTCTGTGTGGCCCTGGTGACCAAGGAGCTCTGGGAAATTTGATATGAATATATCCAGTTTAAGTGCTCCTCCCGAGTTAATAGAGTTTGGTTCTGTGGCCATCATCAGAGATTCAGAGAAGTCCAAAAATATGGGCTTGGACAAAATCCAGCCTATTAAGAATGATGGTTACTCCGGGGACCATCAATATAAGAAACTAGAAGGATCAAGGTAGTTCTGAGAGAATGTACAGATTATGCCAAACATCCTCACCAACTCTGTTGCCAACTTTGTGCAGCATCTTCTGAGGCCCAACTCAAGGCGCCCTGTTTTCAGATTGAGCAATAACTGGAATGTATCAAGCAGGTAATCAAAATTTTCTAGGAATTTCCTTATGGCTAGGAACAATTAGCTTATATTTACTAGAATCCAGTCATTTCTCTAACTAGTGTCAACCCTTAAATATATATACATTAATAAAAGGGAACTGAGGTGTGGCTAATATAGAAATAACTTATACTTTACTATAAAAATAATGTGTAGCGTGAAGAGCATGTGCTTTGGAGATAGCCAATCCTGGGTCCCAATACCCATTGTACCATTTACTGGCATAGAAGCTTGCTGGGACACTTGGGGCATTATCCCAAGAGGCAGCACATGCAGAAAATATCAAGAGATATTCAGACATATTTATATGTGTCAATCTTTTAATAAAAGTAACAATATTTCAAGGTTAAAAGAGTTTAGTGGCTAAGCCGTGGAGTTGGAGATCAGAAAGATTTGGGTTGACACTGAGCATTTTCTTACCTTCTCCCTGAAGCAGGGTTCTTTATACACACACAAAGTCAATATTATCTACCTCGTGGAATAGTTAAAGGGACTAGAGAAGATATAAAGTGCCTAGCAAGGTGCCTGGCGCATTCTAGGTGCTAAATCAATGCTTTCTTATATTCCTTCCATGTCTCACATTATGGCTTCCCATAGCTACTTGGGTCCTCTGTTGACAAAAAGATATTGCACAGATAAAGTGTGGGTCTGGGCCATTCTGGTAGTTCTTTAGTACCACCCCCCCCCCTTTTGCACATCAAGAAAGAACAAATGGAGGCTTTCTGCCCTTGGCATGGAGTTTGTAATATAGAAGTCCTGGGCAAAGATAAGGACAAGAAGATCTTGTCTTCTGTGCATCTCTTGTGACACAGCCCAGATATGTATGCCCCAGTGAAGGTTTTTGGTTTTTACAACCCCCATGGACTGAGTCCTCAGCACAAACCTGGGAGCAGGCAGTCTTTGCTGGTACTTTGATAACAATTTGATCACCTTTCTCCAGGTCCAAGAACCCAAACCACCAAGCTTTTCACCATTCAGGATATTGATACCATGGATAATAAAGCCCAAATTTGCTCCTGAGCTCCAGTTGGTAGCACAGGGGATAATACCACTTCTCAGGGGACCAGTATGCAAAGAGGACACTAAACAGAGGACTCAGAACAGGACCTGTATGAGCCAGGGCATCTGGAGGAGCAGGGGCTGTTTGATTTAACACAGTAAGAATAAGAACATTATTTAAGGACAATCACGTGAAGTGTCTGTGTACATATAATTTTTTTTCTTGAGTTACAGACATTATTTTCAATTAAGTATCAGCAAATGAAGAGAGGATAATTGTTGCTAAGATATGAAAGATTAAGTGGAAGAAATATCTTAAAGCAAAGTGCAAAATTTAGATAGATGCAAATATGAGAGAAACAGCGACGTAAAGAAAAAGGGTCTTCTTAGGAAGACTAGGTGGCACCTTGTTTGTGCATCTCAGTGGACAATGTCCATGACATTTCAGACTCATGTCTAATTCTTTGAATGCTCAGCTTGAATGTCTAACAATCATTTCAAATTTATTGTCTAAAACTGACCTTCTGATCTTTCCTCACCCAACTATCCTTTTGTAGCCTTCCATATCTTGGTTAACGAAAACTTTATCATGCAAGTTGCTCAAATAAAAAGTCTTGAGTTGTCTTTGACTTTCTTTCTTTTATTCCATATCTGATTTATCAGCACATTTTTATTTTATTTTTCTGAGCGAAAGTTATGCTGAATTCGATCATGTCTAACACATCCACTGCTGGTGTCCAGATCAAAATCACTATCCCATCTCACATGATTTCAGTAGTCGACCAATAAATCTCCTTTTCCCTCTTCTCAACAACCTGAAGAATAAGTTAGTTCCTGTCATTCCACTGAATGGCCCCTTCCATAGTTCGCCATCTCACAGTAAGGACCAACGTCCTGGCAATGACTCCCAAGGCCTTACGTGATCTGCCTTTACTTCCTGTCCCCACGTTCCGCCATTGCCCATAACTCTGGGGTCTCACTTTGTTATGACAAAACCCTGTCTCACTCTGCTGTAACCTCACTGGTCTCCCACCTGAGGACATTTTTGCATTTATCTTCAGAGACAGTGGGAGGGAGAGGGAGAGGAAGAGAGAGAGAGAAACATCGATGTGAGAGAGACATATTGACTGGTCGCCACCCACACGACCCCAACTGGGGGCAGGGACAAACCACAACGGAGGTACATGCCCTTAGCAGGAACCGAAACTGGGTCTCTCTGGTCCGAGAGCCAATGTTCTAACCACTGAACCAAACTAGCCAGGCCTCTCTTTGTTTTTTAAACATGGCATTCTTCCTCTTCTTTCTGGAATTTTCTTCCCCCTAATAATAATAATATGCTTAGCTCCCTACCCTCCTTTGACCTACTTAAGATTGTAAGCATCCTTTTCTTTATGTGGCTCCATAGCAATAATCAGCATCAAACATAATATATATTTTACATAGTAACCGCATTTACTCTCTGTTTCCCATCCACACCATAGCCCGAAAAGCAAAACTGCATCACTGCAGGAATTCGCTGTCCGACTGCTTTCCGGTTGCAGCCTCGGGAACTACTGGTACATAGGTGGGTGACATGTCCTGCCTGTGGCGAGGGCCGGTGCCTGCTGGTTATTTCTGCAGTGGTGTTCTGGGAGTCGGTCCAGCAGGCCCACGTGGAGCCGCTCTACTGCCAAAACGTGATACACACTAATTAAATAAATTAATCCCTTCTCTGCTTAAAATTGTTCGAGTACGTTCAATTTTCTGAGACTGAACTATTGTATAATGTACAGAAAGGAATTATTTGGAATTAACTGTGCCGTGAATCCACTCTGTAAAAGCAAAGGGTGGGGATGGCTTCATTCCTCACTTCTGATGCAAAGGGAAGGACTTTAAAGAGAACACTGAGAACCGAACTAAGTCCGTGGCAGATTGCGGGAGGCACAGGAACCTGGTGTCTGACTCCAACCTCTTAAATCTAAAGTCACAGATGAGTGACTTGCCAGCAGCTGGTGGACGAGCCAAGGAAAGGGGAGGCTGAGACTAGCTCTTGTGCGCAGAGGTTATTCAAGCCAAGGACACCCGTGTGATTCTGCCCACACCACGCGGGGGCCACGCACGAGGGAGAACCTGAGCCGGATCTCCGCAGTGTCTGCCAGCATCAGGACTCCCTGAAGGGCCATGCGATCTCCAGGGAGAGATGCGGAAGAGACCTGGACCCGGAGGGATTCTTAATGAACGTGGAAGGAGTAATCAACCAGCCGAATGGGAACCACTTCCCTATAGATGGAAGGTTTCTGAGAAATGTAAGAATATTCAGAGGGAAAGAGTCAGCTTTATATATGCAGAATTCAGGTTACCACCCCAGCTCTTAAACAGGGGCAGTCAAACAAGAATTTTCTCATTCTCTGCCTCCTTCCACTCCGAACCACCTACCACAAAGAGTTGGCATCACCCCCTTTACCAAGTACAGTTTCTGCTCATATCCTCTCTCTTCCCCATGGCAGGCCCTAACTTGGGGGACTAAGTTTTGATCACTGAATGGGAGTAGACCTTCTGACTGAGCTATATTTGGAGACTCAAGGTAACAATAAATATTTTGTATAAATAACAAATATATAATAACAATTAAATTACAAATATTATGTAAAAAGCTTGCTGTAACAGTATAGCTCCAGATTTTAGAGATCAATCTTTCAATAACTCATCATGTTGAAAGTCAAGTGAGATTTGAGAAGCAAGAAAAGGAAGCCTGATTAAGAGATGAAAAGGGGGGAAAATATGCAAGAATGGGGATAAGATCTGAGACATAACTAGAGATGTGATTAAAATAGTAATAAATGATAAAATATTTCTACAGATAATTCTATGGCAATAAATCAGAAAACCTTAGACATAGTTTACATAAATGCTTCTCTAATATGATTTTAAATTCTAAAATTACCCTAAGGGAAGTTAAAAATCTAAAGCCAATAATCATAAAAATGATTTTGAGAAGGTTAAAAATCTGCCATTAATAAAAGCCACCTAAGACCACTGGTTTTCACAGCATCTATCAAATCTTTTTAAAAAACAAATAATTTCCATGTATTTATGCTATTAAAATCCACTGGAAACAATTTCTTAATATGAAAACTTATAAAGTTACCATAAAAAACAAATGTATAGCTCAAC
Source organism: Molossus molossus (assembly GCF_014108415.1). NCBI lineage: Eukaryota > Metazoa > Chordata > Mammalia > Chiroptera > Molossidae > Molossus > Molossus molossus. Next base: position 22,392,392 of record NW_023425401.1, read on the forward strand.
CTCATATGTAAATGTAGATGCAAAGATCTTTGTAAAACAAAAGATCTTTTTAATATCCAGAAACTACCAGTATAGTTATTTACATCAATCTACAAAAAAATAAAAAACATATGGTACTAGCAATACATTCTGAAAAAAGTTAAGTAAATTAATAGGAATAAAAGTAAAGTATGACAAGATAATTTATCATGAACTAAAACTAATTATTATTCTAAATTATAAAACTTTCATTGCAATTAATATAAAAAATAAGATGAGGACTTCAGCTGGCATTGTTTTGAAAATGTCAGTTATAAAAATTGAAGTCAGTATAAACATTGGAAAATAAGGTGTTCTTTTTCTAATGACAATATTGTATATCTAGAAATTCCAAGATTCCAATTAAAATATAAATCAATAAAGAAAATCTTAAATAAGAGAAATTGTTCAAATAGAAACAAATAAATATGTAAAGATAAACAACTTTTGTGTATGTTATCTAAAATCAAATGCCAATAAAAATTGAATGATATCTATATTCTCATGGATAATTTTAAAAAGAAAACACAGGATCTATGTAAAGATATTGGTGAATCTTGTATAAGGACATACAATAATATTTGAACTATGGAATGACACTGTGTTCTTGGATGGGAAAAATGAATAAGGTAAAAATGTCAATTCTTCAAAATTATTCTATAAATTGTGGCATTTCTAAATAGGTTGACTTTAGAATTGCATACAATGACATAAAAGTTGACTTGCAAAAATACATCTGAGAATAACCAAGAAAAATTTGATAAAGAAGAGTTAGTAGCTGGGAAAGTTGCTTTACACATTATTCATCAGACTATAAAGTCACTATAGTCAAGTCACTATGGTATTGGCTATATAGATCCATAAAAGAGAGGATCTAAAAAACAGGTATCTGTATATGAAAATTTCATGTGTCTATTCAGTGGGAAAAGACTGACTGATTTAATAAATGGGGCTGACAATTAGAAATTTACCTGAAGGAAACTGAATTGGTCCCATTCTGACTATATGTGCTGTTCAATATTGTAGCCATTAGCCACAAGTGCTATTAGAATTAAAACGTAAATTAATTAAGAATAAATTTTAAGCCCTGGCTGGTTTGGTTTAGTGGTTAAAGCGTCCGCCCATGGACCAGAGAGTCCCGAGTTCGGTTCCAGCTAAGGGCATGTACCTCGGTTGCAGTTTGTCCCCGGCCCCTGTTGAGGTTGTGTGGGTGGCAACCAGTCGATGTGTCTCTCTCACGTCGATGTTTCTCTGTCTCTCGTCCTCCCTCCCACTCTATCTGAAGATAAATGCAAACAATGTCCTCGGGTGAGGATAAAAAAAAATAATAATAAAATAAATAAATAAAATAAATTTTAAAATGATATTCTTTAGCTGCATTAGACAGCTTTTAAAGTGTGGCTGGTGTTTACTAGAAAGTGCAAATTATAGATGGTTTCCAACTTTAAAGTATGTTCTATTAGCAACAAGACCTCTCTCTCTCTTTTACATATATATATATATATATACACATATGTATATATATTTACACATATGATTTATAAATATTCTTGTAAATATAACCTAAGAATATATAAACATAAATATATATGTGTTTGTATATGTACATTTAATTGTTCCCAGTTGATTTAAAAATTAAATGTAAAACACTTAGAATAAAACTATCAAGGTTACATATATAATATAGGGGTTGGGGATGAACTTTATAACATTTCCAGAAAACCAGAAAAAGTAAAGAGATATAGTTGATCTAAAAGAAATTATAACTTTTATATATGTATAGATACCAGTATCAGTACTCTTGAAAAAAAAAAAAATTATGTGCTTTTTCTTTTTTGTCTGCACTCACTTTAAGCAAAAGAGATTACACTTGAAAAGCACGAGTAAATGGGTTGTTAGACCATATTATGGTTGCATTTATATAAAAGTAATGAAAATATCAGTTCTCTTAACAACAAAAAAAACCAGTTATGCAAACAAGCAGATTCTATGGCATCATTATCAACGTTTAAAAAATATATAGGCAGTACCACCCACCAACCCACATACCTCCCCAAATGGGACACAACTGCATTCCTGTTATACAGCCTTTACTTTTTGAAGGTACTGATATCGGGGTTGTGAGATGCTGCTATATGCCACAGTGAGCAGGGCTCCCCCTAGGGGCGATGGCGACCTTGCCGCCTTTTGCTGTGCGCCCATGGGGTATGTTGTAGGAAAGCAAGTTTCTACAGGACTCATAAGTGCAAAATTTTACATATAGTGAAAGTGTTCAATAGTTCCTAGAACAGTGATAAGCATGACAAATGTCCAGTACATTAACATAAAGTCAGCCGACAAATAATATAAATGGGGGAAAATATTAAAAAGATTGCAATCCACGTGAAGATGAATGTTTCATGTCTATAATATAGAAAGAGTCCTTACAAATTGTAAACAAAAAGACTAAGAACCTAATAGAAAAGTAAATCAAGGATATGAATAAGGAATTCAAAGAAAAGTAAACTCAAATTTCCTATACTTACTATAAAGAGATAACATTTTACAAAGCAGACTGATAAAATTTAAAAATTTCAATAAAACTGCTGGTGGACTATGAAGGAAATGGCATATTCTTCGCTATTAGAATTATAAATTATTCCCACCTTTTTAGAATGAAAGTTAACAATGTCTATAAAATATAAAATAATCATAGCCTTATAAGTAAAAACATTGCTACATAAAAATACACATACAAGGATGCTTATTGCATTCTTCTTGTAGAGGCAAAAGACTTAAAGCGTGAATGTTCTTCAGCTGAAAAAAAATATGATATGTTCTCACAGTAGGCTATTAAAAGACAATTACAAACAGTGAGTAAGATCTATATCATTTTTTTGGAGTGATTTTGACAATGAGTTGTTGAGTGAGAAAAGCAAGATGTAGAGAAAAAAATAGAACAATGCACAAAAGACACTTAAGTTTTTAATAAAAATCAGAGTGGGCTGTGGATGTGAAAGAGGGTGAATTGATGCAGGCAGAGAAGAGGAACAGAAAATTAGAGAAACAAGCAGAAAATAAAATCAGAGTTGCAAATTCAAAACATATTCAAATATCTCCTTTTTTGGAAAACTATTTACATGCCTTATGTATACCTGCTTCAAGAGAAACTATAAAAGAGTTTAACCTAGGTCTCCAGATTTTAAGAATGTCTAACATATATTGTCAGGTGAACAATTATTTTACACAATAATATGTAGAGAATGATTTCATTAAAAAACAAATAAGTATGTGTGTGTGTCTGTACCAGCAAGATGACAGGCTACACACTAGTGTATTAATATTAGTTTCCTTAGAAATGGTAGAATTGGAAAACAAAGGGTGATATTACTTATACTGATTCTAATTAATTTTGAAATGTAAAACATTAAAAAAGTACCAAGCGCTGGCCGGTGTGCCTCAGTTGGTTGAGTGTCATCCCTTGCATCAAGAGGTCAGGTTGCTGGTCGGATTCTTAGAGCACATGACTGGGTTGTGGGATAGAACCAGTAGGGGGCGTGCACATGGATGTTTCTCTCGTCGTTTCTCTCTCGCATTCCGTCTCTCTCTAAAAATCAGTTTAAAAACATTTAAAAAATCTATGAACATTCTAGAAATTATTGTAGAGGGAATCAGCTGTATTATAATTCAGAGAATAATTGGACGCCATCAATCGAGACAGGAGTGGTTAGGAATAGCTTCTCTGAGGAGAGTATCTGAGCTGAGACGTGAAGGACAATAGCTTTAGAGTGGAGGGCCAGGCAAAGAACACTCTAAGCTGAGTTCACAAGACTGAGCTTGTTTGAAGGGCAGAAAGGAAGTCAGGGTGCCTGCTGTGTTGGGAGCAAATGATAGGTTGTGTGAGGCAAGGTCAGAGAGGTAGGGCCTTGTAAGTCACTGCTAAAAAAGTCTGGGTTGTGACCCACTTACAGTGAGCAAACAAGGTAAGTACATAAATGTAACAACTTTACAGCAACTTCACATTCCTCAGACTCTAGCACTTGGTCATTGGACTAATTTCAATTCAGGCATTTCAAATTGCGTGCTGCAGCTTATGTTTCAAATTGCTTCAGTCCATGGTGGATTCAGAAAAAAACAAACAAACCAAAAAAAAAAAAAAAAAAGGAAAACTACAACAAACTCATCCTCTCCACAGGTTGGTTCTAGAAGCACTGTTGTAAGACGCTGTTTGGTTGCTTTTCTGAGAGCAGTGAGAAGCCACTGAAACATTTTACAAAGAAATGAGTCTTTGTATGTTTTACCACAGAATTCTCCCCTTTAAAACTAGTGTTATCCCAACTTTCACTGAGCAGAGGTGATTGGAAAAGACCCAAGGGTTATAATAAGCTGTGGAACAAAATAGATCCAGAGACATGGAAGTAGGGAACAGACTGACAAACCTCAGAGAGAGGGGGAATGAGGGATGGAAAGAGATAAAGTTATATGCATATATGCATAAGCTATGGACACAGGCAACAATGTGTTGAAGAGGGGGGGAGGAGACGGGATTGGGGATGGGGATATCAATGGGGGGAAAAGAAGGAGGAACAACTGTTATACTTTGAATAATAAAGATATATAAAAAAATAAGGAGAGTAGTTAGGAGACTATGGTGATGGTGCAGGTAGAAGATGATGAAGGCTTTTTTTGGATGGTGGCAGCTGCACTGGGTGATGGAAAGCAGGCTTGAGAAACCATAAATGATTTCTAGTTTGTTTTTTTTTCTTTTCTTTCCTTTTCTTTTTTTTTTTTTTTGCCATAGGAACTGGTACCTTCTGATGACATCTGTGGACGTAGGGGCTAATGAAAGAAGAGTTTGCAGGCAAAATTCAAGAGTTCTGGCTTGGACGGATTTAAGGTTGAACTATATATCACAAATCACAGGGGAACTAAAGCTCCTCAGAGATCTGGACTAGGGGACTGGTTTGGGGAGTCATTAATATCTAGATGTAGGGTAACTAATCATCTTGTTTGTCCAGGACTGTCCCGGTTTTAGCACAGAAGGTCCCAAGTCCTGGGAACCCTCTTAGTCTTTGACAAAACGAGGAAGTTGTCCACCGTATGTAGATGGTGTTTACACTATCGGACTGAATATGAGCAGCCAAGCAGATCACCGCAAGGATCGCACCAGGCGGATGCTAAGCCAAAGAGAATCTCACAAGGGATAACCAGCGAGGAAGACAGAAAAGTGGCAAATATCTGGAAAACCAAGGGAAGAGACAATAAGAATAGAAAAGCAGATTTGGCAAGATGATGGTTACTAGTGACTTAAACAAGGAAAGAGTCTTGCAAGTGTTGGGGGGAAAAACTATAAGGCTGTAAATCGAAGAGCGAAGGGATAGAAATTGGATTAGCAAATTTTAAAAAGTCATCCCAGAAGCTTTGCAGTGAGGGGGTGCAGAGAAATGGACAGTAGTTTGAAGGGACGGGAGGGAGTGGAAAAGAGTTGTGTATGACTCTATTTTGGGAAGTGAAACTACTACAGAAGTGCAGTAGGTTTGCCTGGAAGTCTTGATAATCCATATTAAAATTTTAACATACATTCGGTGGTTTTATTCTTCCTAGTTGGTGATTTTCTATAATTACATTAAGTCTCTCAGGCGCTAGCACGAAAAAGTTTTAAAGTTGTTTCAACCAGTATTTGTTTTTTTTAGTAGGGGGAAGCATGCTAAAGAAAATGGAGGCAAGCAAGTTAAAATAATTAAAAGGGAATTATTTAAATTGGGAAACGTGGACTACAAGCCAAGTTAAAGGGGAAACAGGAAAAAGACGTAGGTAGAAAGTGAAAAGGGAAGGCAATGGTTGTGATGTGCCGTCGAAGTTGAAGACTTCTTGCAAAACGAGTACTTGGGAACGCAAGCTGGAAGGACAGCAGATGGCAGCCAGAGAGGGAGTGACTGGACTTCATGTCAGCGTCACTGGCCGGGAAGGGGTGGAGGAACAGGTGATTGGAAGTGAGAAGGGGAAGGATCTGACAGGTGGGCTTCAAAAGTTTCATCCGTATGAACTCTTAAGTCACCAAAAATAAATGCATGAACAAGGGTGGAGAAGAGGAAGAGAAGGAGTCAAGACTTAAGCAAGCCTGAGGGAGAGGCTGGGTCAGTATGTGAGAGGAGATGCAGTGGGTGGTTTAGATTGATGGTCCAACCTTCCACTGGGAGGGAGGGACACACGCCCGACTCCTTACCCTCTGATCCCGTGGTTTATGGCGTCTGATAGGGAAAAATACCCTCTGCTCCCGACCATTGCAAGGAAAATGGTGTCATCGGGGCCTAAGACATTAAAGGGAACAGTCAGAGATGAGTTTGAAGTAAGAAGGGAATCTCATCACATGCTATTAGGATCAGCCACGTAACTTGCAGTGCCCAGTGCAAAATGGAAATGCATAACGTTATGTTACAGAAATTAAGCATTTCCAGATGGCAACAGATAAACATTCCATCAAGCGTGGGCCCCAGTGCAAGGTCCTGAGTGACTGCTCAGGTCGAATGCCCATGAAGCCAGCCCTCCCTACGCTGGTGTTTCACAGGCACAGGAAGAAGATTTGGGAGGGAGGGACTATATTGTACTTATTTATTTGATTGTTAGGATCTACTATGTGTCAGTCATTGTTTTAAAAGCGTAGCCATCAATATCGCCCTGGCCGGTTTGGCTCAGTGGTTAGAGTGTCGACCTGCGGTTCGGAGAGACCCGGGTTCGGTTCCCACTAAGGGCATGTACCTCGGTTGCAGTTTGTCCCCAGCCCTGGTTGGGTTGTGCGGGTGGCAGCCACCCGATGTGTCCCTTTCACGTCCATGTTTCTCTCTCTTTCTCTTCCTCTCTTTCCCTCCCACTCTATCTGAACAAAAAATGGAAAAATGTCCTCAGGTGAGGATAAAAACATTTTTTTTTAAAATTAATAAATACAAGCTTAGCCAACATTATCATTTCATCCTCCTAACATGTAAATTAGGCCTTATTTCCCCAGTTTATACAGATGAGAAACTTGAGCGCTAGAAATTTAAGTGATTTGACCAATGTGACAGTAAGGGGCAGCCTGTTTCTAGATCTGTGTGCCTGTTTGCCCAGCTAGGATGCTCTCAGCCGTCTTAGAAATAATGCTTTGGGAGAGACAGACTTAGTGTTGAGCAAAGTCAACGTGAGTGTGAGCAGTGATAGAATTAGTCCTCATTAGGTCCCCGGAGGAAGAAGAATAATCAGCAGTAAGGTATTGTTTTTAATACTGAATTCTCTCTCCTACATTCTAAAGAGGAAAGACACTTTATTTTTTAGGATGTTTTTGGGCGGGGATTTTTGCCATGTTGATCTCTAAAGTGGATAAAGTTGAGGCCCCATGAGGTAATTTCTTATTTTGTACATCTAATCCTGGAAACCCACATTTCAAACAAAGTGTTGTAATTAGAAATAATTGAACCAAATTCTTTGATGAAAGTTTAAAAAACATAATTGGGCAAATTAAATTATATTGATGGACATGCCACAAACAGAATTTTAAATAGTCCTCATATGTGGATGAAATTTCTCACATTAAAAAAAAAAAAGATATCCCTGGGAAAGATCTGTGATCTAATTGTTTAGCACTCTGGTTTGCTTTGGCCCTGTATAGAAGAACTCTATGATCCTGCCCTGTACTACTTGGTGTGGATGCTGAGCTGGTTATTTTATTTATGACTGAATCACAGGTGATTCTTTGTCTCCAGATACTTTTGCACTGCTCTGTGTGTGAGGGATTGGGGAAAATAAAAGATGCAATTAATTTTGGTCCAACAGATTAGTTAACGATGCCTTAAAAAAAAGACACAGCTGGTTGTGTGATTTATTGGCCTGTGTACTTATTGAAATAGGAATTGATTAATGTTCTCTGTCTAAACTCCGCTTTTGTTTTAGTGGATTAATTATAATATGAGTTTTGGTCAGTTTGATGTAATCCAAAGTAGAAAACACAGAAAAACTAATGACGTAGGCCTCCTTAGTTCTAAGGCAGTCACTGGAGTCGACCATTTCCTTTACAGCTATGAAATGTAGATGAATGTACCTATTAGCACAGCTGTATACATGACACCTTACAATAGCACAGTTACATTAAAAATAGGAATAAAAAATTGCCTGGCCGGTGTGGCTCAGTGATTGAGCATTGACCCATGCACCAAGAGGTCACTGGTTCAATGCCCAGTTAGGGCACATGCCCAGGTTGTGGGTCCGGCCCCCATTGAGGGGCATGTGGGGGTGGCCAATCGATGTTCTCTCTCATCAATGTTTCTCTCTCCCTCTCCTTCCTCTCTCTAAAATCAATAAAGAAAAAAAATTTTTTTAACTGACAAAAATGAAAAAAAAATACTCAGACTCCAATTTTCAGTACTTGTGAAAAACAATAATCTTAATTATGCTTCTTAGTTAATGAAGTTAGTATATAGATAGTAGATTATTATAAATGATACCGTGGTACTGCTATACAAACTGTATATTTCTATCATTATTTTGATATCCAACTTATAGAGTTTGTTTAATTTCATTTTAATTCATAAGGTTTATTTTAGTTGGTGTTAAGGGCTAAATTGTGTTCCCTCCCAAATTGATCTATTACAGCCCTAACCCCCAATATGAGCCTATTTAGGGATGGAGTCTTTACACGGGGAAGTAAGATGAAGTGAGGTGGTAAGGGTCCTAATCCAGTGGGACTGGTGTCCTTATGAGAAGGGGAAGAGACAGCAGGGGGCATGAACAGAGAAATGGCCATCTGCAAGCCAGGGAGAGGAGCCTCAGGAGAAACCAACCCCACCTGCACCTTGCCCTGGACCTCCAGCCTCCAGAGCAGTGAGACAAAGGATGTGTGTGGTGTAAGCCACTCGGACTGTTATTTTGTTATGGCAACCCTAGCAAACTAATATAGTTGAAGACAGTTCTATCTCTGAGTTTAGTACTCAAAATAATTTACATCCATCTGTTTTTAATACTACTAGTATACATGATTTTACATACATCATTTTGAGACTTAAAAAAATTCAATTTAGATGAAATTAGATATATTTTCCTTTGTCTGAACTTAACATGTTATTTTATATTTAAGCAATAAAAATTTTCTCCTTTATATGTAACTTCAATCTTTATTACAAATGTTTATTACAAAGTATTTAGAAAATATAGAAAGATAAAAAGAAAAAGTAAAACATTTCTTGTTTTACCGTGTAAAAACAATTACTGAGGACATTTTGATATATCAACATAGATAGTAATAAAATGTTTGAAGGATTTATACACTAGTTTCTTTCTTGGGTTTTAAAATGTGATACATGGATATTTCTGTATCATTAAGTAGATGCCATATGTATACACACACAAACCTATGCATCACAATTTTCAAAAACTTTGGCATAAAATCCTATTGCATAAACGTAGCAGAATTAATTTAACCTATCTACCTTTGTTGAGTAATTAGACATTCAAATATTCTCTATGATAAAATGATATTTTAAAATAGTAACAAATGAGTGTTCTGAGCCATTTTCTTCTAAAGCTCTTTCTCTACATTCTAAAAAGGAACATACTTTACTGTTTAGGTAGGTTCCAAGCATGGCTTTTGCTTTGTTGATCAAGGAAATGGATGAAGTAAAGAACAGTATAAGTCTAACAGGCTACATTAATACATGTGAGGAAGAGACATGCCAAAAAAAACAAACAAACAAAAAAACTGAGCTGAAAAGATGCAAGAGAGAAGAAATGGCCAGTTTTAGAAAAAATGTTTTGGAAACTTTTAGTAAAAAATCCGAGCTATTGGGAGCAGCTGCTTATACTATGAGTGGAATTTGCGGGAAGAGAAGCGGGACAAGAGGGTTTGGGGAAGTTCTGTGGTGTCGTAACACTAGAATGACCCATTCAAAGGTTCTTTTAAGATATAATAAAACTTTAATTGTTTTCGTATTTTGGAATATTGGATGCCGTTTCTTTAAAATTTTGAAAAGTAATAAAAACTACCACTTTGTTTGTAAAACATAAACAACTGAGGACATACACATTTCCAGCTCAGTCTTTGAATACGCTCTTAATTTATTATAAAAGTGCTGATGAAAAGGACATGCAAAATTTAAAGGTTTTAATTTATATTTTCAATGGCTGTCTTATATCTGCTGTCACTATTTAAAAGAGCTTGTTTCCTATCTTACCATCTTTTCGACTTTGTCAATATGATAAACAATGATATAAAAATATATTTTAACTTGCATTTTTATTAAATGTGTATGGATATTTCCTTTCATTATATATGTATCTCTAGCTCACTCACTCTATTAAATACTAAATAATATCTCATAAAAGGTATATTTTCCAATAAATACTTTATAAGATTTATAGGATAGTATTTTCACTTTTAAGTGAAATGTAAAGTTGATATGTTATATGAAATAACCTATTTCAGATAATGGTGTAAATGTAACATTTTAAAACTACAAACATTTTTACTTAGAATTCTTGGGAAATACAGTTCTCAGTTATTATTTTTCTCAGGAGGGCCAAATTTCAGATTCAATCTTAAGTGTAATCTTAAAAAAAATCTTTAGATAGACATTGTCTGACGGACTCTAAAATTTTATCTAGTTTCATAGAAAATTGATGACTAGACAAATTCATTTATATTTTTACTTCTTCTTATCTCCTTTGTTGATTCAGAGAATGAGATCCCCTACCTGCAATTTAAGCCTTCAGGTTCTAGTTATGCTCTTGATCTCATTACTGTCTTGGCTTTGTCTTTCCTTCTGATGGTTCCTACTGTTCAGTATATAAAGATAATAAAGTCCTTCCCATGCAAATACAACGTCTCTTGTCTATACGTCTGCCTCCCCTTAAGCTATTTTTCTTACCTTTTCTTCTCATTTAAACTTCTTGAACAGTTCTCATCCCATAGACATTTACATATAACTGTAACTTACTTGCATTCCACTTACATTGCTCTTTCTGAGGTCACAGCTAATTGCTTATTTACAAATTTAATGGGGTTGTTTCCATCTTTATTTGACCTGACCACTTGACTTTTCTTCTTTAATTTCAGTATCTGCTTGTCTTCCTACAGAGCACATCTTTTATATCTCCTTTCATGTCTCCGATGCTATCATTGTAGGTCCCTTTATGGCATCCTTTTCTTTGCTTCTTTTTTACAAGGATGCTGTTGAGTTCTCTTGACACTTTTTATCACTCTGCCTACTCTTCAATATAATCCTGCAATCTTCCTGCCACTTTGTAGTCTTCCTTTTTTCTTCTTTTGCTAACAGTTTAAACATGTTTTCCCATCATCCTTTGGACTCCATTATTTCTGATGAGAAGTCAGAATTTAATTACTGTTCCTTTGTATGCAATGTCTTATTTTTCTACCATGTTCAATATTATCTCTGTGCATTTGTTTTTAAACTGTTTATGATGTTCCTTTTTTGAATTTATTCTGCTTGGGCTATGCTAAAATATTGGCATCTGTAAACTTAAGTATTTCATCAAATTGGTAAATTGTAGCCACTATCTCCCCAAATGTTTAATCCCCTTTTTTATTTTATCTCTTTCTAAATCCCAATTACACACAATTCTACCCTTTGCTATTGCCTCATGGGTACTTGAGACTGTTTATATATATTTTTTATTTATTTTGGTTACAGATGTTTCTCCTTTTTCCCCTCTACACACCCCTCTCCCCCCCCCCCCACAACATTGTTGTCTATGTCCATTGGTTATGCATACATACATTTAAGTTCTTTGCTTTATTTCATTCATCCCCAACCCCCTGCCTCCCTCCTCTGAGGTTTGTCAGTCTGAACTGTACTCCTTTCTGTGTCTCTAGGTTTATTTTGTTCATAAACTTATTTTGTTTATTATATTCCACAAATAAGTGTGATCATGTGGTATTTGTCTTTTTCTGATTGGCTTATTTTGCTTAGTATAATGCTCTCCAGTTCCCTCCATGTTGTCTCAAAGAATAAGAGATCTCTCTTACTTATAGCTGCATAGTGTTCCATTGTGTATATGTACCACAGCTTTTTTATCCACTCATCTATTGATGGATACTTGGGCTGTTTTCAGATCTTAGCAATTGTAAATAGTGCTGTTAGGAACATAGGGGTACATATATTCTTTCTGATTGGTGTTTCAGGCTTCTCAGGATATATTCCTAGAAGTGGGATCACTGGGTCAAATGGCAGATCAATTTTTAATGTTTTGAGGTAACACCATATTGTTTCCATAGTGGCTGCACCAGTCTGCATTCCCACCAGCAGTGTACTAGAGTCCTCTTTTCTCCACACCCTCGCCAACACTTGTTGTTTGATGATTTGTTGATGGCAGCCATTCTGGTAGGTGTGAGGTGATACTTCCTAGTTGTTTTAATTTGCATCTTTCTGATGATTAGTGAAGTTGAGCATTTTTTCATATGTCTCTTTGTATGTCATTTTTGGAGAGGTATCTATTTAGGTCCTCTGCCCATTTTTAATTGAACTCTTTGTCTTCCTTTTGTTCAGTTGTATGAATACTCTACATAATCTGGAAATTAACCCCTTATCTGATGTATCATTGGCAATTATGCTCTCCCATATACTGGGTTCCCTTCTATCACTATTTCTTCAAATGTATTCTCTAACAATTGTTCATTTTCTTCTTCTTCTGGAACTCCTATGATGAAGATGTTATGTTTTATATTGTGCCACAGTCCTCTTAGGCTGTCTTCCTGGTTTTCAATTGTCTTTTCTTTTTGGTTCTCTGATTGGCAGTTTTTTGTACCCTGTCTTCCAATTCACTGATCTGATCCTAGGCATCCTCTACTTTGCTGGTTATTCTTTCCAATGTGTTCTTTATTTCTGCTATGTCATTCTTCATTTCCAGTTGGTTGGTTTTCAATGCTTCTATATCTTTACTCATGCTGTTGAGCTTCCTCATGAATATTACTCTGATATCTTGCTCAATTCCCTTTCATTTATTTTATCTTCTATTGAATTATTTTGTTCTTTCATTTGGGATTTGTTTCACGATTTTGGCTTTTTCAGTGGGTTTTGGAGCCTGCCCTATTTTTCCCGTGGGTATTTGTGTTCTGCTGATTGTGTCTCTCCCTACTGGGTTTGGATGAGTGTGGGAGGACCTACATTAAACAACACTGTTAAGTCTTAATTTCCTGGCTAGATTTGCAAGCCCAGGAAGGGTTCAGTTATCCTCTAGCTTTTTTGCCTGGAGGCTGTTAGTTTCAGTTACTTGATAAGTCATGGGTTGTAGCCCTCAACTGAATGAAAAAATCCCTCAGGTGTTCAGGGTAAGAGGATTACCAGCAGGTGGGGCAGATGCTTGCTGGCTGTTAATGAGCCTCAGTTTGCATTTCTCTGGCCTGGCCAGGTGGTGTTAAATTCCTGAGGGTGGGGCTCTTGCTTCTCTCTGGGGCTCTGGGAAGGGGTTCTTTGAGGAACATGGCTACTGTCCTGTGAGGGAGTGATTAAGCAAAAAACTCCCACTGCCCTCCCAACTCTCCAAGATCCCGAGTCTCTCCACACAATTCCAGTCCAGCCCACTCTCCCTCTGCAAGAGCCCAAGGTGAGTGGCTGTAGCTAATTTAGTGCTCTGTTTCACTCTCTGCATTGTAGAGCCATCTTGGGATGTTAACCCCAAGGGACCTGCTCACAGATAAAACAGCTGCTGTCCATGAGCTCCCAGTCCTGCCCCCCACTCATTCCTCCACTCCTCTGCAGTTTCTACTAGGCTTGATTTAGTGTCTTTTTACTGTCCCTTGTTATATGGGTCTTCTCCAGCTGCTTTTCTGTTGCTTTTTCTGGACAATTTGTCTTTATTTCAGTTGTAATTCCAGTTTCATCCTGGGAGATCATCTGTATAGTTTCTATTCACTCTGCCACCATTTTGGAATCTCAAGACTGTTTATATTTTAAATCTACTTTCTCTTTATTATTTCAATTAGATCATTCCTCTGAATTTATCTTCAAACCTATTGAATCTTTCTTCTGGCATTTTGACTCTATTGTTTCATATGTATAGTTTTGTTGTTAATTTTTAAATCATATGTTATACATTTATTTCTAGAATTTCTATTTGGGTCTTATTGTTTTCTATTTCTCTCTTGAGATTCCTCTCTTTTCAACCATTCCTATACCTCCCTGTACAGTTTTAGTGTTTTTATAGCTAATAACTGCTATAAAATCCTTGTCTGATAATTTTAGTACACATCTTGGAGGTTCTATCTTCATTAATTGTATTTTTTAGGGATAGTTCAAGTGAATCATGTTTTTCTTTTTTCTTCCTTTCTTTTTATTTATTTTTTTGTAGGTAAACTGATTTTAAATTTTACCTGGAATTGCAAATTTCAATTTGTAAAGGCTCTGGATTCAGTTATGCTCCTGTAAATAATTTTGTTATTGTTTTTTAATATGTAGGTAATTTGGTTGTATTTTAACCATAAGCTGTTTCTTTGGTTGTGAAAAACAGCTGAAATATCAAAATAGTAGTATTCATTTGGACTGAGTCACTTGGAATCTGCATGGTTCACAAGTCAGCCAGATATGTTAGTATAGTTTATTTAAAAATTTGGGCCTTCCTCTTTCTGTTTTTTTTCTTTCAGATGTATTCCCTCTCATTTCCAGTTGCTGGGGTTACTCTAAACACTGTCCTCTTCAAACTAATAGACAACTGTGCATTTTTTATACCTGCTTCAACCGTGTATATGGTACTGACTAGAGGCTACCTTATAGTATAATTTTTAAAAATTGGGAAACTTATTCAAGTGCAGTTTTTTATATGCAATTATTGATCTACTTCTAGTATCTGCCTGCTTTTAGGCATTGTCTACTTCCTTCTATAATTAAAAAAATCTATGTGTCGGAGGGTTGGTGGGAAAAGAAATATTTGGGTGCTATTGAATTCTGGGATCCATCACAATATTATCTTACCTACTCTCACTTTTATGTTCTCTACCCTATAGTACCTACCTAATATATTCAAAACTGAGCTCATTGCTTCCCTGCCAAACCTGTCCCTTTCTCAGTGTTTCTTGTCTCAAGTAATAAAATTTAACAACCAATTTTTCACTCAAGACATAGCTTATCCTTTATTTTCCCCACATGAAATGTTATTGATTTTATTTCTGGAATATATTCAATGTTTTTGTTTTCTGTTGTTGTTCACAGCAAATAGTACTTAACATATTCCCTTATTATCTCATGATACACTTTATTATAAACGTTTTAAATGTATGTTCATCATGTAATAAATTCAAAACTCTATAATCTTGATCAGCCTCAGTCCATTCTTCCAGTTCTTCTATCTCTCCATCCCTTGAATTTTGTATCATTTGTTATTCTCTTAAAATTTAACATATTTTATGTCTTTGTTCATATCAGAAAGTGTTTCCATGCAAGTGAAACTGTTTTATTCCTTTTTCTTTGATTTCTTTAATTTTGCTTTGCTTTTAAAAGTTGGTTTTTCCTCCTCTTAAGGGATTATCCCTTCTCTTGAGGGATTTTTTAAATGATACTTTTCCTTTTTCTTATAATTGATTTATACCATGATTAAGCTTTTGGCTCCTTTTCTACCCCAACTTGATATATGAGACTGTGTCTTATTTATCTTTGTGTGTGTGTGTGTGTGTGTGGATATATATATATATATATATATATATTCAATAAGTGATTTCTGAACTGAATTGAATGCTAGTCATACAGTCATATCTTTATTTCTCATCTATTGTAATATATATAATATATATATTGTAATATGTATGTATATATATGTGTGTGTGTGTATATATATATATACTTGGTGCTGTAAATTTTAAACATTTTAATTAAAAATTTCAAGAATTTTTTACTATTACTTTCTTATTACATTGGAGGAGGGGGGACATCTCTAATCCTTAGCTCCAGGTTTATATATTAGGTGTAAAGACATATATACCTTATAGGCTCTTGGTCAGATACAAATTCACATTCAAGCAAAGAAGTTTTTTTTTGTTTGTTTTTTGTCTTGAATCTTTGTTAACTTTATAGAAAGCCCCTATTTTATGAATCATGACCTGCCTTCAAATTGTAGCACAACAATTAGCCAATGCAGAGGGGGAGAAAGAAGGAAAAGCTAAAACATGGGAGAAAGGTAGGAGCCCAGTTTCACTCATTGCCTAACATATGATATCACAGGCCTGGCAGATAAATGGAAGGAAAAAATGTTGCCTTGCCTACATTTAGTAGATTATATGCCTCTAAATCCTAAACCTTGCATGCAAGGACTGTGTGACTCACTAATATTTTAGCCCTGGTGCCCAGCACATAGTAGGTGTTTAAGATATGTTTTAATGAAGTAATTAAGGAGAAAAATCTAGGTCAATGACTGTTAAGGAAAATCTCAACAATTTAATGAGAAGAACAGACTCTGCAGTAGAAATTCAAATCAATCATCACAAGCAGGAACAGACTAAATTTTAGATTAGTTAGAACCAGAAACAACACCCCCTTGATGGGTTTCAATTTAGTTAGATCTAAGGGAGTTTCAGATCACATCTGTTCATTGGTGTTGGATTTTGACAATGTGACAGAGGAGTGGCACTCAATGATACAATCGAGAAAAGGATCCCTCTATCTTATCCTTTTGGTATAGGTCATTTATTTCCTTGTCTTCTTCCTGTTTTTAAATGTTTCCAGCTAGCAAGAGGAAGCATAGTCAGCAAGGTCTCTCAAGGTCATGACTGGACATAGAGTTGACCATGATAACACCAACCACAGTGACTAGTCCAGTGCACTTCCAGGGTACTCTGTGAAATGAACCAGACCTGGCAGCGTTGGCTGTTACAAATGGTTGTGGTGTGATACAGTCCCACATACGTAATCATTGAGTCAAGCCTCCTGGCTGGAAGGAACTGAGATAAGGATCAGTGTTTAAATTGCAGCACATTGTAAATAAATACCCAATGCTGATATTAGTATTGTGCCAAAAGCAGGGATTTGCTTAAATTATTGAACATGACATTCATTCCCTTACTGCTGAGTAGAGGAAGGCATAAAAGAACATTTTTTGCTGAAATGAGCCTATCACTTTGAAATTTAGCCCTCATCATCCAATGCACAAAGAGGGGAATGCTGGAATTTTACAAAGGCTATTCAAAAAAAAAAAAGGGAATATAGTTTGTAGTGTTCAGAAGCCAGAGAATTCGACTAGTGCTCTCATTTGTTTTTCAAGTTTTCCTTAAATTGGCTTACAGATTTATCTACAATTCATTGCACATGGATATGTTTGTCACTGCATATTTATAACAGCTGTGATCCTGATGGGGATTTAGTGAACCAAAGGCCCCTCTGCATGCAAGCGGTCACCAGGCAGCTAATAGGTTGAGGGCTGTAACGACAATAAAGTGAGCAGAACCATGCAGCTGGGGACCAAATGTAGGATAATAACTAGCAGTTGGCCATTACGGGGTTAACTGCTGGTGTTCTGGTAAGTGTTAAAAAATGTTGAGGTCCTGCTCAAAAAGCCAGCCAAAATTTGAACATTTCCATTGGGTCAAAGTAATATGTGCCTCTGCTTCTTTTTAAAACTGGCGATTAGTTTTAGGACAACAATGCTGTTGCAGTGTCTAACACATATTATTTATAATTTTTAAAATAATTATGTTGTAGTTTTCCAACATGCTTTTCATCTAAATAAGAGATCCTTGCAGAATATCAGCTTCTTCGTCTCTGGGGCTTGAGCCACTGGTGTTTGTGGCTTACACTTTCCAGACTTGTTGGATTTACCCTGGGAAGAATTTTTACCTACATTTGTTGAGTTAAAGAGCCATCCATTCTGTTGTTTTAAACAAATGAAATTGTATCACTGCAACGTCAGTCCAAACATGTGTAATTAACATGGAAAATATGTCTGAGCCATATTGGTCAAGATAGATGACTTCCTCACATAACTTATAAACAGTTACAGGCATAAAGCCAGGATGTCAAAACCAAGTTGTGTACCACAGAGGTTTATCTGGGAGGACTTTCAAATTACAAAGGAAAAAAGAAAGGCAAAAATCAGCCTGCCATGCTTTCTTAACAAGGAGAGTCGCTTTCTGCTATCTGTAGAAAAATACGCCTCCTGTCCTCCTTCTCGACATGTGTTCCTCACACTGTGACGGTCACAACGGATATCTCCTTCTTCTGGAAATGTTCATCAAACGATAGAATGGTGCATGTCAGAGCTTTCAAATTATTCTGGCTGGAAATAGGTCTCTAATCTCCTTTTAAATTTTAATGGCGGCTGTGTGAGGAATTCTCTTCGGAATTCTTTGATTAGTGGCCTAGACTCTAAAGGAAAGAGTTCCAACTCTGTCCCTTATGTGTTTTCCCGAGTCTCTTGAAAGCCATCAGCTCTGACTTTTTTCTAGTGTTGTTTTGTTAGGTAGTGATCCAATCAGTGCTACTAGCAAGGTAGCAGACTTGTAGGCCATAGGAGCAAAGGGGCTTACCTGTTGATGCTCTGCTTCCTTGCTGGGTAAAATGAGCTCATCCTGAGTATATACCTGAAGATGCTTTGCATCTTCAAGTGTATCCCAGTCCCGGTTGTATGTCATCAGTGGCATGAGTTAGAAATGAGTTGTGCCAAGAACATCTCAGGAAATCTTCCCTGCAACTGAATCACATCCAGGGAGGTTGAGTTCCTGAGGTACCATGACTCAGTATAAGGACAATCTAGTTAGACTATAGCTGTAGAGCAAGACCTGGCATTTCTGGAGGTATAATGAATTGTTAGTGTAGAGGTTAGTAGATTTATTAAAATTAACGTCATTGGAAATTCTTTCTCTGAGAAAAGCCCCTTGGTGCCATTCCGGAGTTACGCTAAAAAGGTTCTTGACCACTTGGTTGATGAGAGCTTGCTGTTAATGAACTAAACTCATGGATCTTCTAATAGTAAAGGTCTTAAGGTGTGTAATTTATTCTTTAATTTTCAAGCAGCTTGGGCACTGAGTGGTTTTGCACACACCAGAGGGAGAAGAAGAGAAAACAAGCAAGCCAGAAAGTGAGAGAATTAGAGAGAGGGAGAGAGATATCTAGGGATATTTTGTTGTACAATGTTTCAAAAGGGAAAACTGATTGTCTTATCTTCTGAGGACCTACGAGAAGCAGGGCACATGGGATAAGACTGCTGCAGAGGTCGGTTTCCCTGTGGAGTGCAGTTTTAGATGAACTCCGTCAAGAAAGGGGGATTAATGTTCTTCCCACCACACATACTCACAGGCAGGGAAGGTAAGCCGACCGAAACACGTGGGATCCCCAGGAACCGAGCAAACCTGGGAAGGCTTCACTTGTTCTTGGGAACACGGGGAAGCAGGGAAAGAAACAGGTCTCCGTTGCTCCATCCTTTTTGGCGTTAGTCATTGTCAGCATTCTAGAAAACCTTCTCTAACCTTCCTCATCTTCATTCCACGCCTCTGATGAGATCTGATAAGACTGGCAGGATATAGAGTTGAATGAATCACAGAACAAGGACCGCTCCCTTTCCATCTTTACCTTGCTGGGTACAGCACTAGGATTCAAGGATACCTCTGTGCCAGGCCCCATTTTTTCAATTACATCTAAGGGAAAGCTGTTGATTGCTGTCCTTGACATTAAATTGGACCAGTGTCCCCAGAGTCTTAGAGTCCACTGGCCCGGCCCCAGCAGCTGGGTGGTTTCACCCTGGCTATTTAATCTAAACTTAACTCAACTCTGAATACTATAGTTTACCAGCACTCACTTTAATGTGGATTGGAGACCTAAAGGAGAGTGGGAAATCTATTAGGCATCCTTAGAAAAGGAAGTAAAGAACGTATCAAAACAGGAAGAAGGGTTCTATCTTGTAGCCATAAACCTATATTATTATTATTATTATTACTGTCGTTGTTATTTTAGTACATGGCCCGATGACATCTTTTCTGTAAGCAACTGCCAACAAATCAGAAAGTATATATAGTCCAAGAGATTTATTCTTGATTTAAAAAGTTGAAAATGTAAGGTAGCATGTAAGATATGTTCTCAGCCAAAGCTAACCTGGGCATGTGTTACATACCTATGGTGCATACACCTGGGCATAGGGTCACATATGCACTTAACAAGGGATGGATCTGTCACTCTGAATATATCCAATCTCTGGTGAAATACTGGGCACCAAGAGTCGGTAGCTGCGGCATATGCTATAAACATTTCAAATATTAACGCATCTGACACTTGGCAGGTGCACTTAAGAATGACAACTCTTGGCAAGTTCATCTCATCCTTGCCCACAAATAATAAAGAGAAAGAAATATTTCAGTCTGGCAGAAATAAGCAACAGGTGCTGCCGGGCCTGCGATGTAGTTTAACGGGAGGGAGTATATTAAACAGTGTGAAATAAGCAAGCATAATTATAACATCCTTATAACATGCTTACAGAGAAAATGGTGGCTCCTAGTTAATTCTGGTCTAGAGGGGTTCAAAGACCCCAGGGCCAACACACTTTAGGAGGGATTACACCCTTTAAAAATAACAGAATGCGTAAAATCTTTAATAGTATACCCTTCAATAGTAAAAGTCCTTTGGGCATTCGAAAATGTAAGGGCTATTTTTTTTCAGATGTGAAGCTCTAAGGGTTATCTCACATGATCAGGGCTGGGGAGCCTCCAGTATGTCCTTCTGTAGAGTCTATTGTCCCTGTCCCGCAGTCTAAGGAGCTGAATCCAGTAAGTATTTCATTCCCATCTTTTATTCATTCTGGCTCTTGAAAGTGATAGTTTAGTGCATCAAGGCTGCTTTTCCCCAAGCATTTAACATCTCTAGTGTCAGGAGCAGTTATTCTTGAGTGCCTCCTCTTCCAGAAGCTAACAATGATGAAACCATGCCCTGAAGTTCATGGCATGGTGTCTTGTGTCTTGTTCTTGGTTTGCAATATCCCGAAGAAGGCAGCCTTGATAACTGTGGTAACACTGAAATATTTAGGTTCTGGGGTCAGATATGTCAGGTTCAGAACGGTGTTTCTGAGTCCTGCGAGTGTGGCTTGGACCTAATTAATTAAATCCCTGGAGTCTGTTTCTTTTTCTATAAAGTGAAGATAATAAAATATCTACTTCACAGGCACTTTGGAGCGCTAAATTAAATAATCCGCTTCTTTACTTTGGTAAAATGCTGCATTGTGAATATTTGTAAAGGTTAGTCACTTCGTGTTTGCTAACGTGGATTCACTGAAAATAAAGGAATGGGGGAGGGGTTGGTGAGAAAAATCCTCTGATATGCAGGCTTCCCTAGATGAAAGTTTGAGGATGAACCTTTCTTGTGATCTGAGGCGCTGCTACTGAAAGTAGGGTTGGTAGACCAGCAGCACAGGCAAGGCTGGGAGCTGTCAAACACACGGGATCTCGGTCCCACCCCGATCTACTGATTCAGGGTCTGTATTTTAATGAGTCCCCAGATGATTTGCTTGCCCTGGTCTGTACAGCTAAGGCCCTGACATTGTTTGCAGGTTTCCCTGATCTTACCCCTCCTTTCATAATGTCTATCATTATACCTTTTATTTTTGTTAGCCCAAATAACTGCTATTTAAATTTCTGAATCACTTCAGAATAAGGGACCCTTTACTGATGCGCATTGTTTCAGTGTTTTCCAATACACACCAGGACCAAGGAAGCAAATACTGAGACCATCTCTTCTTTCCTCTCTCACCTTGAAATACCTTCCTGCTCTCATCTGATTCTTGATTTGTCTGTTTCTAGAGAAACTACCAAAATAGATTTCGCATTTCCCTCTTCTGATTTTGAAGTTGAAATACTATCTCTACTGGGTTTTATGGGAGAAGTGTTAGAAGAGAGGTATGGGTCACTGTATAGTTCTATAAAGTTTTTCTTTTTCTTTTGTCTTTAGGAAATTATTGGGAAATTTAATTCTGCCTTAAGAAAACCATCTCAAGGCAAATTTTTACCACACTTATTAGAAATCAGATGCATTTAAATAAAGTGGAATTGATTCATTCAAATTAATTATTTAAAATAATAGGTAAATATTTACAAAAAAATATGACTGCAAATTTCCCCTAAACTTACCTATTTTTTCTCTTTTAAATAGCACTTTACAGTTACATACTATCCTTTCCCTTATTCTAACTTTCTAACTTTAAGACTATCATGATTCCAATTAACAGAGATATTATTCATACAATAAAATATTCCCTTGCAATGTGAGCGCTATCTCATAAGAAAGACAGTTTGAGATGCATGGTAACAAATTCAAACACCAAATGAATTTTACAGTCCTCTGAGCTGTTCCTTCTCACCTCATGAATCCACAAGTGTCTATGAATTTGAAAGATTGCTGCTGGTGGATGATCTCATCTTCCATACTTACATAGTCTCTGGTTACACTTTTTCTTCTGTAAATGGTTCCCTATACTTGGAGCTGCAATGCCAAACTTTCTAGACAGGCGTAAATTACTGCACCCTCTCCCTTCCTCCTTTTCAAATTTTTTAAAATTTATATTTTGTACTGTATGACAAACTGAACCACTGAGTAATGGATGGTGCTAAGGGACGGTGCCTTTTATTGTGTTTTCTTCATATTTGGTGCATTGCATACGTCTCAACTACTGAATTGAATGACGTTAGAAATTAAAAAGAGGTCTTGAACATTTTTATTTGTGGGAGGTTTTATAAAAGCAGCTACAAATTAGACTTTAATTGATAACCAAAAGGAGTGGTTACAAAATATAGCCAGGCAAAATATAAAAAATCTGTATAGAGAGAAAAATCAAAGTAGTATACATTTCGTATTATGTAGAGCATAGGCACATTCACTGAGCTCACTCAACTTTTACAATTTTTTTTTTTCCATTTTGGGAAAAAGCAAGATGACTGTGTCACACCAGTCATAAAATCCAACCCGTCATAATGGGGAGGACAACACAGCAAATACCTCTCTCCTACCTGTTCATTTGTAATTCATAGGTTTTAAAACTATTTATCAACCAACCTCCTCCCATCCTTCCTTTTCCCCCCTCAAATAATCTTTCAATTTCTCCCAAGGGGAACACCAGTTCTCTCTTCACTGTCTAGGAGGTACACACTCCCTGCAGGTTCTGTTTTTACCCTGAAGATAGAGGCTGTCTTATGCTCTGACCCTGGCTGGATGCCAACTTAAAATACGTATATTTCAAAAGAGCCAATAGTGGTAAGACTGTAATTTCTTTCCTAAATTCCCCCTCTAAATTAAGACTTGACATTATATTGGAACTGAAATGTTCAAGTGAGAGGAAGAAAGGAAATGAACATTTATTGAATGTCTACTATGTGCCAGAAGTTTTCTATACGTGATTTCTTTTAATCCACATAGCAACACTGAGAGCCGTTATTTTCTCTAATTCGCAGTTTAACAACTCAAATTGAGACATCCAGTAGCTTGCCCAACGTCGTATCGCTACTAAATCTGTGTGACACCCAAGCGTGCAGCCTTTCCCACTTATTTTCACACCAGCGTCCTTGCTCTTAATTTTGCAAATGAGACCCAAGAGGTGCAGAGGGGCTCAGGGGCTACACTGGTATCTGAGTTAGATCCTCTGACTCAGTTCATCTTAGTATGCCAGTAGAAATACAAAGATGGGGAAAATAACCTTTGAAATAGGCCCTGAAGTTAAAATTCATGTTTAAAAATGTCTGTAAGAAAATTTACTGTGTTTGTTTTTTGAGGAATGGACTCTAAGATATTTCCTGACTATTTCTGAAAAACAAATCTTTGTTTCCTGTCATTTCTTGTGTTCCTATCTCTTTCTCTCTTCAATGCCATGAGTTGGTCAGACCCCAGAGGTGATGACTATTATTTGTATATGAATTTTGTCTATGGTTGTAAGCAAAATAGTTTTTCTCATTGCCATGGAACTAAAGCATAGTTCAGATTATGCTGAGCCAAACTCCAAATCTATAGGATTTTCTATCACTCAATGATTAAGGCAGACTGTCCTCAATCTTGATCTTATTCATATTCCCCATCTGCTTTCTCCTTTCCTACTCCAGAACTATCACACAGTAGGAACTTGCATTTCAATGAGTATTTTTGCATATTTATGTTAGTCCTTTTGTCCTGCCACCAGAGTTTGCCTAGAACAAGGACTCCATAGGTGCTAAACAAATAGAGACAGACGGTTTACATAGCTATTGCTAGCTTTACAGACGAATACACAAGGTTTGGTGGATGAGAGTTAAACTGGTGGAAAAAGATTAAAAGGAAATACTGTGTTAAGATTTCTCACACCCATTGTTTCTAGATATTTGATGAAACAAACAAACGGACAAACACACAGAAGCAAATTCTGAACATCTTTCAATGCCAGAAACCTGCCTTTGACATGTGCAGAAAGAGGGCTAGGCATTCTATAGACATTCTATTCAGTGTTCCTCAAATATGCTCTCCCTTCTCTGACCTTCTTCATAAGATGTTCCCTCTGACATAACTGTCCTCCCTTCCTCCCCTTCTAATAGTCAAGTTTCTGCCCATCTCTCAACATTGGGTTTACATACTACCTATGTCATTTAGCCCCGTCATGACTGGAGTGTCAGGAAGTCCCTTCTGTGTGTGGCTTCATTGCAGACCTTTGGTAGCACTTACTAATTACTCTACAAAAGTTGGAACACTTTTATATCATTTTATCTTCTTTATAAAGTAAATGACTATTTCTACATATCATAAAGTATAAACCTTATTTTATTTATTTAACTTTTTTTCTTTGACATCAAGGACATTAGGCTTTCTCGATTTTTCTCTTGGCCTTTTCTTCTTGGTCTCTCTCCTCTTCTTCTCCTTTTCTTTTTTGACTCCTCAGTCTGGACTCTTTAACTAAGTAGTAAAGCTAAGTTTTGGGGCTTGATTAATACCCTCTCACTCCCTAAATGATCTAATAGAATTTTATGGCTTTAAATATCATCTGATGACTCCTCTCTCAAATATGTAGGTCCAGCCTGCATCTGCCCACACTCCAGATGGCTCATCTCCACTTACTGAGTCAGTTCATGTGCATCTTCACTGGGCATCTCAGATGAAACGTATCCAAACAGAAAAACCAATGTCCTTGCTCAGGACCTGCTTTACCTTCTATCTCCCTTCTTTAGTAAATGGCAACCAATATCTTAGGGTCATCACTGATTCATCTCTTCCTTTTAGTACATTCATCCAAGCTTTCAACAATTCCTGATGCTACTATCTTCAAAATGTATTCATAATTGGACTGCTTCTTAACATTCTATATCTATGACCCTGATCCAAGCCATAATCATCTCTCATCTGGAGTACTCAATGGCCTGCAAAGTGGTTTCTCTACTCACATCCTAGAATACACACACACACACACACACACACACACACGTATTTTTTTTTCAACAGAGCAACCAGACTGACTTAGGTATTATATTGAAACCTAAATCAGATACTATCTCCCCTCCAAATCTGCTATCACACTCATGGTAAAATCCAAAGCCCTTGTAATGGTTCACAAGGCCCTATGTACTTTGGCCCCTTTACCTCCGTGAACTCACCTCCTGCTACTTCTCACCTCGGGCATCATTTATGGCATCACTGGCCTCCTTTCTTTGCTTCAAGAACATCCATTATTCCGCTACCTCAAGACCTTAGTGGTTCCCCCTGTTGGGCAAGGTCTTCTCCCAAAGACCTACACTGCTTACACCTTCTTTCAATATTTCTTCAGATTTCCCCAAATATACAAAGAACCCTGATCATCTTATTTAAAAGTGAACTCAGTCCTTCCTTCCCTGCTTATTATTGGTTTTGCTTCTGTTTTCCTTTGTTTTCTTAGCCTACCTTTTAGATTGTGCAAGAGAGCTGGATTCCGACTGGGTGCTCAATAAACATTTTCAGGTTTGTTGAATTTCTGGGTGCCTTTCTTGCACATAGTAGGTGCTCACTATTTTTTTTTTAATCAACCATGTGAAGCTCCAAATTACATTTTACACCAGAATAGGAAACACAGATTTTTTTCCATTGCATAATTTTTTCAGTTAACAAGAATTGAAAGTGGTTGTTTATCAGAAACAGGTGTGTTTCAGTAAAACACTAGGTTTCAAAGAATGGAAAATTTTGGTCGTCAATAGCAGAAGGGACTATTCAACCAACAACAGGGACATTGAGCCAATGACCAAGTTAAAAGAGTTAGACAGTGCCATATAACTAGGAAAATGCTTGTTTAAATGCTCTAAGGCCACCTTTGATCATGTTTAATTAAAGAAATTATAAAATGCACTTTTCACTTAAAGTCGTCTTCCACAACCACAATTAGGCAATTTTATTTTTTCAAGTATAGAAGCCAGGAAAGATAAGGCATGGTGGCTTTCTACTCAAAGCCCCATAAATAATTTTATATCCCCAAAATGAAACAGTTAACAATAAGACATTTTTTTTTTTTAGTGAAAAGAAAAAAATTTAAGAGCCATTTATACCATAAAAGATTTCTGTCTTGATTCAGCCTTATTCTTTATTTTTTTCTTTTACCCTTTCCTCTCATGGAGAACCCTATGACATGAAATTTCATTTCAAAGATTTAAAATAGGATATGGAATCCTAGGCAGACTTAAGAGCAATTGCACAGAGCAATCTATCATGGATTTTGAGACTCTCTTACACACCGTGCATAATTTCCCTGGGACCAGGAGAGTTTTGCCCTCAAAGTGGTCTAGTGTCCCTGCACTGTGCTCCTTACCAGTGTTCCCTGCCCAGGAATAATAGTGTAAGTGAAACAGATACCACTCAAATCAGAATAGTCGGTCAATTCTCATCCAAGAAACACCACTCGCAATTCTTAGAGGTCATTTACTTTAGGATCTACAGAAAGAAATTCTCATGTTTTCTGCAAGACACTGTTCTACAACAAGCTTCAGATATGATGTTGAACTGCCCAAGCAATTTGCGCACCTCAGTGTAAGCACTGAGACTTTATTGACAGAAGCATGCTGTGCATGTATTTTTTTTTAAATCAGTAGATTGCAAAAAGTACCCTTGATGTTTCAGCATAGGCTCCTTTGTCTCTTCCCCTTAACCCTGCCAGACCTCCCTAAGATATATGCCAAAGAGGAGCTCCCATCCTCCTGTGTCTGTGATGAATGATCTGGGAGCAGTCCAAGCAGTAAGAGAGGGATTTAGCCCAGTTTCCTTGACTATAGCCGCATTTATTTATGAGAAGTTTGTGAGAAGATTTGCAGGGAAAGTAAAATATTCCATCGTGTGGCTTTTCATTCAGACCTGTGCTTAGGAATAATCATTGCTGTCATTGCGTCAGTGTCCAAGGAGGGTGGGGGGTGGGGTGCTTCAGCAGCCCACACAGTGCAAGGGAAGAAAAAAAATACAATAAGGAAAATGGAAGAGTTGCTTAGTTTGATACTCTCTCTCTAACTCCATATTTTATCATTATTTCCTATTCTCAAAAAACTTTACTTTTCTTTAAAGTCTATCAAACTTAATTTCTTCTTTTCTGTTCTTACCTCTCCAGCTGTGTGTATGTGTGATAATAATTGTGAATACCCACAGTACTCCATTATTCCTCAGAATGACTCTCAGGGGTACATGCCAGTATTTTGCCCATTTTGGAAAATGATGAAACCAAGACTCAGAAGATTCAATAATGTTTACAGAGAAACAAAGTAGTGGGGGAATAGGAGGAGCCCAAATTCAAACTTAGATGCCCCTGACCCCAAAGCCTTGTGATTAATCACTGTGTTTCCCTTCCTCCTGTGCGTGGAAGGATTCCTGCCATTTGCCTATTGGCACAGCGTAGGCTCAAACCAGGCACATCCTGCATACAAGGTTCATCTCCCATCCCATGACCAACACACTTTCTTCATTGCTTTCTATTCTCTTTGTTGTGAGAACACAGCCCTTCTGGGTAAGGAAATCATTTACTTCCACATTAAATAATCATGGAGATGCTGGTTTAAACAGAATGCCAAGCAGAACATCAAAGCCTTATTTTAATTAGAAAGCTATATTCACTACTTCTCTTGTGTTTTCATTTTTAACTTTTAGTTTGCAGGAATAATTCAAGGGAAGAAAGAAAGGAGACATCATCTGTCTGATTTTATTTCCTAATATTTTGTGATGGCAATTTCCAAACATACAGAAAGTTTAAAAGTTTTACACAGTGAATAGCATATATTCAGTACCCAGATTTTATAATTTTGCTGGTTTTACTTTTCACCTATGTATTCAACTTCTCTATCCATCAATCTATCTTATTTTCTGATGCATTTAAAGTTAAGTATAGATATTAGTATTCTTCACTTCCAAATACTTTTTTGTTAAGGTAAATTTTATGTAAGGTGAATACACAAATCTTGTGTATAATTTGATGATTTTTGATGAGTATATACATCTGTGTAACTAAAACAACTTTCAAGGTATAGAATATAATTGCTATGTCAAATCCAACATAATCTCGACTTCCTATCCCACTGCCCACAAAGATGATCCTTGTTCTAGTTTTTACATCATAGATTAAGTTTACCCTTTTGGACTTCATGGTCATTCAAATGAATCACACAGTCATATAAAACCATCCAAATTGTACTAGCAATTATAAGTAAGTCAGATAAAGGATTATTAGGCGTGGTCTACAATTTTGCAATCACACCAGGGCTGATGTGGTCTTATCCTATCTGGGGGACAAATTAGCCTGAGACCTCTCAGGTTATCTTGAATTTTCAGTTTAACTCATGGAAATTGTAAGATAACCATCTGATTTGGTTAATGCTTCTCTGGACCTGTCCTTCATACCTCTTTCTCCGCTATTCATTATTTCCTTGTGAAACTCAAGTGGCCATCTCACTCATTACCCTCCCGATTATTTAAAACATTCTACAATATCTATGACCAACTGCTAAACTTAACAACGGAAGATCAACTTGAGAAGGAGCAGAAGGGTGATAAATGCATTCCCCTTATTATCATAAAGTTGGAAAATTATGACCATATGCATGGACTGAGCCAGCAGGGCAGAGCATTCCCTTTGTCTCCTTATTATTCACCCATTGTGCTGTTCTAAGTTTCTTTAGTGGTCAAAGGGTGACAGAAGCAATATATCAGGCTTTTGCTGTAAAATGTTATCTAAAGGCAAAAAAGTGGACCTGTAGGACAGATAGAATTCTACACTGAGCCATGGGATTTATGATAAAATTCTATAACCAAATAAAAAATATCTGTGACTACATTTATGTGAAGCAATGGTGCCATTCTTTGGCTGGTTTAGGTAATCACAGGTGCACATTCTTAGTCATACTAGAGATGTATCCCAGTAGACATTTTGGGATCTGGTTTGAATTTAAAGTGGAAGTTCCAAGACAGATTTGGCAATTCTTTCCAAATTCTCTCTCTCTCTCTCTCTTTTTTTTTCCAGAGGAAAATACACATTGTGGAAAAACACTGGAAAAATATGGAAAGTGGTTCAAAAATAGTGCACTGTGTGTATATATACAAAAACATACCCTTTTGGTTTTGATATGTTATTTTTTGCATGATACTTCTTAACATGCATGGGGTCCAAATGAAGGGAAATATTTAAACAAATAAATCTTACAAACATGAAAAGGAAGCTTTGCAATGAGCACAAATGGAAAGCAAAGCAAGGCTGAAAATCAGAGGGGCCCAAATTCCAAGTCTACATGGGCTAAGTTACCCTATTATAAAATCCTTGCAATAGTGTTTTCAAATATGCAAATTGGTTACCTATAGGGAAGGTCAGCACTTAGTGTTTCAAAGGGACATACGAAGGTGTTTTGATCAAAATTGCGAAATGGTAATTTTTCTTTTCTCCTTACTTCAACTAATATACCTGTTTCTCCATCATTGCAAATTTCACGCTATCACCAAAGGCAGCCAATGAACCTGTGCTCTCTGAATTTTATTTATACTTTTTCTGCACAGTAGGAAAAAAAGAAAGACTGGAGTATTTCTGTGGGTTTTTTTTCCCCCATAAAGAGGCCAGCACATGCTGCATTGTTACCATTAGCCA
Source organism: Molossus molossus (assembly GCF_014108415.1). Lineage (NCBI taxonomy): Eukaryota > Metazoa > Chordata > Mammalia > Chiroptera > Molossidae > Molossus > Molossus molossus. The sequence goes on from NW_023425401.1 coordinate 22,422,413, forward strand.
GAAATATATGCTAATGAGAAAATTGAGCAATCCTCATGGGAAGCAGTCATTTATCCTTTCTCCTTGCTCCCATTTCTTTCCCCTTTCCCTCTAGCCTATTGGGATGAGTGTATAAAGAGAACACCTAGCTCACACCTTCTCGGGAGCATCACGGGGACTCCGTGGCCGGAAGTCCGGTATGCATGTAGTGAGGCAGCTTCCTGGTTCTGAGACTGTTCTGTAAAGTAGAACTTTCCCGTATGTGGCCTCAGCAAAGAGTTGAAGATGTATAGCAAGATATTGTCAGCCCTGGAAGGTCCAGCTTTGGCTGGGGTGGCTGACATCCTGGGTTAGTAGCCTTTCGCTCTGAGCAACATTGAAATGATCTGTAGATGGTGATCCCTGAACTAGGGCCAGTAGGGAAGCCCAGTGATACCTGCAGCCAACTAACAATCTGAATGGTCTTTCTCCACAGATAAGGAGTGTTCTATACATGGGCATCTATTCAGGACTTAGGTTCAGATTGTTCTAACTGTGGGACGCTATCAGATGTAGCCTAGTTCAAGCCTCTGGGACCCAAAGACCATGGAACCCAGTCTACAGGGACAGGAAGTTTTGCAAGGAGTCTTTGTTGTCGAGCTGAGAGCTGTCAAGCTTAGTCGTCCTGCCACAATCTCTGGCTCCACATATGTGGGCTAGTTGTATCAGTTTTGGCATTTGTGTTTTCTTAGTGACATTCAAGCTTGCTGGATGCTCTGACACTGAGTCCTACTTATACGAAAGGTCCAATTGGATTAAAACCCAGTTTGCCCTCAGAAGAG